>NC_142092.1:6032500-6632500 GCF_054644295.1 Miniopterus natalensis
GCAGCAGGCGCGCTGGCCCACGGGCGGTGGGCACTGCGCCCGGGCCGACGGCAGGGCGAGGCGCAGCCTCCAGCTGCGGCCAACACGGCCTGGCTGCGGGTTCGGGGAGCGGCCGTGCCCCTGAGGTGACGCGTTGCCTCAGGGGTCTCGACCGAGTGACCCGCGCACCCCGGCTCTCCAGGCATCTGTGTCTACGCCGCCCCTTCCCGGGCCTGGGCGGCCACCCGTGAGAACATGCATACTGTCCGCCTTCCCTTCTTTCATTGCGGGGCTTTAAAAACACATGCACATTGCGGAAAACATGTATTTTGTGTCTGTGCACTTTAGGATTTGCAAACATGGTGCTGTTTCACAAATCCCATCTCATTCTTCGTGGGTTTTGTTTGTTGGGGGGAATTCTTTTCATCCACTTTGTACATCAGGTCTTGCCCCCTCCGGGGTAAGCGCTACAGCTTTCCTTTGCCCCTCGGCACATGCCGCTGAGGTCCGTCAGTGGTGCCTCGTGTACACCGAAGGTAACTCGGGGGGCTGCCTGGGCACTTGCTGGGCTCTCACGAGGAGCCGAGGCACCGGGGGCACTACCAGCCCCTGTGCACGTTTCCCTCTGTACCCGGGACAGTGTCCCTGGGCATGTTCCAGGAGTGGAGAGCTCGTGGTCACAGCATACACGTGCCTTTGATTTCACTGCAGTTGCATTTGCGCCCAGAATGGCTGGCCTGCCTCCGCGCCCAGCAGAGCACGAGGGGTCCCGTGTGCCCCCTTCCACGACACCATCCCCCTGGTTTTGCTCCCCTGGTGGCACTGAGGACTGAAGGGGGCCCCGCTGTGGGCAGTGCCCTTCTTGGACTGCGCTTCATCCGCTCTTCCTCCTGACGTGTGTGTTTCCGACCCCCCCCCCCCAACACGCTTCTCTTCTAGTCTCCTTACCGGGCATTTTTGCTGAGTTCCTTGGTCACAGAATTTCCATATGATCTCCCACACTTTCCCGCCTATTGGGTAATTCTGTCAGAGACACTGCAGCAAATAGAAGTATTTCTTTGGAATGTAGCCAATCCATCAATTTCCTCCTGTACGGTTTATGTTTTGAATTTTAAAAGATTTTCTCAGCTACAAATCACAGATATATTGTATTCCTCTATATTTTCTCCTATTAGCTTTATAGCTTTATCTTCTGCATTCATGACTAAAGTTATGTTTGAAAATGATTTAAGATAGAGATCCAACATTTTAAAAAATCTCCATGTAATGAGCCAATTATTGTAGTCACCCTTCGCCAAAAATGCATCTTTCTCTGTGGTGCTGATGCCCCGCCTGTGACGAACTCAGTTCCCGGTGTCACGGGTCCGCGTCTGCACGGCCGGCCCTGTTCCCTGATGGTCTGTCTTACTTTTTGCGTGGGCACCGCTCTGTGGTGGTCACCGCCTCGGAAACTGGCTTAGCCTCTGCTGGTGGGCGTCCTTCCTCCCGAAGCTCCTGCTTATGAGTTGTCTCCCTATTCTGAGATCCCTATTCTTCTTTGCTAATTTATTATTTAACCACCCCCCCCAACCCCGACTGTAATCTCCATGAGGGTAGTAGTCTTGCTCACTTCGGTATCTGCCTGCACCTAGAATAGAGCCTGACACATAGTAGATATTCAACAAGCCTTAGACAAGTGAGTGCATAGATTAACCTCGGGACTTCTCAGGAATTGAGAGCCCAAGAAGATGACGTGGGGTGCTTAGGGTCACGAGCTATAAGGCAGATGTAGATTCTCAAATAAGGGTTTTTTCAAAAAAAAATTTATCTTTATTATTGAAAGTATTACAGATGTCCCCTTTCCCCTCATTGACCCCCGCTCCCGCCCCCTCCCCTGGCCTTCCCTGCAGTATTGTCTGTCCATGGGCTATGCATATAAGCTTTGCGTTAGCCTCTTCCAGCTCCCCCGGCCCCTTCCCTCTGAAATAGGTCAGTCTGTTCCATGCTTCTATGTCTCTGGATCTTTTTTGTTTGTCAGTTTATATTCATTAGGTTCCACATATGAGTGAGATCATGTGATATTTGTCTTTCTCTGCCTGGCTTATTACACTTAGCATAATACTCTCCAGTCCCTCCATGCTGTCCCTAAGGGTACGAGATCCTTCTTCTTTACAGCTGCGTAGTATTCCATGGTGTGAATGTCCCACAGCTTTGTATCCACTCAGCTACTGATGGGCACTTGGGCTGTTTCCAGATCTTAGCTATTGTAAACTGTGCTGCTATGAACACAGGGGTGCACATATTCTTTCTGATTAGTGTTTTAGGATTCTTAGGATATATTCCCAGAAGTGGGATCATTGGGTCAAATGGCAGCTCCATTTTTAATTTTTTGAGGAAACTCCACACTGTTTTCCACAGTGGCTGGACCATTACTGGGGTTCGTTTTCCCCACATCCAAGAGACATATGAAAAAATGCTCGATGTCACTAATCATCAGAGAGATGCAAATTAAAATGACAATGAGGTACCACCTCACAGCTGCAGGAATGGTATCATCCACAATCAACAAGCAAATCAGGTTTTTCTAAACAGAATCAGCCCAGAGTTCTTTCCATTTGCATAAGCTCTCTGTTAATTCAGTTGTTTTTATCCAGAGAAAACAGGAGAGAAAATACCTAAGCAATTCAGTGAGAATATACATCTTTCAGTTGAAAATTTTAGGTATTTTAAAAAAATTAAAAATTAACATTTAGCTAAATTATACCATCTTATAGTCCAAAGGTTATTAATTTTTTTGTTCACTCAGTTCATATAGACAAATGTATGCTATAAAGAGATATGTACTACTAGTAACATATTATACATTCACACAGCAGTTTCCAGGTAACGTAAATGGTAAAGAGGAAATGGGCTGTGGTGATGTGTTTAATCAAGGTGTCCGTGCCAGCCCCACGCTGTGCCGTGTACACAGCTTTAACTTTGGAGGAGAAATTTGTAAGTCACACCTATTAGTAACTTCTTTTGGGGCTTCTTGCTGGATCTAATGATCTAGTTCAGTTGATCCTCTGGGGGCCAGCTTTAGCTGAAAAGGAAAATGGAAATGAAAGACCAATTAAAAATGAGATGTTGCTTCCTTGCTGTGAGGACACCAAAATACACAAGGAACACATTCTCTTCAATATTTATTCATCCGCTTTTCATGGTAATTAGTTGGGCTCTGACTGTAAAGGGGTAGACTTAGCAGAGCAGCTCACTCTGAGAAGTAAGGATGCAAACAGCTGGCTCTGCATCTAAAATTCTTAAATTCATTGCCGAGTGGAAACTGTGTGCCTTCCACTGCTTACTGACTGCTCCAGATGGGGTCTGGGTGCTGGGGCCGGGCTCTGAGCTCTGGGACGTGCCGAAGCTACTGGCCCTGAGGTAGCAGCTGGAAGGAGGCCTGGCCTGGGCCTGTGGGAGCAGCCTCAGGGATGGAGTCAGGTCGGGAGCATTTCTCTTTTTCTTTTCAATATCTTCAGAGTCATTTAGTCTGTCCTCTTGTGTCTAAAATTATATCCTGAGTCACTTATCACTGACTTATTCCTTTGGCCTTACAGGGCCAGCAGAGTGAGGTGGGCACTGCACTGCGTTTGAATGAGCTGCTGCTGCCAGGGCTTGGGTGTGGCGGGCACCTGAGCCCTGGGCACCTGAGTCCCGGGCTGACCTCTCTTGCTGCAGTGTGCTTCACATAAGAAAGTCAGTGCCTGCCCTCCTGCTGCAGAGGTCACGGCCAGGAGGGGCCGACTCTCTGCAAGCCATCGTGTGCCTTGGAAAACCCTCGAGGCCACAGAAGACCTCAGCCAGGCCACAAAGCAGGCTGTGAGTGGAGGGAGTTGTGGGGCTCAGGTCTGGGTGGGCAGTGGGGCAGGAGAGACCCTCCCCACATTGTAGACTCCCTGGCATCTTCTTCCAGGCTCTGGAACTTAGGGGGAATGTCAAGGTGCCTGAGCAAAGCCTGAGGCTATGAGGTTCCTGGATGGCTTCAGCTAGGAACAAGGATCTGCCAGGGCTTGGGGTGGGGACAGAGGTCCCAGCTGAGGAGGAGACCCAGGTCTGCCCAGATTGCTAGATGACCTCCTGGCCTCCATCACTGGCACTGTGCCTTTGTTCTGAACAAGTCTGTTCAATAGGAATTACAGTGCCAGTTTGGTCACTGTCACTTGTGGCCTTGGATAAGTCATGTGACCTGTCACCTTGCCATCAAGTGAGGGTGGTCTCCCAGTCCAGCTTCTCACAGCCCCGGGAGCAAGATGGGGCCCCTGGTGTGCTCTGGGCCTGCCGCTTTCTGCCTCATTCACGGGATGCGCGTTCGGTGCTGTAGCTACAGGGCTGTTGCGTGGCTAAGAAGGAACTGCTTGGGGAGGGCAGCGCCCGGCGTCCTGAAGGAAAGCGCATTTCTAATTCCCTGCCCCGTATCCTGATGGCCACAAGAGGGCGCCAGAGGCACACGCCTCCACCCTAGGGTGCCGGCGGAGCCTCACCTGTGAGGGCTGAGACCCAGAGCACCCCGCAGGGGCCTGGGGGCCCACAGGCCTGAGGGGCGCCACTGCTCATGCCCTCTTGGCTCCTCTTCACTGTTTACTCTGTGCTCATGGATGTTTGCGAAGGTGTCAGGTTAGCTTTGCCCGACGAATGTGCCCACCTTGGACTGGCATCCTGGGCCTGGCTCCTTGCTGTGTGAGCCATTGGGGGGTCCTCTAGGCTTGCAGGTCACTGGCGCACACAGCTCTGGGGACAAATCGAGTGCACTGGTCCCAGCTCTCCTCCTTTAGCAGCCGAATTAGGGCTTTCTGCAGTTTTCTGAGCAGTAACTGACCCTGGTGGCCTCAGAGGTGAGCCCGCGGTGGTCACTAGCAGGCCAGAGTGGGTTTTCCTGGGCTGAGAGTGCTCCATTTGGAGACTATGCTCTGTCCCACCCAGCTGCACAGGCCCTAAAAAGTCATCTTGGAGGTGGATTCCTTGTGTTTGTCACACTTTCCTTACAAATCTGAGTTCCAAAGGGCTGGCCCACCCGCCTGGCGTCTGGGAGGGAAGCACAAGCAAATGGGATGTGATTGTGCGAGGTCTGCCCAGGCCTGCAACTTGGCCCTGCTGTCCCTGCCCCTTGGATAACCAGCCCCCACACCTCCCAGGCCCCACCACATCGCCGCGATGCTCACGGGCCCCACTTCCACCTTCCACCTTCCACCACTGGGCTCACCAGGGTAGAAAGCGCAGCCTGGACACCAGGCCCCCAATGCCCCTTCCGACAGATGTCCGTGCTTTGCTTACTCAACCTTGATGGAGCAAAGGTCCAGAATAAATGTAGGGGTGGCGGTGAGGGGAGCTTAGAGATGTCACTTGGTCTCTCTTGTGTCCTCCAAGCCCTAAACCTGGACATTCTACTCCCAAAACAGGTTCTGAGGTTGACCCCACCCCTGCCTCCCCGGTGGACACTGAGGGGGTGATGCCAGCTGACCACACACCTGTGCAGCTGAGCATGCGTTTCTGTCCCTGCCTGGGAAGTATACTTTTTCTTTTTCTTTTTTAAAATATGTATTTATTGATTTTAGAGAGACGGGAAGGGACAGGCAGAGAGATAGAAGCATCAATGAGAGAGAAACGTCAATCGGCTGCCTCTTGCAGGCCCCTACCATGGATTGAGCCCGCAACCCGGGCAGGTGCCCTGACTGGGCATTGGTCCGGTGACCTCTTGGTTCCTGGGTCAGGGCCTCTTGGTTCCTGATGCTCAACCACTGAGCCACACAGGCCAGGCAGAAGTTACCTTCATTAAGCTGCTGTAGGACCTAGGGAATTTCTGCCTTAAAAAGGCAACACACTTTTAGGAATAATGGTTTACAAAAATCAAACCAAAATAGAAATTCCTTGCCATGAACAACTTTGGGAACCCCAAGGTGGCCTTGTTTAAAGACGTTGCCTTCTCTCCTTTATGAAACTACATTTAGCCTGTCTCCCCCCTGCTCGCCTGCAAAGCCTTAGCCCACCCAACACTATCAACTTGAATATTTAGTCTACTCTTCGAAAAAAAAGACTTTATTTTTAGAGAAGTTTTATGTTCAGAGCAAAATTCAGAGGACGGTGCAGAGATTTCCCACATGCCCTCTGCCTGCTTCCACTCATGCCCGCACGGCGCCCCCATCAGCATCCCCCCAGATGGTACATTTGCTACAGTCGGCGAACCTGCACTGACACACCATCGCCCAGAGTCCAGAGTTTACTTAGGGCCACTCTTGGTGTTGGGCACTCTGTGGGTTTGGACATGTAGCCACCATTATTGTATCGTACAAAATAGTCTCCCTGCCCTGAAAATCATCCTCTCTGCTCCGCCTATTCGTCCCCCTCGCCCTTGACACCACTGATCTTTTACCGTCTCCATAGTTTTACCTTTTCCAGGTGTATAGTTGGAATCACACAGTGTGTAGACTTTTCAGACTGGCTTGTTTCACTTAGTAATGTGCATTCAAGGTTCCTCCACCCTTTTCATGGCCTCATAGCTCCATATCTTTTTAGCGCTGGATAATATCCCCTTGTCTGGCTGGGCCCCAGTTTATTTACCGTTCGTGCACTGAAGGACACCTTGGCAGCTTCCAGCTTTTGGCTGTTATGACTAAAGCTGCTATAAATATTCGTGTGCAGGTTTTTGTGTGGACATATGTCTTCAACTCCTTTGGGTAAACACCAAGGAGAGCGATCGCCACATCATACGATAAGATTGTATGTTTCGTTTTGTAAAAAACTATCAGAGTGTCTTCCAGGGCGGCTGTTCCGTTCTGCATCCCCGGCAGTGAACGAGAGGTCCTGCGGCTCCCGTGCTCAGTGGCATTTGCTGCGGTCAGTGTCTGGAGTTTGGCCGATGTAATAGGTGTGTGGTGGTGTCTCATTGGCTTAATTTGCATTTCCCCGATGACAGAGGACTTGCAGCATCTTTTCATATGCTTATTTGCCATCCAGATGTCTTTGCTGAGTTGTCTGTTAAGGTCTTTGGCCCATTTTTAAATGGTTGTTGTTGTTGTTTTTATTGTTGGCTGTAAGAGTTCTTTGTATATTTTGGATACCAGCTCTTTATCAGATGTGTCTTTTGCAGATATATTCTCCCAGTCTGTAGCTTGCCTTTTCATTCTCTTGACAGTGTCATTTGCAGAGCAGTTTTTAATGTTAATGAAGTCCAGCCTATTATTTCCTTCACGAATTGTGTCCTTAATGTCATATTGAAAAAGTCATCACCAAAGCCATAGTCATCTAGTTTTTTCCTATGTTATCTTGTAAGAATTTTAGTTTTGTGTTTTACATTTAGGCCTCTCATCCATTTTGAGTTCATTTTTGTGAAAGGTGTAAGGTCAGAGTCTAGATTCATTTTTTTACATGTTATGTCCAGTTGCTCCAGCACCAAGAGAAGATGGTTTTCGCTTCATTGTATCATCTTCACGCCTTCATCAAAGATCAATGACTATATTTATGGGGTGCGTTTCTGGGCTATTTTGTTCCATTCCCCTGTCTTTACCCTGTGGGTCTGATGGACACATTAATGGACTTTCAAATGTTGAACCAGCCTTGCATACTCAGAATACATCTCATTTGTTCATGGTGTATAATTCTTTCTAGACATTGTTGGATTCAATTTGCTAATGTTTTGTTGAGGATTTTTGCATCTGTGTTCATAAGAGATATTGGCCAGTAGTTTTCTTGTACTGGCTTACCTCTGCGCTTGATATTAGGGTAACATTGGCCTCATCAAATGAGCATTCCTTCTGCTTCTACCTTCTAAATGAGATTGTAGAGACTTGGTACAATTTCTGCTTTAAATGTTTGGTAGACTATTCTAGTGAACCCATTTGGCCTCTGTGTTTTCTGTGTTTGAAGATTATTAATTATTGATTCAATTTCTTTAATAGATATAGGCTTATTCAGATTGTCTATTTCCTGCTCTAGGAGTTTGGCAGATGGTCTTTCAAGGAATTGGTTTGTTTTATCTGAGTTACCGAATTTTGTTTGGGCCTAGATTTGTTTACAATATTCCTTTACTATCCTTTTAATGTCCCTGAGATCTACAGTGATGACCCTTCTTTCCATTTCTGATATTAATAATTTGTGTCCTTTCTTTTTCTTGGTTTGCTTGGTTAAAGGCTTATTGATTTTATCTTTTTTTAAAAATTGGCTTTATGGATCATTAGTTTTCCCTATTGATTTCTCATTTTGATTTCGTTGATTTCTGCTCTAAGTTTTATTATTTATTTCTTCTATTTACCTTGGACTTAATTTGCTTTTCTTTTTCTAGCTTCCTAGGGTGGAATTTTAGATTACTCCTTCAAGTCTTTCTTCTTTCCCACTATATCATATTTAGTCTGGTCCCCTATCTTCACGGTGGCCTCCTCATTGCTGTGCAGAGCCTCACACAGTTGTCTGGGAGACACTCCGTGTGTCACAGCTGCAGCGGAATCCTTTCAGGTATCTGGAGAGGTTTGCCTTAGGTTTGTCTGGGTTGCGGAGTGTTTCTAACCAGCCATGGCACTGTGGGCACATGGGCACAGAGCTCTGTGGGTTGCAGATCCTCTGGGCAGGAGCCAGCCCGGGTTTCAGTGAGTATTTATGGGAATGAAGTGAACTCGCTAGTTCTTTAGATGGTAAATCGATGACTTTCCTCTTTTGTGTGTCTTTGTGTACCTGTGTGTTTGTGTTAGACAAACCATGTACTCCTAAACACCGGTCAGTGGCCCTCAGTTTGGGTGGCAAGTTGGAATCACGGGTGCAGCAGAAAACACGTTTGTGCTCAGGCCCCACCTCCAGTTCCTGATGGAGTCTGCCTGGGTGCGGGGTTAGCAAAGCTCCTCAGGTAATTTTGACATGAGCCCAGGTTGAGACCGCTGTCCCTGACCCTTTCCTGTCATCAATCCCCGTTACCCCAGACGTGCATGAGTGTTATTTGTTAAGAAGTGGGGGGAAGAAGTCAATGTCAAGGCAGCACGCTCACAACACTAGGCTCAAGCTGAGCTCCTGGGGGCTCCCGGCTTCCAAGGAAGGGGCCTGCCCGCGCCACTCAGGTGGTCCTTCTGCGCCGGGCATTCTAAGGAGCTCCAAGGAGACTAAACAACCTCCATGGGAAGATGCCAGAAAGTCCTGTAAAAAGATTCCTTTCTGACTGTGTCCATGAGTTTACATCTTTACTGAGGCATAATGCAAGAGTCAGGGCTCCCTGGCCTGGGTGGTCTCTTCTCTCTGGAGCACACAGAGATGGGTGGGGAGGGGCCTGCCTCAGAACTGGATCCCAGGAGAGGAAAACGTGCTGCGTCATTTCAGTTTCTGCTATTGCCTTTGGCTGATACTTGGTAGAGCCCAGAGCAGGGCCCTGGACAAGGGTTCCTGTGCACACCTGGAGCATAGCTTTGGGGTGGAAGCGAGATGGGTGGCTCAAAGCCCAGAGAGCAGTGTCCCATTGGTGAGATGATGGTGGGGGGGGGGGAGACAAGAGTGACTACCCTAGGGAAGGGGGGTGCAATTAAGAACTTGGGGAAAGGAGAATATTAGGTCAACAGGAGAATAGACAAGCCCCTGGAGTCCCTGAGCGAGGGGTGAGAGACAGCTGGTTGCCATAAGGGAGGGAGAGGCTCCCAGCAATAAGGTGGAGAGAGAGGTTGGGGCACCCAGGCAACCCAGACCCACCACAAGGGCCATCTAAGGGCCTGGAGGGGGAATGGGTGTAGCCAGGCACCTGCCCCCTGCCCCATCTCCAACTCCCTCTCAGAGAAGCAGGCCCCAGGGGGCTATGTCCAAAGCATGTTGGGAGATTGATCCTGGCCAGGCCTCCTACTGCCTTCTTCCAGTGTGGTCTGTACCCGAGTGTACCAGCTCAGTGTGTGTGGGGGGGGGGTGGCCCAAGGACTGCCATGCAAAGGCCTGCAGGTGGGAGGGGCGTGGGAGCCTGCAGGCCCCAGTGATGGTGCAGGACAGCAGACAGAGGCCTCTGTGATGGGTCCCATGAGGAAGCCTGGCAGGGGGCAGGGAGCTCTGTGGCACCTGGTTGCAGAAGGTGGGGCGGCTGCGGCTCAGTCCTGGAGGGGGGGACGGATGAGCAGACAGAATGACAGGCCAGCAGCAGTGACCAGGGTCTGTGCAGATACCATCTCTGAGAGCACGGGGAGCCCCAGGCTCCCGGGAACTGATCCTCCAGTTCAGATGGTCTGGCTGGCACCGGGCAGGGCCTGCTCTGTCATTTATGCCTGTGGGCGACCCTGACCTTCCCTCCGTGCCCTTCACAGATCCGAACCAGGGACAGGATCTTCGACAGCATCAGCCACCTCATCAACCACCACCTGGAGAACAGGCTGCCCATCGTCTCGGCCGGGAGCGAGCTCTGCCTCCAGCAGCCCGTGGAGCGGAACCCGTGACCGGCCGGCCGCCCCTGGACGCTGCACCATGGACAGGAGGACTCGGCTCTCCCGTGGACGGGCATCGGCTACAGCACCGCGGCAGCTGCCCACAGGCCCGGAGCCGCGCTCTGAAGCCCCAGGAGGAAAGCGTTCGTAACGTGCAGGTTCCAAAACTTGTTCTGATTTCTCGTGTGCATAGTAGGGTGTACATACCTACACAGCCTGTACAAATGACCCTCTATATTTCTATTTTTTAAGACTAAGAAAGAGGTAAGACTAATGTTCTGTGTTGTATGTTTTTAATGAGAAAAGTTTGACTGTAGTTGTCTGGGCAAAACTTTAATTCAACTGATCATTCCACTGGGAAAGTCCGCCAGGAAGGGATGACCCGAAGTTTCCTATCAAGCACAACACGGGGAGCGGAAGCGAGCGGGAGAGCCAGTAACTGGCACGGCGTTGAGAGAGAATCAGGCAGGAGGCCTCCCCGGAGGCCCGGGCCCGCGTGCGGGGCAGTGTGACCGCTGGCTCTGACGGTGTCCCTCCTCAGACGCCGCCGGGCTGTCTGCATCACACCTGCGCGCACAGGTGTCCAGCACCTGGGGCCCCCGCGGCTGCCCTAGGCAGCAGGCGTTACCTCAGCTGTGTCCGGTCGTGCTGAGCACAGGGATGCTCACCCCAGGATTCCGGTTGTCCAGGGGTTCTTGGGGATGCATTTAGCTGGCAAATATGGCACAGAATAAGCCTCACTAATGAATATCTTGACTGGCAAATGCTTCCCTTGTTTCTATCTGTGTAATGATAAATGAGCAACTGTGGAGGGGTAGCTGGACAGAGCCTTGATGGATGTCCTTCGGGCCGACCAGTTGATTCCAGACTGCTCCAGGAGCTTCTGGTGAAACTGCCCCCACCCCTTACATTCAGTAGGAGGAAAGCACGTGTACAAACTGTACGTGCTCAGAGCTCTGTGCTGGAGGCCTCAGCACCAGCCGACCCTTCCTCCTGGGTCCGTGTTCGCCTGGAGCTGGGGACTTCCGAGAGTCAATGTCAGTTTCCGCTTCTGGAGTGACTGGTGGGTGAGGTGACTGGTTGTCTCTTTAGCAGGTTTCCCTGTCGCTCCCTGAAAAGGCATGTGCGCCACGCAGAGTGGAGTGTGGCTCCCTTGGTTCAGGTAAAACACTGAGTTCCAGATGGATTTTCTGGTGTTGGGAAGTTGGCAATGTTTATGACCTTAAAATGTATCTGGGATGAGATTACCGTGTGATTGGGCAGGTGCCTTTTAGAAGGCCGAGGATTCATGTGTGTGCTGGCACCTCCTAGCCGGGGCTGCGACACTGGCCCTGGCCCTGTGACCCCCCAAAGTGTGCCCACCTCCTGGATCAATGCCACTCAAAGGCGCTCACCATGCGCTGAGACTTGAATCGTGATAACTTTGGTGCTTCAAGACTGAGGAGCTAAGGAGAGATTTTAAAAATTCTAATAAGCACTATTTCTGCAAAATTCCTAAGTGTGTGGACCCACATTTCCACTTTTGGGGATTTGTGGCCAGGATGGGGGAATGGGAGATAGCTGATGGGCAAGGACGGGTTGGAGCAGGTCCAAGGCTTCTTGTGTAGCCTTCTTTGGAGTTCTTGGTCTTTGAGGGTCTAGTGCATCCAAGCTGATAGTAGCTTCAATCTTCTAGAATGTTCCGCAGTGGATCTGAACTAATCAGGCTATCCTGCCGCTTCCTGGAATGGCTCTGGTTTCAGGGGCAGTGTAAATGCCTGGCACCAAGACACCTGGCAGCAGTGGGGGCTGAGGGGGATGCGGGCAGCAGCTGGCCCTGCCTCAGGCCCTGCCTCAGGCCCTGCCTCTTGGCCTATGACAACGCAGACTCCAGGGTGCTGGGGGGACCGGCCCTGCGCTCCCCTCCGGGAGGCCTGCAGCCCTGCGGGCGCACATGTGTGTCTGAGCTCCGTGAGGAAGCAGGAGCCTTCTCTGTGTGTGGTGTGCACACATATAAAAACAGACGGGATGGCTCTCCTTTCCACAGCCTCTCGGGCCCCACTTGCAAGGCCAAGAGCTAGCGTGACAGGGAAAGATCGAGTGGAGTGAAGGTTAGGGACCATGAGCACCGAGCATTTGACCTGCTCTGCTTTCCTCTTGCACCTGCAGCCTGAGTGGCTGCGGGCTCTGAAGTCAGTGTTTATCTCAGCGATAAGCAACATATAAATGATGTTTTTTGCATGAGAATCAATTTAGAAAATTAAAAGTATTTGGGGATCAAATTTTGTTCAACATGAATTCAAAATATGCATTCCAAAGCTCAGGTTATGAGCCCAGGGAGCAGGCCTGAGGCACGAGGATGCAGGGTTTCCTTCGGCCCCCTCCACTTGTAAAGCATGGTAGAGCTCACGTGAGTCAGCTCATCTCTTCCCTCAGGCCCTTGCCATGGGCATAACTGTGAGCCTCACTCACAGGCAGGGAAACTGAGGCTCCAACTTGCTCCCAGCCTTGCCGCTGGTGGGCGGCAGAGCTGTTCTGCTCATTCCTGGTTTCCCCAGCTCTGCTGAGCTTGGAGGCACGACTTGGAGGCCGATGTGATGGGGCCTCCTCCCTCTCCAGACTGAGTCCCTCCTCCAGCAGTTTCTCCCACTGTGTCCCTGCCTGGGCAGAGGGGGTGGAGCGGCACTGGGCGGTAAGCATGTACCCTGCTCCACGGCCCGATGCCCAGGACACGTCCTGCGGCCACACACAGCCACCCTGGGCCCCTGGAACACATTCCGGGCCTGCTGCCCCTCCCATGGGCCCCTGGCCACTCGACCCAGGTCCCCTGGGTGTGCTGGGAGCATAGGGTGGCCCCGCAGGCCTCTGGAGCCCCACTCACTCCCCCTCCCACTGGGACCAGCCTGTAGGAATTCCCTGTGCTTCAGATGACACTCTGGTCCTGCTGGGAGCTGTGGGACCCCCTAGGAAGCTACACAGCTCTGGTTTGTCAGCTTGGATGCTTGACTAAGGGAGAGCCTGAGTGGCCCGGTGGACAGTCTGATAAACGAGGCACTGAGACAACTGCCAGTCTGCATCCTGCACTTAAGCTACCACTTCTGGCCTTTTAAAAATTATTATTTGAGAGGCCAAAGGACTGGCTCACACTCAGCCTTGACCCATTTCAGCAGCAATTCTAAGGCTGTCTCGGTGTCAAGTTGACCGACAAAGACCCAACTGGGAGATACGTGGTGTCCTGAGGGTTCTCTGGTGGAGAGGGTCACCACCGATAGTTTCCGATGGGGACAGAAAGTGACAAGCTATGGAAGGAAGGGCAGGCCTGGGGGAGGGGGAGGGGATGCAGCAGCAATGTGTGTGGCCCCCAGAAAGACCCCCAGGCTCGAAGACACTGTGGACATGTTTTCTGACTCCACGCCTGTCCCGGGGTCCTAAAGTTTTCCCTCAGGTGGGCTCAGATGCTGGGTGGCTCCTTTATATAAGCAGTGCTTTAAACCGATGGCCCTGTCCTGTTTCCCTGAAATCAGTCACTACCTGAAGGCCAGTCCTGTTTCCTTGGATCGCAGGGTCCCCGGGCAGTGCCAGCAGCTTGGCTCTGCACACGAGGCCGCGGGCCTGGCGCTAGTTGCTGTTTGTGAGCCGGGGCTGCCCCGCTGTGCCGCAGGGCTGTGCCGTCCCCAGTGAGGACCGTGGGTGTGGAGATTTAGCACAAGCATGAAGGACGGTGTTGCTCCAGCTGCGTCACTTCTCTCACTGGCCCGGGGTGTCCGGATGCCACACGCCTTCCTGTGAGTGCCAACCACCCTGACTGGGGATGCGGAGAACGGCGGGAACACTGTAAATAGGTAACTGCAGGACACAGACAAATCTTGGACTTGGGTTTCAGAATTGTACTCTGGTTCTGTAGTGAAACTTATAAAATTGGTCCTGAGAAAGAGAAGTGGGAAAACGACTTTGCTGGACTGTCGTTCTCCCCAGAGGACCATGGGCAAGGGGGCGTCATGGGACAGTGCAGCTGGAGGGACCCACTTTTCAGAGAGGGAACTGGAACCAGGAGACTGTGGGAGGTGGTCACTGGCTGAATCCAGGACAGAGCGCAGGACTTATTAGGGTCCTTCAGGGCTTGAGTAAAGCTCACCCTGGGGGGACATGGCGGATAGTTCTTCCATCCTTGGGCTTACGTTTACTTATCTTTTTTCCAAAATGCATAAAGGCTTGCAGGAGTCGTCACATGGACACTCCGGAAATGTTTCCATGCCTCTGTGTAGTTTGGGGAGCCTTCAGCAGCAGACCCTGAGAGAGGAGCTGCGTGGATGTGGTGTCTCTGGGTGGTGACCCAGGGGTGGGGGAGGGAAGGAAACTGACAAGCACACACACAGGCAGGCAGATCACCAGGGTGCAGACAATTAACCGCATGGGGACTGCGGGAGGCAAGGCTGGGCACGCCTCAGAGCTGAGCCACTGGACAGGGGGGCTGGGCACTCGCCCAGGCATCTGGCACCCCACACCTGTGCTCACCCCCCGGCTCGGAAGTCCTCTGGCAGAGAGGCAGGAGCTCCTGCTAGGCAGGCTTGAGGTGGGACGCAGCCATCAGAGCCACCAGGGGCCCTCCCAAGAGCTCCTGACTAGTAGGTTCAGATGGGGCCTGAGAATTTGCATTTCTAATAAATTGTGAGTGATGCTGGTGGGCAGTCTAGACTTTGAGAACCACCATCAGGTGTGAGTTGCCAGCCCTTACATATCCTTTATTGATGGCTTTCTTCCTCTGTGATTATACAGGGTCAGGCAAAAGCAGGTTTACAGTTGTTCGTATGGAAATTAATGCAATTAATAAATAATACAAGAACAAACTCTGCTGCACATGCTCACAACTGCAGACCCGCTTTGCCCCCTGCGGCTCTTGCCACTCCACGTCATGGATCCCGGGGTCTGTGCCGGGAGTTTGCAAGGGGAGGATTCCTCAGCACTTAGAACTCCATGCAGTCACTGCTGGGAGACAAAATGCCATCAACCAGCCACCATCTATTTATAATGGGCTTTATGCATATTTATAAGTTTGCAAGCAACCTAATGCAGTTTTAAAACTGGCACAGTTTATAGCAGCTGGAAAAACTGTCATGTGAGAACTTGGAATGCCGGTCACATGTGTGTGTACATACACAGACGCACACCTGCGCTGGTCATCGCATACGTGCACACACACACACACACACACACACACACGCCTGCGCTGATCACGATGGTCGTGTGTCTGCCCGTGTGCCCACGAGGGTGGCTCTACAACCCGCATAGGGGAGAAGGGAGCATTCGTCCTGTGGTCACCCAGCAGTGCGCACCTGTGGGTGGCCAGGGTGGCAGACGGGTCCTCGGCTCGGTGCCAGGGCCGGCGAGCGCTGCTCTCCTCCAGCAGCTGGTGTCTGGCACGCTTCTCAGGGTTTCCAACCACCTTCTCTCGGTCTCGTCCGCACACTGTTCACACGCGGCAGGCCCTGCGCTGGCTCCGGGATAGAGACGTGAATGACGGGAGTGCCCGTGTCGCTTCTTTTCCTTCCCGAGTTCACAGGGCTGATGAACCTCTTAGGCCCCTAAATCACAAGGCTCCCTCCCGGGGGCTGGAAGAGCCACTTTCATGTGGGAAATGAAATCTCAAAGGCTCCGCTCTGTTGAATCACCTTGAAACGCTGTAGGTAGAAAAATGTGCACGTGGGAGCGCACACTGTGGTCCTAGGGTTCGAGGGGGCCCAGTCACACCTGGGACGTGTCCCCATGACCAGGGCTTCTGCCACCAAATCAGGTGACAATGAACAAAGCAAAAGTGAATGGGAAAGTCCATCCAAAAACCGAATTACCTGTAACTGTGTGCTGGTTGCAAATGGAATGTCCTCTGTTCATTTGACTTTTGAATATAACTTGTTCTAGAATAAATATTGTAAAATTAAGTATGTGAATGTCCTTTGTATTCAGATTTAAACAAGAATTAAACATTTGATCTTCAAATCCAAGGATTAGGTGAGAACTCCACATAAATTTAATGCGTAACGATAAGATTTATTACTTTTTAGAAAAGCATTTGGATGACAAATTATACATGTTGATAAATATTATTTAAAAATTTTGTGTTTGGTTTTCCATTAACTTTCGTGACATACAAGAGTTACTGTAAAGTTCCCTGTCTGGGCCGACGGCCCCTCCGCCACCTTCTCCTTTGGTACTGTGACAAGACTGCAGAGCAGGCCCCTGGAACCGAGGGCTGGACACACTGACTGCGGGCTCTGCCACCACCACTCCACGAACAACGCGAGCACCAGGTTACCTGGCCGACATTCGGGAGCGTCGGCGACACAGCGGGGAAGAACTTGGCTTCAGTGCCCTCCTCACCTTCCGAGGATCCACGTTACTCCTTCAGGAAACGACGTGGCTCCAGCTGCAAGCCCTCGGTGACGCACCCGGCACGTCCCTGTGCCTCTGGGGTCGCCGGTGGAGGGCTGCTCGGCCCCAAGGGTCGTTGTTGTGTCCAGGGGGGAGGCTGCGCCCATGTAGGCAATGCTGCACTTGTCACTGGTTATCAGAGAATGTGCCTTCATTTTCAGAATAGTGGTGTGTGCATTTCTATGTGGCAAACCCTTGGCTCTCTGACGCAGCTACTCAAACACTGGATCGAGGGTTTGCGCTCCCAGAGACAACTTAAAAGCATGGACTTGTAACTTAGAAGTTTTCTATAAAATACACCTTGTTACATTCCGTGAAAAGCTCTCTGCCAGCTCAGAAGAACCATGGGTCGGGGTTGAGATAACAGCTGTTTTCTACACCGTCCGTTGTTTAAATGATTGTCCTTGTAACTGTGGCCAATAAAGAAAATCATGAAAAGCCTCTCATTTGGAGAGTGGATCTTGTGTTGCCTCAAAAGAGGGGAAGGAATCTGAAACCTTCCCCAGAAAGCAGGTCCTCTCAGGCTTCTCCAGGAGCTTCTCCAAACCCAACACAACCAAGCGCTGCCTGCTGGCCCGGGGCGTGGGGTGAAAGCGGCTCTGGGCACACGCGTGCCCGAGGGGCCTCCTGTGAACTGACTGGCCGTGGGCAGAATCCGAGGTGGCGCAGGCTTGGTGCCCGGCTGTGCTGGGGAGATTCCTCCGGCTGCCATCACACTAGTTATGCCGAATGCTGGCCTCGGTCTCTGCAAAACACAGGACACACACACACACTCACACACAGACTTACTGTTCGTGAGGGAGGCGGCTGGGGAAAGGGCCAGCTCTGACCTCTTCTCCCTTTGGCAAATGGGGCAGAACCAACACCCCATCTCTTGGCCCTGCCTTGACTGGCACGGCCCCACCTCCGCCCTGTTCAAGGGCAGCCCACGGACCTTCAGCAGCCTGCCTATCAAAGCTGGAGCGGCCCTCTCCACCTCACCTCGCGGACCACGAGGCGCACCGATGGGGAAGTGCAGGGTGGAGGGGTTACCAGGGCCCTGGGGGCTTAATTCCTGAAGGGACACTTGTCCCAGGTGAGCGGCCAAGCTGCCACCTTGCATACCTGCAGGGGTGGCCCTGGCGCACCCCACATGGACTCCCAACAACGGTTTGTACAAAAGCTTTGGTTTTATTTTTTTAACACAAGTATATGAGACATAATGCTGGTTACTAACCGAATGAGGCCTAGTGGGCGGTCTCCCCGTGGCTCTGAAACTGTCAGCTTCTACGTCCCCAGCTGCACAGCTAGGGGTGCCCGCGTTGCGTTAAAGTTGATAATTTTTTGCACATATCAAATGAGCACAATTACTTTTTTGAGTATTTTTCATTCAGTTGCTTGAACACTTTGTGTTATTTCAAAGGGAAGTTGTGGCTACAGTGCCAAGTGTCATTAATATTAGTCCCCGAGATCTGGGCCCCCAAAGCAACTTGGAGCTATGACAGAAAGTTCTGAAGTCACGTCACGACTAAGTGAAATGTAAAACCTGACATTCGGCGCTCTGGTGCATTTTCTTCACCCAGTACCATAATGCTTAACTTGCTAGAAATGCCCTGGGTTTTCTCAGGTTGTGCGGAAAAGATGCTCCTTTTAAGTGACATAAAGAAGGTGGCAAAAATTGCCACTGATGAGTCTCTCCTTACAAAAAGGATTTATGTCATCAGTAATGACAATGAACAAAGTCTCTGGTCAGTGCATGGAGATGCCCCAGGACCCACGGGAATGTCCCTTAGTGACAGGAGCTGGCATCAGCTAAAACGGGTCAGTTTCTTTGCAGAAAAGTTACTGCATTAACACTACTCTAGTCTTTACTCAGGTAACATTCTCACTGGACCTAAGAACTTCAGGGGCGCTCGTGGGAGGCTTCCCCGAGTCAGAATCCTTTTGAAGGTTGGTTGCTTTGTTTTTACACAGAGCTCCACGCGTCAGCCATGTGCTGCGAGAGCTGCGCGGCGGGTTTCTCTCCGCCAGCCCGCAGACAGAATCCTCGGGGAAGCCGCCCGCGCCCGCGCGTGACCCCTGATGAGGCAGACACAGGGCCGGCCTATGCTGAAAATCCGGTTACGACGGTACATCTTTGAAGGGAGCACAAGCCACCAGCTCACGTTCCCTGTCCTGACAATGAAGCTGCTCGGACAGTGCCTGCCAGGTCGGCTTCCCGGTGGTCATGCCACTGCGGCTGGCCCAGCTCCTCGGCTGTGACAACACCGGGGTTAGACTTGTGCTTTCCTGGGGCAGAATGGAACTGAACACAGGGGCTAAGCGCCGTCTTGTAAACCTGTCCTAACTCAGCAGGAATTTTCCATTGAACAGGTGGCTGCTTCCGGCAACTTGGAAAGATGAGCCTGGCCAGGGGTCTGTCCTTGCTTCTCCCGAGTGGGTTCATTTCTTAGTTGGTCCGGGGCTCAAGATCCTGGAAGACCTTGGACAACTTTTCCATGATTTGGGGAAACTCGTGAATAATCATGTAATTTGGCTAATTTGGCTCCGGGTGTCCTTAAAACTGTGCAGAGACACCCAACAGGTCCTCGGGGTCCTGTACCCACAGAACTTGGTTGTTCTCACCAGGATCCTCCAGACACTGATCTGCATGTCTCAGGACTGTGAGAGTCGGACCCATACTCTGGGACCAGCCTTGACACGGCCTTTTTGAGAATGTTGGCATTCAAAACCTGCTCTGCTCCAGACTTCACGTCTGCCTGAGACTGGGACTGGTGTCGCCTTGTTCCCGGTCATGTCCTGATAGCGGGGGGTTTGGTCAGGACGCGCTCCTGCTGCCCGTGAGCTGCGCTGGGTGCTGCGGCTCCTGCACGTGCCCAGAGCAGACACCTGAAACCCCGGCGTCCTGCACCGTGTAAGCGACGGTGGGACTCAGGGGAGGTCACCTGGGAGCTGCACTGACCGCAGCAGCTTGGGACATTTGGAAGGCTTGGAGCCTGAAACGGACAAGAAACACTGTCTACACTGAAATGGGTTGGGGAGTCCTTGAGTCCCAGCCTTAAGAGACGCCACACTCGGCAGGCCGATGGCAGAACAGATTTCTCGAGTCTCAGCTCTGGCAAAGCCCCGGTGATGCCCACGGTAAATGAGGTTGTGGTCACAGGGCCGGGTGCTCCTCCCATAGAGATGTCGGACCCTGCTCCTCGAGGCTGGCCCTCACTTGCAGAGGGTCCCGTTGTGCAGGGTCTTGTTTCTGTCAGTGATGCAGGGTGAGCTCACCGCTCGGGGCACGTCTTCCTTGCTCTTCGGGGAGGGGCTGCTGTTGTTGCTGACGCTGGACTTGCTCTTGCTCGGATCAAGAGCGAGCTGGATGGGCAAGGAGCGGGCGCCCTGGGCCCTGACCAGGCAGTTGCAGACCAGGCGGAAGAAGGCGCGCCGCATCTCCTTGCTGGCCAGCGTGTAGATGACGGGGTTCATGGCGGAGTTGAGCACCGCCAGCACGATGAACCACTTGTCCCTGAACAGGACTGCGCACTCCTTCACTCTGCAGGCCACGTCGGCGAGGAAGAGAATGAAGAGTGGGGACCAGCAGGCGATGAACACGCTCACCACGATCACCACGGTTCGCAGCAGCGCCATGGACCGCTCCGAGTTGTTGGGGCTGGCCACCCTGCGGCTGCTGGACTTCACCAGGCAGTAGATGCGGGCGTACAGGATCACGATGGTCGCCAGGATGGCGGTGAAGATGCTAATGCAGAACGCGATGTACTTCTTGGAATAGAGGGGCAGGATGGTGGAGCAGTCGGGGAGGTTTTGCAGGCAGTTCCAGCCCAGGATGGGTAAGGCGCCCAGCGAGAATGCGATGAGCCAGCACATCCCGATCAGGAGGAAGACACGGTGCTTCTTGTTGGCGTCGTAGGGCCTCATCTTGATCATGGTCAGGTGGCGCTCGATGGCGATGGCCAGCAAGCTGCAGGTGGACGCCCCGAGGGCCACGAACATGCTGCCTTCCCTCAGGAACCACACCGTGGGGGAGAGGCTCAGCGTCTTCTTGCCCGACATCAGAATGTTGACCGTGTAGGCGATGCCGGCCAGCAGGTCACAAAGAGCCAGGTTGCCGATGAAAAAGTACATGCGGTTGTGAAATTTGTTGTTTTTCCAGATGGCAATCAGAACCATCAGGTTCTCCAGGACAATGAAGCTGCAGATGACCAAGAACAGCACAGTGGTGAGGGTGCGGCCCTCGGGGGCATCCTTCAGCCTGCCGGCCAGCTTGCCCACATAGCTATAATGTTCGTACAGAGTCCCGTTCCCAGGGAAGGGCCTGGGGCTCGGCGTGAGGACGTTGGACATCACTTGGAATTCACAGATGGCCAGCCCCAAATCCACCAGAGGGCGCCTTGGGAACGTCCATTTCTAGCAGAGACAGGCTCAGGCTTCAGTAGTGATCCTGGCCAGGCTCCCGCAGGGGTGTTGAGCATGGGCTCCTGCAAAGAGAAAACGGAGGGGCCAGTGATAAGATCACACCACCTAAGAGCATGGGTGACAGCAGAGCTGGAGAAAGGCACCAAATATGCTGAAGCACTTGGATGGCTGGTCCTCACGGGCTCAGAGAGGGTCTCTCAGCACAGGCCAAGCTCCTGAGGTGCTTGGTGTCTGCAGTTGCCAGGAGGGGGTTTCGAAGCAGAAGCCATGGTCATTCACTCCTGTCGCCATGATGCACAGGCCCAAAGAAAATGTCCCTCTGGAAATGCTACCAATTAATTCCGACCTACCTGCTTCTACCATTATTATCAGTCACCAAGAGAAGGTGCCCACCTGGTTTTTGACAGCTCTCTGGGAGTCTTGGGGTGACATCACAGGATATGCCCACACTTCCCCGACTGCCTTCCCTGGAACTAACCAGGGCTAAGGACAGAAATCAGACCAGTTGGCCCTTAGGTCTGCAGGGCAGAAAGCCCTGACACCGGCCACACTGCCACTTACGGAGGGATAGCGTAGGAACACGAAACCACTTCACTAGTGAGTAGCTGAGTGTGGGGCTGGGGGGAAGGAATACAAACCTGTAGAAGTGGAACCAGTTTTCACTGAGGCAAAAGGGAGAAAGAGGGAGCCTGCGGGCTCTGAGTTGGCCTAAAATTCAAAGGTCTGAATATCCGCTTTAACTGTCTAACCCAGTGCGTGTGAGCCTGGAAATACTAACCCAGCACGTGTGAGCCTGCAGACACTAACCCAGCAGGTGTGAGCCCAGAGAAACAACCCACTAGTGAGACTAGTGAGACAGTGAAGGTGGGTGAGCCAGGCCCTGGGTGCTCCTGAATTTTAACCCTTCCCCCACCCAACCCCCACCCTGCCTGCGGCCTCCTGTGATGTCCAGGGTGAAGCTGACCCAACTCTGAAGGTAGAAAGGGCTTTTGGTGGACTCACTGACTTTAAATTTAAATTATTTGAATATATAAATGTCTAACTAAGATCAATTGACGTTAATTTAAAACAGCCTACTATGAGTATCCAGTGAAGTTTTTTTGTACTTTTAGCATTTAATTCACAACCCTAGATTTGGATTGGGGCAAATGGACCACTCTTCAATGATTTGGGGCTATGTGTTTTGGGGTGTGATGGGATCTGAAGGCCTTGTCTACCCACTGAACTCATTCCCAGGTACGAATCGAGGCCCAGACAGGCCTCAGTCCCTGGAAGGACCCAGCGGTCAATTTGGGCAGCTACTCTGCAGAGGAGAAGCAGAGGAGACCCCAGCCAGGGTCCCCTGCCCATGGGGCCCTCCAGAGAACTGCCTTCCTGCCCCTCAGGTGCTGGTCCCAGGGCCCTGAGGATGCTGTGAAGCCCTCCCTGCCTTCATTTGTCTGGGGGACCTGGACCTCTGAGACTGGTCAAAGGTGGCCCTGCTGCTTCTTCCAGCATCCAGGAGCTTCATGTGCTGCTTGTTCTGGAAACCCTGTGGGCCCTGGCACCCGAGGAGATGCCTGTGCCCTGCCTGGAACTGCCCCTGCCCTTCCCTGGCCCCACCATGACAGCTGTCTAAGGCCACCGAGGGCCTGGAGGTCAGCTTGACCACCAAGTGTGGCAGAAACCTTTTCTAACTTCCGAAGGAAGCTGCAGGCCAGTTCTGAGGCTGGACTGGCAATGAAGGCCTGGGGGGACAGCCGCTGGGTCTCCTCCGTCGCTGCCTCCCGAGCCCAGGGGCGCCTTGCTGCCCTGGGCATAAGGCAAGGCTGCCCCGTGCCCCCTCCCCCAACTTGGACTGAGGCGCGTCGAGGACAACAGACCTCCTGGTTCTGTCCGAGGCAGCAGGGACCGGTGCCCTCGGCGGGCAGCTTTCCCACCAGCCCCACCACTCTTGCCTGTGCCCCATTCTTACTTCAGTCTTGTCAGTCCTTCGAGCCTAAGTCAAACGCTACCTGCTCTGTGGCATTTTCTCAAACCAGCCCAGCCCCTGGTGCTTTTCCCTGAGGCTGCACACCACTTTTACACAAACTGCAAGCTGTGTTTTTAAGGGTAGAAACGGTGGCAGCAGCTGGCAGGCGCTGAGCCCCTGCCTGCAGTGCCCTGTCTAACCTCACACTGCCACCACGAGTTCACAGCCTCAGGGTCCGGCGCCCGCGGGGCCCCGTACCTGTGCACACCTTTGCCTTTATTGCTGTCACTTTGAATTCGTCATCTGTGAGCGGTCAACGGGGAATCCACACCCCCACGGCTGGACACCACCCACAAGCACTGAGCGAGAGCTCACACTGCCCACACGGAAGATGCCGGCAACACCACAAGTGTCCTTGTCCATGGAAAAGGCCCAGCACCGCAGCAGGGAAGGGAAAGGGGCACTGCTCCCCTGAGAGTCATAAGGCAGCAGCGGCCTGAGTGTGGCTCCTACCCCAAAGCCCGGCTGAGGGCCTCCAGGCACACCCCACACCGGGCCACCTCCTGCAGTTGGGCTCAGAATGCCTCTTGCACATGTGCTTCCCCCTCAGGGGCTTCCCTGCCAGGAGCTGAAGACGGCATGTATGTGGTTAACACGATGCCTGGAATAACTGACTTAGCACCAGGTCTGAAGGACCATAAACCATCAGTGAGGACTGTATGTGAATTAATTCCCACCGGTGAGGGAGAAGGCACTTCAGGCATGTGCATCGGAAAGGGTTCTGAGACTGCTGTACATCTGAAGCTTGTGCCTCAGTTTCCCCCATGATAACTCCATGCCATTTTATGTACCTCCTGGCTCCCCCTGGACGCCCGAGACCCCTCTGACTGTGCCATGAAGCCAGACAGAGGGAAGTGAGACCCCTTAAACCTGCCAGATCTGGGTTCTCCAAGACAAAGAGCAGAGAGCAACAGGCCACGGCTCTGCAGACTGAGAGCTTTTTCTTTCCCCTGCACGCAGAGAGTTTTAATAAAATTGAGCAGAGAGGAAAAAACCCAGAAAACAATAAAAAGTAGTAAAAAGCAATAAAACCACAATAAAAACAGTATAAGATGTGCCAGGGACCCATTAAAACCTTGAATTCTGAGGGTGAACATATTTTCCCATTAATGCCTGATTTATCATTTTCCTTAATTAAATATTCATTGCTCAAGGCGCAGTTTTTAAATGGTTTATTGATTTTTAGAGAGAGAGGAAGGAAGGGAGAAGGAGAGAGAGAAAGAAACATCAGTGTGAGAGCCTAACATTAATAGGTGCCTCCTACATGCCCTATACCTTGGGGGGTGCACGACCCCGGCATGTGCCCTGACCAGGAACTGAACTCGGTGACCCCTTGGTGCCTGGGGCAATGCCCAAGCAGCTGAGCCACACCAGCCAGGGCAAGGAGCATATTTTTTCAAGAACATTTTTTTGTTAAATGTGAGTCCCTATATTTTGCATAATTGGAAGCTATCCAGTTGTCTTTGGAATTTAAAAGCATATTTTCTTTGGATTATCTGCATTAAGAAGTAGACCCATCCTGAGAGCCGAGTGCTGGCTAAAGGCCAGACTGATTTTATATTTGTCTGACCATTGCTGTGCCGGGTCAAAAGCATCTCGAGGGAGGCCAACTGCCAGCTGTCTCAGCCCACAAAGACCTGTCCCGACCCAACACCCCTGAGGCTGGCAGCTCAGGTGCCCCCGAAGCCCTTCTAGTCACTGGCCACTCCCAGATGGGACCACTGTCTGGGCTTGTCATCCCCTGGTGCAGCCTGATGCTGACCTTCACACGAAGGGCCTGCAGGATACCCTAGTGCCTGGGCCCTCCTCGGGAGAGGATGCTCCTGCCAGTCGTGCATGTGGACACTGAGTGGAGAGATGCACTGTTTATGGTTTGTGGACACGGGTGGTTTTTCCGTGTTCTGGGTGCCCACGTCCTGTGAGAGCAGGTGCCTGTATGTCAGCGGCACCTCTGATGTGCAAGCATACCGTGTTGGTACCGAGTGTGGGCTCTGAGGCAGAGGGTCCCTGAGGGAGTTTACCAGCTTGGCCAGCGTCCTGCAACTGGGGGGGGAGGAAGTCCCCCAGAATGCTCACATTTTGTTTCATTTTAAAAGATTAGTGCCTGGGGCTGGCAGGGACACTGTACAAGTTCGATCACTGTTTAAATTCCACCTGAACACTTAAAGCGCGATGCTGAGAAACGTGTGCAGCTAGTCTCCTACATCCTCAGAAAGTTCTGCGTGTTGTAATAGATACACAGGCTCCCTGGCAGTGGTCTCCCAACGACCAGAGTCCAACAGCACTGCACCCTCGAGTGGGCCTGGCCTATGTCCATCTGTAGAGCCTGGACCCCTCACACCCTCACAGTCCTAACGATTCACTTTCTCTACACGTCAATTTGAAAAATAAACAATCTATAAAAAGAAGAAAAAAAAAAGTACAGAAATAGTTCCACAAAGTCTGAGGTCTCTCTCTCTCTCTCTCGGCAAAAAAGAAAAACACAACAGGATAGTAAGAAATTTCTCCTGGTTGAATACAGGATGCAGTGTTTCTAATAGGTATCGTCTCCCAGGGAAATCAATTAGTTCACCCTCTAAACTAAATTAAAACACCAAGCATTTGCCAACAAGCAAAATTTCTTGGAACACAAGAGTTTTTTCTTTCAAAAGGAAATAATGAGTTGGCCATTTCACAGCCCCAGCGAATTCTTTGCCAGTGTTTCCCCTGGCTCGGGATTTCTCAGGTGACCCCTCTGCTTTCAGAAAGAGTTCACAGCAAGAGGCTTCGCGCACACACTGCTTCGCACGCTCGCCCTTTGCTCCAGGCCAGCAGCAGAGCTTCCAGCGAGAACACGAGACCACTGTCCACATGAACCAGGTAGGTTTCATGTGAGTGCTCGCCCCGGGCCCCCGGGCCTGTCCACAGGAAGACAGCTGCTTTTGATGCACAAGACCTTACTCTTTGCTTCTCAACTAAGGTTTTCAAAACTTCTCTTCCCTGCTCGCTCCAAGTGAGGGCACAGGACTGAATTCCTACCAAGACTTCACAGGACCAAGGGGGGGACAGGGACTGAGCTCCCTGAGGCAGCTAAAGGTATATGCAAATAAGAGGCCTTCTGCCCAAGGAGACCTACGAGTAGGGTCCCTCACACCCTTTCCCAAAGCAGTGCTCCCACTTGGTGACATGGCATGGCCACCAAGCACTGCACCTCGCAGGGGCCATATCTGGTCTCCCATCTGCCTTCTGAATGTACACAGGAGGAAACTGAGGCTGCGTGGAAGGGTGGCCACTGTCCTTAGTGGCACAGCTTGGAAGAGGCCAAACTTGGCTGGGTGTCTGTGCCCAGTACACCACGTTAATCTAAACTTTTCTGGAGGTGACCACCTTTCCACGTGTTCTTCACCTCGATGGTGACCAGAGCGCACCACCCCCCTCCCCCCCCCCCCCCGGCATGCTTTGGAGCCAAATTGCCTCTTAGCCACTAAGCCAGCAAAATCCTGGAATGGAGTTCCCTGAAATATGCAGAGAGCTCTGCCTCCAGGGAAATGGAGTAGCATCGTCAGGCCAAAGAGCCTCATCACCTGACCAGGACGCCCACTGCAGCTCACGGTGCCCATGCGACGCCAGACCCACCCGCTGGGTGCCACAGTCTCCACCAAGCAATCTCATCCTGGATTTGACCCGGCTGGCCTGTGTCTGGGCTCTTACAGACAAAGCTTCAGTTCCTCAAACACAGAATAAAGCAAAACATCCAGGAGACTTGATGTCCAGTCGCTGCAACAATGTAACTGAAATGTTCTATTAACTGACACTAAATAGGATTCCACTCCGTATCTCGTATTATCTCCAAAAACTAACGGAAAATCTCTTAAGGCAGTTACTTCGGCAGAAAATATATGGCAAAGGAATAATATGAAATAATATGAATAATAATATGAAATAACTCCAAAACTGAGAAAAGAAGTAGGAAGCCAAGCGTGAGGAAACGGGCTGCAGGCCCCTGCACTCCGGTTGGGTGCTGGCTCCCGCCTGGGGCTCCCTGAGATGCCTGGTCAGCTGAGTCAGCACTCAAGGCAGGGTCTCAAGCCCTGGCAGACAAAATGGGGTTCTACAAGATGGTACCCCAATTTTCAAGAGTATGACATGCTCAAGTTCTCATTTTCTGGTAATAAAAACATATGCGTACATTGTAGGCACTGAATCATCTTCGGGAGATGGAAGAGATGCCATGGAATCAAAAGTGTGTCATAATTCCCAGGCGGAGAACCAGTCCCGCACTTTGAGAAAGCCGCTGGTCCATGTGCAGGCTCCTCACAGGACACAGAGTTTCTCCTACCCAGTCGTGGTACGAAGTCAGGAGAGCCATGCACGAAAGGAAACTCAGAAACACAAGAGGAGGGCGGCATTTCTAAGATGAAAGCCGGCCGTGACACACCGGGTCTATGTCTCGGGGGCTCTGCATCCTAGATCTCCTGGGTCAGGACAAGCGGCCGGACCAGCAGGCCCAGCCTGGACATTTGGTGACTGAGAAAACCCAACCTGCGGCTCGATGACAACGAAAATCATTCATACTGGCCTCAAGCTCTGCATCGATTCCGTGAGAGATGGTACAGGCCCTGGCACTTCCACCCCTCCCTGAGCACCCCCCCCCCCCCCCCCCCCCCGCGCCTCCACCGCCTCCTCGCCACCAGCGGCCTCCGCAGGGCCTCCTGGCTGCTCAGACCCGCAGAACCTCGCCCTGCCCTTGAGCTTTCTAGGAATTACGTTTTTCTTAGTCATGCCTGCAAGATTTTTATCAGTGAAGAAAATAATGCTGAAAAGGTGAAGTGTGAACATGTGATTGTGTACAGCGTCTGCAGCCTCCCGTGTCCAGAGATCCCTCATTCCCGGCGTGCTCAGAGCTCCGCGGGGCGCCGCGCGCGGGCGCACTTGCGGTTCAGACGGTCCTCGCGGAGCCCTGCGCCACGCTGCGGCCCCCATCCCCAAAGCAACCGGGCGCTTCTACAAAACTCTAAGAGGTCCCTCTTTTACATCTAAATAGAAAACACCACAACGAAATATGTCATTGGGAGTGCCCAATGCCAGAGACAGACAGACAGACAGCGACCAGAGGGGGCCGCGCCGGCGGGCTCCCCGCAGCGCCCGGGCCCGGGCCCGGGGCCCCTCCCAGGTGGACCCCGCCGGGACCGCAGCAGCTCCTTTTCCGTGGGCGCCGCACTGCCGCACCCGACTCCGCCGTCCAGCCCCAGTGCCGACAGCCCTGATGGCCTTGTTTGAGAAATAAAAAGAAAAATGGAATTTTGTGGCGAATGCAACTGTTCAAAATGACTTTACCAGGAGAATGACCACAACCACACTTCCCGAGTCCCCAGGCCCGCGTTCTGGGGGCGCGCCTAACTTTTTCATTGTCCAAGGTAAACGACCGACCGACGGAACTTCCCCAAGAAAAGCCAATTCTCGTCCACGCAGGTTCCCGAGCAGCAGCGGGGTCCAGGGGCTCCGAGGGCAGCCGTGGGGAAGCGCCCCCCGCCCCCCGAGCGGCGCGGCCAGGGGCGCAGGGCTGGGGGAGGGGGGCTCGGTGCGCTCCTCCGCCCAGGCCACTGTCTCCCCAGGACCCGCTGGAATTCCGTGAGGAAAGTGGGCCCCCACCCACCCCGGCGTCCGCGACCCCGGCCCCGCCGGCTCACCTCCGTCCGCGCGGCGCGCTCGGGCCGCCGGCATCCTGGGGCGCGGTCCCCGCTCAGATGCAAGCCGGCTGGGACCCGGGACAGCCGCGGGCTCAGGGGCTCCCACGCCGGCCTGGAGGGCTCGTCCTGCGGGCACGCTCAGCGCCGGGTCCCTGTCGCGTGTCCCCGGGACGGCTCCCTCTGCCTCTGCCAGCACCAGCCGGTAGGAAACTTTTGCAGCGTCCCCGGGGCGGGGCCCGCGCTCCGCAATCCCGCCTCCAGCCCCCGCCTCCCGCCCCGCCTCCTCCCCCTGCGCCTCGCCCCCAGCGTCCGGGTCCCTCCTCCCCGCCCCCCACCCCACGCGCCCACCTCCCTCCCCCTGCGCCCAGCTTTCCTGTCCCTCCTCCCCCTCCCCACCCCACGCGCCCGCCTCCCGGCGCCCCGTCTGCGTCTCCCCACCGCAGCCCTCTCCCGCCGCCCCTAGACCCCTTCGCCCCGCTTCCCGCCTTCAGCCTCCAGCCCCGTCTCCCCGCCCCTCTTGCCCCCAGTTCCCCACCTCTCCAAGTCCCCCGCGTCCCCCGCGCCCCCCCCCCCAGTGCTCTTGGGGCCGGCTCTCCTTCTGCCCCGGCCCCAGGTCGACCTCCGGACCTCGCGCTTGTCAGGCTAGTTCCAGGCGCCCGCCCCGGGACCCGAAGACCCAGTGGGGACAGGTCCGAACCGGGTCCGGAGCTGGGCTTGGGCCGGGCGCGCTGAAGGTGAGTTCGGGCCGGTATTCCTGTTACCGGCCATTATCCTCGTGGCGATCGCGGTCATTCCCGTTTGAGACCGACCGACCCTCGGTGATGCGGTCGCGTCGGGCAGACGGGGCCTAGCGCCCGCCGCGTGCCTCCCTTTCGAGCCCCGCATCACCCACCCGCCCCGGACACGAGAGCCCCGCAGCCCGGAACGTGCAGCGCGGGTCTCGGCGACCCCTCTGCCCCGCGCGGGTCGTCTCTGTTGCGATTAAGATGCTCCTTGCGAAGCGCTTCAGAAAGAATCCCCAGGGAGGCGACAACGGACCTTTGTGAAGGCCCTGGATCGAGGGGGCACAGCAGCCTCCCTAGGGCTTGGGGGGGGGGGGGGAGGAAGCGGGAGGCCGGTTATCCAAAGCAAGGCTGTGCCTTCCTGAGCTGACAAGACTGGAGCCGCAGGCGTCCTAGAGCGAGGTGGGGAAGCTTGGGGAAGGGTCTCCCTCAGATACCTGCCCCTCATGTGCCCTCTCGCTTCCAGAGAAGGAGCCCCCAGAGCAGCAGGAGCCCCCACAGCAGCCTTCCCCTGGAGCTGGGAGCAGATGCTTATTAGGGGTGGGTTTGAGCCCTGATGGGCACGTGTCTCATAATGGAACAGTACAGACTGCTGGCCCCTCTGCTGGCCTCAGTAGTCCCCCTTGAGAAACCCAAGAGGTTGGTGGTTCGAGAGCTCTGGGCTGCTCTTGGGGCTCAGTGGAGAGCGGTGGGTCCTGTCCCTGTTGCTGTTAATCCACCCTGCCTGTGCTGCTGTGAGCCCCTCAGCGTCTGGCCTTGCAGACTCACTAGAGTGCCTTGTACAAGTTCTGAGAAGCCATTTCTGTCCCAAATTTCAAGTGGGACCGAATGTGTCTCATTTTCCACTCCTACAGCATCTAGTCAAGAAAGGGAAGGAGGGACTGGCCTCCTGGCCCACTTGCCATCACCAGGGCAGCCGATCATGTGCTAGCCACTGTCCTGCAGACTCCAGAAGCCCTAAAAATAGTGGGGCTCCTTACCACAGGCATCCTAAGAGACCGGATTTGACAAGGTGGCATTCCTGAAACTCATCTTTTGACAAGACTCCTTTCCCCCAAAGATTCCCAGTCCTGGGAAGCTCCCTCACCACATACAGTCCAGTCCTCTCACTGCCCCAGTGCCCCTCCCCCTTGAAGCTCAGACACTGGATCCTGCCCAAGCCCCTCCCCACCCCTGGAGACCATGTTCTGTCACTGCTCCTCAGAAGGCCAGCCCTCCCAGAGTCTGTGGATGCAAGTCTCCGTCTCTGCACCCTTTCCTAACAGGAAGAATGCCAGCCCACCAATGCAGACAGAATGGGAGAGGTAGCAAGTGCCCATCCTGCAGCCCTCGGGGAAACAGGCAGATCGAGTAGATTTAATGCACACAGAGGTGGAGGTGTCCAGCGCTGGCGGGCCACACAGAGCTAACTGTGAAGGAAAACATTCTTCATTTTCAATGGCGACACCTGGCTTCCAGCACCTTAATGGGATCAAGTATGTAACGGGATCAAGTATAAGTGTGTAACAGGAGCCACGATACTGGATCAACCTGACAGCACCATGCCGTGGAATCCAGCACACAATAGCACCGACGCTGCGCTCCTGCTAAAAACGCTTAATTTGAATCAGAGGCCATGCGTGGAGCCTGCACTTCCCGCTTACGGATGAAGAGGGGGTAGAGCAGCCAGGCGACCCACGCCGGGCAGAAGCAGTCCTGACAGTGGCCGTTCTATAGTCGGTTGGCCAGGTCTCAAAAAAGTCAATGTCAGAAAAAGGGTGAGAATAGTACAAAAACAACTAAAACGATGCAACATTCGTAACAAGCATGAGCCTGATCGCGCCCGGGTCACTGACCATGGTGAGAGACAAGCCGGAGGCCGTTCCAGGGTGACGGAGTATGAATGATGTGACAGGCATTGCTGATGTTACAAGCTGTGACAGCACAGTGCTTCTCTGGATATTCCCGCTGAACTGCTGGAGGGTGAAATGTGTTGATGTTTATAAATTATTCTGCAAAATCAATATATACACATAAAGCTGATCTGACAAAATGTTAGCAATCTGGGTGGTGGATATGGGGAGGAAGTTGTACAATGTGTTCCCTTTCTTCATATGTTTAAGAAAAATTCATCATAAAAATTGGAGAAAACTAAAATGTCCGGTGCTAAATAACTTCAGTATTTCTCCACCTCTGAACTTGGGCTATCAACTCAAATCTAGGCTTATGGGAATAAAATAAAAAGATAGTATGATTTATATCTATCTGTATACTTTTGAAAGGCACATGGCCCCAAACTTGAATATCATTTGAACAAGTATATTATATATTTATTTGAAATTTTTCAAAAAGAAAATGCATTCACTTTCCCAACACTAGGGCCTGCAGCCTGGCACACAGGTGCCCAGAGATTAGAGGACAGCCAGTTGTAAGACTTTCACCACCAGGGAGGCTTTCCCAGCAGAGCCTGGCATGCAGAAGTGGATTGCAGGAGCCAGTGGCCTGGAATGCGCCTACTGTAATACTCCTACTTCCTCCCACCCTCCCAGCCTCTGCCTCTGGACCCCAGGATACTTTTTGCAGTCCGTGGGTCAGAATTAATCTGCACCGTGCCTATTCTTAGCTCTGCTTTAGCTCTTATCTTGAGTAAACGTGCATGCTGTCTTTTTTGATTTTCAGAGACGCTCTTCAAGCGTGCACTCAGGACAATGTGGAGTGAGTTCGCAGCCTGTGGAGGGAGCTCTCTGCAGGGTGGGGTTGGGTCGGGGAGCCACAGGGAAGGGTACCTGGCAGAAGGGAGCCCCCGGAACCCCGGGCAGTGTTGGGACTCAGGTGTGGTTCTCTGACAGATCACCCTGAGGGAAGTTGGTCACGCAGCACTGGAGAGAAATAAGTTTACATATTGATCTGGATATGGATTTGCAAAATGAAACTTGGCCTCTTGTACAAAAACCTGTCTAGACTCTAATGAAGTCTCTGACTCGCTGTCCGAGCTCCCTCACAGTAAACATTCATTTGTTCACAGAGACACCTACCGAAGCCAAACTTCCCGACTTTGATTGCGACTTCGTGATACTACATCGTCTGTCCACATCTTTGTGCCTCGTGCACCCCCTTTCTCCACCCTTAATGTCAGCCAGGAACCAACAGAAATACCAAGAATTGTTCTATTTACATTTCATATTTTGTAAGGATGTTTATAATATTCAGACACCTAACTAGTGTATTTGTGTTCATGTGTAACTGCATGTAGTTCATATGTATGTATGTGTATGTGTAAAAGTGTATACATGTGCATTTGCACTTGCATATGTGTGTTTGTGTGTGTGCATGTCTTATGCACATGAGTATATGTACATATGTGTGGATGTGGATGCGTGTGCCTATGTGTGTTTCTGGGTACGTGTGTGGGAGTGTGTGGGTGTTTGGGTGTGCCCGGCCGCTGCACAGGGACTGTACTTTTGTGAGGGTGGTGTGCCCAACCTTCCATAGAACAGAAGCACCGGGACAAAGTAAATGTTTGGGCTTCTGTTCCTGGTTCTTGGCCCAGACCTAAAACTGTTCAGGATTGGGGCAGGAGGGGAGAGGGGCTGGAGTCAGTCACGACGGCCGATGATTTCATCAGCGATGCCTACATACTGAGCCCCCACAGACACGCCTAAACCCCAAGGTGTAGGGGGATTCCAGGCTGGTGAGCGCATCTGTGTGCTGCAGGGGACACACCCAGAGGCCTGCAGGCTCTGGGCCTGCTCTTCCCACACCTGGCCCTACGCTCCGTTCCATTTGACTGTCTCCGAGTCGTATCCTGTAAAATAAACCAGTAACGCAAGTAAAGTGTTTCCGTGGGTCTGTGAGTTGTTTTAACATGTGACCAGACCTGGGGAGGGTCGAGGAACCTCCCAGGCTGCAGTGGGCCAGGCAGAAGATGCAGTGGGCCGAGAGGAAACGACTCAGCTGGGGCGGTGCGGGGGAGGAGCGTGCTCTGGGTGTGTGCACGCGCGTGGGTTTTCTGCGGAACCCGCATACTCTGGAAGCAAGAGGAGAAAGGATGGCCGGGCAGCCCTAGAGCTCTCCAGGACACGGACGGAGGACAGTCGTCTGAGGGCCGCTGCCTGCCCCGAATCCCTCTGCCCGGAGCTCAGTCTCCAGCGGCCCCGCGCCCGAGCTGTTGTCCCGAGGGTGCTGCGCCGCCGGCGGCCGCCGGGGAACCGAGGGGGTGGCCGGGCGCGGCGCCGTCTGCAGGAGCCGCTTCCACGCGCCGTCCCGCGGCCGCAACGCTCCGCCGGCCCCCCCGCCCGTCCCGCGGCCCCGGCCCCGCCGGCCCCCCCGCCCGTCCCGCGGCCCCGGCCCCGCCGGCCCCCCCGCCCGTCCCGCGGCCCCGGCCCCGCCGGCCCCCCCGCCCGTCCCGCGGCCCCGGCCCCGCCGGCCCCCCCGCCCGTCCCGCGGCCCCGGCCCCGCCGGCCCCCCCGCCCGTCCCGCGGCCCCGGCCCCGCCGGCCCCCCCCGCCCGTCCCGCGGCCCCGGCCCCGCCGGCCCCCCCGCCCGTCCCGCGGCCCCGGCCCCCCCGCCCGTCCCGCGGCCCCGGCCCCGCCGACCCCCCCGCCCGTCCCGCGGCCGCGGCGGCAGGAGCGCGCTCACCCGCCCGCGCTCCGCCCCGACCGGTTCCGCGCCCTCCCCCGCCCCTGGCGTTCGGACGAGTTTCTGCAACTTTGTGGAACAACTTCGCCTTTTCTCGCCCGCGGGAGGGTTTCCTGGGGCGAGGGGGCGGAGATAAAATCGCAGTAATCCCGGGCTTGCTCACTCCTCCAACCTCGGGGGCCGGCGGGTTTCAGGCAGAAAAGGCCGGCGGAGCCTTGCGGGGAGGGAGCTGCGCGCCTCAGCCCTGACCCGCTGCTCCCTCCTGCGGGCGCCGTTCAGCGCCTTCAGCGGCGCCGCTCCTCAGTCCTCACTAGCAGCGACCCTGTGAGATCAGCAGCAATACACCGCATTTTCCAGATGAGAAAACTGAGGCCCAGCGGTGATTGTACACTTGCCCGATGTCACACAGCTGGTAAGTGGCAGAGTTGGAGAGTTTAGTACCTTTGGAGGTTGTTGATCTATTTTAGCTCTTTGTAGACTGCAACCCTCCTGAAAGACACTGGGCTAAATTTTATGCGTGGATGACCAATACCGGGGTCACCTGCGGAGAGGCCCAGGGCCCAGCTCCATTGACCTCACCTGTCTGAAGCCCGAGGGCAGAAAGGGGAGGAGAATGGGCGCCCCCCGCTGACCCTCACTCTTGCCAGTCCCCCCATCTGCTCTTGGTTCTGGACTGTGTGTCGCTGGTTTGGGAGAGCTGCGTGGGAGGTGCCCAGATCCCTACCCCACAGTCCTTGTCAAGCCCCTTGACGGCCAGCAGGTTAGAACTGTGCTGAGAAGCGGGGAATCCTGATTCCACTATCATTCCCAATTAATAAAGAAACTGTTGAACTCCGGAGCTCAGCATCTACAGCTGGAGGACGGCACATTGTACCATAGTCAATGGGTAATATGCTAACTAGGCATTTCAGCGGGTCACAGAAATTCTGTAACTTGATGCAAACACACACATGAAAAGTGTTTTCTTTTACATTAACTGAATGGAAACCATGCACAAGCCTTTCTTCTTGATTAAAAAGTGTTTTAAAAACCTGAGTTTAGAAAAGGAAACATGTCTTAAATTAATAATCTAAGCTCTTGCCTTAAGGGCCAAGAAAAAAATGAATAAAATAAACCCAAAGCAAGCAGAAGAAAGGATGCAAGAAACATAAGAGCAGAAATTAATTAAATTAAAATAGGGAAATAATCAATGAGAAGAAAGGTGCTTCTTTGAAAGAGCAATAAGTTGACAAACCTCTAGGCAGACTGGCAGAGAAAAAAAGGGAAAAACACAACTTGCTAGTGTCAGGCACTAAACAGGCCCTCGGTTCCCTCCCTGGTGCTGCAGAGGGTAGTAAAAAACCAGGAACAGCTCCTCACATAGACATCTGACAGCTTAAATGCAATGGACCAATCCTTGAAAAGCACAAACTACGACAATCCTTTCAATATGGGAGAAACAGCTGGAATGGGAAGTGGAGTTTATGGGTTCGCAAAAAGTAAATCTCCAGGCCCAGGTGGTGTCGCTGAAAAATTCCACCCAGCCATGTAGAAACGAATTAGCACCAATTCTACATAACCTCTTTCAGAAAATAGAATTGCCTCCCAAATCACGTTATAAAGCAAGAATTACCTTCTACCCAAACCAGACAAAGATGGTAGAAAAAAAAGACTACAGACCAATATTTGTCATAAATATAGGCACATACATTCCTAACAAGACATTAACAAGTAGAACTCAATACATTCAAATAATTATTACCATGACCAAGTTGGGTTTATTCCAGTAATGAAATGCTGTTTTAATATTCAAAAACCAAGCAATATAATCCATCATACTAATAGCCTACAAAAGGAGAACCATATAATCACATCAATTGATGTAAAAAAAAGTATTTAACAAAATTTGTGTCCGTTCATGATAAAATTCTCAGAAAACTAGGACTAGAGTGAACTTTCCTCAACTTGACAAAGAGCATCTGTGAAGATCCTACAACTAGCATCCTGCTTGGTGGTGAAAGACTGGATGCTTCTCCTAAGGTTGGGAACAAGACAAGGCTGCCCGTTTTCACCACTCCTGTTCAACACAGTACTGGAAGTCCCATCTAGCACAATAAAGAAAAGGAAGGAAATAAAAGGAATACCCCTCAGAAAGGAAGAAAAAAAACTGCTCCAATTAGCAGATAGCATGATGGTCCTCATAAAAATCCTACAGAATTTTCTAAAAAAGAAAAACCAAAAAACAAATAAATGCTCCTAGAACTAATAAGCAAGGTTGCAGGACATATTATCAACATACAAAAAGCAATTGTATTTCTATATACTTATAATCACTAAAAAAATTCTTAGGTGTAAATCTAACAAATACGCACAGGACTTGTGTGCTGAAAACTATAAAGTGCTCAAGAGACAAATCAAAGGTCTCAATAAATGGAGAGACGTACTGTGTTCATGGGTTAGAAGGCTCAAAATAATAAAGCAGTCGTTCTCCAAAATTTTTTTTTTGTGTGTGTGTGTGTGTGTGTGTGTGTGTGTGTGTAACACAATTCCTAACAAAATCCCAACAAATTTTTGGTATGAACAGACAAAATTATTCTAAATTTATATAAATAAGCAAAGTAAATAGCATCACTAGAATAATTCTAAAAACAAAGAATAAAATAGGAAGACTCACTTTACCAAATTTCAAGATTTATAATATAGCTACATCAATCAATGGTGGTACTGGCAGAAAGAGAGACACAGCTCAATGGAACAGAATAGAGAACCCAGAAATAGCCCCACATGGGTATCAATTGATATTTGATATAAGTGCAAAAGCAATTCAATGAAGGAATGATTGTCTTTTCAACAAATGGTGCTGGAGCAATTGATATCCAAAAGCAAAAAAAAAAAAGTGCCTTGACCTAAACCTCACACCTTATACAAAAGCTAATTCAAAGTGGACCACATATTTAAATGTAAAGTGTAAAACTGTAAAATATTGAAGGATAACAGAGGAAGGAGAAGTCCTTTGGGGTCTGGGGCCTGGGGCCGGGTGAAGAGCCCTTAGACATGACAGCAAGGCGTGATCTATAAAGGAGAAAGACCAATAAATTAGACCTCATCAAAATGAAAACTTTGGCTCTACAAAAGACCCAGTTAAGAGGAGGCAAAGACAAACTACACACTGGAAGAAAGTATTTGCAAATTATGCATCTGATAAAGGACTCATATCTAGAGTATATGAAGAGCTCTCAAAACTCAGCATTTAAAAATAATGTCAGGGCACATGCCCTGGTTGCAGTCTGGATCCCCAGTCGGGGGAGTGCAGCAGGCAGCCGATAATGACTCTCATCACTGATATTTCTATTTCTCTCTCTGCCTCTCCTTTCCTCTCTCTGAAATCAATAAAGATATATTTAAAAATATATATATATTCAAACAGAAAATGGGCGAAAGTCATGGAGAAGAACGTGGAGGGAAAATAGGCACATGACTGGCCCTTAGGAAAAGAAAGTTAAGGCCACATGAGCTTTCACTACATACCTATGAGAACAGCCGAAAAAATGCCCCAATACTAAAGGCTGGTGGGGGGCGGAGAACTGGACCAGTCGTTGGGAAGGTAAAGCAGCAGGACCGCTGTGGGAAACAGCCTGACGCTTTCCTAAAATATTAAGCACACAATCCCGTGCGACTGGCAGTCCCTCCTGGGCATTCACCCCAGTGGAGTTAAAGCTCTGTCCACAGAAAGCCTGGTTACAACTGTTCACAGCAACTTTGCTTGTAATCAACAAAACTGGAAACAACCCAAACATTCCTCAGTGGACTGTGAACGGTTAAAGATAGCACATCCATAACAAAGAATTTACTCAGCAATGAAGAGGAAGCACTGCTCATGCATGTGCGTGAAATAAGCCAGGCTCTCCAGCTCACGCACTGCGTGAGTCCATTTATACACCGCAATGGGGATGCGAACAGTGAGTGGAGGCCGGGGTCAGGTATGGGGGCAGCTGGTGAGCGGGGTGGGTGTGGATAGAAAAGAGTATCATGAGAGGGATCTTCCTGGAGACGAACAGGTCTTTGTGGTAATAAAAACATCAAAACAGCCTGGCCGGGCGTGGCTCAGGGGTTGAACGTCGACCTAGGATCCAGGCAATCGGGGTTTGATTCCTGGTCAGGGCACATGCCCGGTTGCGGGCTTGATCAATGACTCTCTCATCATTGATGTTTCTATCTCTCTCTCTCCTTCTCCTTTCCTCTCTCTGAAATCAATAAAGATATATTTAAAAAACAAAAACATCAAAGCAAATTTTACAGCTACAGAGAAAATACGGTACCAATAAAACAGGAACAATCCGAGGAATAGCCTGGGGTGGGGGTGGGAGAGGAGACACATCTATAAAACTTTTAAAAATGCATTGATTGGATGGGGTTGGGAGATAAAGTAAAAAAAAAATTTTTTTAATCACCCCCTGGTAATTAGAGTAAGAAGACAAAGAGAGATTACATATGGGGATAAAAGAGAATAAAATTATAGAATAAATCCCGGGAATTCAACATTCAGAGTGAGGACAGAGAAAACGGAGGAAGGAGCCCACCCTGACTCCCCTTCTGACTCCCTTGCCCCCTCCTCTATGCCAGTCAACAGGGAATGAAACGACTGTCTCCCAGGCCCTGGAGCTCCCGAAGGCTTCAGGTGGTAGCTCAGGGCTGCAGGCCTCTAAGTAGTAAAGGCAACCAGAGGTCCCAGACCCCTAGCTCCTGGGCTATGTAGCCTCGGGATCTTGCAAAGTCGGATAAAAGCAGAGGTAAACCACAGGGCAGGAGATAAACCTGCCTGCAAGGCCAGCCTGCTGCCTGGAGCCCCACCGGTAGCCGAGAGAGCAAGCTCACTAACTTGTTTCCCGAAGAGCACAGTAAATTCCCACTCAGTAAAAGCCACGGGAAATGTTCCAGGGCTTCACAGACTCTCGTGTTCTCACGGGTACTTAAAGATAAACAAAGGGGCCGGAAAGAGCGAACAGTGTTTGAAGCGTTAGGATTTTACTTTTGGAGGCTCAGGTCAAGCCAGAGGAGGGTCGTAGGTCAACCAGGAGGACACACTCCAGCCTTGAATTCTGGGTGATCTGAAAAGCAGAGTCAAGGCGGCGAGTGACATGAGAACCTGCAGGAAGGCAGGGGCCGGCTTCGGGTGCTCTTCCCTGAGCACCCAGAGCCTGCAGCTCCGCGGCTCCCTCCAGCCTCCCCAGTCAGGGTGGGCCCCAGGACTTGCTGGCTCAAGGGTTTTAAGTGCTGTGAGCTCTACTGTGTTGTCCAGAAAGAGGGTATCTCAGGAAAACCCATTCCCCACTCAGACCACAAGCTTAAGAAGTAACAAGTTCTTGGGACTTCTGGGTGGGGCCTTTCGGTCCTCCCCATTCTTTATGAGAGTCACCTGGTTCTTTCAGCCGGGACCCCACACCCCAGTTCTTGTGTGTGGTCGTTAGAACACAATTACCCTTCATGTTTCCCACTGGAACATGGACATCACGTGTTAAATCTTTTATTGGAAAAAAACGAACATGCAGATTTTTAATTATTTAAAAATTTAACTTTTATTTTGAAATAATTGTAGATTCATAGGAATTGGCAAAGCTGGCACAGAGAGGTCCTATGAAGCCTTCGTCCAGTTCTCCTAATGGTTACGTCTGACTTCACCCAGCACAGTACTCCAGCCAGGAGGCCGGCATGACTGCGTGTACTTCTGAGCTGTTGTACAGCTTGTGGGTTCCGTAACCACCACCAGGCTGTGCTCTGAGAGCAGGTGGGAGGGGCGTCGAGGCTCAGTCCCTGGGGTTCTCCTGAGTCAGCCCAGCGCGCAGGCCCTGAGCCCCCCAGGGTTCCCATGGTCAGCACCCTCTGCGAGTCCAAGCTGCGGCCTCTCCCACTTTGCTCAGGCAGCTCCCACCCCTTCACCCAGGTTTCCTCCAAAAAGTCTTCTGGAGGGTGTCTTTCCCTGATGTCTCCAGTCCTCTCCTTTGTCCCTTGTCCTCCAGACCTTGTAAATTTGTTGCCACTCTAGAGGGGTTTCAGGAAGGAGAGGCGGCAAATGTGATCAGTGCAGCCTCAACTGTAGAGCCCATTGGCATCTAAACAGGGAAATCATTCTCATTTTAAACAATAACAGCAACAAAACCATCCTCCATCAACAGCTTCCTCCTGCCACCTTTCCTCTCTTTCCTAAAAAGTTGCTACTTCTTCTCTCTCCCCGGTTAGTTTGAATCCACTCCTCCAACCAAAACATCTCTTGCTAAGATTACCAAGGGCCTTCATGTCGCTAAACCCAAACCCCTTTTCCTTCCTGTGGCCCCTCAGCCGACGGTCAGTGCTGACCACACTCTCTGGCAGTCTTCCCGGGGCACCCACCTCTCCTCCTCTCGGGTGTTCCCTTGTCCCCCTGCAGATACCTCGGGCTGTCAAGAGACGGACCCTTACCCATGGACAGACGGCAGCGTGGTGGCGGCCAGAGGGAAGGGGGGTGGGGATGGGGGAGGTGGGCAAAGGGGGGCATGGGGACATCTGTGGTAGTGTCAACAATAAAAATAAAGTTAATTTAAAAACAGAGGCTGAGCCTTGGCTTTCCTCATGGCTGGACCTGGGCCTTCTCATTTTTAATCTCCATAATGAACATACACGAACACAATTTAACTCCCTCTAATTCTCCCTTCGCACTGCAGCCTAAAGAATCTTTTCAAAATACAAATGTGGCCGGCCGGGCGCGGCTCAGCAGTTGAGCATCGGCCTGTGATCCAGGAGATCGAGGTCTGAGTCCTGGTCAGGGCACATGCCCAGGTTGCGGGCTCGATGCCCAGGTTGCGGGCTTGATGCCCAGCAGGGGGCGTGCAGGAGGCAGCGGATCAATGACTCTCATCATTGATGTTTCTCTCTCCCTCTCCCTTCCTCTCTCTGACATCAATAAAGATCTATTTTTTAAAAAACAAAAAACACAACAAATGTGATTACATCTCTTCACCCCCTCCTGGCCCCTCAGCTCCCGAGGCAGAGTCTGCACTCTCTCGTGGCCTAGCGCCCTGTGCATTCGGGCTCCAGCTCACGCCCGTCACGCGCAGTCTCCCAGCTCTCCCCTCTTCACCTGTGGCAGCCTCCTCCTGCCGTGCTGCTGCCTCCCACGGGGCCTGTGCACCGTGTTTCCTGTCCCCCTCATCTCATGAGACCCTACACACGCCTTGGCTGCCAGGTGAAGGGGCCCCTCCTACAAGACGTCCTCCTTGATGTACCTCATTCGCTCCCTCTTGCCTATTGAAGGAACAAACCCTCCCCTAACCCCCAGCCCACCCCCCCACCCCCCGCTCCCCTAACCCCCAGCCCACCCCCCCACCCCCCGCTCCCCTAATCCCCCAGCCCACCCTGCCTGGATTCCTCAGCTGCCTCCAGACCCTGGGCTTGCACCTCTGGTGCATTGGAGCAACACATCCTGGGGGTTTTGCAACGCAGAGTGGAAGGTGTTCTCTTCTCCCACGCAGCGGAAACACAATTTCCATTCACTCTCGTAGCCTGCCACAAAAGTGTGCAGCTTCTGATCCCCTGTTTATTGAGGGGGGTGGGATTTCTATGTTTTCCAGAAAGTGATATTTTTATTTTTTATTTCACGTAAGTCACACTCGCATGTAATGGCAGTGCGCGTTCAGGATGGAGAGTATTTTGGGTCTCACCTTGGAGCCCTGGGGAGCCCGTGGGGATCCTGACACCCCACAGCTGGGCCTGTCGCTTACCTGGGGTGAAGCCCCAGAGGCACAGAGGAGCTCTGCTTTAATTTACAGCCTTCCAGGGTCAAGAGGGTTTATTCACCAAATCAAATGTTTGACAGTTGACTGTTTAATATAAACAATATTTGGGAAAACGACTGCCGGGGGGGATCTGCACTTGGAACCAGTGCTCTTGGAAAACAGCCTGCCCTTTGGACAGATTCCAAACTGAAGGTGGGGGAGATGTGGGCTCAGCAAGTCTGCGATCCTGAAGCTCAACGTCACCCTGAGAAAGGCGTGGGATGTGCATGTATGTCTTAGTGTCTGCATGTGTATCTCTGTGTGTGCATGTGTGTGCATGTGCGTGCATGTGTGCCTGCATGTATGTGTTTGCATATATGTCAAGCACATGTGGAGCAGAGGTGCCAGGTCCAGACAACTCTGTCCTCCACAGGTCGCGTTTGAGCGGCCGCCCTGTTGCCTCCTTGCTTAACAGCTGTCTCAGATCCCAGTGTTTCTGACAATGATTTTTGAATGTTTTATGCCAGTTACCACATTGGTCTCTGATATGTTCACCCCAGTTTCTATTAACCATGCTCAAGACAAATTGAGATGAAACCTGTCTTGTTTTCTTCCCCACTCTCAATCTTACGTGATTTGGGTTACAACGAAGCAAAGTGTTGTCTGTATTGACCTAGAGTTTTTAAATACTCCCGCCAGCATTCATGTCACACCCGCCTGTGTTTGCAGGACAGTAGCCGGGCTTACGGAGTTGAAGACGGGGCCCGCTTGTCCCTGTGAGCATCGGCTCACACTCTTGTCCCTGTGAACTGACTCCTTCAGAGACATACCCGGCTGCACCCTGTCAGGGAGGGAGTAAATGCCCGGGCCTCTAAAAGAACTAGAAAAGAGGTCTTGGGCAAAGATGCATTCCCGCTCACTCCTCTCCCTCCCGCTCATCTGGTGTGGTGCCCAGAACTGGCCTCAGGGACCCAGGGAATAGAAGCAAACATCTGCCCTCTCCTCTAGAAGGGGGAAGATCAGAGACAGAGGGTGGCAGAGCTGCTCTCACCGAGGAGCACAGCAGGCCAAGGGTGCAGCGGGCGGGGCTGCCAGCCTGCCTGGCAGGCACAGGCTTCCAGAAGGGGCACATGACACCCACCTTACAGGAGAGGGCTGGGTGGGGTGCCAAGCCCAGAGAGCATGTGCCATTCAGGGAGACAGGGTGTCTAGTAGCCCTCCACGCCTTTGGGGTTCTGAGAATCTAACATGAAAATAGCCAAGGCCAGGGCCTAATTGAGGCTCCTGCGATATGAAGGTAATTTACTTTTATAGCTACCTCTTTAAACATCCAAGGACGATTTCTCTCAGCAGGGCCCTGATAATTGCTCCAAAATGATAGCTGGTGGCGAGCAGCCGAGGGCGCATGGAAGCCCCCACCCCCAGTGCAGGTGTCTGAGCGCCGAGGGCCCTGCAGCCAAGAGGGTCGGCAGAGCGCTGTGGGGTGGCCGTAACGGGAGCCAGGGAGACTGGCTGGGCAGAGGTCAGCTGGCTGTGGGGCACGGGCCGGGTGCCCAGGTCAGGGGCTGTGATGGGCCCAGAGCACATACGCCTTAGCAGGAATGTGCCAGGGCTCAGATGCCGGCTCTGAAGTGGGGTATAGGCAATGTGTCACAAGAAACCATAGGCCCTGAGTGAAGAGGAAGAGCTGTGGCCGCACCCTGGTCAGTTGGGCCCAGTGGTTAGAGCACCGGCCCACTGACTGAAGGGTCCTGGGTTCGATTCTGGCCAAGGGCACGTAACCTCAGTTGCAGACTCAATCCCTGGTCCCTGTCGGGGAGCATGTGGGAGAACCAATCGATGTCTCTCTCATCGATGTCTCTCTCTTTCTCTTCCATTCTCTCTGAAAAGCAATGGAAAAAAATGTATCCTTGGGTGAGGATTACAAATAAAAAGAGCTGTGGCCAGGTGACAGGTGGGGGTGTCCACCACTATGGGCTTGGCTGGGTGGGGTCTGGTGGCAGACCCCTGGGTGGCCCCTGGGAAGGAGCAGGGGTCTCGGCCCCACTCAGTGCCCCTCCTTGGGGCAGAGGGAAGGAGGCTGCCTCCGCTCCCAGCTGGATGGGCTGCCAGACTGAGACCTAAGGCTCCCGGCCGGCCTGGGCCAGGCAGGATGTGGTCGGCTGTGACGAGCCGGGTACGTGGGAGCCAAGGCCAGGCTGCCCACTGCAGCTTTGGGCCTTGGATGACTCACAGACCCCTCAGGTGTTCCCGAGGTGGGCCAGCAGGGAAGTGGAGGAAGCCCCAGGTTGGTGGTTTGAGGAAATCCGCTCTTCATAATGACGGGGGGAATGTCTTACTTTATTGGCCTTGACTTTCAGCGAAGGAGGAATTGTTATTGGCAGTGACTGGGAACAATATTTTATTCATGTTAAAAATTATAACAGAAGAGTGTTTTCTGATGACGCTATGAACACAGCTACTCTCTTGTTTCAAGTTTTCAGGCACTTATTATTTTTTTTAGCAAGAGAAAATAACCACATTTAACACGTACATATGTATGAGAAGCCCACATACGTGAGAGTCAGAGATCCCACATGCAGAGAGGGTCAGACACAGAAAGGGGGCAAGGGCGAAGAAGACATCCTGAGCCAGGGACGAGGTGAGGTCGCTGGGGGCTTCAGAGGGTCCTTGAGGGATGGTAATAAGACAGGCATTTAGTAGAGATTTGCCCTGCCCTGCAGATAGCAGGGAGCAGTCAAAGTTTCTCTTAAGCCTGAAGCTAAAATTGCTTTTAGCTCAAAGTAACCTGCATACCACCGAGGCCCACCTTGGAGTGGGTCCTTCTGAACCCCCACAGCTCCCTCTTCTGAAACTTCCTTGGCAGTTTCACATCCAAAACCTGGACTGAAGGCCATTCTATCATCTAACCTGGCTCAGAACTGAGAAAGTTCAGCTCAGTTAAACAGTTGTCTCATCTCAGGAGGCAGTGATGCTGGTGGGCTCCCAAAGCTAAGCCTATGAAGCAAACAACCAAGAATTTAACAGGAGGCGAAGGGGCCACAGTTTTGCCACCCTGCAGCTGCCTTTTGGGGATATTGACTTTAAGCCATTTATCAAGAAACAAGGCTCAGAAATAAATGTTGACCCTGCCCCCTTTCCTGCCCAAGAGACTCAGAAAGAGAAACCTGTTTCAGGAAGGAGAGCTTGGGACGGATGCTGCCTCGGCCTAATTTGGATTAAGCCTGGTAAACAAGACGGCGTTGGGCAGGGGCTCGTCAGGTTTCTGTCACCAAGCGATGGTTTGCCTGCCATGTGTGTTCCTCTCTTCCTACACCACCTGTCAGTCAGCCCTTCTCACTTCTGAACTCTAACATCCCCCTCGCCTTTCTCCTCTGTCCAAAAATACCTTATACATCCAATTTTGCCTTGTCTTTGGAATTTTCATGGATTTATCATGTCTTTGTGAATTCCCATGTTCATATATTAAACTTCGATTTTCTCCTGCTAATCTATCTCTGTTAATTTGATAATTAGCCCAGCAAGAAGACTTAAGAGATAGGAGGAAAAGTATGAATATTTTCTTAGCCCCCATAGAGGCATCTCTATGGAAACAAAAGAAAAACAAAGGTTTCTGGGTTCTGAAGGCAGGCCGTCAGGAAGATTTCTAGGTGTCTGTCTCCAGTCACCCTCAGGTGGAGTGAGGGCAGCCAGCGGCCGTCTGGCAGAGCCTCCTGGCCTGCAGGTGAACGTCTCTGGTGATGTGTCTGCAGCAGGCATGAAGAGTGGCCATAGATGAGCTGCTCTGGGGGCTTCTCTGACGTCTGCAGCAGGTTGTCCCACGTTAGCCTGCATGGCCTTGGGAAACGGGCAGTTCCAGTTCCCAATGTTTCCAAGGCAATGGGTGGTAAAATAAAAATGCTAGATTGCAGGTTTGCAGCCAAATATTTAAGAAAACTAGAAAAATTCAAGATACAGTCCAGCTTATTGGGAGAAATTTTTTTTTTAAACTTAAAAGACAATGAATCTAATATCCCCAAAGGTATTAAGAGGGCTAAAAAAAAAAGTAATGCGTTTCCTCCCACCTTCTAAGTTCTTCTAGCTGAGCTAATAGCCATATTAACAGAGACAGATTAACAGGAGAAAATCAAAGTTTTAATACGCACACATGGGAATTCACATAAGCATGAAAATTCCAAAGACAGTGAGGCAACATTGCGTATATAAGGCATTTTTGGACAAAGGAGAAAAGGAAGGGACCGGGTATTAGATTCAAGAAGTGAGAATGGGAGATACACAGGCAGCTGAGAAACAGCAGCACATACATGCAGGAATATTCTTACCAGGCAACGCACAGTGGGACGCAGAGGGTATCTAGCTAACAGGCTTGGAGCCTTCCTGTTAGGGGAAGATGCTTAAGGTGATGAAGCCAAGGCCCCCTTCCTAAAGCAGGTTTCTCTAAATCTCTTGGGCAGGAAAGGAGGGAGGGTCAAAGGTTCTTTCTGAGTCTTGTTTCTTAATAAACAGCTTAAAATCAATATTCCTAAGGGCAACTTCATTGTAGCTAGACTTTGGCTCCCTTCAGTCCTACCTTTGAAATTTTAAATAAGTTTTGCGTTCCAGAAGCTAAATTGGTAGACTGCTCCATATTTCATTGATTCAATCATTCAGTCCTGAGAGCAAGTCAGCCCAGTTAGTCTGTAGAGTCTCGTTTCAGGAGGCGGTGAAGTGAAGCCTGCACTGTTCAGGCAAGCAATCAGGTATTTGTTTATTTATTTATTTATATTTTATTTTTTTAACCTCACCTGAGGATAGTTTTTCCATTGCTTTTCAGAGGGAGTGGAAGAGAGAGAGGAACATCGATGTGAGAGAGACAGGTCCATTTGTTGCCTGTTGCACGTGCCCTGACTCGGGCCAGGGACGGAGCCTGCACCTGAGGGCCGTGCCCTTGGCCCGAACCGAACCTGAGACCCTTCAGTCCATGGGCCGAAGCTCTAACCACGAGCAAACCAGCCAGGGCAAGCAATCAGGTATTTAATAAGAGGTGTGGCTCTGAAAACAAGAGAGAAAAACAAAGGTTAATGGTCAGAGGGAATGATAAACTAGTTTGCCAGTCCGTAAGGCTGTCAGTCGAGAAGGTTCCTGGCTGTCAAGCTGAGCTGCCTCGTGGGACGGAGGCCGGTGAAGTCGGGCCCTCCTGGCCTGCGGCTGAATGTCTTCGACGACGTCGTCAGGGGCTCAGGTGATCCCTGTGTGGTTTACACAGCAGCACACTGGGATTGTTTAAGCATAAGTTGTTGTGATTTCCTTGAGGTTTATGTCATGTTGTCGCAGAAAAAAAAGTTTTAGTTCTCAATAATTCCAAGTCAAAGGGTGGGAGAAAAATGAAACATTAGTTTGGAGGGTTATAGCCAAATAATTAAGAAAACTAGAAATATTCAGGATCCAGTACAGTTTCTAGGTTTAAAAACATCAAATTTTAAAAACAATCAACAACTAGAATCTAATATCCACAATTGTGTATTATAGCTTCTGTTGAAACATAATCCCTCTCCCTAAAATCATCCTCAGTTTTATAAACAACAGCTAAATTAACACCAATTTGTTTAATTTACTCTATAAGTCTAGTTTCAATAAATTTGGCCTGATTATTTGCGTAGATACAACAAGAAGAGCAATAAATCATATAGGCTTTTTTCAAATCTGCTTTGCTAGAATTTTATAGGAAATCTCCAGATTGAACTTTAATTGGTTTCATGAGTCTAAGAAGCCAAGCCACATAGTTACCATCAGCCTTTGCCTGCAATGCCTATAGACTTGGGTGAATTCTTCAGGTTCTCAAGCTCCCCCCAAATGTCTTGAGGTTCTTCCTTTGCCATCTCTCAGAAAAGCATCTTTCATTCCTTACCTGGAAAGACTGCTGTAAACCACGTAAGCAGGGTCCAAGGCTGTTTTCTAAGGGGCTTTTATTGGCCTCCAAAGTCAATCTTAATTCCTTAAAACTTTTTGGTGACATCAAAGTCTATACATGTTTCTTTCAAACATGATATTTTAGTCAAATCCTTTGTAAGAATATCAGTTTTCAATTCTGTCCTGTTATAAATAGAACGGATTCTTACTGAATTTATGCAAACAACCATATTGCCATGAAAATAATACTACTCATTAAGAGTTTCCAGATTCTACAGAGATCAAGTAGAGAGAAAAACGCAAATGTTTCAGTATTGCTTATAAATATATAATTTACCAAATTGCTCCAAGATCAACAAATTTTGTTATATCTGGAAAACAAAACAAAAAATTTAAATCAGCAATAGTTCAAATAAAAGTTATAAAAATTAAAACCATCCTCTGTTCATTCAGTCCCACGTAATTAATTCTGGTTTATCTTGATCCTTTGCCAGCATTTCCATGAATTCAGTTATTCCTTAGAGTTCTATAAATCTTCATATAGTTGAAAGTTATGATCTAAAAGTTTATTCTCAGAAAACTCTACTTTAGAATAAGACAGTCCTTTTCATGGATCTTTCTGAAGATAAAACATGTTCTCAAAAGCATCAGAGTAAAATAATGACTGTAAACAACAAAACTTAAAATGACACAGTTATATATATGATTATAATACAATTAACAGAGAACTTCGCCTTTTTATAACATTTTAAGATAACAATTAGAACTACAAATGAAAATTTGTCATGACTTTGTCAACTCTTAGAAATTTTTACATAATCTCTAGAACATTTTAGTATTAATATATGCATACAAATACAGCATAAGTATTATTTTTTTATTTGACAAAGCTCTCCATGTAACTTAAACATATCAAATAAGTCTCATTAGTTTAAAATTTACCTTCTGTAAGGAGAGAGAACAGATCTTTAAGGTGCTCCATGAGCTCACTGGAATAACTTGAAGACATTCACGGGTTAAGAAAACGTCTCCTTTTAAAGTTTGAACCCTGGGAAGGCTATCAAACATATTTGATCAAAAAGATCATATATCATTATGAAACAATATTCAGTTATCTATTTACACAAAATGACAATGACAGGTATGGAGCATAAATACTGGTTCGCTATTGTCAGCCAAACTTTAGCTCTCGGGGTCAAGAAGATTCTTCCCTTAAGGAAGGAAGGACCCGAGGAAGACAATAAGGCAGGACTATTTCAATAAAACATGAAGTCTTTGCTTTCTAGGTAGAAAACTCTTCATAACATCTTGTCTGGAGCAGAACAATAAATAAGGGAAAAACTTTCCTTTTAACAGAGTGAAAAAGAGCCAAACTCTGGTCTTGCATCAGCTAACTTTGGATATTTAAGCTCACTTACTTAATTATCCATATCCCCATCTTATTACACATAACCACATGTAAAGCTTCTTTTATGTGAAATTTTCCTTCTTGGTATTTCCGCTCACTGACCGCGCAGCCTCCCTGCGCCCTTCACTTTGCCGCCCACAGCTCATTCCCGCAACGGCTGCGGGGCAAGCGGCTGGCTCCTTCACAGGCCGGCTCCCTCCCTCGTGCTTTCCAGTCCCGAGGACACACAGCTTTTTCTTTCTTACTTAGAATCTTAACTCCTAGAAACCCTAATCTCTAGCCACAAAAGTAATTAGCATTCTTTCATTGTCAAGTGCATTTACAATTTTTAAGAAACATATATGTTAATATATTATAAGACATTTATTAACAGATCCAAATTTATCTTTTAATCTCTGTAATAAGAAGGCCAAAGTAGGTAAACTTAGATTAATCTAATAATGTTTCAGAATTTTATTTTATTTTATTTTGAAATATCTAGATATTCCATAATTTTTATCATTTAACTTAGTAAAAATCTAAATTTCAAGTTACCAAAAGATTTTGGAAAATGATATTTAAGCATATATATTCTTATATATGTTATTTATATTATTATATTATATTATATATTATATATTATATTATATTTATTATATTATATTTGATATATTATGTAATGTATTAATCATATATCATATAATATATATTATATATCACATATCATATAATATATATTATGTTATATATCATATAAGATAATTATTATTGAAAAGTTTTACCTGAAACCTTTTATTTTAGTTATAGCTATTTATTAGTTCTTATTAACTCTACGAGATTTCAGAGTTTATTATTACCAAGCAACTTTCTGAGCAATTTTTGCAACAAAGATAACGTGAACTTATTTCTGTAAATCCAAGTAAAGCAAAAAATACCATATTTAATGTTAATAATTTTAAAAGACATGTTTATTTAACCCAACCAAGCTTATAGCAGTTTTAATATTAAATGTATTTCCAGGTCATCTGATCCTGAAAAGTACTGGAGTTAGGTTATGTTATACTTTTAATTCCTGTAAGTCAATCAAATATTACAACCTAGTAATATCATGCAGAGGTAGAAAACACCATACTGTGTATGAACACGGACAAACACAGATGTCACGAACAGTCACACCCATAACCAGAATCACCAATTACTACAGAGAAGACACAGATTTTCTCTCTGGCCTTGACCATGTTAAGCACGCTGGGAAGGAGTGGGGCGGGTAGGCCCGGGAAACCGGCCCCTTGTGGTTTTTAAGTGCCCCGTCTTTGTTTCTTTTTTCCTGTCAGACTTTAAAAAATAAATTTCTAATTTTTTCAAATTTCTGATCAGTTATTTAGTCCTTTGAAACCTGTTCAAATAAACAAATTCTAATAATCTTGTATCTCAATGACCTTTAAAACTTTCCACCTTGGGAAATCGCTAACTTTCCCTTCTGTCTCTATTGAATGCTCTTGTTAATTAATCTAATGTCTGAATCAGCATCTATAAGGTCCAAAAAGCGAAATAGCAAATTCAAAAGGCTTAAGACTATTGATATTCCTTGGGCCTTCTTCTTTTCCTTCTTAAGTGCCCGGCAATTGTATTTCCAATGTCCTGATTTTTCACAGTATCTGCGGGTATCTGAAGGTGAGCAGGAGAGGGGTCGGAAGAGACTTTCACTTTTATTCTGATTTCTGTCCTCCTGTTTTATTAAGGGCTTGTCTTAATAGCTACTTACTACACCACTATGGGAGCTCTCTAAAAATTTTCAATTTAGACGTTTTCCAATTCAAGGTACCCATCACCTGGCCAGTGATGGTAGGACTTTATTAATGCCTCAAATAGCTTTTATGGTCTAACTAGGAAGCGAAATGCTCCCATAAAGAGTACAAAGGATGAGCAATCACAGATCCAACAGTTTACTTGCAGAATTAGCCTAGGAGAGATGGGGAGCCCTGTCTTTCAGCAGCTATTCCAAACCACCAGGAATCATGGGCTCCCCTTGAACGGAGTAAGGTTTAGGACCCCGAAGCTTGGGTGCACAGTCTGTCCGGCTGCCCGCCGGCTGCCCCCTCCAGCTGGTGGACATAATAACCAGCTCTGGGAAGGAACAATCAGTAGAAACCCAGAGACTCAAAACTAGTCTTTACCAGAGTTGTGTTTGCCCAAGAGATTAGTTTCACTAATATTTTCTCCTGCCAATTGACGTTAAAAGAGAGAAAAAACTCTCACTGCTTCCAACTTCCACCAAACGCTGCAGACCAGAACCTGGGGAAGCCGCGTGGCCAGGCCGTCGGGCCTCTCAGCTGCGCAGTCCAGGGGGCCCGCCAGTGGGTTCTCCTGGCTTGACTTGACAAATCGTTGGGGCAAAAAAAGTAATACTTTTCCTCCCACCTTCTGAGCTCTTCTAGCTGAGCCAATAATCAAATTAACAGAGACAGATTAACAGGAGAAAATCAAAGTTTTCATACATGCACATGGGAAAATCACATAAGCATGAACATTCCAAAGACAGTGAGGCAACATTGCGTATGTAAGACATTTTTGGACAAAGGAGAAAAGGAAGGGACAGGGTATTAGATTCAAGAAGTGAGAATGGGAGATTTACGTGTAGTTCAGAAAGAGGACATACATGGCAGGAATATTCTTGCTAGGCGACTCAGAAACAATGGGACAGAGGGGTATCTAGCTAACATGCTTGGAGTCTTCCTGCTAGGGTGAAGACTTTTTAAATTTACTTTATTTTTCAATTACAGCTCACATTCAATATTCTTTTGCATTAGTCTCAGGTGTAAAGGGTGAAGATGCCTAAAGTGATGAAGCCAAAGCTCCCTTCTAAAGCAGGTTTCTCTGTCTCAATCTCTTGGGCAGGAAAGTGGGAGGGACAAAGGTTCTCTCTGAGTCTTGTTTCTTAATAAACAGCTTGAAATCATGACCCCATAGGGAAGCTTCAGTGTGTCAAGACTTTGGTTCCCTTCAGTATATTATGGTTTATATAAAAATAAGCTTTCTCTCTAAAATCAGCCCATTTTTACCAAAGTCAGCCAAATTAAGACAAAGTTATTTGCAAAACAAGTCCAGTTGTAATAAGTTTGATCTGAGTATTTGTACACGTCCAGCAACAGTAGTAATTAACGACATAGGTTCTTTTAAATCTGCTTCACTGGGGTTTCTAAGGAGAAATTTTCAGTACTTAAGTAAATCCAATTACATGGGCCCAATGACAGATTGGCTTTTGGAGATGGTTCGTCTTCCATACTGATTGAATGTCTGAGATCAGTGGCATCTAACCATCTAGGTTCAGATCTCTCTGTTTGTAGCAAGCGTTTATAGGTATCAGAGAAACTCTTAATTTAAAAAATCCTGTCAATTATTTTGCAAGTAAACTGAAAAATAATCACTCCTTAATTTATAGATTTGAAAGGTCATAATTTACTTTTCTTAAATAAGGTTTCTTAAATCAAGGTTTTACATGTTTAAGTAAACAAAAAACCCCTTACCAACAGAAAACTTCCTGAAGTCACCCATCTCTTCCTAGCGACTGGCAGCATAGATCCAAGCAGGAGAGCAAGGGAACAGGGCGAAAGGAAAGACGGTGCCACTTCAGGCCTCCGGAGATGTCACACCTCTAAAAACGCCCAGGTCGCCTGGATGCGGGCAGCCTGCTCAGCTCAGCGCTCCAAGCAGAGCCGGGCAGGAGCCTTGGAGGGCCTGTGTCTGCACTCACAGGCTGTTTATCTGACGGATTCAGACAGAAGAAAACAATGTCACAAGTCACCTTGTAGAATTTGAATATATTCACCGGAGGCATGGAGTCAGTCGACCTGAGAAAGGCCACTTATTGCAGTCAGTCTGGGAACACCTCATATGCTGACTCCCTGTGAGGGTGACCCCGTGGGACTTAACCCATCGTGGATCCTCCCCCAAAGCCCCGAGACTTTTTGCCCACAGCTCTCATAGGGAGGGGTGGCATTTGGGGCTACGCAGTCTGGCTCCCTGGGAGCCCCGGCAAAGCTCCAGTCCACCTCTCATTTTTAGGAAAGTCCTTTCCAAGTTCTGTCTTGTGTTTCAGAAACTCAACATAAGTTTATAGAAAACTTGAGTTTGTAAAACACCTGTGCCTTTCACTTAGTCTTAGACTTCTTACCTTGGATTTTATTTAAATTTTTCCTTAGCTTTATTCTGCCTTGGACTAAAAACATGGGTGCCCAATGCTTTGGAGGGCCTGGTGAGGGAGCTGCACCTCTTGCCTGCCTGCTTGAAACTGTTCCACACACTTCTTTTCACTCTCAAACCTTTGATTAGATCCACTGCTGTTAAGAATTTAGAAATTTCTGTAGGTAAATAAATGTTCAGAAACGCACACCATTATCACATAATTGTACCCATCTCATTGAGTTCAATGATGCATGTTTAATAATATCTGTAAAAACAATGAGTTGAATTTTCAAAATATTAAGCAGTTAATTCCCAGTAGCTGAGGTCCACACTGTGAGTCTTAGGGCGGTTTTCCTGGGCACCGTCTCCTGATGGGCACAACTGCAGGGGGCAGGCTCTGCTGAGGGCTCCACTGCGCGAGGGAACCCCTTTTATAAGCAGCCTCCACAGGTGCAGACCTTCCCCTTAGTCCCGGGGCAAGGTCCCGCCAAGCCCAGGCTGCCTGCGATGTGCTCATGCTGCGACCGAAGCCCGAGACTGCGAGGGTGACAGTGAGAGCAGCTGGGCCGGGGTTACAGGCAGTTTCAACGACAGCTTCGGGCCTCTTTACCGTGTGGCCTGCAGGGCGTTTCCTTATAAGAGGTCCGCCTCCTTCGCCCTGAGCTCAGCCCGTTTGAGCTGCTGTGACGTCTCATCCGTTTTCCCTGAGCAAGCACCACATGCAGCTGGAGCTCGTCAGCCTGAGGGGAGCGAGGGGGCCGGGGCCGCAGGAGTGGGCGCTGGGGGGCGGCGGGGGCGACAAGGCCGCCAGGCGCAGTGAAGGGTGGGATCTAGGTGGGGGGCGTATGAGTGCTCCCATAAAAATCTTTCAGCTTTCCTGTTTATTTGAGAAATTTGCAACAAACTATCGGGATGAAAAGGCACAGGCAGGTGGGCAGATGGCTGAAGACCTTTTGAACGCCCAGGACTCTGGTTTTTCTCCCCGAGCTACTGACGAGCAGCTTGCTTCCAGCCAGGCCGCCGTGGGTAGGAGTCCCCGCAGCTGGATGTGGGTCCTCTCTGGCAGGGGTCTAATTCCCTGCCACTTCACTTCCCAGCTGTCTGCATCGATACTGAGGGCAGAGTGCCTTTTCAAATATTATTTTGAAGTGAATTAGGGAACTGGCTCTCACAGCGCATTTCTAATGTTGGCACAGTAGGCAGGGTCAGCAGAAACAAAGTAACGCCCCTCTTTTCCTGCCACTTGGATGTTGCAGACCCCAGGTCTTTCCTTGTGTTACAAGTACAGGGGTACCTTGGTTTTCTAATGTACTCCGTTCTGGAAGACCGTTCGAGTTCTGAAACGTTGGAAAACCGAGGGATCCCAGCCGACAGCGAGGCCTCAGGATCTTGCCCTCAGCAGAAGCCATGTGGCCTGTTCGACTTCCGAGGCGTGTTCGAGAACCGAAGCGTTTCCTTTGGGGTTTCCGGGGTTCGTAACCCGCAATGCTCATCAACGCAGGCTTTGGAAGACCAAGGCACCACTGTATCTCTTGCAGGTTACCAGGCCTCAGGCTCTGGGAACATAAAGCTGAGCGAGGAGATCACTGCTCTTCAGGGGTTTGCGTGGTGATGGCTACAGGGCAATAAGAATGCCGCCGAGGAGCCGTCTGCTCAGAAGCCCTCAGCCCCCCTCTGCTGGGGGAGGTCAGCTGGGCACCCAGCCGGAGGCCGCCCGCAGCTCCCTCCCGCAAAGCTCCAGAGAGGCCCAGTCTCTGACCTGGAAAAGGGCTGGGGAGTCAATGCCTGTGATGACCCCTCACCAAGGATTACCATCTTCCTTTCTCCATGGGAGACAGTGCTGAAGGGTCTCCCCAGCCTCAGGAAGGTCACCTGCAGGACTGAGCCCCAGGTACCCACAGCACCTCAACCCCACGCTCTTCACCGGGCCTGCACCCCTCTCCCCAAATAAGTGCTTCCTGCAGTCATCTCCAAATGAACTGAAACCAAACTTTACCGCAGCATCCGTGCTGGGATGGACCAAACTAAGACACAAACTCTAACAGCCTGGAGCCAGGTGGGGTCAAAGGTCTGGGGCTCCATCCAGCAGGCGGGGTGGGGCTGGGGCTGGGGCTGGGGCTAGGGCAAGGGCTTGCTCTGGAGATCTTTCTAATTGGATCACTCAAAAACAAATAAATTTTTCAAACAACAAAGAATGGTAGGGCAGGGTCTCTTGTCCTTGGACTACTGACATTTGGCTCCAGATAATTCTTTTGTGTGGGGCTGTCCTGTGCACTGCTGGATGTTGGGCAGCACCCCTGGCCTCCATGCATTAGATGCCAGTAGCAGCCCTTCCTCCCAGTTGTGACAACCAAAATGCAGTGGGATGTATGTCCCACATCTTCTTTATCCAATAATCTAAAGGACACCTCAGGTGTCTCCATGTCCTAGCTCCTTGAGTAATGCTGCAATGAACATGGGGGTGCACATATCTTTGTGAATAAATGTTTTCAAAATTTTTCAGGTAGAAACCCAGAGGAGGAGTTGCTGGGTCTCATGGTAGCTCTATTCTTAATTTTTTGAGGAACTTCCAGACTGCTTTCCACGGTGGCTGTTTCAGTCTCCATTCCCATCCTCAGCGAGTGAGGGTTTCCTTCCTCCATGGCCTCTCCAACACTTTTTATTACCTGTCTTGTTGACAGCAGCCACTCTAACAGGTATCTCATGTAGTGTTGACTTGCATTTCCCTAAGACCTAGTGAGGTTAGACATCTTCTCATGTATCTATTGGCTGTTTGTATGTCTTCTTGGGAGAGGTGTCTGTTCAGGTCCTCTGCCCATTTTTTAATTGGATTGTTTGGGGTTTTTTGGTGTTGCTTTGTATGAGTTCTTTATATATTTTGGACAATAGCCCCATGTCAGAGGTGTTGTTTGCAAGTATCTTTTCCTGTCCCATTGGTTACCTTTTTGTTTTGTTGGCAGTTTACTGCTCAGCTGTAAGAAAGGATGAAATACTGCCATTTGCAGCAACATGGATGGGCCTTGTGAATATCATGATAAATGAAACAAGTGAGACAGAAAAACTTAAGAGCCATGTGATTTCGCTCATCTGTGGGACATAAAACTGAAAGCAACAAATGACTAAACAGGAAGAGCAAACAAAACCTCGTAGACTTGGACAGCAATAAGGTGGTCACCAGAGGGAGAGGGGAGGGGCGGGAGGAGTAAAAGATAAAGGGGGCCACATGCTTGGTGACGGATGATGACTTAACTCGGGCGGTGGGCACACAACGCAGTATACAGATCTTCCGTCATAGAAATGTGTACTTGAAACCTAATAGAATTTTATTAACCAATGTCACCCTAATAAGTTTAATAATAAAAAAATGCAGCCCTGGCCCGTGTGGCTCAGTGGTTAGAGTGTTAGCTTGTGCACGAAAGGGTCATGGGTTCGATTCCTGGTCAAGGGCACCTACCAGGGTTACAGGTTTGATCCCCGACCCTGGTGGGGTGTGTGCCAGAGGCAACCCATTGATGTGTGCATGTCTCTCTCTCTCCCCTCCACTCTCTCTAAAAAAAAATAATAATAATGGAAAAAATATTCTTGAGTAAGGATTAACAACAACAGAAGTAATAATAACAATGCAGTAGGAACCTGATGTAGAGCTTCTGAAGGAGTTTTAAATAACCTGTAAAGTGTGTGTGCGCTCAAAGATGGTATCGTCGGGGCTGTAACAGTGCCGGCCCAGGTGCCCACCCCGCTGATGGGCAGCTCTGTACTGCACAAGAACGTGTCATGGCTCCTGGCTGCCCGCTGACCCCCACAAACACGGGGCTGCAAACTTACAGGGATACCTTAGAAAAGCCAAGCGGGGGAGGGGTGAGCTGAGCTGCCCCAAATCTCTCCTAAAGCAGGCTCCCTCCACTCACCTCTCTCACTAGTTTTGGAAGCCTGGCCTTGGCCCTGGCCTTCCCCTGGTTGCAGGCCTTTTGGCCACTTCAAGGCCATCCCGTGAGCTTCCACATGGGCTGGGCCAGGCCCTGGGGTGGGTGATCGGTGTGGGTCCTGGTAGTGTCCATCCAGGCTGCCTCAAGGAAAGTTGGGGGACAGGCCTAGTGAAGGCTCTGAATGAAATCGTGCTGAACAGTCTCCTGCTCTCAACCCCAGTCTGGCACAGACCTGGGTCCAGCCCATCCTGGGACCCCAGGGGCAGTTGGATGTTTCCACACAGCAGGCGGTGCCCCCCCGTAGCAGCCCTCCCCAGAGGATGTCCATGTTCATGGAGGGGCGCCGCATACAGAGACTTGGGAGACGAAGAGAGCAGTGTCCTCCCCCTGGAGTGTCAGATTCAGGGTGGAGTATGAGGCAGGCAGACCACAGGGCAGAAGATGTCAGTGCCTCTGCCGGCTGCCCTGAGGCCCAGCCCTCCTCAGCTGCCCTGTGGTCTGTCTCCAGCTAAGCTTTGCCTGTGAGCATTCCCCACTCCGTACGCCCAGCCTCGGGTCTAAGAAGCCGGTTCTCAGAGTGGCCATGGATGTTGGCTGACTGGTGGAGGCCCCAGGTATGGAGCCCTGGGGGTGCAGAGAGGATGTGCCCCGGCTCTGCAGCCTTACATCCACAAGGACAAGGCTTACTCGGGCTGCATCTCACACCTGTGTGCTGAAGGCCAGTGGGGAGCTAAGTGCAGCTTCTGGGGCTCAGGCTCCAAAACGTTGGACTTGGTGGTCTCAGGAAGCAGCTTCTCATTTTTATTTCTAATAAGTGTCCCCAGGTGGTCCATGGGCAATGCTCTGACAAGCAAGAGCATCTTGAATTCCCCTGTGGCGAGAACAGAATGGGTGTTTAATTGTGGGGTTTCACCCACAAGCTGGAGAGAAGGCAAGCTGGAGGAGGGGCTGCCACAAGCACTCTGTGGCAGATGCGAGCAGGTCTCAGCAGAGGGCAGATTAAGGCTCTGACACTGAGACGGACTGAGCCAGGAGCCCCGCCTGCATGCCACCTGGCCCCAGCAGCCCCCGCTCCAGTGAGGTGGCCGCAGGAGTGGCTGTGGCTGAGCTGAGTCAGCCACCATTTCTCAGCATCCTGCTGACCACACCTTTGGGAACAGAGCTCTCCAGGGGCTGCTGAATTGAAAAGATCCAAAATCCTCTTGGGAGAAGGGCAGAAATTGGGTCTGAGTTCATTCTAACCCAGATTCTGTGCCTGTGACTCCAGAAGGCATTTGAGCACGCTCACACTGGCTGCACCAAGTGCGGTAGCGTTGGCGCTTTTGGAAGGTGAACTTGATTTCTCTGAGGAATTCATATGTACATTTGAATATATACATATATGTAAATTCATGTATACATTTCAAAAATTAGGCCTTTGTGCTATAAATAGCTTGATTCGAGACTCCTGTTCCCCAGTTTTCTGTGCAACTTTGGGGGACCCTGGCCTGTCTCCAAGTGCATGGCCGTGGGCAGGTGGAGCCAGAGAGGCCCCGCAGCCTGACCGGACAGTGGCGCCCAGTCCCCCGCGGGAGCAGGTACAGAGTGTGCGGTTCTCCTTGGGAAAGTCTGCTCGGCCTGCAGGCCTGGCCCAGCAGCTGGGCACGGGCATTGCTGAGTAGCTCGGTCTGAAAATTAACAGAGCTGTCCCCAGGGTCAGGTTGCAGATGTGGGCGAGGAAGGAAGCCTGTCTGGGCAGCCGTCCTGGGTCTGGGCTCTGAATGAGGGTGGGTCCGAGGAGCGGTCCTGGGCCCTGCAGACACTGGGCTCTCCGGCTGGGCCACCCGTCTCCTCCCAGAACCTGCGCACACGGGACACGCAGTGGCCTCGGCACCCCGCATCTTTTAATTTTTTCAACTTAGTTTCCTTTCTACACCCTCAAGGTGCTTCTTTGACTAACTTCTTTGATGAGGATGCTGATGTTTTTTGTTTAATTCTGTGTTTCTCTCTAAGTGCTTTGGGGAGTCAGTGCTGCAGAGCTGTTCTGGAAGCCCCCCACCCCCATCCCACACACCCCACAGAGCGGGCCCCTGACCACAGCCTGCAGCACAGCAGTGGGCGTCGTCGTAGCTAAATAGGTGCAGGTGCCCCGACCCTCTCCTGAGGATAATTCCCCATGGGGTGGAATTGCTGAGGCAGACGGTGTAACATGCTGGGACGCCTCAGGAGGTCCTGCCTTTAAATTCCGCTCTCACTGTTTGTCCCGCGGGGCTCTCCAGGGACCAGCCTGGCTCTGGAAGCACTGCCTTCAGCGGCTGGCTTCGGCTGGCTCGGGTGCCCATCCGTCCGCTCAGCAAGAGGAAGGGCTTGGGGCGGCGGGGAGCGGGCGACATTGCTGAGCGGTCGGAGCGCCAGGCCTCCTATTTCACGCCACTCTTTTCTCCGTAGCCTCGCAAGCCCCAGGCTTTGCTGGTCTGCCTTCTTGGTTTGTTTGTTTTTAATAGATTTTAAAGTTTGGAGGTAATTTTAAATTTCGAGAAGAGTCGAGAAGAGTACAGAGAATTCTCATCTTCCCAGTTCCCCTGATGCTGATCCTAGGCAGCCACAAGACATTTGTCAAAACTAAGAAAGCGGCGTGGGTGCTGCGCCGCTCACGGCAGGGCCTGTGCGGGTGCCCCTGCTGTCCCCGGACCCCGCCCGGGGCTCCACACTCCCCGGGGCGCCGCAGCTTCTAGTCTCCCCTGTTTCCGTGGCTTTGGTGGCTCTGAAGGGCGCTGATCGGGTCTTCTGTAGAATGGCCCTCGGCTTGAGTTGGCCTGATGCTTTCTCATGGTTACTCTGGGGTTATGGATTCCTGAGAGACGGTCACAGCACCCCCATCACCTCATCTCGGGGTACATGCCATCAGACGCCCCTGGACCTCCCAGTGAGGCGGGTCTGGCGCAGGGTCTACAGGCCTCTCAGTAACTTAGAAGCCGGCGCTAAGTCCAGCTTATGCCCAGGGGAGGGAAGCAGGGCCCATCTCCTGGGGGCTGATCAAGAATCCGTGGACAGAGTGGGTGTGGCGTGGAAGGGGTCAATGAGGGGAAAAGGGGACATCTGTAAAATCTCAAACAATAAAAACATAATAATTTAAAAAAAATTTTAAAAACAGAAGAATTTGTGGACGTATGTTAAAACCAGCACGGTAATTAATTAATAAACATCTTGTGGTAGGTGCTTTGAGGCTATGCCAGTATCCTGCGCCTTTTCAGTCTCCCCACTAATTAATTATAGATCACCGTGGACCTGCCTGAGCTATGATTATCGTGGGTTCTCATGATTTGCTCTGCCTCGAAGGCCCTTACATTTGTTATTTGGGATTCTTGAAGGAAGACTTGTCCTGTTTCCCCACTTATTTATTTTTCAACCCTTTATTTATACCAGTGTGTACTCACAGATATTTATTTTCTTCTCAGGGTTGCAATTTAATATTTTCCTTATTTACTTTGTTGCTCAATTTGTTCCAGCCCTGACCATTGGGAGTTTTCCCAGGTTGGATCCTGATGCTCTTTCGAAAGGCCCCAACTTGTTATCTTTTCATTCTTTTTTTGAGCACTTTTAAAATTTTCTGGCACAATAAGATGTTCCTGGCTCAGCTTATATTTTCCTTGCCCCTGTCCTAGAATCTGCCATTTCTCTGGGGAGTTGTGGTTCCATTTTTTTGGAAATTGGAGTTTAGAAACTAAGATATGGGACCCGCATCTGCTTGTAGCTCCCTGGGTGTCACTGCTGAGACCCTCATGGTGGACGAAGCTGGTGACCGTGTGTGAGATGCTGACCCTTGCATGCACAAAATCTACATTTATGGGGATCTGTGTTAAAACACACGAGTTCATGCCGATGTCCAGTTTTATTCCATCATCGGTCTATCATTTTTGTACTTAGATTAGAATAGGGAATTTAAAAATACGATTTTAATATATTATTGTTTCTCACAAATCCTTCCGTTTCAACCTTGGTTTTCTAAAGTCAAACAAAGACCGAACCACCACACAGATCCACGCCTTTCATCAGCGGCAGGTGGGAGCTTCAGGCCACAGGCGCACGCAGGCGAGAAGCATTCGGGTCCTGGTTTTCCTCGAAGCCTGACTCGGTCTTTGTGCTTCCAGGCTGGTGGAGACTTGGCTCCTAGGCAGTCATGGACTCTATTGTTCTGCCAGGATGGCACCGCGTGGGTGTTCATGTGATGGCAGGGCCCTCCTGGCTGCAATCCATCCTGGTAACTGCCACTGTCCTCCCTGTCTTAGCTGGTCATGGCCTGGTGAATCTGGGAGCTCTCTGCCTCACCCACCAGTGGGAAACAGGCACTGTGGCCAAGCTCAGAGCCACAGAGCTTGGAAGCCATTCCTCTCCCGTCTTCCTTCCTCCTCTGGGTCCCTTCTTTCTACTCCCAACCCTCCCCCCATCTCCCATCTACCCAGTTTTCCACAAAGCCTCTTGGGATAGTCTCTTTCATATACTCAGGCCTTAGAAAAACAAAGGCTGGCAAAGGGAGTCTTGCTGGCACCTCTGCTTTGGGCCAAACTACCCCTGGGAACAGCCTGGCCACCTTCATGGAAGAGGACAGTGAAAAACATGGGTAGGGAAGAAAAAGGCAAATTGTGTCAATACTCTGTACTTCCGTAAGAGCTCTGCCCAGGTTTTGCTAGTGTTCCCATGTTTGTCTCGATCCGCTCTGGCAGTGTCTCCTATGTTACCGAGGACTGACGGGGCTGTCTGTGAGTCTGGGTTTTGTCCCCTGAATGGCTGATCTTCCAGATATTCTGGTGACCTGTTCATTGGTCTAATAATAAAGTTCCCTTTTTTGTGTTTGTTCTTTTAGGATTCATATTCTTGCCTCCTACACATCTGAATTTTGTCGAGAATTTTTAAGTTTATGTTCTTGGTTTTTCACGTTACCCTAGCATATCCTTTTCATAACAAAATTGTTGTTGCTTCATTAGTTTAAAACTCAGCTGATTTGTATGCAAAAGTTTTTTGGGGAGAAATGTGTTAATTTCTTCTAGAAGAATTAATCTAGCTGAGGTAGTATAGGGGAAGAAAAGGAGAGTTGGAAACAAAGAAATGACTCTTGTGTAAATAGCATTCTGCTGGAATGCTTGGAGCTACAAATCACAGAGGACCCAAATCACATGCTTGAAACAGTAGGGATGGGGTTCAGGTAGGGGTTGATCCAGAAGCTCTGTAATGGCACCAAGAACCCAGAATACAGGGTGTGGAGTTTCTTTTACATCTTGTTCTTGATAATATTTTCTGAAGGTATGGGTCCTTAGGAATAATATTATTAGAGGATAGCTTGATGACTTCTTCTTGCTTTATTTGTAAATTCCACATTAAACATAATTCTCCCACCAGTTGGGAACGCTCCTGCCAGCAGCTTGGATCAATTGGTTGTCTGTGAACAGCCAGTGCTCAAAGAAAATTCGCTGTTCTCCTTCAACAAGCTTCACCCCCCCGCTTGGTCCCCATGCCACCTGCTCAGCTTGTCATCATCTGAAGCCATCCACTCGGACTCTCTGAGCATAACCAAGCCCTTCGTGGCCTCCTGTCTGTGAAGGGCTCTCTGACTTCATGGGGTTTCCGGGTCCACTGCCCCCCTGTCCCCCTGCCCAAGGTTTCACTGCCTCTTTCACACCCCAGCTCCACTCGTACACTATTTTACCTCTTTTCTGCACCTCTAAATTCCTCATCCCCTTGTCCCTCTGCCACAGCTGTCCCACCTGGGATCCATCCAGCCACCTGCCTTCTCCCTCTGCAGGGCTTCATCCTGCAGATTGCTGTTCCCACCTCTTCATGGCTTCTCACCAGGCAGCCCTGAAAGCTGACGAGCTGTGCATCCTGTCCCCTCCTCCAGTCCCCACACCTGCTGTTCCCAGCATCACTTCTCTTCACTCCAGATGCCCACACACGCCTGTCTCAGGAGATGCCAGCCCTGTGCGCAGAGGAAGCTGGGGTGGCGCCCCACGCTGCTCCGCCCGCACTGACACATGCCTCCTCTCCTTTCCCTGAACCCCCCTTCGAGGGCGCTTCATCCGGCTTTTCCACGCGCTGCTCTATCAGCCACCCTTCCTCGGCTCCCCTCTCGGCTCCTCTCACTCCGTGCATCTCATCCCATGAGGAACCGGGTAGGTGAGTGACAAAGCTTCCGTGGCCCGCGTGCCCTTGGTGAGGCTCTGGCCTCCTGCCCTGACTGCCCAGGGCCCACCCCAGTCTCTCGTTCATCCCACCCCTCGGACCCCGGCCTGGCTTCTGCACCCGCGCCTCTGCCAAGAGTCCCGACCGCCTCCTGCTTCTCCTCATTCCACTTGGGTTCCCCCTTATATAAAAAAAGAGAAACAGAAAGAAAAGGGCCCGTTCCTCTGCGCTGTGCACCCTCCCGAGGGCTGCGCGCCGGCCGCTGGGCGGGGGGTGTCTCCCGGCCCATTGTCTGCAGCAGCGGTTCAGCAGGAGCCGCTGACCCTGCCCCAGCCCGGGGGATCCGGGACTGTGTGGGATTTGGGAATGTCACTGTGATTTAGGACAACGTGCCCCTTTGGCCAGTTATTCCGTTAGGGCTGAAATTCTTCCCCACCTCCCCGTGTTTGGAGACTCCGCAGGCCGCCCTCCGTCCCTGTGCTGCGGATCCTGAGGCGCTCACGCGCCGCGGCGGGAGGTCGCTGAGGGACACGCGTGAGAGCGGGCGCCCGCAGCAGGCTCACTCTCGTTTCGGTGACACCGGGGTTGTATGTACAACAGTTGCAGGAAAGAGCCCTGTCCTTTGCGGCTGGGGCTCAGCAGCCTTTCGGGACAGACAGGGATGAACTGTGGAGCATTCTTTTTACAGGTTTTGCGAGGGAAGAATCCCTTCAGACTTGGGACCACACTGAGCCGGAGCTAGGAGGGGCCCGTCCCCGCGCGCTGCTGGGCACGCACGCTTCTTGTTTCTCCCTGTCCAGGCCTCTCCCTCTCCCGCCCTCCTGGGGAACCCGCAGGGAAATGATGGGCATTCCCAGGACAGCAGAATTACTCAACTGCGCGTTGCTGTCACAAGAAAGAGAAAACTATCCCCTGTTCAATAACCTTGTGAAAATAGGCACTGTTCCGCCCAAGACGTGTCCACTCCTACACCACGCGAGCTCACAGCATTTCCACGCTTCACGAGAGGCTATTCTCAAAGGCAGCGCCAACAAAATGCTCGCGCGCCACAAGTAAACAAAACCTGAAAGGACGCCCTTTTTTATGGAGAAAAGCCCCTGGGGCAAAGCCTTGCCTGACACATCCTTGCTAACTGCCTGGCTTACCTGAGAGGGTGAAGGACGCTGAGTCTGTGGCAAGACAACGGCAGCTTTTTTTACTTCGCCAAGAGCTCCACTCACTGTCCTGAAGTTTGTGCTGATGAGCCCTCGCTTCCCGATGACTTGTTTAGATGCCTAAGCTGGGGGTTGTTTCACTTTGCTTGGTTTTGAACTTTATGAAAGGATTCCACACGGTGTGTATCCCATGCCCCGGGACTTGCTCCTGGTGTTCTGTGCACACTTAGTCGCAGGCGTGCAGAGCTGTGGCTCAGTCGCAGGGGTGGCTGCTTGGCGTCCTACTTCCTACCGATGGCAAAACATTCCTCTCTCCCTCCATTGATGGACTCCCCATGTCTCAGAGTCCTAGGGCACCGGCACTTTTGTGCGGGGTCTCTGGGGCACATCTGGAGGGGTTTTTCTTGGATAAGCACTTGGGAATAGAGTTGCTGAGTCATATGCACATAGCTAACAATGTTTACGAGATAGTGGTCAGTTCATTTCCAAAGTGGCCACTCTGGCCTGCACCCCCAGGACTGTGTCCGAGAACCTTTCATCCACAGCCATCGCCATTGCTGGGGTTCCCAGGCTCCTTATTCTCTGCCAATCAAATGTGAGTATGTTGGTATCACATTGTGGTCTTAATTTGCATTTTATAAGTGACAACTTCTAATTTTCTGACACCAACTGAGTGTCCAATCATTCAACTCAATTCAATCCTGACATTATATTCCCAGAATTAGCGCAGGCCCCTCAGGTTAAGGGCTCAGTCCAGCAAGATTGTCCCCACTTCTGGCACCAGCTGCAAATGGAGGGCCAGGCCAGCCATACTTTTGCTCAGCCAACTGCAAATTTGGGGGCTCCCACAAACCCTTGAGGTTTGATAATTTGTTAGAATGAATCACAGAACTCAGGAAAACAGTTTACTTACTGGTTTACTGTAAAGGATACAAATGAAAAGCCAATCAGAAGAGGCTCAGGCAAGGTATGTGGGGATGGGGAGCTTGCACAACTTCTCCAGGCAGCCACCCTTCCAGCACCTCCAGTTCACCTACCTGGGGGCTCCCCAAACCCATTGCTTAGGGTTTTTATCAAGGTTTCATTACATAGGCATAACTGATTAAATCATTGGTCTTTGATGATTGAAATCAATCTCTAGCCCCTCCCCTCCCCAGAAGTTGGGGAGTAGGGCTGAAAGTTGCACCCCACTAATCAGGTCTGGTCTTTCTGGACAGCAGTCTCATCCTGACACACCCCTAGTTGCCAGTCACCTCATTAGCGTACAAGTAACACTCATCACCCCTGAGGTTCCGAGGGTTTTCGGAGCTGTGTACCAAGAGCTGGGAACAAAGACCAACTATATTTTCTGATTACACCGCAGACATTCAGTTTCATATGCTATTGACTGTGCCTTTGAAATATCTCTTCATTTATTTTGCCCATTTTCTTATCAGATTGTTTGTCATTTGGTCAGATTTTCTTCATCCTATTCTTACACTTACACATTGGAATTTTTATAAAATACTTTCAATTCTACTTCCTGATTTCAACATTTATCATTGAATCTTTGTTTATTAATAACCATAAAAGCATTAAATAATTGTTTCTCCAAAATGTTCCAGTCACCTATTTCCTCTTCCCAAGCACCAATATGAAACTGTCAAAACACGGCCCCTCTCCTCACTGTATCCCTCCTGCCCCTAATTTAGGTCCCAGTTTGGAGGAGTTTAAAACTTGTCGCTCTAGGCCACCGCTAGATTTTAAGATACAGTTGTCTCTTCATTTTAAACCATTCTCAGTGCCCATATCCCCAAACTCAGGCGCATTATCACATCACTGGCCTTGACCTGGCAGATCTGCTGCGTCTCCCCACCCCCGGCCGGCTGGCTGTCCTACCCCGCCGTGGTGGGAGAGCCACCCTCCAGCTGGACTCTTCCTCCAGGATTCCCTTCGGCAAGGCCACCACACCACGGCCCTGTCAGGCTTGGCTGGAGGCAGAGGAGCAGGGGTTTTTATGTCTTTGGTGGGATGGGGAAGAAGACTGTTGTCTCCTGCCCTTGGAGACACTGAGCCATCAGCCCCAACATGTGCCTGCACCGGAGCACGACCTTTCCTGGAAGACCACCCTGAGCAGAGCCCGCCTTCTGGGTAGTAGCCCCCAAACTTCCCCGTGGCCGCATTTCCGCCCTTGGTTCTCCCAAGAAGGGTGGCAGCAACCCATGTTCTTCTGCGCCTTGTCTGGCCTCTGACCGTTTCTTTCCATCCTTTGTGATGTCTGCTTCACCTGAACTTCTAGATTTCTATCACCTCTCCAGACTCAGGTGATTCCCCTCAGGGGTGGACAGCTACAATTCACGGACTTGCCTGCTGGCACCTGACAGTTTCTGGAAATGAGGTTGCATGAATGTTTTCCCAGCGGTTGGGTTACTGGAAGTCTTACTTCTTTCTACAAATGTTAAGCCTTTTTCTAGCATAAGACAGAAATTTAGTGAACCTAGTTATAGCTGCTGTAATTTAGCAATAATCCCAAATAAAATGATTAAAAGAAAACCATAGCCTACTTATTTGCCAAGAACTTTTTATTAAATGTAACTATTTTCTAAACTCTGTTAAAGTCATATCTGCATTTGATGTCTCACATTAAGCAGTTACTTCATCCTGAATATATTTTTTTTTGGTCATAATTTGGGGATACATTGTTCTGAGTAGAGGTTCTTCAGGTCAGAAGCTGGACCACGGTGCTTCCCAACCCTCCTGTGCTCTGAGCAGGAGGAAAGAGGACCTGCAGCTCCCTGGGGCCCCTGCTGCACCCGTGCTCCACCCTAGTCCCCATGAGCTTACCAAGAAAAGGCAGAGGCTTCCACGGATGCGCGCCCGCAGCCTTCCTCCTGCTGGGTGGTGGTCCAGATGGGAGAAATCTTCAGGGGAGACATTTTTCCCACATTTTTCTGCAGCCGCTTTTTCATTCTCATTAGAATGGCAGTCAGAACACAAACCACACTTGTCTTAGTCTGCTGTTGCCATACAACAAATTACCACACATTGACTGGTTTTCAACAAACACACACAGAGGACTTCTACAATGGCTGAGAAAGGAGCTCCATGTACCCCTCTCCAACAAAACCACAGTTTCAACTGGTGAAATACTTTTTAGAAAACAACAATCATTTAAAGACTCTGAGGACTGTCCTAAGGCCACAGAGCAAATGGTGAAACATTTATTTAAGAAAATGTATTAAATCTCATAAAGAAGAGAGTCTGTGGCATTTGAGACACAACCTGCTCCATTAATTCTCCCCCAACAGCTTTGTGTGATTGAAGCTCTATCACAGGCATATGCAAGAATTTGGGGCTCCCTTTCCCCCAGATCCTAGTCTGTGGTTAGTATGGTCCATCTTGGAATGAGTAAGCTGTAGCATTTCTGATCCTCCATCTCTGTTACAAAAGCTTTGTTTCAGGCATACACAGACAGAAGCCCAGGTCTCTCTTCTCCCACTCGTGGGGTGAACGTTCTGCTTCAGGTGTGACAGGGGCCCAATCACCCTCTGCCCAGATCTCTTGTGAGGTGGAAGTGCCATGCTTGAAGGAACACCAGAGAAGGCCAGGACTGCCACCCCTCCCAGGCCCACTTCTAAAGTGGGGGTGTTACTCTCAGAGAAGCGGGGCAGCCCCAGCTCTGCTGCAGTGATGCAGAGGTTTCGTCGAGAGGACAGGCAAACCATAAGGTAGCTCTGCATCTCTGACGATGTGGAACAGAAAATCTATGCTTGAGGGTTTTGGGGAAAATGGTACCCATCTTGGTGAAGAGAGCAATTATGAGGAGGGTGGTAACTCCAAGATACAGCAAAATGAACAGAACTGCAGAGAAATGTGGGACACCATTAAACACAGCAATATACAAGTAAAGGGAGTACCAGAAAGAGAAGGAAACAGAACAGACAAAATATGAAGCAGTAATGGCTGAAAACTTCCCAAGTTTGATGAAAAACATTTTTCTATATATCCAAGAAGCAGAAAAAAAAACACCTCTAAGTAGGATAAACACAAAGAGATGCACACTCAGACACACACACATCACAGTAAAAAAATGTTGGAAAAAAGAGAAAAATCTTGAAAGCAACAAGAGAAAAATGGCTCATCGTGTACAAGGGAATCCCAATAAAATTAATCGCTGATGTCTCAGCAGAAAGGATGGTGGTCAGAAAGCAGTGGGAAAACATTATCCAAATGCCAAAATAAAAAACTCAAACTACCAAACCAGAATCTCACACTCAGCAAAAACTATCCTTCAGAAATGAAGGAGAAATAAGGCATTACCCCTTAAGCAGAAACAGAAAATTTACTGCTTGAAGATCCACCTTAGAAAAAATACTAAAGGAAGTTCTTTAGGCTGAAAACAAGAGATAACAGACAATAATTAAAATCTTCATGAAAAACAAAATATGCCATTAAAGGTAAACATGCAGTTAATTATAAAAGACAGCAAATTTTCCATTTTTTTCTCCCTTTTTCTCAAAATTGATTTGAAAAGCAATTGTATAAATCACTGTACATATTATATAAGTATATATAACTTGTAAGGTTGGATCTGTAACATAAAATGCAACATTTTTTGAAGATAACAGCAAAAGGGAGGTGGTTGAACCAATCTTACACGGGAAGTTCTAAAATATACACTTGTTCATTTTTTTCTAATCTTTCAAAATTATTTAAAATAATAATTGTGGCAATGTATTGTTGAGTTTGTAACAGACAGACATAATATATATAATAGTAACACAAATATATATATTTGATATATAAATATACCTATGAATATGTGTATTTCACTGGAATTAAACTGACAATCTGAAGTAGATTATGATATATTAAGATACATATTATAAACTCTAGAACAACCACTAAGAAATTTAATAATAGTGAAAAAAATAACCAAAGGGATTAAAATGTTATACTAGAAAATATTCACTAAATGCAAAGAAAGGAGGAACAGAGGAACAAAAAAGCATGAGGTACATTAAAAAAATAATATAAAATTGCTGGTGTATTGAACAATGAATCACAGGCAGAGAAGGTTCAGGTGGATAAAAAAAGATCAACTAATATGCTGTGAACAGGAGCACTTTAGATTCAAATGTTCAGACAGGCTGAAAGAAAAAGAATGGAGAAGTACGGGTGTCCCCCCAAATGTGTACCCACTTTAACAGCTGATAGCTCAATTGGTGTTTCTTTCTTTTCAGATTCAGCCCATTGGAATTAATAATTATTCAAAGTGTGTATACATTTTTGGGACACTCTGTATATGTCTTAAAAACAATAACTTTAAGAGAAGTGGAATGGTTATGGTAATATACCCCAAATAAACTTAAAAACAAAACATATTACTAAGATAAAGTGGGACATTTTATAATGATAAAAGGGTAAATCCATCAGGAAGACATAACAATTAAAAACATACATGCATATGACAATAGAACTCTAAAATACGAGAAGCACTCAGAGAAGATCGGGGTGCGAGGAGGGGTGAAGGGGCGTTGTCCCGAGAGCCATCTCCACACGCCACCCATCCCACACGTCTCCCTTCTCTCCTCTGACAGATAGTTTTTTTTCCTGAACTGAGCAATTTATGTTTGAACTGGATTTTCTGCAAAAAAAGTGTGAAAAGGCCAACCTATTTCTCTTTCCTCCACTCTCTCCCTCTCCTCGTTAAGCTCTTACTTTCAACATTTTAAGCCTCCAGCTGAGGTGGACTAGTTTTCAGAGCTACACCCCAACCCCTCCTTAACAGCTGACTGGAAATGCTTAGGATTTTAAGCATTTTGGAGTGAAAGTACCTGCTGAGAGACTAGTGCATTTAAAATTTTAGGAGCTGGGGGGAAACGGGTACCCATGAAAGCATTCCCATCGTGCGCTCCAGTAACCTCCCCAAAGCCTTTTAACGGCTCCTTGTAATTAATTTGGAAAGGTTTTTATGGGAGTCATTTCAAATTTATGGAGACATGAATGGCCGTGTTAGTTTCGGGAAAATTACAGAAACCTGTGTTCTGTGCCTTTTCTCACACACAGCACCTCCTCCTTCACCCCAACCCGCAGTCCACAGCTCCCTCTGGTTCTCCTGCCCCTGCACACTCCCTTACACCCCCTCTACACACCCCCTTTACACACTCCCTACACCCCCTTACACCCCCTTACACCCCCTTACACACACCCTCTACACACCCCCTTTACACACCCCCTTACACCCCCTTACACACACCCTCTACACACACCCTTTACACACCCCCTTACACCCCCTTACACACACCCTCTACACACCCCCTTTACACACCCCCTTACACCCCCTTACACACACCCTCTACACACACCCTTTACACACTCCCTACACCCCCTTACACACCCTTACACCCCCTTACACAACCCTCTACACACACCTCTACAGTCTCTACTCACAGTCTCTACACACTTTCTACAGCCCCTTACACCCCCTTACACACCCCTCTGTAAACACCCTCTACATACGCCTTCTACACACCTCCTGTGCACACAGCTTTATACTTTCTCCCGCACACCCTCTCCACATCCCCTGTACACACACGTCTGCACACACCCACTACAGATTCCCTTTGCACACAGCCCTCTGCACTCTGCGGACATCCTCTGCGCCCATGCCCGCGCCCTGCCTGCGCTCGTCCCTCACGCTCTGAGCCAGCAGCGCTTTGTCCGGCCCACTGGCTGGTCTCTCGGGGCCGAGCTCATGGGACTCGCAGCGGTGGGATCGCAGGTGCTACGGGTTTAACCTGCGCGTCAGATCAGCGCTCGGCTGGGACGAGAGCGAAAGGAAATGCCTTCCGAAGCTCCTGTCCCCGTGCCGCTGCTGGACACGAACAGACCCGGGCCAGCTGCCCGCCCCCGCCCCCAGGGACGCTGGCACGGGGACCGCCTGGCCCCATCTGCACTGTCCACAGCGGGGCCTTTCTTCCTCGGCCGAGGGAAAATCTGAGAGAGGACTTGAAACTGGGTCCAGATGTCTCCAGGAATAATATCTCACTTGGAGGCCATGGCCTTTTGGCCAAGGGCCCCGCAGGATGCGAGGGACATCTGGGCAGCAGCCGAGCTCCTGCTGCTGGGAGGCTCTGCTGGAGGAGCGACCCCTCGGGTCACCAGCGCTGTTCACGGGCCTCTCGCCCAGAAAAGAGCTGAGCTGCTGGGTGCGGGGGAAACCGGGAGGGGCCCGTGGGAGGGGGTCTCTGGGCCGGGGCGTGGGTGCTGGTCAGATGCAGCCTGGGATTTGCTAACTAAAGAATCTCCTCTCCATAGAGAAGACATGAGACGGCAATGGAGCCAATGAGCCAGCTGACCTCTTCCCAGCAGAAGAAGGAAGTTGTCAGGCTTCGGATGCAGCCCCCACCGCCCGGAGGGCCAGAGGATGCTCACAGTCTAAGAGTGAACCCCTCACCTGCGTCCCTGAGGCCACCTCCCGCGCCTTTCCCCAGGGGGCTCGGGTGAGGCCCCTCCCCAGAGCATACGCTCAGGCTCAGCGGTTGCAGCCAAACCTCGCCCAAACGTCTCCACAGTGTGCTTGCCAAGGGCAACTCGAGGCTTTATATCTTGAGTGTTTTAAAGGATTCTATTAACCAAGATATTACTGACCTTGACAAAAATTGGCTCAAACCTGAAACAAAAATAGAGACTGGGTTAAGGAAGCTCTGAGTACGGCTTACCCACGGTTCCGAGGCCAGCTGCTGGTGCTGCAGGAAGGGCTGGGAGGATGCTACTGGTCCATTTCCCTAGAACCAGGGAGGGGCCCCGCTCTCTGAGGGCCCTGAGACTTCTGGGCTGGGGGTCCAGGGCCTGACCTGTAGCCCACGTGGCACTTATTGGCTCTGGTTTCTTGGGAACGAGCCCGCAGTTCCTTAGGGTGTGAGTCTCCCGTGAGTGACAGCACCTACGTGTTCTCTGTAAACTCAGATGCCTCCCATTGAGACTGTGCAGCACCCCAAGCAGCCGTCAGCCCGGGAGGACACTGCAGGGCACCTGGCTGTGGTCCGGAGAGCGCTTTTCAGAAACACAAGCCTGGGGCTCCACCAGGTGAGGACTCAGCCGGGGTGCGGGGGAGAGAGCAGAGCAGTCCGGACTTCTCCCTCGCTTCCCCTCTGCTCGCAATGCACCGGTGACACCGCGAGCTCGGAGGGTGGCTTCCCAGGCCACAGGCTAGCTCCCCCCAGCACCGCGAGCTCAGCAAAACCATAGCACCTGGGTGGCATCTGGGGCCAGCATTCCACTCTGGTGACAGACCAGGACACACGTGGTTAACTCCTCAGGCCCAGCCAACAGCAGTGAGAAAAACAGGCCCAGAGAAGCCCAGCCTGGCCTCTGTTCCTGGTCTCTGAGAAGTGTTGGGTTTCAGACACCCAGGGTCTTGACCCTGAGGGTGAAGAAATCCGTCATCTGGAAATCACGGAGAAGTGAGAAGTGAAAAGAAAAATCGGAAGGAGCGAAATGTCTGGGGGAGTGGAAAGGAACACGCGGCTATGACGCCCTGGGCTCTATTGGAGACGCAGAACCGTATTTTAAAACCAGCCAGAAATACACAGAGGGAAGGAAGCTGGTTAGCCACACAGGATCCGGGGGGGGGGGGGGGGGGGGGGGGCGGGCTCGCCTCCTGCGCTCTGAAGCTGGGGCTCCAGGGAGGGTGACGGCTGTCCCGCAGGCCAAGGAGGGGAGCTTGAACCAGCCAGTCTCCCCGCGTCACTTCTGGTCACCAGTGAGAGGCTCCACAGTCTTGTCACCACACCGCAGTGTATCTACGTGTATAATTCAGAGAGGGGGGCGTGCAAAGTGACAAAAAAAAAACAAAAAGAAAGAAAATACCTATCCTGCTCTGAATTTTAGTAACTAGTGCTTTGTCAGAACAAGTAAAAATTGAACTTATAAATCTAAGAGAAGGAAAAGACAGGAAAGTCCAAGGGCAGAAAGGGTCTGTGATTAGAGAAAAGCCCCAGCGCAAAGCAAAGCCACTGGAAGAAGGAAAGGGGACTATCTAAAGGAAGGGGAAGCGTGCTGGAGGGCCTTCCACCGCAGCTAAACACTGGGAAAAAAGAAGCTCTTTTTATACATTTTCATTTGGGAGGTTATCTGGACACTGAGATGTGAGGCATGCATGACAAGTGGCCCTCTGCTCCTTGCCCCGCCCCAGGAGGTATCATTTGTACATACAAAAAAATCATCGAGCCACATTTGACAAAGTGTACTTGAAATAAAATGTCAGTTTTCCGTTCTTTTATTGGGCAAACAAAGTTAGGGGTTCTCAGAGAGTTCCACTCTGTGATCTGAGGTACAAGATGGAAAAACCCTATATTATTCGTCAATTTATCAGGTTCAAGTGACACAACTGGTCAGAAGATGAAGGTTCTAATTTTTAAAAAATTTTCTCAGGTAAAAGGTGGTGAAGCAGGTGTGAGACGGATAAAAAGCAGAGGTGAAAGTGACTGACTGGTTCATGAACTAGGAAGCTGCTGGACTCTTGCTTTTGAATTTTCTAGGCTATAAAATTGCAGGGAAGCCTCAGAGGTGAAGGTGCAGGACCCTCAAAGATGTCTGTCCCCAAGTTACTGATGGCCTCGCATCCAAGTAAGTGCTTGTGGTCTGTGCAGAGGGTCCAAGCGGGCTTCCGGTGGACTGGGCTGAGCCACCCCAGAGGGCCGCAGTGCCTGAGTCACGCAGCGTCTCTGCCCAACCCTGGCCCCACCTTCCTGGTGTTGTGGGCTGAACTGTGTCCCCTCCCCCAAATTCACACGCTGAGTCCTGATCCTCAGCGTCTTAGAAAGTGTCCTTGGGTGATGTATAGGAGCTACCCAAGGACGCGGATCCTGAGAGGGCTGCTGGCTGTGGCCACCAGCCCAGGAGGCCATTCATATTCATATCTCTCTCTCCATCTTTGTGCCACAAAGAGTGGACACGGGGTAGGGATTGGTCACTGTCCCAGGAGGAAGAAAAGGGGACACGCTGTGTGTTTCAATCCCAGCCTCTGCCTCCAAGTGCCAGGGTGTCAAAGGCTCTTTTTCTAGCTTGTTGTTTGGAAGATGGGTCTCAACTTGTTAATAGTTGTACGTGTGGCTAGTTTCCTTGGCCGGACAACATACATGGTCATTTTGCTGATTTCTTCTACATGATGTAATTTTTAAAAAGTTTGTTGTCTGGTCTAGAAGCCCCTGCGCCTTGAAAGACTGTTCACATGAGAATGAGAGTTCAGTGGCATCCTGTGTGGGGACAGCAAGCAGCACCTTCCCACAGTGGGCCCCCCCCCGTGTTCACTGACTGTCCGAGGGCTGGGGTGCAGGAGACTTGGACTGATGTCTGCCTTTGCCTCCTGCCCTGGTGCCTTTGAACTTCCCCTTCCAACTAAGGGAGGGGAGGAAGCAAGAAGACACAGGGAGGGCCAGGATTTTCCAGCCTTCTCCTGGGGAGAGCACCTTGGGGATGGGGTGGGGGGCCTGCTGGAGCGGACCATGAGGAGCGGCAGCCCTCTGGCCAACTGTCCTTCAGACTCGGGGCTTTATTCACCCCAGAGCCTGTGGAAGGGAATGGGGCTCCCACTGGGCCGAGCGTGGCTCAGTCCAAATCTCTCAGGTTGTGTCTAAAACTTGCATCACTGTGAACTCTAAATGCGCAGTGCAGTTAAGTGTGAATTCCCAAGGCTCTGCCTCCTCAAATTCAGTTATTTGAAGTCTTTCTTTAAGGTGTGAAAATTATTGAACACTGAGGGTTTGCTTCAAGTTTTTACATTAAAATCAATTATACATATGCAAAAAAGCAGAATATAACTAATTACACGTGCGGTGACACCCTTCACACATACACAGTTGACAGAGCTTGTGGTGGGGATGACAGAGCTTTCTTAGTGGCATTTGGTAATTTTTCTACAAAGCACATGTATACCTGTCATTTCATTTTAAGTAAACAACAATCTCTAAGGCCTAAGACCAAATTCTACTTGCAGAGCAAAGTAGGACCCTCGTCACCTCTAGGGGACCATCGGCCAACTCCAGCCTCCCCTCCACGGGGCTCAGGGCATCTGCCTTAGGAGGGATTTTATGTGCTGGAGTGTAAGCTATTTTTAGGTAAGCAAAACCGCAGGAAGTAGATGATCCTGGAATTGCCAACTTCACCCTCTTTGGACGAAGGCAAGACGTAAACCTGGGCTTGCTTTTCCCCAGGCTGACCCCCGTCTCTGCCCCCAGCATCCAGCAATGGGCTTCTCACTTCCGCTTGAGAGGCTGGGATTCAAGTCCTGCTCTGCCAGTTGTGGTGGCTCTAGGCTCACTTTGTTCTGAGTGGGGCAGCAGGACCCAAAGAGAGACCTGATTGAGTGGTTGCGGATGGTTTGAAGGGCTGGGTCCTGAGGCTCTAGTGGGGCGGAATATAAGGTAGAAAAGAGACCCTTTCACGATGCTTTCTGCCGGCCATACACCCTGCACCCCGCAGAGCTCAGCCTCTCCTGCACACCTTTCCCCTCCTGGCAGGAGTGGGGCCCTCACAGAGACACTGGTGGGAGGCTGGTGGCCTCTGGAATCTTCCAGGTATGCCCTGGCCCATCTGCCTTCTCTGCCACGTTGGGCCATGAGGCCGGCGGAGTAGGGGGCTGGCCCCTGACCAGCTCTGGAGGCCCAAGAGCAAAGAAAAACAAACATTTCCCCTGTTTAAACCACTGTTTTACCCAGGAATGGGGAGCGGGGCAGTGCGAGGTGGGTTTCTGTCATGCACAGCCAAACAGCATTAAACGCTTCAACCTGGGTTACATGCAATTATGTCACCGAGACACAGACGTTCCCAAGGTGGCGGATCGCGGGACCACTCCCCCTGCTCTGCCTTCCTCTTGGGGTGTGTTTGCGACTCCGTCACTCGCTGGAATCTTGGCCCAAGTGTGAGCAGAGAGGATGGTGCAGCAGTTGGGTCGGTTGAGTTGCCACTAGAGCTGCTATTTGATTTCCCACAGAAGGTTTGGGAAAAGGAATGCTGGCAAGAATCTGATTTCTGAATTGTCAATGTGTTTTCAGCTCTAAACAGGTGCAGAGAATATACTGTTTAAAAGATACTCACAAACCGTCCATTTCAAGCACTCAAATGTAAAGAACCGGTACAGGAAACCCCACGGACTCAAATGCAACTCCGATGATTGCCCACATTTGCCTCTTGCTCCGTTTATACGGTGGTTCTCCGGGTGTGAGCCCAGCACCAGCGGCGCCTGGAACTTGCTAGAAATGCGAGTCTAGGTCCTACCCCAGCCCTATGGGGTGGGAAGTGCGGGCCCAGCAGCCTGTGTTGAATGTATGTCCCTCTGGGGGACGTGGTCCTTGCCTAGTGTGAGAAGCACACATCTGTGCCCCCAGGTTTGTTGGCTTGTTTGGGTTTGTTGAAGTTTAGTAGAGAAAATAACCAACTGCAGGTGTCTTGACTGCTAGGTCCTTCCCGAGCATCTCTGAAGCAGACGGACCTCATTCTTTCATGTAACGGATGTGTCATGGCCTCTAATTGTTTTCATGGGAATTGGAACCCAACCGTTCTGTTCTGTAATATCATCTAGTGCTAAGCGCATATTCAGACTTTCTTGATTAACTATAAAATGCCCTTTCACGTTTGGCTTTTAAAATCCAAATCTAAACACGGGCTATACAGTGGATGCAATGGTTAGGCGACTCAATTGTCTTTTACTCTAAAAGCATCTCTCTTCTCTATTTATTTATCTGCTTATTTGATTTTGTTTAGAGGAAGCATGCTGTTTGTCCTGCAGAATGTCCCACCTGTTCAGGTTTTTAAATTTCCACGCTTCTGTGTGCACAGCTACGTGGCAAATGTTTCTGGGGAAGCACAGCCGGACATTGTAGCCTCTGTGAGCTTCAGACAATAAGCCATGTCCTGACCTTCCCTGCTCTCCGCCTGGCAGGCGACCCCTCTAGTCTAAGTGGCACCGTGACCGGTATTATTTCTGCACTGGCCAAAAGCTAAGGCTGGAGGTGGGGAGCGGGCTGGTGAGGAGACTGATAGAGGAGCAGGGGTACTTGGCACATAGTAGGTGCTCTGTCTTAGTGGAGCTTGAACAAATAAGTAAAACAAAAGGACCGATCGTCTGCGCCTCGGGTCCCCAGAGGCAACACTGTGCCCCACTGCTGACTTTGTCAGGGACCCCCCAGCGAACATGACCCGGTGGAAACCCAGGGGTGGCTCCGGGTGGGGAGGGGCTGTGGGCCCGGCGTGTGCCAGCTGGGCCTGTGCGATGAAGCAGAGGGGGGCACCAGGAACTCGCCTTGGTCTCCGCTGGGGTCCAAAATGAAAGACACTCGGCGGCTTCTCACCGAGGGATCCAGCAGTTGCACTCCTTGGTATTTACCCGAAGGAGCTGGAATCTTATATCGACACCAAAACCCGCATGCGGTGTTTATAGTCGCGTTATTTATAATCCCCAAGCTTGGAGGCAACCGGCCTGACCTCCAGGGGTGAATGGATAAGCTGGTGCATCCTGACAACGGGGTATTTATTATCCGGCACTGAAAAGAAATGAGCTGTTAAAACGTGAAAAGCCAGGGAGGACACTTAAACGCATCTTGCTAAGGGAACGAAGCCAGGCTGGAGAGGGCGCGTCGGTATGGTTCCACCCGTGTGACACGCTGGACAAGACAAAACTACGGAAACAACGAAGCCGAGCGGCTGCGCGGGGGTGGGGTGCGAGACGGGTTAATAGCCGGAGCGCCGGGACTTTCAGGCAGTGAAACTGCTCTGTGTGGCAGTGTTGGGGGGCCGTGTCCTCACACACTTGTCCAACACCGAGAGTGACCCTCAGGTGAACTCTGGCCTCTGGGTGACGATGCTGTGTCAGTGCAGCCCCTTTCTGTGGACACGCGGGTCTGTGCGTGTCCTCAAGGTGTTTTTGTTTTTTCTTTAAGCAACATGAGTGTATTTGATGTTTATTTCACAACAGTGTGTTTGTCAGGTCGCTGTGAACAGAAACAAAATAGCAGGTGTGGAAGTGCCTTTAGATCTTCAGAAGAAACCACCCTGTAAACCCAAGTCATTGTTCCTAATGAAGTGATTCGGGACGTCCAGCTCCTCTCCGCCCACCTCATCAATTAAAAAAGCCTCTGTTCTTTCCCTTCCCGACACTCACCCACACCTCTCGGCTTCCAGCTTCTCTAGAGAAAATAAGTAGCTGGTTTCGGTTATTGATGGGACAGAGTTTATATTTGTGCCCACAGGATCTCAGAGACCCTAATTTTAAGCACTCTATCTTCCCAGCTAGAAACAGAGGCTCCCTGGGACCCAGACCCACACTCCCCTTTCCTCGAGATTTAGCAGCACCGGCACCTCAACTCTGCAAACTGCATGAATTCCCTGTATTGAGCTCTCTCTCGGTACAATTGGAATGTTTCTCCAAAAATACTGAACCAGATTTTTTAATCTAATCATTGTTATTTTATAACTTTTAAACAGTCTAGCTATGAAGTAATTTCTAATATTTCAGGGTATATGATGGGACATGAATCACTGCAGCCTTGGAAATTGTGGCCGTGGGATCGGGGTCTAGTGGGGGTGTTAGAGACCCACTCGGGGACCCACTCAGGGGACGCGTCCTGGACTCTGTCCCCGTGGCTCAGCCAAGCAGCGGGCCCTCCTCACCGCGGAGTGGCCGCGTTCACTGCGGTCGGGGCCCCCGGCCCAGAGGCGGCAGGGGGCGCGGAGGGGCAGGCGGTGAGCTTTCTGAGCAGGCCTTTCCTCGGGAAAGCGGGGATGCGAGTGCCTTCCTTTTGGACTTGGCTAGAGAACCTGGCAGGCATCAGGGCTGGGTGGAGCCTGAGGCCACTCCTGAACGCAGCTTCCCTGCCAGGGACAGGAGGGCTGGAACCACGCGCAAGAGCTTCCTACAGTCCAGCCTGTGACTGCAGGTGAGGCCAAGGTCACTCTGAAACCGGGCCGCTTCGGTGTGTGTCGCCCAAGGAGCACGCTGCCGAGGGCTTTGGGAAGGTGACCTGCGAGGCCCAGGGTCACGCCCACGTGCTCACAGCTTAACCTCAGTTTTGCCAGCAGCGCTCAACCGAACGCCTCCAGTTCTCAAAGTTCTTTGAATCTTGAGAAGCCACAAGCCTCCCATTTCCCTTGTATATTTGTGACACCTGATACAGATCTCTGAGAATAGTTATTTTGAAACTGTAGGCTTTTTTATGTTTCTTTATCATTATTCTCTGTTTATCCTTTATTTATGGCAACCTGATAACCCATCCAGGTTAATTTGGCAGCCTAATGGCTCCTTCCAACGCCACATTCTTACCATCCTTTCACTTTGTAAAGTAAGACAACGTTTTTACTTTGAAATGGAAATTTATCTCCGTTTGTAACATGGAGCAACAGGCTAAAAAAACAAACAAACAGAAGACAACAACTCAGGTCACCTTTTCAGTGGGCTGTTCAACTGTTTTTGTGCCTTGCCTTGTAATGGAAAGGCTGTGATTTCTCCGTCACGTTGCTTTGAAAGTTGGTCCAAATCAGTCGTCCGTACAGTGTGACTACATTTCTGGACTCTGTTCCATTCTCTTGATTTTTTTGGTATTTTTAACAAATTTATACTGTCTTGATTACTGTATTCTCACTATAATCTGGAAATCAGATAGTGTTAGCTTTCTAAATTTATTCTTATTTTTAAATGTAGTTTCGGCTATTGTAAGTATTTTGCATTTCTGTATGAATTTTAGATTTAATTATAAAATGTTATAAAAGACTGCTGCAATTTCTATCGGGATTGCATCGATTCTATAGGTCAATTTGTGGTGAATTGACATCTTAACACTATTGTCGTTCCACCCATGAACCCACAGTATATTTGTTCATTTATTTAGGTCTTCAATTCTTCTTAATAACATTTTGTATGGTTCTTTCACTTCTTTTGACAGACTAATCATTAAATATCTCATATTTTTATGCTAAAGCAAATGGTATTATTAAATTTTCAGTGTCCAATTGTTTGATGTAAGCACACAGAAATAAAATAGGTTTCTGTATATCGGTCTTGTATTCTGGAAACTTGCTATACTCATTTGCTAGTTCTGCTAGCTTTTTTTGTAGATGCCAGAGGATTTCTACATAGATGATCATGTCACATGCAAATAAGGACAATTTTACTGTTTTCTTCCCAACACCAATACCTTTAGCTTCTTTTTCTTGCCTGTTTGTATTGGCTGGAACCTACAGTGCCATGTCGAATAGAAGTGTGTTGTTTTTTATCTCAGAAAGAAAGCATCGGTCTTTTACTAGTAAGTATCATGTCATCTGTGGAGGTTTGGTAGATGCCTTTCTAATATTTGTTTCATCTTCAGTATATGTTGGATTTTATCAAATGCATTTTCTGTGTGGATTGAGGTGTTGATATTGATATTTCTTTTCTAATTTGCTAATATGGTGAATTACATTGATTAGTTTCTGAATGTTAATCGAACCGTGCATTCTGGGGATAAACTCCACTTAGACAAAATGTCTTTTGCTTTTAATACATTGTCAGCTACATTAGCTAAATTTTTTTTGAGCATTTTTCATCTGTATCCATGAGAGATATTGGTCTGTACTGTCTTTTCTTTAATATCATGTCTGGTTTTAGAGTCAGCACCGTCCATGCTGGTCTCAGGATGAGTTGGGAAGGAACCTGTCCTTTTTAATCTTCTGAAAAAATTTTTGTAGAATTGTAAATTTTTTCTTCTTTAAATATTTCATAGAATTCACCAGTGAACCACCTGGAGCAGAGTTTGTGTGAGTGTTGTGAGAAAACTTTAATTACAAATTAAACTTCTTTATTTGGGGGTTATTCAGTTTACCTATGTTTTCTTGAGTGAACATTAGTAGTTTGTGTCTTTCAAAGACTTTGTCCATTTCATTTAGTACTCAAATTAATTGGCATGACATTGTTCATAATATTCCCCTATTGTCCTATTGAAACCGGGCAACATTGGGTCCTGGCTGCCTGTCACCACTTGAGCCAGTTAAGCTGAGACAGGGTTGAATCATAAATGAGCATTTATTCCAGTATTGCCAGCAAATTGGGAGAGCAATAATGTTCATCCATGAAAATCTGCTCTGCTGCCCCCCCCCCAAGCCAGCTGCCTATATTGGGTAGAAGGTCAAAGATTACATGGGAAAGTAGGAATTACAGGCACAGGGAAGTAGGCAAGGTGGGCTGAGGGTCTCAAAGGGCTGGTGCCTCTGGGATTCCATCCTTTCGGGAACAGGCTGTGAATCTCAGAAAAAGCGAATGGACCACACTCCAAGTGTAATTCCCATGTCCCGGGGCTACAACTCTTAGCCCAGTTAGAAAGTGCTTTTTCTAGTTAGAACAGAACAATCACAGTTAACAGAACATGATCAATATTTCTTATAACTATAGCTAGCAATCAGTCTACAGAGCATGGTCAACATCTCTGCCCCTAACACTATTATCTTTTGATTCTGAGGTGATATCACTTTTCTCTCTTTTGATTTTGATAACTTGTGACTTCTCTCTTCTTCCCCACCCCCATCAATCTTACCTAATGTCTGTAAATTTGATCAGTCTTCTTAAAGAAACAGTTTTTGATGGTATTGATTTTTTTCTATTGTCTTTCTGCTTTCTGTTTCATTAATTTCCACTCTGATCTTTGTTACTTCATTTCTTCTGCTTACTTTGGGGTTTGTTAACGTAAGAAACATTCAAACCTATGAAGAATTTTTGTGAGTTTATTTGAGCCAAACTGTCAACACATGCTGGGAAGCAGAATCTCAGTAGATTAAGAATACGCTCTGGAGGATGGCAGTTTTGCACCCTGCTTTATAGCTTAGAGTCAAAGGAGGAGACCTAAGTGGGTTCCATGAAATTCACTGGGGATAGATTAAGGAGGTGGGGGAGAATCTCTGGGATTGGATAAAAATTAAAATGATAGACACATACTTCAGGATAGTTAAGAGTCAACAATTAACATGATAACAATCAGGGCATTTAGCCTTGCAGAGGGGTGCCTGTGCTGTGAAGGAATTGAAGGGTCCAGAAAAAGGAAAATTACTGTTTTGCAAAGGCCTGTTAATCAGGTTTGTTATCTCAGATGCGGCAAGACCACAGGCTCAGTTAAGGTGAAGATTTCCCTGTGTTAGGGGAAAACACAGTCTTAGGACATGACTACCCACCACAAACTGTTTTTAGTTAAAAAGGTTTTCATTTCAGACCATCCTTTGTGGTTACTTTAGGTGTCTGAGTTTGCAAGGCCGCCACGCAGGCCTCCCCCGAGCTGGTCAGGTTAGTCTGTGATTCCTTTTCGTCCACAGTTTCTTGTGATTGGGCTTCAGTCAGCTTCCTGAATCTGTGAGCTTATAGGTTTCATGAAATTTGGTAAATTTTTGGTCATTATGTCATCAAGTATTTATCCTGTCACTACCCTGTTTATCAGGGACTCCATTTACCTATTTATTTGCAACTTGAAATTTTCCTACAGAACTGATCATCTGTTCATTTAAAAAGTATTGTTTTCTCTGTGTTTTATTCTTCATGAAAAATAAGATTGTCTAGCCCTGCTGATAGAAACAGGCTCTATTCTTGGACGTGATGAGTGCTTTGGGCACTACTCCCTCCAATCCTCTCTGGAGGCTCTTCCCTGGCCTCAGGCATTTCCTCACACAGCCGTGGCATTGAATACTCAGCTGAAGCCTGGCGGGAAAGCAGGGTTCGCCCCCTGTGCATTTCCCTTCCCCAGGACTCTGTCCCCCAGCCCCACCTCCTCCACTTGGGAGCTTGTTGGGCTCTCCCTGGATGGCTCCCCCCTGAGCCCCAGCCTGAAAGCTCTATCCCACCCATAGGCTGGGGCGATTGATTGTTGGGCTCGTTTCATTTGTTTCCTATCTCTCAGGGATTACTGTCTTTCGTTGCCCAATGTCCAGTGTCTGGAAAACAATTATTTCATATATATTTTTAGTTATGTGTGTATGTGTGTGTGAGGGGGTGAAATCTGGTATGTTATTTTATCTTGATTAGAAGCTTGTGTCTTCTCAACACTTCTATTTGAAAACCTGGATAAAACAGATAATTTCTTAGGAATATATAATTTACTTAAACAGACTTGAAAAATATAGACTGACTACCAGAGAGGAAATAGAAAAGGTTTCCAGTTAAAGCTCCAGAAATCACTAAGTTCAGTTGTTTTCCCAAGGAATTCTACCAAACCTACACAGAACAATTGCAATGCGATTAAGTGGTCCTGTCCTAGAGCTTAGAAAAAGGACTGCTTCCAAGTCATTGAAACAAAGATGGCACAAGAGAAACTTACAGACCAATGTCACTTAGGAATATTGATTTAAAAGTAATAAATAAAACATTACTAAATAAAACCTGCAACAAATAAACATAACTATTCACCATGACCAAGCATGTTAGTTATTCCAGGAATCTAATGACAGGAAATTATTAATATGGTTAATATGTTAGAGAAGCTAAGTTGAAAAAGTGTGTGCTTATTTTCAAGGATGTTGAAAGGCATTCAATAAAATGTAATACCCATTCATGATAAAAAACAAAACAAAAAACACCTGCTTAATAAAATAGAAATATATATATAGCTATATATGCTACATTAGTAAAAAAACATATACCTATTTTAGCCTCAAGGCAACAGTATCTTTTTTGTTGGAAAGTACTTCTATTAAATTAAAAAACAATAATACCCACTGTTATCATTATTATTTGGATTTTTTTGGAAGTACCAGTCAATGCAATTAGAACTACTAGTAAAAACTGGAGGTAAAACAAATTGAAAAAATGGAAATAAAATTGTGGCTAGTTTTAGATAACATACAAATTATATTTTATGTATTAATTCATTATAGCTGGAAAATCAGAATATTTTCTGAAAAAATTATTTTAAACAATAAGAGAATTCAATAACATGGCTTAGTTCAAAATTGATAGATACAGTTTTACAACCTTTGTGTATAAAAGCAGCAATTAATTGGAAGAGCAAAATGGAAGAAAAGAACCCACCTAGAATATAAGGTAAAATAATGACTACTAAAAATGTGGAGAATCTGTAAGAAAAACTGTGAAGTTCTTTTGAAGACCATGAAAAAACACTCACCTGTGCAAGTGGGAAGGCCGCCTATAGAGCTGATCGGAAGGCTCAACATTGCAAAGATGCTGGTTTCCTCCTAAGTTAAATTTTAACATTACTTGGAATCCAATAAAAATATTCTTAAAATATTTTTTTTACAACTAGGCAAAATAAACATCAGAGAAGAAAATTATATGAAAAACAAAAACGATGAATGACAACCAACCTATTCGAAGTTCAAACATATCACGAAGCTTCAGTCATTAAAAGGGCTTGGTGTTGGTGCAAAAATTTATGGATCAACACCCCAGAATAGAATGTCCAGAGAGCTTCACGGGCTAGAGAAAACTCACTAGATTATAGAACTGGGATTCATCAGTGGGGAAAAAGATGGATTATTCAACAAATGCTTTTGGACAAATGGGGGCGTCTGGAAAACATAAAACTCTATCCATACCTCACAGTTTACACTGGAATTCTAGGTAGGTCAAATATTTTAATTTTTGTTCTTAAAATATGAGAAGAGATGGCCTAACATGTAAGGAGCTTGGAAGACACTATTCCCATCCTCACACCAAGAAAAAAGCTGAAAAACTGAAAACAACAACCTTTGTAAAATCCATCAGAGAATTAAGGTCACAGGACAGACCACCACCCTGAAAGCTAGAGAGACAGGCAGATACAAAGAATCACAGCTTACATGGAGCAGGTGCCACCCAGAAACCATGCCGGAGCCAGCAGCAGGCACAGATTTGCTCTTCAAGGGTAACTGATAAATTGTTGGAGCTTGAGGTTGGACTAGCTTGAGAGAAAAGCTCCTGAGGCTGGGCCTGGTGGGGATGGAGTGGGGGAACGACTTCTCGAGTTATAATTCTAGGAGGCCCATCGGGTTCTCAGGGTGGAGATCAGAGGAGAGTGGAAAAGTAACCATCCTGTTCTTCACAGAGGAAATATTTCACCAGAGCTTAACCAACTTGGGTTTTTCCTGAGCCTCACACCCAGGGAAAGGAAACACCCAGCTCCAGGGCCCTCCAGCCTTCCGCGTGGGAGAAGGGAACTCCGCACCTGGGCCTCATCTAGCCTCTTGACCCACCGAACAGGGAGCGCGGGGAAGGTCGCAGCCCAAGGGCACAGGCTCACTAAAAGGCTAAGACTAATCTAATCACAGGGCTGAAGAGCACTGGCTGCCCCCCACCTCTCACCACCTCATTACCGAAGGCCTATTTACCACAGTTCTTTTTACCTAGTAAAAAGTCCTGTTTCCAACAAAAAATTACAAGGCATGCTAAAAGGCCAAAACAGACTTTAAAGAGACAAATTAACCATTAGAACAAGGTTCAGACATGGCAGGGAGATTGGGACGATCATAAATTTATTAGGGATTTAAAAGAAGTATAATTAATACACTGAGGACTTTAATAATAGAAAACGTAGACAACATGTAAAACAGAAGAATAATGTAAACAGAGAGAAGGAAATTCTAAGAAAGACTCAAAAATAAATGATAAAAATAAAAAAAATAGCTAAAATGAAGAATGCCTTTGATGGGGATATTTGTTGACTGGAATGCCTGAGGAAAGAATATCTGAAATTGAGGATCTGTCAATAATAACTTCCCAAACTGAAAAGAAAAGAGAAGGGACTGGAAAAAACTGCAAAATAACCAAGAACTGCAGGACAATTACCAGAAGAAAAAGGGAGAAAACTAACAGAATAAATATTTTAAAGCAATAATGACTATTTTACAAAATGAATTTCAGACACCAAATCACAGATTCAGGAAGCTCAAAAAACACTAAGGACAAATGCCAAAAAATTGACACTTACGTATATCATATTTAAAAACAAAGAAAAAGCCTTGAAAAACTTCAGAGTTAAAAAGAAAACTTACCTTACTTATTGAGGAGCAAGGATAAGAATTATATTGGACTTCTCTTTAAAAAGCATGCAAGAAGAAATATAGTGAAATATTTATAGTGTTGAACAAAACAATCTCATTGACCTAAATGTTTGTAGCCAGGGAAATTATCCTTCAAAAATGAAGGAGGACTTCCAGTACTACGTTGAATAAGAGGGTGAAAGTGGACACCCCTGTCTTGTTCCTGTTTTAAGGGAAATGGTTTTAGTTTTTCCCATTGAGTATGATGTTGGCTGTAGGTCTGTCATAATGGCCTTTATTATGTTGAGGTATGATCCCTCTATTCCCACTTTGCTGAGAGTTTTTGTCAGAAATGGGTGCTGGATTTTGTCGAATGCTTTTTCTGCGTCTATTGATATGATCATATGATTTTTGTCCTTCATTTTGTTTATGTGATGTATCACATTTACTGACTTGCGGATGTTGTACCAGCCTTGCATCCCCGGAATAAATCCCTCTTGGTCATGGTGTATGATCTTTTTAACGTATCCCTGGATCCGGTTTGCTAATATTTTGTTGAGGATTTTAGCATCTATGTTCATTAGGGATATTGGCCTGTAATTTTCTTTCTTTGCTGTGTCTTTATCTGGTTTTGGGATTAGGATGATCCTGGCCTCATAAAAAAAGCTTGGGAGACTTCCCTCCTCTTGAATTTTTTGGAATAGTTTGAGGAGAATAGGTGTTAATTCTTTGAATGTTTGGTAAAACTCGCCTGTAACTCCATCTGGCCCAGGACTTTTGTTTGCTGGGAGTTTTTTGATTACTGCTTCAATTTCATTAGTTGTTATCGGCCTATTCAGGTTTTCTGATTCTTCCTGATTCAGCTTTGGAAGGTTGTATGCTTCTAGGAATTTGTCCATTTCCCCCATGTTGTCCAATTTGTTGGCATATAGTTGCTCATAGTATTTTCTTACAATCCTTTGTATTTCTGTTGGGTCAGTTGTTATATCACTTCTTTCATTTCTGGTTTTATTTATTTGGGTCCAATTTATAGATTCAGTGCAATTGCTATTAAAATACCGACAGCATATTTCACAGAACTACAACAAACATTTCAAAAATTTATATGGAATCAAAGAAGACCCCAAATAGCTGCAGCCATCTTGAGAAGAAAGAACAGAGTGGGAGGGATCACATTACCGGATATCAAATTGTACTACAAAGCCATTGTAATCAAAACCTGTGATATTGGTACAGCAACAGGCATATAAAGATCAATGGAACAGAACAGAGACCGCAGAAATAGACCCACAACATTATGGTCAGTTAAGATTTGACAAAGGAGGCAAGAGTATCCAATGGAGTAAAGACAGTCTCTTCAATCAATGGTGCTGGGAAAATTGATCAGGTACATGCATAAAAATGAAACTAGACCACCAACTTTCACCATACATGGGAATAAACTCAAAATGGATAAAAGATTTAAATGTAAGACGTGAAACCATAAAAATCCTGGAAGAAAACATAGGCAGGAAAGTCACAGACATCCCACGTAGTGGACTTTTCACTGATACATCTCCTAGGGCAAGAGAAACAAAGGAAAAATAAACACATGGGACTACATCAAACTAAAAAGCTTCTGCACAGCAAAAGAAAACAGCCTCAAAATACAAAGGAACCCCACGGTCTGGGAAAACATATTTGCCAAGGATGCATCTGATAAGGGGCTAATTTCCAAAGTGTACAAAGAACTCATAGCACTCAGCAAGAGAAAGACAAACAACCCAATTAAGAAATGGGCAAAGGACTTGAATAGACACTTCTCCAAAGAGGACATACGGATGGGCAAGAGACACATAAGAAAATGTTCAACGTTGATAATCATCAGAGATGCAAATTAAAACCACAATGAGGTATCACCTCACACCTGTCAGAATGGCTCCATCAACAAATCAACAAACGACATGTGCTGGCGAGGGTGTGGGGAAACGGGCAGCCCCTGTGGAAAACAGTGTGGAGGGTCCTCAAAAAATTAAAAATGGAGCTTCCTTTTGACCCAGTGATCCCACTTCTGGGAATATATGCTAAAAATCCTGAAACACTAATCAGAAAGAATATATGCACCCCGATGTTCATAGCAGCACAGTCTACAGTAGCTAAGATCTGGAAGCAGCCCAAGTGCCCATCAGTAGCTGAGTGGGTAAAAAGCTGTGGGACATTCACACCATGGACACTACACAGCTGTAAAGAAGAAGGATCTCGTACCCTTTGGGACAGTATGGATGGACCTGGGGAATATTATGCTGAGTGAAATAAGCCAGGCAGAGAAGGACAAACATCACATGATCTCGCTTATACGTGGAATCTAAAGAACTTAATAAACTGATAAACAGAATAGATTCAATGACATGGAAGCATGGATCAGACTGACGAATGTCAGAGGGAGGGAGGAGGGCGGGTGAGTGAAGGGACAGAGATTGACCAAAGGACTTACATGCATCTATGCACAGCCCAAGGACACGGCAACAGTGGGGAGAGGGACTGGGGAGGGGGTGGGACCGGGTGGGATGAGTCACTGGGGAGCAAAAGCAACATCTGTAATAGTTTAAACAAAAATAAAATTTAAATTTAAATTTTTTTAAAAATGAAGGAGGAATAAAGAAAATTTGAAGAAATGTATCGCCAGTCAACCTGCTTTGCAAGACAGACTTAAAAGAAGTTTTCGGAGAGGTGGGAAATGGTAAAGGTCAGAAACTTGGGGCACAGGAAGGAGGTTACACCAGCTTCAGACCAAGCTCCCGTCGGAGGGAGGAAGCTGCCCGGTACGAAGGGGAGCATCACAGTGAAAAAGGGGCCAGGTCTCCAAAAAGACATAGGAGGCCTTAAGGTGTACGCGCTTAACAACAGAGTTTCAAAATACATGAGACAAAAACTAGTAGAACTTCAAGAAGAAATAGGTAAACTCAGTTTTACAGCGGAAACGTTAAGGGCTCCCCCCAGACCTGACAGAGTCAGCGGGCAGATAATCAGTGAGGCCACCACCGAGCTGAGTGCCAGGAGCAATCAACAGTGTCTGGTTGACACCGATGGGCCACTTCACCCAGCAACAGGAACACGTTCCTCTGAGCCACACAAACACTCACGGAGGCCGATATCAGTCTGTGCCGTAGAACAATGTTAACAAACCCGAAAGAGTTGAAATCATACAATGTCTGCTTTCAGACCACGATAAAATCAAACTAGAAATCAGTAACAGAAAGGTAGCTGGAAAATTCCCCAAATACTTGGCTTTAAACAACACACTTTTAAATAATACACAGAGCAAGAAGAAGTCTCAAGAGACATTTTATAATATTTTGAACTAAATGAAAATAAAGATATAAGTTCCCATAATTTGTGGGATGCCGCAAAAGCGGTGCTTAGAGAGTCTCGCATTGAACGCATTTTTTTAAATCTTTAAAAACCCCACCAACACCTAAGCTTCCACATTAGGAAACATGAAAACAAGAGAAGCAAATTATACCCAAAGCAAGCAAAAGAAAATAAATAATACAATTTAGAGCAGAAATCAGTGATAAACATCTAGCCAAGTTAAAGAAAAGAGAAGACACAGTAATATCACGAATGAAAAAGGGGCCGTCACTGATCACGTGGACTTTAGAAGAACACGAATATTGTGATCATTCTTTGTCCACAAATTTGATAACCCAGACAAAATGGACCAATTCCTTGAAAGACATAACCTTCCAAAACCCACACAACCAGAAATAGCTGCCCTGGCCGGTTTTGTTCAGTGGTTAGTGTGAGCCCGCAGGCTGAAGGGCCCGGGTTCGATTCCGGCCCAGGGCACATACCTCGGTGGCAGGCTTGGTCCCCGGCCCTCGTCCGGGGGAGTGTGGAGGCCACCAACCGATGTTTCTCTCTCTCTCTCTCTCCCTCTCTGCCCCTTCTAGTCTCTCTGAAAAGCAAGGAGAAGGGGGAAAAAAGAAATAGATGACTAAATGGGCCCATGTCTTTTAAGTAAACTGAAGCAATAATAAATAATCTCCAGAAAGGTTATTACCGGGGCATGAAGCCCAGGTGGGTTCACAGGTAAATTCTGCCGAACACTCAAGGAAGAAATTTTCCCTGTTCCCTATAATCTATTCCAGAAATTAGAAGCGGAGGGAATGTTTCCGCTCTCATTCTAGAGGCCAGAATTATCCTAATATTAAACCCACCAAAGACATAACAACAACAAAAAACCTGCAGAGCAACAGTCTCATGAACATAGATGCAAAAATCTTCAACTAAATAATATCAAGTTGAATTCAACAATGTAGAAAAAGAATTGTACATTATGACCGAGTGGGATTTATTCCAGGCTCGCAAGGCAGGTTTGCTGTTCGCACATCAATTACATCAACAAGCTAAGGAAGAAAAATTTCATGATCATATGAATAGGTGCAAAGAAATATACGACAAACTTCAACACCCACTTATGATAAAAATTCTCAGCAAACCAAGAAGAGAGAAGAATGCAACTTGATAAAGGACATCTGTTAAAAAGAAAATACCCCACAGCTAACATCGCTCTTAATAAGGAGAAACTAGGTGCTTTCCCCTCAAATAAGGAACCATTCAAGAATGCTCCCTGTCACCCTCCTAGTCTGTACTGCACCGGAGACCTAGGTAATGCAACAGGACAAAAAATACAAGGACAGAAAAGTTATACAGATTGGGAGAAGGCAGAAATAAAACTGCCTTTGTTCATAGATAATGATTTTCTGTGTAAAAAAATCTCAAAGAAGCAAAAACAAGCAAATTAAAAAAACAAAACCCCCCAAATTTTGAAACTAATAGGAGATTGTAGAAACTAATAGGATATTGCAACGTTGCAGGATACAAGGTTAAATTACAAAAGTCAATTGCTTTCCTATATACCAGCAATGAACAATTGGAATTTGAAATAAAAAACACAACACCATTTGCATTAACAAATGAAAAAATAAAACAGTTATAAATCTAACAGAATATGTACAAGATTTACATGATGAATGCTATAAAACTCTGATGAAAGAAATCAAAAAAGTAAATAAATGGAGAGATGTTCCCTATTCGCAGAGAGGAAGACTCAGTATTGTTAAGATAATTCTTTCCAACTTGATCCACAGATTCTATGCAATCCCAACCCAAATCCCAATGAGTGACTTTGTGGATGTCAATACACCCATTGTAATTTTTTATGTAAAGGCAATTTTTTATGTAAAGGCAATACATTTTTTATGTATTGGCAGAGACAATACAATATTGAAGGAGAGCAAAGTTGGAGGACTGACAGACTACCTGGCTTTAAGTCTTACTTTAAAGCTATAATAGTCAAGACAGTGTGTACTGGTAAAAGGACAAATAGTCAGTGAATGAGGATAGAAAGCCCAGAAATAGACCCACACGAGTATAGTCATCTGTTCTTTGACAAGGAGCGAAGACTAGGAGAAAGGACAGGCTTTTAAACAAATGATCTTGGAACAACTGGACATATACACATAAAAAATGACCTAGACACCGACCTTAAATCCTTCACAAAAGTTTACTTAAAATGGGCCATAGGTCTAAATGTAAAATGCAAAACTCCTAGAATATAACATAGGGGGAAACCTAGGTAAATCTGGGTTTGGTGATGATTCTTTAGACATAGCACCAAAGGCATGATCCATGAAAGAAACTTGATAAATTAAACATCATTAAAAGAAAATCATCTGCTTTGCACAAGATGCTGCTAAGAGAATGAGATGACTAGAAGACAGAAAATCTTTGTAAAACACATAATTAAGATTATACAAAATATAAAAGAACTCTAAAATTCAACAAGAAAATAATAATAAAAATTTTAAAACAGGCAAAAGATGTAAACAGACACCCCACCAAGGAAGAAACACAGATGGCAAATAAGCATATGAAAATATGCTCCACGTCACCTATCCTTGGGAATGACAAGGTAAAGCAATAATAAGACGCGCTGGCCCTGTTCGGGTGCTGAAATGCGGAGCGCTGGCAAGGCCAGTGCGCAGCAGGAGCTCACCCTCATTGCTGCCGGGAACGCTCAACGGTGCAGCCGCTTTGGGAGACAATTAGTTCTCCTTGGTGCTTATTCCCATGAGTTGAAAACATGTCCGCACAAAAACCTGCGCACAGATGTTTACAGTAGGTTTAGCGGTAACTGCCAAAACTTGGAAGCAACAAAATGTCCTTCAGTAGGTGAATGGAGAAATAAACTGTGGTCCATCCCAAAATGGAATATTATTCAGCCCTGAAAAATACCGACCTATGAAGGCATGAAAACACTCGGAGGAAACGTAAATGCACATTACTAAGTGAAAGACGCCCATCTGAAAAGGCCGGATGCTGTATGATTCCAACTTACAACATTGTGGAAAAGGCAAATCTACGGAGACAGTAAAGGGATCAGTGGTCGCCACGGGTTTAGAGAGGAAGGATGAGTAGTCAGAGCACAGAGGACTTTTAGGGCAGTGAAACTGTTCTGTGTGATACTCCAATGGTAGATCACAGGTCCTTCTGCATTTGTCCAAACTCATGGAATTACAACACCAAGAGTCAGCCTAAAGTAAACTGGACTGAGTGACTGTAACAAATGTACCGTCTGGTGAGGGGTGTGGATGGTCAGGGAGGGTCTCTGCGTGTGTGGGGGGGGCAGGAGTGGATGGGAAATCTCTCTACTTTCCTCCCCAATTTTCTGTGAACCTAAAACTGTTTTTAAAAATAGTCTAATAAGAAAGCAAAAATACTGGAAGAAGAATTGAGGAATTTCTGAAGAGTTATCTTAGAATACAGCAAGTGTGACCAAAGAATCCAGAGCTCATCATAAATCTGACAACATATAGATTTTAAAAATTGCACATGACACCCGTGGATGAGGTGCGTGGAGTGCGGCGTCAACAGCCCAGGGTCAAGGTGAATGTTGCCCCGAGGGAGCGGCACATAGTCAGCGGAGCACTGCTGCTCTTCTAAAAGAATTAGGAACCTCTTTGCTTACTATTAAGGAACAATCTTGAGGGTATGTTTTTAAAAAGCAAAATGAGAGCATTTCTACTAAATCGTGAGGCCTGCTCTGTCACATTAACCGGCACCTGCCCTTTAACCCCCCTCTCCAGCCCCGAGTCCGGCAGGAGGGTTGTCATTTGCCTGGCTGGTGGCCATTTGACACACGCTGGGCCTGGCTCCTCATTAATGTCCTGGTGTGGCTCTGACCCTGCTGTTCTCTTCATGAAACCACATGTGCATTTTAAAAACAACTGAGTTACTTTAAAAGGTATTATCTGGAACCACCTCTTTTAACCCATATAACATCTTTTTTAAGTTAGAATAATTATTTTTTCATGTCTGACACCAGTGGTGGTTTAACGTAGTTATTGTTCACAGTTTCTCAAACAAGAGCTACAAGGTATCATACATGCGATATCAAGGTTTAAGATCATTTGCAAAATAAAATAATATTTACTGGCAGCTATTAATGTAAATCAGAATTCATGTTCAGAAATGAATATTCTTCCCTTTTTTAACCCACACCCAAGTATATGTTTTTATCGATTTTTAGAAAGAGAGGAAGGAAGAAAGAGAGAGAGAAACATCTATTGGTTGCCTCCCGTATGAGCTTTGATTGGGAATCGACCGGGTAACCTGAGCATGTGTCCTGTCCGGGAACTGAACCTGATACTTTTTGGTGCAAGAGATGAGGCTCAGCTAACTAAGCCATCTGGCCAGGACGATGAATATTCTCGTAAACTTCCAAATTGGCTGGCACATTTCTAACCTTTAAGTTTTTTTTGTTAATCCTCAAGCAGGGATATTTTTTTCATTGATTTTTTTTTTAGAGAAAGTGGAAGGGAAAGAGAGAGAAACATCAATATGAGAGAGAAACATCGATATGAGAGAGACACATGGATTGATTGCCTCCCACACATGCCCCTACTGGGGCTGGGGGATCAAGCCTGCCACCGAGGTACGTGCCCTTGACCAGGAATCGAACCCAGGACCCTTCAGTTCTCAGGCCGAAGCTCTAACCACTGAGCAAAACAGGCCAGGGTGAAACTTTTTTCTTTCTAGTGATGGCCACGATGCCATGCACCCTACATTGGTTTTGCAAAGCCTGTCTTTTGGACGCTAGGCCGGAATGCTGCATTTCTCCAGAGGACGCTCTCGCTTGCCCTATAAAGTGACTGTTTCTTGGTGCACGCGTACCCGCTGCCCGGGGACATGGAGATCTACGCTTCCCGGTGCGCCTTGTTGCCTGAGGCCGAGGCGAGAATGCCAGGAAGCCTCGGCAATTTTGTAACCGAGATCTATCCAGGAGCCTGTGAAATAGTCACACAGTGGGAATCAAACTCTGATTTATGCCGGGTTCAGCGTCACCCCAGCGCCATCGCTCCGTGCGCTCACAGGGCCCCAGCTGCCTCCAGCGAGCCTGCCTGAGGTGCACCCGACGGCCACTGGGAACAGGGCTGGGCGTGGGGTGGGGTTTCCCAGAATAAAGGTGCACCCACTCATGGTGAAAAGTGGCCCCATGCTTTTCAGAAAGGATAGGTTTTCTACTAGAGGATGGTGGGATGGACAGGACAAAATACCAGGATGTCAGCTTTAACACAGACGGTTTTTCACTGGGCAAGAAAAGTACCTCCTGGTGAACCTGACGTTACCCCCAGGGTCGGCTCCTTCTTCCCCCTGTTTGGACACTGTCGCTGTCTAAAAGGGGGGTTCCCTTGCTGTGTGTGTGTGTGCATGTGAGTGTGCATGTGTGTGTTCTAATGAAGACACAGTCACAAGCCGTGGCACACACGGGTCCTAAGCTTGCAGCTCAATGACTTTCCAAACGCACACAGGCCTACGCGGCCAACACCCCGGCCGACACACAGAAATCCGCATTACCATCCGAAGCCCCTTTTCAGCTGCTCTTCTGATTTAAGTCCCCAGTGATCCGCTCACATGCTCGCAATCTCATAACGATGCACAGTAAATACAGTAGGAACACTTTGCTGCCTGGCTGTTTTACTTAGTATAATGTCTTTAAGACTCATCCATATTGCTGTATGCACAGTAGCTTCCTTGTAATTACTTAGCGTTCCAAGGTATGAATATCACATAATGTAACCTTCAGCAATTGATGGCACTTGGCTGTTTTTTGTTTTGACTGTTACTGATAAAAGGGACATATTCTTTGGTGGACATACACTTCCATTTTCTTTGTGTTTGGGGAAGGGTACATATCTATGAGTGGAATTCTTGGATCAAAAGAAGGGTATATGTTTAATTTTGTAAGGTATTGCCAGTTTTCTACACCGTGTGAGCCATCTCCACCCTCTCCAGCAACGTGTGTGACTTGCAGCCGCGTCGCAGCCTCACCAGCCCTCAGTATCGTCTTCAGCTTTAGCCTCTGTGGGTCTGCAGTGGTTGCCTTTGTTGCAATGACTTTGCATGTGTTTACCGGCCATTCGTGCACATGGCTCCTTACATGGAAAATTTGACATGGATGCATATACACTCGCTTCTGGGGAGCTACAGGTAAGATTATCTCGATTTTTTTTCTGTAGTCTTAAGTATAAGAGAGAGGAGAGAGCGGGTCTCACTCTACTAGGAGAGAAAATGCCAACAAATGGGCAAAACGGGCTTGACATGCCGGGGGGTCGTTGCTTTTCCGTTTTGATCCTCTGTCCCTCGGAGCGGCTGTCGTGTCCTCACGGTGACTGGTCCTTGTTCACCTACCTCGCCAAAGACAAATTCTGTCCCTTGTGACTTTCGAGACTTAGCGACCTGTGGCGCATTTCCCTCGTGGCCTCGCCAGAATAATCGGGCGTGAAATGCAGTGACAGGTTTGCGCGGCGGTGCAGACAGCGTGAGGGAGCTCGGCCTGGCTCTGCACCGGCTGCTGTGCACGTGCGTGCCACACGCGAGCCACGCGAAGGGGACGAATGCCAGCAGGCGCATGGGAGATGGACACACTCGGGGCACAATATAAGCCCTCTTAACACTGTAAAAACTCCCTTCCATCCCCTCTCAATCATTAGGACCACAAAGATGACCACTCCTGATTTTCATCGAAAGCGATGGCCTTCCTCTTGCTTTGCAGTGTTTATGAATCTGGTCCTCCAGCATGGAGTCCTTCGTGCCCCGCTTCTTTCCCCAGCGCCGTGCCTGTGGGACGACCCGTGTCGCCGTGTGGCACACCGCAGCTTATCTGCCATCACCGTACAGCATTCCGCTACCCACATACACTTCAGTTAGCCACGCTGAGCTTGGGCATAAGGGTGGTGTTTTATTTTTGGCTTTTACAAATCATGCATTGTTGACGTTCACATACGTACTTCGGGCGCGGTAGGACGCGTGCCTTCGGGCGGCGCGGGGCTGCGCGGTGGCCCTGCCTCCCAGCACCGCAGCGGCTCACTCGGCTGCACGCAGGCCCTGCCCCCCAGCACCGCAGCCGGCGCACTGGGCTGCACGCAGGCCCTGCCCCCCAGCACCGCAGCCGGCGCGGGGGTGCACGCAGGCCCTGCCCCCCAGCACCGCAGCCGGCGCGGGGCTACACGCAGGCCCTGCCCCCCAGCACCGCAGCGGCTCACTGGGCTACACGCAGGCCCTGCCTCCCAGCACCGCAGCCGGCGCGGGGGTGCATGCAGGCCCTGCCTCCCAGCACCGCAGCCGGCGCGGGGGTGCACGCAGGCCCTGCCCCCCAGCACCGCAGCGGCGCACTGGGCTGCACGCAGGCCCTGCCCCCCAGCACCGCAGCGGCTCACTGGGCTGCACGCAGGCCCTGCCCCCCAGCACCGCAGCGGCTCACTCGGCTGCACGCAGGCCCTGCCCCCCAGCACCGCAGCGGCTCACTCGGCTACACGCAGGCCCTGCCCCCCAGCACCGCAGCGGCTCACTCGGCTACACGCAGGCCCTGCCCCCCAGCACCGCAGCGGCTCACTGGGCTGCACGCAGGCCCTGCCCCCCAGCACCGCAGCGGCTCACTCGGCTACACGCAGGCCCTGCCCCCCAGCACCGCAGCCGGCGCGGGGGTGCACGCAGGCCCTGCCCCCCAGCACCGCAGCGGCGCACTGGGCTGCACGCAGGCCCTGCCCCCCAGCACCGCAGCGGCTCACTGGGCTGCACGCAGGCCCTGCCCCCCAGCACCGCAGCGGCTCACTCGGCTGCACGCAGGCCCTGCCCCCCAGCACCGCAGCGGCTCACTCGGCTACACGCAGGCCCTGCCCCCCAGCACCGCAGCGGCTCACTCGGCTACACGCAGGCCCTGCCCCCCAGCACCGCAGCGGCTCACTGGGCTGCACGCAGGCCCTGCCCCCCAGCACCGCAGCGGCTCACTCGGCTGCACGCAGGCCCTGCCCCCCAGCACCGCAGCGGCTCACTCGGCTACACGCAGGCCCTGCCCCCCAGCACCGCAGCGGCTCACTCGGCTACACGCAGGCCCTGCCCCCCAGCACCGCAGCGGCTCACTGGGCTGCACGCAGGCCCTGCCCCCCAGCACCGCAGCGGCTCACTCGGCTACACGCAGGCCCTGCCCCCCAGCACCGCAGCCGGCGCGGGGCTACACGCAGGCCCTGCCCCCAGCAGCGCAGTGGCTCACTCGGCTGCAGGCCGCGCCGCCCGCGGGCCGCTCGGCTTCTTGCTGCCCGGCGCCCGCGCCCGCCGTGGCCCGCGGTTCGCGCTGCCATTCTGCTGGGTGTCTGTTATTTAGCTGTGGTTTCACCTTACACAGTCCTGATAACCAGTGGGGTGGGGAACTTTTTTTAAAAACAGACTTCATTTTTCAGAGAAATTCTAGGTTTTATAGAAGAATTGGGCAGAAAGTAGAGCTCTCGTGCGCCCCGCCCGCTGCCCTCTGGGGCTGCCCTCCGGTTACCACCTGGCGGTGCTGCGGTGCGTTTCGCGGCAAGCGATGGCCGGTGCTGATGCGTTATTATTAACCAAAGCCCGCCGTTTACGCTGAGGCCCGCCCTTGGCGTTGTGCACCCTGCGGGTCTGACAGGCGCACGGGCATGTCCCCGCTGCTATCGTCCCGCACAGAAGCGTTTCGCCGCCCTGAGCCCTCTTTGCTCTGTCTGCTCACCCAGGCCCAGCCCCGGCCGCGGACGCCACAGGCCTTTCTGCTGCCTCCATAGCTTTGCCTTCTCCAGGGTGATGGAGTCGCGATCGTACAAAATGAAGCTCCCTTTGGCGCTGTGCAGCCCGACACTGTTACAGATCTGCCTCCTCTTTTTATTAATAGCACAATTTTTTCCTGACTATAAAAGCAATGCATGCTTATCAAAGAAAATGCAGAACATAAGAGAAAGTGTAGGATAAAACCATGACCTCAAAACAAGAGGAAGGATGCAAAACTGTACTAAAGCATCCTAACGTTGTAGAAGAACCAGAGCAGTTCTAGGGATAGAACAAAGAGCTGAGTGGCATGTCCTGGGCCTCAGCAGCCAGGAGGTGGAAGGGGGTGCTCCAGGTTCCCCTTTCACCTGAACTATGGTGGCTCAGGGCCTTCCCTGTGGGGGAGGCATCCACCAGGATTGCCTCATTTCCCCCACTTGTTCTGGGCGGGTCCATGAGCACTATTGTGTCCTCAGGAAGGAGGCCCCACAGTTCCCTGGCCTGGTCAAGGCCTGGCACCGCTCCCCACTCCCCACCCCCAACCCCACCCTGCAGCACCCTTGAAGGGCGGCTGACTAGGGTGCTGTGGCCTCCCTCTAACGCTAGCCCAGATTCCTCCCAGACCAAATGAAACCTTCCTGCCCGTGGCCCCTGCAAGTGAATGCCCGGAGGGCAGGGACCCCAGCTGCCGCCCCGCACCTGTGGGTGCTGAGCTTACAGTTAATGACAGCATTCCTGTTTTCTCTCTTTCCACGTTTTCTAAACTTTCTACAATCCACATTTAAAATCACAATAAAAAACAAATCAAGACTCAAGAAGCCTTAGCCAGCTGCATTTATTTAGCGAGATGGTTGGTGAAAAGTTCGCATTTCAGAAATTTTTTATTATTTATGCAGCTCTGTAAAAACCCCACTGAGGGTTTAGGAAAAGCAGTTTATAAAACTTTTATTCACCCAGAAGCTTCTCTACCCTGCAGGGCTCTCAGAAGCAGTCTGAGTGGCATCGGCACTAGGCCCTGCCTGGTGTCCTGCCGAGTTCCAGGGAAATCACAAAGGGGTACTCCTCTCCTCCCCCACATCTTTCACAGCGGAAGCCACCTGAGCTGGACCCAGAATGCCTTGTGACGGCAAAGCCAGCTCTGTTTCAAGGCAGACTGGAGGCTGCTTGTCTGTGTTCAGGCCAGAGAGCTGACTTTGGGAATGACAGGGACACACGCTCTTCCCTCCAGCAGTCACAGAGATAGTGGGCATGGGACCACCTTCCATGCGCTTAGACTGCCACAACACACCACCCTCTCTTCCAGGACTTTCAAACCAGCCCACATAGTAAGGGCTTTAGACGGGGGAGGGCCTGCATTTGTTCTCTCATGTGGCCTTCATGACGACTGTGCCCGCTGGGTTGTTTCCTTTTCACGCATAAGAAAACTGGAAGCTTTGACAAGGTCAGTGATTTGGCCAGAACCGCAGTGTGGGTGGAGTGAGGGTTCAGGCGGGACCTGAGTTTTCCTGGGCAATGACATAAGTGTGGGGACTGCAGCAGATTACTCGGCGGTTCCCGGTCCCTCCGACCACTTGTGGCTTGCAGGGAATGACTCATGGGGATTTTACCGTTTCTGAGTGGGGAAGCGCCTCAGCCACACACTCAGGTGAGGAGGGGTCTGCTGCCTGTGGCTTGTGGCTGGTGCAACAAGTGGGCTCTCACATACCCTACCTGGGCATCACAGGCCACTTGTCCAATTCACGGTGCCCCAAACTAACGTGGCTCTGCTCCGTGGCTCCTTCCCAGCTGGTGACTGCGCTGCCATCAACTGTGGGGTGACTGAGGGTCACCCCTGTATGACGGGACTGCAGGCCATGCTCCAAACGAAGGCCTGTGGGAACCCTGCTTCTCAGCTTTAACCACAATGTGTCTTATCCCAGCAACACGGCGGCCAGCAGACCTCCTTCCTGAGTGTCTTTTGAGTGTGTCCCAGAAAATCCTGAGACACCCTGCCAACACAGGACCACAGCATTCCCAACCCATCTGGGCGCCAGAATAGCATGCGAGCTAGGAGGTGCTTCGGAGCAGCCAAAGCTGCTTTAAAGAGCTTCCTCAAAGGTTTTGTATCTAAGCCCTGGGGTGCTCACGGTGGGCTCCCATCAGGATGGGTGATACTGACATTCTCCTGGAACATTCACCAATACGTGGGGCCGGGCACTGGGGCAGGTCGTCAAAGCGCCTCATCTTCCTGCCCCTTAGCCACACGAGTTTATCCTTGTGAGTCTCTGGGGGACATCCCCATGCTCCTCCTGCCCAGGGGCTGGCACACCTGCCCACAGCTGCTTCCTCAGACCTTCCGCCGTGACCTCCCCGGGCTCAGCTCACCATCTGCAGAGTTGGCAACCCCGGGAAGGCTGGCTGCCGGGTCTCGACAGGAGGATGGGAGCTCGAAGAGTGCTTTCACCCTATCAATTGTTTACCATCTATTTAAAGGCTTGGGGGACTTCTCCAGCCATCTCACATGTGATATGCTTTTTTCTAAATATATCTTTATTGATTTCAGAGAGAGGAAGGGAGGAGAGAGATGGAAACATCAATGATGAGAGAGTCATTGATGGGCTGCCTCCTGCACACCCCCCACTGGGGATCGAGCCCGCAGCCCGGGCATGTGCCCTGACTAGGAATTGAACCCCGATCGCCTGGATCCTAGGTCGGTGCTCAACCGCTGAGCCACGCCCAGCCGGGCGTGTGATATACTTTCATGGGTCATTCTGTAGAAACGTTTTCTCTCTGTTCACAAACACTGCACTATGAGAACACAAATACTACAGTTTGCTCCTCCAGGCAGGTCCGGGTTATGCACGTAGACGAGAGTGCAGAAAACAAAAGCCTTCGCAGGGAGGGGCACATGGGCTTAAGTAAAGGCCAGACCTCTGTCTCCCAGGAGCATTTGCAAGCCCCAGGCGTCCTTGGGCTGCTTTGTATTTGCATATTGAAGTCCCGTGTCCCCGATGTAGTGTTCGGTGCGTTTGCTCTGCAGATGCCAGGACGTGTGAGCACATCTTTTGCAATGAGAACAAACACTGAGGTATTCAAACCTTTGAGGGATTTAGTCATACTTCTTGGGAAACATTAAAAACATTTCTAAGCTGAATGCTCAAGCTTCTCCACGCTCAGATGTCTTCAGGGGCAGGAGTGAGGCGTTTCTCTCAAAATGTGCCCTGGGCGGCTCCGGGCCGGAGCGTCAGCTCCCTGCAGCAGCGCCGTCCTGGGTGAGAGCCGCCCGCCGGAGAGGGGAGCGCCCGGCTGGGCTGGGGGAGAGCTATGCGCCAGGGCAGGACTTGGAGGGCATTAGGGAAGGAGGGTTGGGAGGCGGGACTCAGCTGAGGGGCCTGTGTCCACCCTGGCTGCAGCCTCTGAGTTGTGTGGCTTTGGGTTGATGGTTTAACCTCTCCATTGATCAGTGCCCATGTCTGCAGAGCTACAACAACAACAAAGTAATTTTGCAGTCGGTACACCACTGGGAGGGTGAAGTAGGGTATGTGTTTAGATCACTTAGTGTGGCAAGTGACCATGAACCGGAACCTGCAACTCATTGATGGGCTGGTTGTGCAACCTTTCTGAGCCCCGTTTCCTCAATTGAGAGCCAGGAGTCACAGTTGGAAATACCGCATGTGCAGTGTCTGGACATAGGGGTCATCCCTTTATCACCATCACCATCCCCTCCTCTATGACAAAGATTTGCTCGTGTCCCTGTGGTGTCCCGCATTTATGGGACTAGGAAACTCGGGTTTGGAAGGGCCCCGGTGAGAGGGCTCCCCACGTGCTAAGAGAGGAACTTCTGACTCTAACAAGATCGCCCCAACTCTGGGCCTCTTCCCACCACTTCACTCCACAAAGCAGTGACCTTGCTTCTAAAAACCAGAGCATGTTAGGGCCAGTGGCTGTCTCTGAGACGACTCAGAGGAGGGCGACACCGTTCTGGTAAGAAATCAGGAGATGCTTGCAGCAGTGGCAGCCTTCTTGACCTGAATATGCCTCTAAGGCGACCACTTAAAAGACGGCAACTTAGTTCCAGATAGGGTTTTCTTGAGGGGGAGGTCATAATCTATTTCACTGCTGGGGAAACAGCAGAGAGAATGAGTGAGTTGGGGGTAAGTCATGATGAGGCATTTAAGGAAAGAGAAGGATGTGACCCCCGAGAGGCATTTCAGTGAGGAACACAGGGCTTCAAGCCTGAGAGGCGGAGGAGTGGCCAAGGTAGGAGGCTGGCACTGGGTAGACCTGGGGGCAAAGCTTGAGGAAAGATCAATGGCTGAAGCTCATGGTTGGGAGGTGTATCAGTCAGCTCAGGCTGCCTAACAAACACACCGTGGGCAGCTTAGATAATAGGAGCTATTGTCTCACAGTCTGGGGCTGGACAACCATCTTCTCCCAGTGTCCTTACAAGGTCATCTCTAGTCTGTATCTGTGTCCTAACCTACTCTTCTTACGAGGACACCAGTCATGTTGGATTAGGGCCCATCCATATGACCTCATTTTACCTTAGTCACCTCTGTAAGGACCACATCTCCAACTACAGTCACATTCTGAGGTGCTGGGGGTCAGAACTTCAGCATGTAGATTTTGGGAACACAACTCAGCCCATTATAGAAGGTGAGCTTGAGTCATGGTCCTGCCACTTCCTGAGACAGGGAAGTGAAAGGGGGAGGGTGGGACCAAGGGCAGACACGCCGTGGTGCCCTGATTCCCGCTGTCCTGCTTTCCACCAGCTTCTTGTTTGGGTCTCATGCCCACCTGGAAACCCTGTGTCCCGCTCCGTGGTGGGGCTCCCTGGTGACAGCTGGGTCCAGTGTCTGAGGAGCACTCGCCGATCCCAGTGGCCAGGTGTTTCTGTTCTCTGGCTGCTTATTTGCTTGTTTACGAGGACTGGGAGGAAGGGGGGGGGTTCCATTTTTTTTTTAACAGATCTGTGTAGAGGGCAGCGGCCACACCCGCTCGGTTGAGAGCTCGGGTTGAGGCTATAGCTGCTGCTGGGGCCGAGTCATTGAGCAGATAATTTACCCCTGCGCCAGGAGGCAGATGGGAACTTTAACTTGGACATGTTATTTTAGATGCCTTTTAGCAGCCATAATAAACAGTTTGCTACTCCACATGGCCTCCCTCTTTGTCCCTGGGCTGGGAGAGGAGTGACGAGGTTTAGGGAGCCACATGCAGGGCTGGAGAGTGTGTGTGCCCCCCACGTCTGAGCGGCACGTTCCCTGAGTGTGCGCTCCCAGGTCACTGGCCCCACATCAGGAGGGAAAAACAAGCAGCTCCCTGACAGCAGCCGCCGGGGTGCTGCGCCCAGGAGATGGTGGGCAACCCTGTCACACCCCACTTCTCTGCTCCCAGATGCAGGGGCCCCCCTCTCAGACTCAGTTGCCTGTCTGGGACCTGGGGGTGGCCGGGAGCACCGATGCTGACCATGTTATCAGTTCCGGGGAAGCTTGCCTCTTAGGCTGGAAGCACACCCTCCAGGACTTCAGAGGGCAAGCTCCCCTCACCCTCCCTCCCCAGGCCGCAGGGCGCAGGGGAGCTGGCTCTGTCTGGCGCGGGGCTGAATACCCTGGTCTGGTTCCTGAGACCCCGGAGCTGGTCTCAGACAATCAAAGCTCCTCTACTTCTGGGTTTCCTGCTGGTACCTCTGCTGAAGTGCACGGTCACTCTCCTTGGGGTCCCCTGCAGCAATCCGAGCCTTGGGCAGTCCAGTGGTCCCTTCATCACCTCCCACCCCTCATCCAGGGCATCCAGGAACACTGGGTCATCTGCAGTCCACAGGTGCCTTCAAGAGGCCAGGCAATCATCTCAGGTCTATCTTTCTAGACCCCTTCTCCGCTCCTGCGGCTCTGCCACCCTTAGACATCCTGGGCGAGGCAGGAAAGCTGTCCCCCAGCCCACCTGGGCTCCTACTAGAGTGTCTTTCACAACCCACCGTTGTGTTGAGAATGGACAGGGCTCTGGGCCACTTTGCAAAGACTCAGGGAATGTCTCCACCTCTCTGTCTTCCTTCCCTGCTCTAAAAGGACACCCGTTCTTGTCTGGTGGGAACGTCCTTTTACTTCCTTTCCCCTAGGACATCTCCATCTCCTGTTCCATCCCTTCTTCTGGGAGATAAACTTCATTCTTTTGTTCCTGATGACAGAGGAGTACAGGGTTAAAGAAAAACCGATTGTAGAGAAAGAACATCAGGAAATATCATTAAAATATCATTTCCATTAGTATTATACTCAAGAAGATAGCAACATGGTTTGTTATTGCAGAGAAGTCAGTTCTACACTATAATTAATCCATTATAATCATTTGATGATGAAAAATCCCTTCAGTTGCAAGACAGAAATTTATACTGTCTTTGGGACAAGATGTAAAAGACCCTCACTCTTTTGCTCAGGCTAAATCAGAGGCCAAAGATTAGAGAATCTTTCTCTTTCTGGTGAATTGGTCTGAGTCAGGACTTGGCACCTCAGTAAGAGTATAAATTTGAGTTAAGAATGTATTTCCAGCCCAGCCGGGCGTGGCTCAGCAGTTGAGCGTCAACCTAGGATCCGGGTGATCGGGGTTCGATTCCCGGTCAGGGCACATGCCCGGTTGCAGGCTTGATCTATGACTCTCTCATCATTGAGGTTTCCATCTCTCTCTCTCCCTCTCCTTTCCTCTCTCTCTGAAATCAATAAAGATACATTTAAAAAATAAAAATAAAAAGAATGTATTTCCAAACTTTCCTTCTATTTAATACCTGGACTGTCACTGAGATCAAAGAAGACTGATTAGTATTCAGTGAGCAAAACCATGAGTTTAAAACAGGCAAGCTTTATAAATAGACAAACTTTACTTTCTGAAATTCATTAGGGGCTTTTAAAAGTAGAGTATAGAAAGAGGAACCCTCAAAATCAAGATGTAAATAGGTGCCGACTTGAGGCACGTTTCCAACCTGAATCACAGGTGGGGGGCAAAGGTGTGTCCGGAGCTAAAATTTGCCAGACTCTTGGCCGAGAACTTGAGGTGGATTAGGCTTCACTTATAGATTCTGAGTTGATGATACAGATAAAGAAAGAGTTTGTTACACAAATTAATGTTATATCCAGGGCGTGGAAATAATGTTTAGCCTCTGTGAGCAAAACTGCTTAGGTATTTGAAATAATCTGTAAACAAATTAAATAATTTGCCTAATAAAGTAATGTTTATGTATAATTAAAACAGATCCCCTGAGAAGGAATCTATCTTATCCACTTGGTTATCTCTAAACACACATTGTTTTTATGTCAATGATTGAATTCAAGCAACAAGTTATCAAAATTACTTGTCATTAACCAATTAGTATATTAAGAAAGTTCAAACTATAATGAAAGAACATGGAGAATGCTGTGTTCCAATATTTCATTGGAAAAAAAGATTACCTTGATGGTGTAATTGATCCAAAGAAAGACATATGCTGTTTAAAACTTTCTTCGTGAAAATTACATCATTTCATTTGCTTCTCTATAATTAACAGATGTATCTCTTGGATATAGTATTGATTAAATCACCCTACATGGGCCAGGGAGTGGGGTTGTTTCCAAAATTGACCAAGAATTCTGCTTCTTTATGGTGGATTGAGCTCCTAACAAACTCCTGCAGATAACAACTATACACTTTGTATAAAATACCAAAAACAAACAAACAAACAAAAACCACAAAAAACAATTACCTGAAGTGTCTGAGGGGAATTAGAAGACAAATAACTTTTTTTTTTTTTAAACAGGAAAAAAATTTGAGCAAACATTTCTCAAAAGCGGAGATATGGTGGCCGACAAGGACATGAAGAGATGCTCAAGATCACTGGTCACCAGGGAGCTGCCAATCAAAGTCAGGCTGAGATGCTGCCCCTCGCTCACTGGGGTGACGAGAGAAAAGTCCGTCCACGCCAAGCACTAGCAAAGATGGTGGCCAACAGACCCGTGCAACCACTCTGGGAAACTGTGAATTTCTTAAGGATTTAACTACACAGTGACTACATAACCCAGCCATTCCATTAGTAGGTATCTGTCCATGAGAAATGTCCACACAACCATGTATAAAATGTTCAAAGCAGCTTTCTTCATAATATCCTAAAGCTGGGACCAGGCACAGTCCGCCCACAGGTGGGTGGATAAAACGAGGTGTGCCCACAGAGCACGCAATGCTCAGCGTGACAAGGACAGTCCGCCTTCTGATAGGTGCCTGAGTATGGGTGGATCTCAAAGTCATTGTGCTGAGTGAAAGAAGCCAGTTAACAAGAGGCTGCATACTATATATACTTTCCTTATATAAAATCCTAGGAGGTGCAAACTGACTTTCAGTGACAAAAAGCAGGTCGGCATTGCCTGGGTGGGGGTAGAGGGGGGGTGGACAGCAATGGGGCAGGAGGAATCAATGCGGGTGGGGGTGGGGGTGGGGGGTGGGAGTGCTCTGGCCTGTTCACTTAGTGTGCAGCTGTCAAAATCCCTGGACTGTAGACTTTGTTGTGTGCAGGATGTTGTATATAAAGTGTACTCCCTCCATAAAGTTGATTTTTAAAATTGTTCTAGGCTCCTGTTCAACCAAGAGAATCAAAAGCATTGGGAAACCTGTTGGTTTTTTAGGTGCATTGGAGATTGGAGACTTCTCTGAGTCAATGGCTTATGAGCACTGGAACTGGCGACATTATTTTTAGGGCCTCTCCAGATGTAGAGTGAAAATCCACCTGGTGTCTCTAGGATGCGGACAATACCTCAGGCCATCCACAGGCCTCAGCCTCTGTGTGAGCTGAGAGAGACAGGAGACACAGGTTTACTCTAAAAAGTAAGCTCCTTTCCCCCAAAAGAGAATAGTTCCTTGGAACAGCATTCAGCCTCGGAGGAGACTGGCCACTGTTGGCAGATGCCCACAGGCATCTGGGCTCTCGGCCACCATGACGACGTCTCCCTCCTGCCCAGCAACACGACCCTTACAGGCAGTTTCCAGCTTGCACTCTGGTTGCTCCTGCCCCAAAAGAGAGTTCATTACAGGGTGATCCTCCGTCTACTCTACATCCAGCCCTTTGTTGTGACAAAACGGGAACCTTTGCAGGAGACAGCTGTCTTGAACTGGGACAGTTGTGTGTGACTGTAGCTGCACCCACGCAGCCAGTCTGGGCCGACTGCAGACACACGGCAAGGCCCAGGTGGGCAGATGGTGGCGCCCACCCCGAAGGCCCTTCATTGTTTCTGTGTCACCTCCGAAAACAAACAGCACATTAATTGGAAAAATACTTGCTATTATCCAGTTCATAATAAAATAAAGTAAGGACAGATTTGAGGTTCATATTTTCTACTTAATTCCTTAGTCCTGTGTCATCCGTAAGGTGACAGCCCCAATGCATGTGTATCATATTAAAAGGATGGAAATCGTAACTGGCACCCCAGAGAGCCTTGCTCGCACACGCACGCACACACACACACACACACACACACACACACACAGAGCACAGAAAGAGAAAAAAGCTCTCTTTAGCCATAAGCCAGCCACCCTGAGCTGCTAGGCCTTCCCGAATGAGCTCTGCTCTGCTCTGCTCTTGCCTGGGTTCTCTCTCTCCCTCTCCCCCTCTCTCCCTCTCTCCCTCTTTCAACACCCCACCCCCTATCTCGTGTCTCTCCTCTCTGTCTCTGTTTCTGTCTGTCTCTGTCTCTCATGCTCACTCTCTGGGAGCTGTAGGTCCCCTCCAGTCACCGGCGGCTCAGGTGGGCTGGGGAGGAAAGTAATGAAGGGTCACCAAGGACTTGGAGCAGAACCAGCTCTGAGAGACCGAATCCCAGGCCCTGAGAATGCCACATTGTATGGGATCAAGGCTGGGGACAAGAAATTGGGGCTGACATTTGAAAGGGTCGATGGGGGTGAGACTGGGGCAAGGAAAGTGCAAAGAGACAGTTTCCATACTTTTTCTGATTTGCTTGACTTAAACAAATTATCTTTAAAAAAGAATAAAGAAGAAGAGGCTTGGATGTATAGCAACTAACTAACTTCTGAGTCCCTTTAACTTACAGAGAGGGGGTGGGACCAGGCAGCTCTGACGGCACAGCCAGCACTGGGACTGGGACCGGCAGGGGCAGTGACCTGGAGACATTCCGTTTCCCACATCAGAGTGGAATTCACATTCATTCAGGAGGCTGAGGAATTTCCCTGCCTCTCCTTTGGCCTCATGAATTTTCTGGCTGAGACTATCTCTGAGCAGATGCAAATGTCAACAGTGAGGAAATCTGGTTGAGAAAGAAAAGCAGCCTTTGTATCCAGTGCAGTTTAAAAAAAACAAATTCCTGATTTTACGGGCAAGACTGCACTTTAATCAAAATCCCAGGCTGGGGCCAGGCTGGGGGTTGGGTGGAGTGGGCTCTTCATTCAAAAGGGTCTCATTTGGTGGCGCCACTAAGGCCCAAGAAGGGGAACGAATAGACCTCACGCAGGTTGTCCCCAGGATGAGGGGCAGGAGGCAGGGTGAAACTCAGTCCCAGTCCCGCCTCCTGAGGGGACAGCGATGAACCGTGGAGACGGGAAGGAGGCTTGTCTGAGCTCCAACTTGCAGCTGGGCAAAGAGAACAGCAGGGCTGCCTGTCCTGTGCCGGTGCGCCCCAGGCTGCCCCGCGACGCCCGGCGCCAGGCTGCAGCCGGGTCTGGGCTCTCAGCGGCCTCCGCTGCTAAGTCCCCTGCGATTTGAGCAGGTTCCAGCTTCTCACGTGGTCATGACCACTGAGGTCTGGGATCCAGCCGAGGGAGGAGAAATACGTGTTTCAAAGTCATGACTATGGACACGCGTTCCCGCAGCCCCTGCTCTGGGAGGCGCCCTGTGAAGGCCGCCGAGGATGTGCGTGGTCCCCGCCGTGGCTGCCAGGCTTCTGGTTAGAGAGCGCACCGGCTTCTAAAACCAGGGCTGGACATCCTAGAGCAAGAGGAGCAGCTCGTGTCCACCAGCAAGGCAATGGCCGGGACCCAGAGCAAGCCCCAGGGAGAGGTGCCCGCGAGCTCAGACAGGCCCCTCATGCCTCTTCCTTCTCACAGCGAGCTGGTGTTCGTATTGGCTCTTAGCTCGATTTGGCGCAGAGGAGGGGGCCTTACCTGGCTTCTGAAGGCCAAGCAAAGGTCTTTCTGCTCAGGAGGAGCAGCAGGTGCTGGCTGCAGGCAGGCTGTCGTGCCAGCAGTCCGTCTGGTGACACAACACAGAGGTGAAGGCTGTATCTTGCCTCAGGGATGGTATTCCCCCTCTAAACTCCGTGTTTTTAAATACGGAGACTTCCATGCATTTCGAGTGCTGGACAGGATGGTTGTAAGTTATTGTGGACAGAGGTCTACTTCTTTCACAAATCCCGGCCTTTCAGCTCTGACCAGCTCTCAGGCAACGCCAGCCAGAAGTCTGTCTCCACTCCACCCTTCAATTAGGAAAACTTTACTACCCAAGAATCTTTGTCTGCCCATACAGTTCTGTTAGCAAATGGTTTTCCAGGTAACTGAGGCTGGCCAGAGTTTTAGGACTTAAATGTTGCTTCTGCAGCAGAAGAGTATGGAGCGGAGCCATGAGCTCCTAATGCGCGGAGGCGATTTCTCACTTCAGTTTAGTTTTGTTCAAATCAACAGTAATTTCTTTAAAAAAACACCACAAACTCACACACTGTTATTTAAAAAAAAATTCTCAAGTCCCTAGATTGGGACTTAGAGGTCCTGTCTCCTGAGCAGGCAGCTGTTGTGGAAACTGATTTCCCATCAGCTTGGGAAGTGGACCCTCTGTCAGCTCTGTGTTCCTCCTGCACACAGACCACATGCCATCTTCATTGGTCCTGGGCACAGGTGAACTCCCGGGATGGCTGGTGTGATACATGTTCCTAACCCTCCAGGATCACTAACAATTCAAGCCCATGAATCAGGTCCCTCATTCCCCTTCATCAACTGCTGCGTGCTGGCATTTAAGAGAAGCAATGGGAAGAGAAACTTCAACGCAGGATCTTCCCATTGAAATAACCAAAATTGCGATGACAGCTCTGAGCAGGTGTGTGCACTTGACAGGTACACAATGCAGATAAATGAGGGTTCACAAGCTCACGGGCACTGTGGCCCAGAACGGAGTGGCACCGACTGGCCCGAGCCCTCCCCATGCTGGCGCTAAGTGAGGCTCACAGCTCAACGCTCTGCCTCCTTTCTTTCCCTTTCCGTGAAGTGTAATTTTTAAACAGCTGAACGCTTGACTCACACTCTTACAAATCGAAGGTGTGTTAAAGATTTGTTTATTTAACTCGTCAAAGAGAAAACTAATGGGCAACTATGGCAAAGCTGGTCCAAAGAGGACATGAGGCAGTATGAGCACGCACACAATTCGATGGGGAAGATGCAACTTTGGGTGTGTAATTTCTAACACACACAGATTGTTTTCACCTCTTGCTGACAAAAATCATTGGTAATTCATCAGTCTTGTATTTAATTAACATCTAACTTTACGTAGTCTGGCAGACATAATAGCAAACAGCAAGTCTGCCAGCTACTACTTCCCAGAACATCAAATGACTCTTAGGTGGGCTTATTGGACAAGGTTGAATAATGACATTTACCACTTTTGCCATCTTTCCTCTTTTTTGATGTTTTCTATTCTTAACCCAAGCATACAGGATACACCTGGACTCTTAGACTGCTCGAGAAGCATGACCTAAGGCAGAGCAAAGTAAAATGACCCATCATCTTAGCTCACTTAGGATTCACCATCAACGAAACGACAGTCGCATAGCTCTCCCAAACCCTTGGATTTATTCCACATCAAAAACAACCATTCTCCCGAATCTAAGAACGTATAATAAAATCATGCTTTGTAAGGGCATTTCTCCTACTGTGCATATTTGCATAACATAAGCCACTTATTAAGGAAACTTGTGCTTAATATATGGTTATAACTGCACATTATTAGAACTCATTACCTGAGTCTGGAGAAAAGGGAGATGAGAACACAGGCCCCTTACTTGAATGGTCCTGTGCTTTGGGTATTAGAACAATGGACGAAAGCTTGGCTGAGGAGGGTCAGAAGCTGCTTGCTAAGGGCAGTGCTGGTGGTCCCAGGAAAAGAAATCTTCCTCCTGGGTGGGAGGCATTCGGTGGTGTGCTCTCACTTACCAAAGACGTCCCTTATCAAGTTGAGGAAGCTCCCTTCTCTTCCCAGTTTGTGCTGTATTTTGTCCTGCACGGATGTTGCATTCTGCTTAAATGCTTTTTCTGTGTCAAATTTATTGCTCTTTTCAAAAACCAACTCTGTTTAATGATAGTCTTATGGTTTACTGTTCTCAATTGAATTAATTTCTGTTATCTTTTTAAAAATTTATCTTTATTGTTGAAAGAATTACAGATGTCCCCTTTTTTCCCGTTGACCCCTCCCCCTGCACCCCTCCCCCAGGCCTTCCCCACACTATTGGGTTATTATGCACATAACTTCTTTGGTTAATCTCTCCCCACCTATGTCCTTAGCCTTTTATTTCCTTCCTTCTGCTTGCTTTGAGTTTATTTGGTTCTTCTGTATTTTTGAGGCAGGAGACAATTCCTCTTTTCTAATGTATGCATTTAGTGCTATAAATTTCCTCTCACCATTGCTTTAACTGATTTTTTGCATTAACACTGATTTATGTTGCATTTTTCACTTTCACTCAGTTCTATGTATTCTTTGATTTTCCTTCAAACTTCCTCTTTGACAATAAAGTATTTTGCTTAGTTTCCCAGTGTTTGAAGATTTTATTGTCTTTCTGTTACTGATATCTACTTTGATTCTCTATTGACAGAAAACACTATAATTTCAGTATTTTTATATTTCTCAATGTTTGTTTTATGGTCGAGGATATGATCTGCCTGAGTATGTGCTCCATGGATGCTTGAGTAAAATGTGTTTTTGGGTGGAGTGTCTTATAATGTCAATTAGATACTGTTGATTGATGGTGTTGTTGAATTCCTCTATGCCTTTGCTGATTTTATGTCTAGTATTAATTGTTAAAAGCGAGGTGTTGAAGTCTCTAATTATAATTGTGGGTTTTTCCATTTCTCCTTTCAGGTTTTTTAAAAATTTTAAACGTCTTTTAATTAATGTTTTACCTTCACATATTTTCCTGCCGTCTTGCTTAGTGCATACACATTGAAGATTGCCGTGTTCTTGGTGACTGACCCTTTTATCATTATATAATATCTCTCTCTGTCTCTGGTAATTTTATTTACTCTAAAGTCGACTTTGTCTGATATTGATACAGCCACTTGTTTTTTTTAAAATTAATGTTGCATAATATATTTCTTCACCCTTTACTTTCAGCCAGACTATAATTTTATTTGTCGTGAGTTTCTGTAGGCAGCACGAGTCAGGTTTTTAAATCCACTCCTTCAATTTCTGTTTTTAAATTGGCATAAACCATTTACATTAATTATAATTTCTGATACATTAGGGCTTAAATCAGCCATTTTTTTTTTGGTTTGTTTTCTTTGTTTCTTCTGTTTTTGCTTCCCTGTTTTCTGTTTCCTACAAGTACCAAAAAAAAAAAAAAAAAAAAAGGACGCCTGGCCGGGTGTGGCTCAGCGGTTGAGGATCCAGGCAATCGGGGTTCGATTCCCGGTCAGGGCACATGCCCCGGTTGCGGGCTCAATCAATGACTCTCATCATTGATGTTTCTCTCTCTCTCTCCTTTCCTCTCTCTGAAATCAATAAAGATATATTTAAAAAAAAAAAAAAAAAAAGGACAACAGTACACATTTTACTAATTTGTGCTAATAAATTTAAAGGTTGATTACACAGATGATTTTCTAGGAAAATATGAATTATAAAATTTGACTTAATAAAAGATTAAAACAAAATCTAAAAAGATCAACAAAAGCAAAAGAAATTGTAAAAATTCTCAGTGTTATTTCCCAAATTCTTTCCTGCTTTCAAAGAAAATATAATTCTGATAATATTTTTATTGTTTGGAGCCTATACGAAGAGAGGAAGCTTCCAAACTTATTTAATAAAACTGACATAATAATGGTTTCAATACATAACAAAGAGAACTGAAAAAAATACCAAACAAAGAATTTGGAATATTCATATCACCGTTTAACACAAAGAACTGACGGCTTAGAAATATTAGGAAATTAGCCTGGGCCTGCGCCTCAACGCTCAGAGCACCCTGCGCACGGAGGGGTCCCCGGCTGGCGTCCCCAGTCAAGGGCACATAAATGGGGTGCCCCTCGCTCCCCACCTGCAGTCAGGCCGAGGGTGCGAGGCAACCCTCAGTGTGTCCCCCACATCCATGTCTCTCTTTCTCTCCCCGCTCCTCCCACTCGCTATGAAAAGCAATGGAAAAATATCCTGTGAGGATAAACAGAAACAAGAAAACAAAACAAAAAAGAAATTAGTCCCAAGTCGCGTATCCGGTTAGAAATAAAGTGGGGCTTTGATCCAGGTAAAGCAATTACCCAGCCTCACTCTCAGCTGCCGTCAAGCGGTAGAAAACGCGGGTGTTCACGGTGCGGTCCCAGAAGACAAGACGCCCACTCGGTCCTCTCTTTACTCCCATGAATCCCAAACACTTCGCCGAAGCTGTCACACAGGGAGAAAAGGAGACTAAAGAGAAAGGGAGAAGATAACGGGACCGGAACTCACGGCCGTGGCTTCGCGCCTGGGGAAGCGGGGCCACCCTGCAGGCCCCGGAGCGGGAGCCAGGCCGGCGGCGGGCGGGGCCGGGACTCCGCCGGGAAGGGCCGCGGGCCCCCCGCCCCTCGCGAGCTGCCCGCTGCTGCGCCGCCGGCTGGGGCAGGGAGGGGGATGCGGCGGGGCGTCCGCCTGAACAGCGCTGTCTCCGCGAGGTGCAAGTCACGTAGGAAAACGGAGGACGTCTCCCTCCACAGAGGCCCACGCGGTAGGCGAGGCGGCCGGATGTCGGCGAGGGGCGCGGAGGGAACCAGACGCTAGGACGCCTAGGAACCGGGGCGCTGACGCCAACGTCGGGCTGCTTCGCCCGGAAGCTACAGCCCCCACACTCCCCCGGGACCCCTGCACCTCCCCCCGGGGCCCTGACCCCCAAAGCGCAGGAAGAATCATCGCGGGGCGGAGCAAAAACGGGGGAAAGTCGCCTTCCGGTGCATGCGCAGGAGGAGCCAAGATGGCGCAGGGGGAGGGGCCTCTACGTGAGGCATGCGCAGTAGGAACTAAGAGGAACCACAAGGGGCGGAGCCTGGCCTGGGAAAAGGATCGGATTGGGTGAGGGACGGGGACCCCCCCCCCAGGACAGACGGGCTGGGGGAGAGCCCCACGGCGGCCCTGAAGGACTGGCGAGTTGGTGGTTTGGAGCGCGCCTGGTCCTTCCCAAGCCCTAGAACGGGTAGGGCCGGCTGGACGGAGCGCCGCCCTCCGCTCTGCGTGCCCCGCTCCCCCGCGCGCTTGGTGGCCTCCGTCAGGCCCGGCGCCCCGCGCGGGCGGCGAGGGCGAGCCTGGGTGCAGCCGCGCTCGCCGGGCGGGCACTCAGCCCGCAGCATGGACGGTCCGACGCTGGCCTTTCTCCTGGGCTCGATGAAGACGAGGCTGGGTTTTCTCCACGGCGGGTGGACGGCTAGATCGGGGGCCTGGGTGCAGCCGTTTACGTCAACCGCCGGAAGAATCTTCCCACCAAATGGCTTCCTCCCGCGCGTGGCCCTGGAGACGCTTTCATCGGCTCCAAGAAAGGCCCGGTCCCACCAGCAACGAGACAATAAGGAAAAGATGAACAATCCTGTTGAAATCCTGCAAAGGACTTGAACAAGCAGCTCACAGAAAGGAAGCTCATTAGCATTAATATATGAATCGAGGGTCAGCCTCATCACAAGTTTAAGAAATGCAATCCAAATGGTGATGGGATGCCATTTCTTACCAGATTGAAAGTTTGATGTTATTTAGCGCTGGCAAGAGTGCGAGCTTTTTCAATGTATCCTACAGAAACACAGTATTGGCGTGATTGCGGGAACACACACAGGCACACTGATGTGGTAAGTACGTTGATTTCAGGAGCTATTACGTAGCATTATTTCCTTTAGATATAAAGCTTTTCTAGGTAGCATTCTGAAATAAAAGTGAATGCAAGCTGCCTGTGTTTCCCTGAGAAAGGTGCGTATGCTTTAAAATGATTCCTCATTTGCTTACAATCTGTTGATGACTGTACCAAAGGTTGGTGATTCCCAGCTTCTTTGGTGCAAACAGAAAACCACCAGTGCTTCCGGGTCAGGGAGAGGACACTCATTTATTTCTGGGAAAAGAAAGGCGCTGCATTTTGTAACTGCTTACTCTGGGACCACAGGCACAAGAATGCCTTTGTCACTCTCTTCATGGGTATCCGGCAGCCCTGTGTGGTCCTGGTGCCTGGGAATGAAACAGACTCAGGCAGGCGAAAGCAAAGGACCAGCAAATTTGTAACGGGCTGGTGCTCAGAAGCAAAGCCCTGAGTTTTTTCTGTAGAGAGAACTCCTACAGCCCGAGTTCGTTAGCAACATAATCTGAGAGATCTGACTCCGGTTGAGAGGCCTGCCTCCCCCCATTAAAATATGTAGGGAAACAAGAGAACTCTGCATATGTAGGGAAAGTAAATATGTTTTCCCTTTGGTTATCTCCCTAAAGAAAACTGAAATGTGAAATGCAGTAACTGTAGTCTGTAGAAGAGTTCAAAATAGGGGCCTATCATGTGCTAGAACTTGGTTTTGTTTAGACAGTAAATAAATACTAATCAATGTAAATGACAGATGTCTCAGGGTAGTGCTATTGGTCAAAGCAGAGGTCTCGAGTCTAAAACAGATCCTACCGTATTTTCCAACAAGCGAATTCCTGCTTACAATGAGCCTTTACTGCTGCTCCAGGTGGTCCTTTCAATCAGCACAGGACAACAACTGGGCTTCTTTGATTCTTTATAAAGAGTCATTCAATTCTGAACAAAACTCCAGGATTGTGTCCCACATGTGGGGGATTCTTTCCTCAGGCACAGAAACCATCATCACCTGGATGCATGGAGATAAATTATTATTATCATCAAGAACTCCATTTTTTTATATACACTAATTGTTTACAGACTGTGTAAGCTGTGACTGTGAGAGCGCCATCTACCTGAGGATGCAAATGTGGAGCATTGTGAGATGAAAATATCTGGAACCTGTGTAATACAGTGAACACTTGGCCTCTCTGACTCCATCGTGGCCGATCCTGCTTTGTTCCCACGGCCTCAGGCTAACAGCTCCTGCTTAGTCTTGCACATAAACATGCTAATCATTAGAGGAATTCTGCTTTCAGCTTGAGTTTTACAAAAACAGCCCCTCCTATTTTCCCTTCCTTAACATAAAAGAAGCCAGAACCCTATACTTTTGGAGGATGAATTTGAGGCACTTTTATGTCTCCCATCTTCTCAGTTGGCTCCTTCTCAGCCAATAAACCTTTCCTTACTCCAGACTCTGACGTTTTCAGTGTAGCTGTTCAAAGTGTCAGCACATGGGCTTTGGACGGGCAATACCCAAACAAACCTGGGCTATCCTCCCCCTATTTTTAGGACAGTCTCCCTGAGCACCCAACCCCTCACTAGCACTCAACTACCCAACTCCAGAGTCCTGGTGCTTAATGCTGGCCTCTAACCCAGGCTTCTTCTGAGGAGCAGCAAGAAGAGAGCAGAGCACCCAGAAACCTTCTTTCGACACTTCTGTCTCAAGATCCCATTGCTTTATCCCTTCCCCTCACCCACAAGTGTCCCAGCCTCCTCCACTCTGCACAGGACCTGTGACCGCCCAGTCTCAACTGGCACCTTCAACCCACCGCGTCTCATTTTCTCCCTAGTGGCTCCATGCCATGTCTCCCGGAGGAGCCCCTATTTCATTTATTTGCCAAACAGAAACCTGATGGTGAGGAATAAACACAGTGTGTCCCATAGAGGTGGGGAAGGGAAAAGGTTATACATATAAGTAATTTAATTTTCCCTTGTCAAAAAATAAAGAGTTTCTTGCCTCCTTTTAATTTTTTTAAATATGTTTATATTGATATTAGAGAGAGGAAGGGAGAGGAATAGAGAGAGAAACATCGATGAGAGCATGTGCCCTGACGGAGAATCGAACCGGGAACCTCCTGATTCATGGGTCGATGCTCAACCACTGAGCCACACCTGCAGAGCATGCCTCCCTTTAATTTTTGAGCACTTACTCCAGGGCAGGTACTTGGGAGGCAGCCATGAATAAAACACACTTCCGATCCTTGAGGAGCTTACTGTTTCCAGCGTTGACAATTCGGAAGAACTTCTCTAGGGCAGAAAGAAAAGAAACTAGTTGTTGGTCTAAATGAAGTTGGGTTCTGTCCCACTCAGCAGCCCCTTACTTTTCATTGTTCTGAAGAGCATACATCTTGGTGAGTGTTCTATGAAGACAATTCTATTTGAAGTCACTGCTCGGTCTTTGAAAAGTTTCCCACCAAGAGACTCTACTGTGGCCATCTTAGGAGCACCTCTGGAGTTTCTTTTAGAAGCCTCTGCCTTCACCTGAAGACCAAGATCTGTGTGCTCCTACCTTGAGCTTTATGTGCGATGCTATGGCATTGTTTCCCAGGGATTGAGATTATAAATTACCTGTAAATCAGCCAACAGATGGTAAATTCTAGGGAATTTCTTCTTCCTTCTATGACTTTCCAACAGACAAAAATTTTCCAAACAAAAATGTATCTTCTCATCTGTTAGTAAACTTTTGGCTTATAAAAAGAGTCTTAAGATTTCACACAAACAATTAATCAAGGTCTGGTGCTCATAACACTTGAACTTCCACTGTCCCTTTTTAAATATGATTCATAAGGACCGATGCCCAGAACATTTCTTTAGCAGTTGTCATGTGGTCACTGGTGCACTTGCACATTTTGCAGATCAGGAAGCATGAGTGAGCGGCAGGGAAGAGGCCTAGGCAGGAGGCATCATGAGATCACAGCTGCGTGTTGCTCACCACTGTATCCCCAGCTCTCAGCAGGGACTGGCACGCATGATGTGTTCAGAAATTATCTTTTTTTAACACATGAATAAATGAGAGAAACGGAATCTGGCATTTCTACTTTGTTTCCTTGCTTTTTGTAATCCCAACACACTCCATGCCAAGATAAATCCTTTCAGGTGCTAAAGGAAAAATATGATTTCTGTTCCTCTTACAGAGCTTCTTAGACACTGCCATTGATGACATGGGCTGGTGTGGAGAAACTTCTGCAGAATGCATTGCATGCAGAATGCAGTGGCTCAGCCCCAAATATCATGGGTTAGCATTGGCAGGTTTCATTCCAGAGGAGAGTATGAAAAGCTCTGCAGACCTGCTCTGTAACAACCTTAACTGGTGAAAAGTATTTTAAAAACTCAACCATTTAAAGATAAATTTTTTTTTTAAATCTAAAAAAATAAAAGAATTACTTTAAAATAAAATAAAATTTGCCTTAAAAGATAAAATAAAGTCTCTGGAAATTGTCCTAAGGGCATTCAGAAAATGAAGAAATATTTATTCAAGAAAACAAACCAGATTTTGGTAAGAACAGCAAGAGTCTGAGAGCACCACAGTCTGCTCTCTCCCCACTCACGGATCAGCTTTTGGAAAGCATGCCAGAACACAGGGATCCATCCCCTATCTTCCAGTCAAAAACTATGGTGTTTTCCTGGGCTAGGGAGGGGGGCAGGTCACTAGCATTACTCATCTCCCTGTAGCTCTGTGCTTCAGATACTTAGTTCTAGGTGAGTGTAGCTAAGAAGTCACTAGCTTCATTCCCCAGCCCACCCTCCACATATAGGCTGAAGGTTCTACTCCAAGCAGGACAGACAATACTGAGATTCTTATTACCCTCATAACAGCTTGCTATTAGGGCAAAGGTTCCATGCAGGCAAGGGCAAGTGGAGGAAACTACAGGCCACCACCCCCAGCCAGTGCCCTGCCTGTAAACCAGTTCCAGGTCAGTGAAGAAAAGGCAGGATATAAGAACAGAGAATTCCAACACTCTCTTCAAAGAAACCGACTTATTTGGAACAGTGTGGGGGGAAATTCAAGCCTAAGTTGGAAATACAATGGAGATTTTGACAATAAGCAATGAAGAGGAGGCTGGTAGCTTCATGAGAGCAAGAAGCTAACCCATAGTCATCTAAGTTACAGGGAATAAGAAAGAGATGGCGATTGAAAGCTCTCCTAGAGAGCTGGCCTCAAAAATTATCCCTTCAAGGAACCTAAATTGAAATAGTTTGGAATATTTTTGAAAACAGTAGAGCAATCAGCTGATAATTTGACAATGACAGTTATTAGCATAATAACTGGGATAAAACCAACAGAGAAATACCATTTAAAAGAGACAGGAGAGAAAGATAGTCAGAGACCTGCTAAAACCACTGCCATCCCAGATTGACTGTGCAAGTCTGAGACAGTGCCCTTGGAGAAGTAACGTCATAGTCATCATACCACAGTAAAAATAGATTTTAATAAAATACTCCAGCCATATAATTAAGCAAATAAGCAACCAAATAGAAACAACAAGATCCAGTAGATGAGGGAGATCAATATCCAGAATTGTGATAACATATTACCCACATTTTGAATTTTCAACAAAAAAATTACAAGACATGCAAAGAAACAGGAAATGTGACCTGTGCACAGGAAAAATAATTAAGCAACCTAAATGTCAAATTAGCAGATAAACCTGTACAGATTGGCCTATCTTGAATTTTACAGAGAAATGGAATTGTATAATATGTAGACCATTGTAACTGGTTTCTTTCACTTAGCGTAATATTTTCAAGGTGTATGTGTGTTGTAACGTGTATTTATACTTCATTACATATTCTTTTACACAATTTTTTCTTAAATAAGTTGACAGAAAAAAAGAATATGCATTCATACTATCTTTTATGATTACATAATTACTTTTAAAGACTATTGATAAACATACATAAAGAAATAATGGAAAGTATGATAACAATGTATCACCAAATAAAGAACAAAGGGATCAAAAGATCAAATTAAGAGATAGACACTAAAGCCCTGGCCAGTGTGGCTCAGTTGGTTGGGCATCATCTTATGCACTAAAAGGTTGCCAGTTTGATTCCAAGTCAGGGCACATGCCCGGGCTCTAGGCTCAATCCCCGGTAGGGAACGTGCAAGAGGCAGCTGATTGATGTTTTTCTCCCTCTCCCTCCCCCTCCCCCTCCCCCTCCCCCTCTCCCCCTCCCTCCCCTTCCCCCTCCCCTCCCCCTCTCCCTCTACCTTCTTTCTCTAAAAATCAATTAAAAAAATCTTTAAGATAAAAAAGAGAGAGAGAAACTAGAAAAAAGAACTTAATGTAAATTCTGAAACTGACATGAACACATCACTAGAGGGACTCAACAATAAATTTGAAATGACAGAAGAAAGGATCAGTGAACTTGAAGATATATTGGTAGATATTATGTAATCAATCTGAAGAACAGAGAGAGCAAAGAAGCAAGGAAGATAAACAGAGCCTCAAGGAAATGTGGAACACCATTAAGCACACCAATGTATGTATAGTAGAGGAGAGAAAGGGGCATAGAAAATATTCGAAGAAGTAATGGCTGAAAATGTTTCAAAACTGATAAACAATGTTCATATCATTGCACTATTGGGCCTGCAGCTTAGAGAAATGTAATATATTTTTCTCTATTTAAGTAAGTTTTTCATACCTCTGGGGAGTAGCACTCAGGAGCTGGGACAGAAGAAGTGTCACTTTTCATTCTATTTTTTAAATGCTTTTGGAAATGTTTACCAAGTGCAAGTATTCTTTTTTATAATGAAATAGTATGAGATTATGTGAAAATATTTCTGTGGAAAATATATTGTGCAAAATAATATACATGGTGTTATGTAGCTATATAAAAGTTACCAAGTAAAATATGCCAAAATGATTTTGAAATGCAGAGGAACTTGAACTGGGTAAATAAAATGTGTTCAAAAATAAGTAAGTAAATAAATATTTTTCAGTTAAAGTTGACATACACTATATTAGGTTGAGGTGTACAACATAGTGATTAGAAATTTATATAATTTCTGACGTGATCATCTCAATAATTCTAGCACCCATCTGACACCATACATAGTTATAATATTATTGACTCTATTCCTTATGCTGTACTTTACTTCCCTGTGACTATTTATAACTGGCAATTTGCACACCTTAATCCCTCTCCTTTTCAGCCCATCTTCCCACCTCCCTTTCACCTGGCAATCATCAAAATCTTCTCTGTATCTAGGTTTGTTTCTGTTCTATTTGTTTGTTGATTTTGCTTTTTAGATTCCACATACAAGTGAAATCATATGATATTTGTCTTTTTCTGTTTGACATATTTCACTTATAATACCCTCTAGGTCCATCTATGTTTTTGCATGTGACAAAATATCATTTTTTTCATGGCTGAGTAATATTTCTTTATATATATGTACCGCCACTTTTTTATCCATTTGTCTGTAAATGGAAACTTAGGGTTTTTCTTCCACATTTTGGCTATTGTGTGTAATGCTGCCATGAACATAGGGATGCATATGTCTTTTTGCATTTATCCGGAGAAATACCCAGGAGTGGAATTGCTGGGTCCTTCTTTGTCTCTTGTTATAGCCTTTGTTTTATAGTCTATTTTGTCTGATATAAGTATTGCTACTTTACCTGTTGTTTTAGTTTCCATTTTCATGAAATATCTTTTTCTATCTCTTTACTTTCAGTCTGTGTGTGTCTTTTGATCTGAAGTAAGTCTCTTATAGGCAGCATACATATGGGTCTTGTTTTGTTGTTCATTCAGCCACCTGTGTCTTTTGATTGAAACATTTAATACAAATTACATTTAGAGTAATTATTGATAAGCACACAGTTATTGCTATTTTATTATTCATATTTTTATTATTGTCTTCTTTTTCTTAAAGAAGTCCTTTTAACATTTTTTGTAATACTGGTTTGGTGGTGATGAACTCCTTTAGTTTTTTTTCTTGTCTGGAATGCTTTTTATCTGTTCTTTGATTCTGAATAATAGCCTTGCTGAGTAGAGTAATCTTGGTTGTAGGTCCTCGCTTTTCATCACTTTGAATATTTTGTGTCAATCCCTTCTGACCTGCAGTGCTTTTGTTAAGAAATCAGCTGACAGTCTTAGAGCTCCCTTGTACATAACTATGCTTTTCTTTTACTGCTTTTCAGATTCTCTCTTTTTAAACTTTATCATTTTAATTACATTGTATCTTGTTGTGGGCCCTTTTGGATTCATCCTGTATTAGATGCTCTGTGCTTCCTGGACTTGCATGTCTATTTCCTTCGCCAGGTTAGGGAAGTTTTTATTTCTTCGCATAGGTTTTTAATTCCTTGCTCTCTTTCTCTTCTCCTTCTGGTACTTCTATGATGCAAATGTTGTTATGCTTGATGTTGTCTCAGAGGCCCTTTAAACTATCTTCATTTTTTAAATTCTTTTTTGTTTTTGCTGTTCTGATTGGGTATTTTCTTCTACCTTGTCTTCCAAATCATGGATTCAATCCTCTCTTTTGTCTGATCTCTGTTTATTCCCTCTAATGTTTTGTATTCTTCATTTCTGTTTGTGGGTTTTTTTTTATGTTTTCTATCCCTGTTTTTATATTCCCTATCTCTTTATTAAAGTTCTCATTGAGTTCATCTACTCTTTCTCTAAGTTAATTGAGCATCCTCATAACCAGTGTTTTGAACTCTGCATCTGGTAGATTGCTTGTCTCTATTTTGTGTAGTTGGTTTTTTTCCCCTGGAGTTTTGTTCTGTTTTTTCATTTGGGACATGTTTCTTTATCTCCTCATTTTGGCTGCCTCCCTGTGTGTGTTTCTGTGTATTAGGTAGATCTCCTAAGTCTCCCAATCTAGGTAGAGTTTCCTTATGTAGTAGGTGTCCTGTGGGGCCCAGTGGCACAGTCTCCCTGATCACTTGAGCTAAGTGCTCCAGGTGTGTCCCTTGTGCATGATGTGTGTGCCTTCCTATTGTTGTTAAGCCTTAATTGCTGTTGGCACTTCATTGGAAGGGATTGACCCTCAGGGTGATTCTCTGTGAGGACTGGTCATGACTACAGAGGAGCTATTATTCAGAGGCTGATCCCATGGAGCAGGATTTGCAGGGATACTGGTGCCTGTGGCATCCTCCCATTGTGTGTGTTGTTTCTTGGAGGTTAGGCGGTGCTCTGGTATCCTGGCCTTCTGTCAACCCAGCCTTTGGGGAACTAGATGTGCCCTGTGCTGACTCACCTCAGCCAGTGGCACCACCACCCAGCACCATGCTCAGAGCAAACATCTGCATGGTGCCTTCCCCCTTTCTGAAGGTCCATCATTGAGTCCTACAAATGACACTCTTAAAACCCAACCCAACTCTATCTCAGTATCTTCATTTCAACCATACTGGTCAAGTCCCCGAACTATTGAGTCACCTTGTCCTGACCTCCTGGTGTTGGATAATTCATTCTCTATGTAGCAGCCAGGATGGACGTTTGGAAGCATGACTCAGTGGCCATGGCTCCCCATTCAATGCCTAACATACATAGAATAAGGTACATTCTCCCTGCTGTTTTCTCAGCAGCAGACACTGGCTCCACCCACTTTCTTGAGCTCATCTCCTCCTTGCTCCCCTGTTCTCATCAAGCTTCGACCTCACAGGGGGATTTTTTTGGAGCCTCACTGCCAGCACTAGCATGGCTCCTCCTTCTACCTCTAAACCTCATCTCCTGTACATGTGGCTGTGTCCTGGTTGGCATTTGGGGTTCAGTGTAAATGTTACCTCCACTCCCTAATCTCCCTGGACAAAGCAGCCACCCAGACCTGCTCTACCTGGCTGTAATTTGATTCCTTGGATAGCACTAATCAGTATATGATATCATGCTCTCACAGGTATGGGTCTATGGGCTGACATGTGACTGTCCACTGCCACTAAGTGCAGCTCCAGATGCAAGGGCTTGTGCTGATTGTCTGCACCTTTGTATCTCCAGAGTCCAGACAGGGCCTGGCATGCAGTGCCTCAGATCTATCTGTTGGATGATGCTAAATGAAACTCACACATTTCTCCCAGGTTATAAGAACATGGAGTTGAGCTGGGGACCCTCTGCTTGAGGTCTGCTGGGTAAAAGACAATCTAGGTGCATGGCTCTAGGGCCCTTCTCTTTCCCAGACATCTACGACTCTCTGAACAGAAACTGATTTTTTATTTTTTCTAGAATGTGGGTGAAGCAATGACGTTCACTGAGGTGGTATATTGATTAAACACCAGTTCTGTGTTTGCACATTCTTAGACAGAATCTTTGTCTGGTCTGGAAGGCAGACTATAAAGTAATTGTGAGACCATGTGGTAGGAGCCAGTTTTGGAGGTTCAGAAGGTAAATAAGGTGAGGGGATCCTAGGCAGGTGAGTCATGCCAAGCAGATGCGTTCACAGGGGCACTGTGCAGACATTATTCTTTGGGGCTGCCTGTGGCTTGTAGGGGCTGGCTGGGCAGAAGATGTGGGCCTGACCAGTGAGGCCCTCAACCCAGCATGAGGGGCTTATGCCAGGAGTGATCCTTACAGGGCCCATGCTGGTCCTGCTCTTCTGGGTCTCTTCCTGCTGAGATGTGTCCACAGGGCCAAGAGGATGTGACTACCTGGGGCTTGCATTCCTCCTTCTAGATCATGGGATACCCTAAATATCCCTGTCTGAACATCCCAAGCTCACTTCCACTAGGTCTCTTCCTGAGAGCTGATCGCTGCTCCGGCATGAACTTCTGGGCCTGCGGGGAGCCTGAGCACATGGGTGTGCAGAGATGGAGGTACAAGCTGGTATGTGTGTCCACAGAGATGGAGGTACAGGCTGGCATGTCCTTATGCATGTGCACAAGTGCTTGGGTCAGAGTCTCCTTTGGACTGGGGCCTGGGTTGGGACCAGGGCTTTAAAATATTTAGACATATGATATGTGGACCACCGTTATCTCCTGCACTGTCATACAGACCTGGTCCCTGATGTAACGAGCCACATAGAATACTCAGATTTTACCTGGGTTGGCAAGTGCCTGAAGGGCTTGGGTGAGGGAGTTAAAGGTCAGATGTGAATTTCCAATGTGTCCCTGTGATGTTGTGTAGATGAACGAAAAATGATGGGTTAGAGGCCACGGTGACGGAGCCGTGGAAGAGTGGCCTAACTTGCACTGGACTTTGAGGTGGACTTGGTCAAGTTACTTACCTCTCTAAGTCTCATTTCCCACCGCCGTGAATAGAGTAAAACATGCAGAGTCATCTGAAATGTACGTTCATTCCATCGTGAGGAACAAGTCTGACTATGGGAGCCCCCGATGCAGCTCTGAGAACTTTCCTAGGGTGGGTCTCCTCTCCTACCTGAGCGGAGGTGGCCCATTCAGGAAATGCACCATCCCTGAGCTTCGCCTTAGCCCACTGGCGTGGGCATGTGCACATCCTGAGCCCTGGACCTTCCCGGGGAGCCTGAAAGCCTCTGCAGCACACGAGCATCTGCATCGGTACTCCGTGGGGCCCCGGTCCTGCCCGGGGGAGCTGCAGCGTTTCGTCTGGCAGCCCTGCCCAGATGATGCTGTTTTAATGGTTTTTGCAGAAGGTCAGTCCCCTTCTGAGAATCTGAGAGCCTTCAGTGCAGGATTCAAGACTTCCTCAAAAGATGATGGGAATAACTGTCTCTGGATTTCCCCTAGGAATTTAGGGGGGATATTTTTTCTCTTACTGAATTTTTAAAAAAAGAAAGACATTGCAGCCTGTGTTGTGCTTGGAGAGGAGAGAGGACTCCAGACGGTCTTTGTTCTCTCTTCCAATGCAGCCAGTACAGCCTCCTTCGGGCTGTTCTCGGGCTGGTGCTTAGTGTGAGGAGAGACCTCAGCCTCCCGTCTATGCGGGAAATGGCGCTGTGTGACTTTGCTCCCTCAGTGGCCATGTGGCCCAGTGGGTAAGGGCAAATGACCTTTCCAAGTAAACAACATAAAACATTTATTTAGTGTTTACTGTGTGTTTGACATTTCATTCTTGTGCCTGTGGGAACTTACTTGCTCAGGGCCCCAGTCTCCTCATCTGCACAGTGAGCAAGAGAACCAAGTCCTTTGGTTTTTTGTGAGAATTAAGTGAATCACAGAAAAATAAGTTTGTGTAGTCGAATAGTCAGTGAGCACTAAATAAATGCTTTGTTTTCCCCGTGTGGACCCACTAGCTCAGACCAGCTGCGTTTGCAGGGCTGGCAGCCTCTTTTCTCTCCTGTTGGCTGCCAGCCTCCTCGGCAGCACAGACATGACTGTTGAGTGACAACTGGGCACTGAGGGTCCCTGACCGAGAGTGAAGAGATAGTGACCAACCGGGCTGAGCACGTACATAAAGTCCTCCTCTTGTGACTATGGGCTGCTTCTATTATCGACTCAAATATTTGTTGCACCTACTCTAGGCATCGGGCCCGGTTCCAGGTGCAAGGGAGACTGCAGAGGACAGAACGTGCATCCCCCATCCACCCAGAAGCAGGGGGCACCGATGAGTGTTCACTCTTTGTGACAGCCCCACTTCAACCGGAGTCGCCAAGACAGGAGGCACCCAGTGGGTCCCGAGGAGATGTAGTGCTGGCTTTGACCTGCAGGTGTGGGTGTGAACTCAGCAATGCTAACCTCAGGGTCTACAGGCCTGCAAGTCCCTTTCTGAGCCATGGTGGCAGGAAGACAAAAACACCTCTTCAAATCCTAAGCTCAGCATAGCAGAATCTCAACAAATGAGACTTTTAAAGACGACAACCAAGTCACATAATAACTGCCATGCGGTGTGGTCGCCTCATCAGTGATGCAGGGGAGATGGCCCAGGACCCATGAGTCCTCCTCCTGTGGTCATCTACTCGTGGTAACAGGGAAGAGCAGTGTGGGCTTTTAGCGGCTGATCCCGTGGCGAGCTCATCAGAATGTTCTGAGTGGACTAGAGATAGGTGGTAACCGAGTCCTTGCACACAAAGTCACAGGAGAAGGGACTCTGCTTGGCTAGGACCAAGCATGCCTAGAGGGGCGCACGCAGGCTCAGCCCGTCCACGCCTGGAGTGCTCCCTCCCTCCTAGTTCTCGTGGACCCTATGTTTCCGTGTCTTATTACCTGATACTTTTAGGGGAACTTGAGGAGTGTACGCTCATGATCCTGGGCGCTGTTTCCACACTGCAGATGGGAGGTGTGCCCCGGTTGTGCACGCGTGTGGCTGGATGGAGAACACAGTGCTTCTGCAGTTACTGCCTCCATTCGTCCTCCTGACAGCCTGCTGAGCCACGGAGACCAGGTGCTGGTAGAACCCCTCGGAGGTGCACGGAGCCTCGGCGCCTGCCTGGGCAAGGGCTGGGTTTCAGGTCAGTGGACCCCAATGTCATAGTCCAGCAGTGACTTGGGTTTTGTGACTACTATTCATATAACAGATTGGAAAATGCTAATAAAATAGCTAATAATCATGGCTACTATTTATTGCCTCTGTGCCAGGCTGTGCCATAGGCTCTGAGGCTTTTATCACATCTGAACAGGCATCAGAAAGTTGAGTCGATTACTAAAGACCACACCAGCCCTAAGAAACCTGGATTTGATCCAGTGCGCAAGAGCCCATGATGCCGAAATTCCCTGATGGGCCGTGGATTTTAGTGGGAGCCAGTGATGAGTGAGGTGGCTACTCCCTCACCCTGTCAGCCCAGAGTTCGCATGAACGATGCTGTGATCTGCTTCTGCAGAGACTCGGGCCGCGTTGAGTCAGCTGGTGGACACGCTGGCTAATGGCCCTGCGGGTCCTGCATGTGTGGGTGGTTCTGGGCTGGTGATGAGTCCTCCGGGGCTTGAACTTAATAAGAGTTGCCGGGATCTGCATTTCATCAGTACTTTACAAAAAATCTGACAGTAAGTTTAAAAGGAAGTGGTTTTGCTGAGTATTTTGAAGTACCAAGGGAATGAAATATTTCATTTTGATATTGTAAAAAATTTTTGCCTGTCGTTTTAGAAAAGCAGCACATTTATGCCCCAGGTGCAGACCCAAGGTTTCTTGTGTGTTACTTTCTGTCCCTAGGGGAATTTTCCTTCATCCGGCCTCTTGGATAATATTCTAGGATGACAGCAGTCATGGACAGTCCCTGAAATCCCTTGGAAAGGCGGAAAGAAGGAGGAAACGCCCACTGCTGGGTGCAGGCCTTGCCGTCCTCCGTTTCTTCCCTGTTAGTTCCTACCTCACAGCTCTGCCTTCAGAGCCCCACTTGTCTCTTCCTGTCCCACTCAGCCAGAGGTCCCTGGCCCACAGGGTGCCCACATGCAGATCAGGGAGCTGTCCCCCACGTCATAAAGCAATGCAAACCCACATCCCCTGCCTCCAGAAGGCCTTTTTCCATGATGTGGCATCTGGGTGACTTCACACCCTGGACTTGCCGGACTTGCCTCCATCTGAGCAAGAAAGTCAAAGTGATGCTTGTCCAGTTCCCTCTGCTCTCAAGAAGGTTCCCTTGCTCGGGTGAGCCGGTCTTTCCCCTGAGCTGTGAGCCCCTCCTCTCCCTCTCTGCCTCCCCGCCCGTTTCTCTGAAACTATCCTGTCGCCACCTCCAGTGGCCCTCCACCCACAGCACGTGCATTTCCCGGCCGATTCCACTTGTGCTGTGGCCCGTCTCCTCCCAGTCGCAGCCACACTTCCTCCACGCCTGCACCTGCTCATCACACCTGCACCCCCTCACGCTGTCTCCCCGCAGGGGGACCCTCACCCTACGCAGGGAGCCTGGTGCGGCCAGGGCCCTGTCCTTGCCTCCTGCTCTCCTCCCTTCACCCTCCCCGGCGAGCATGACTTGTTGAGACTCCTGTTACTCAGGATGGGGAACAGTTGCCCCTCCGGGCCTCTGCCTCTGCCAGGCGCAGAGCCCACCCCTGGGCTGCCAGGGCCTGCCCCGGCCCTGCCCCCCACTCCATTCACCTGCTCACTGTCTGCCAGAGTCGGAATCTGCACAACGCAGACTCCTCACTCTTCCCCCAGGACCACCAGCCCATCGCTTCTCCCAGGCGCCGGGCAGGGCCTCCGGCAGCCTCCCAGCCCTGCTCACACCCCCCAGACCCTCCCGCGGCCTCCTGCCGAAGGAAACGTGGGGCACCCACGTGCTGGACAGGAGGTTGGGAGGCCGCTTGGGCTGCTGCTGTATGGCCACCTCTGGGCCGTGGACCCTGCACGTGCTCTGCACACCCCAGCTTGGCCATGGCACCCTGCATCTGTGCTGCCCACGACGGCACCCCAGTTCGTCCATCTGTCCACTGAGAACAGTCTCATTTGTCCCGAAAAAGCCCCTAGAGCCCGGCTCCTCCTCGCTGGGTTCTGTTTCCTCTGCTTTCAGAGCTGCCTGGCTGCAGCAGTCACAGCCCGAGCTACAGCCGTGAAATCCCAGAAGTTCACCTGTGGGACTGGCCTGCTCTACTCACTCCAACCTCAGGTGGACCTGTCCCCTGTCCTCTGCATCCCACGGAGCCTGCAAACGCCAGGAAACACCGACAAACATCAGGCAATGTTTGCTGGGCAATGGAGCTACAGTGTTTTACAGCTACACCACTGTGGCATCTCCTTGCCAGCCTCCCTAACGGTCTCTGCTGTGGCCGCCGCCCTCCTAAGAGCCGCAGCTCAGAGCAGCAAGGTCTTGAAAGGGCTGCGGCTGTTTAATGTCACTGGGCCTCTGGCCTCTCCACCCCCTCCCCACCCCCACCAGGGGTCCACGCCCCTTGGGCAGACTGGCAGCGGGGAACCAGTTATTTCCTTCTTAGATTGCAGCTCCCAAATCCTTATTTTGCCAACATATACTTTTCTGAAAAACAAACAGCGTAGCCACAGTGTAACCTAACCACTGTTTGTGCAATTCTTTGTTCTTCTCTGCAGTCCATACAGAACACAGAGTGTGTTGGAACCCCGATTGCTGCTTTTGACTGGGGACCCCACCTTCCTTTCAGGAGGTGGGGGTGAGTGTGGGCCTGAGAGAGTGCTCACAGCTTCCTGCCCCCGACTCCCTGGTCTTCCTGGAAAAGCCCAATTTGTTTTGTTGTGTAGTGGTTTCATAATTGTATGGTTTTTATTGTGTACACATTGCAAGGTCTCACCCTACAGCCCCTCTTTCCAAGGACTGTGGTCTCCCTGAGGACCCTCCCCTGAGGTACAGCAGGGAGGAGCCCCTCAGAGCTGGGCCTGCTGCACTGGGAAAGCACAGGGCCCCAGCACCCTGAATCTGAGGTTCTGCCGCCCCTCCTTGTTCCCCAGTGGCTCAGAGAAGGAGCTGGTTTTCTGGCCTCAAGGCCCCCCACTCACCTGTGCCTCTCTGATCTCCCTGTCCTGGTTGTCAGATAGGTGTGGGGGTCCACAGCCTGGGGACTGGCCCCTCCTCCTCCCATTGAACCGAGGATCTAGGGGCCTGGCCCCCAGTAGCCCTCACTGACCCTAGAGACCACCGTGCCATCCCCACACTCAAGGCCACTCCCTTGGTGACCCTGTCCAGAGAGACCTTCAGCCACCACATCCTGTCCAAGTCCTGTGGATGCTGGGACCCCCTGTGCCTCGGGGTGCTGAGGAGGGCGGCAGGGCTGCTCTGCCGAGACGGAGCGGAGCCCTGCGGGGCCAGGATGGGCAGCACAGCTGGCGAAAAGGTTGGTGTTCAGCTGTTACCATGTTCGCTTCTACCATCAAATGACCTAAAGAACTCTCAGAAGGGTAAGCGATTGTATTTACCCAGTTTTTCTCTTTCTTATTTCCTGGTGCCCCAAGATCCCTCCTCTGTTGTTGCATTCGATAGTTCTTTAAGGGCAGCCCTCTCCCCGCCGATGTGAAAGCCCCAGGGCGCCTGCAGGTAGCCACCTGCGAGCCACGCTGCTTTGGAAGGCCCGGCACAGCTCTTGGGGTCCGGAGCTGCGCCCTCTGCCGTCCCTGCCTCCTCCAGCAGCCTGCCTGCTCTGAGGTCCTCACTGCACCCAGACCCCACGCGCCCACCCCACTGAGTGCCGAGGGCCTGCTCCCGGTGTCACCCAGAGGTGGCCTGTCCCACTCAGCAGCTCCAGCCTGGCTGCACTAGCGAGCTCCTCAGCGTGTGGTGGCCAAACCACACGTTCTCTGAGGTCTGAACTCCTTCCATTTTGCCCTTCCTTGGGGTTCTCTTCAGGCTTAGGGCACCATAGAGGTTTCTGTATCCCATAGTTATTATTTTATCATAGTTAATGATTCTTGTATGAAACTTCTGTTCAACTAACTGCTTGGTTTCTATCTCCTGTTCGGACCCAGACTGGTGCCTAGACCTGAAGGATTGTTGACACACGTACAGACGGGCTTCCTTGGAAGAAGGGCAGCTGTTCAACAGGGGAGCTGGGGTAGATGAAAAGTGGACAGTGACATAACCCCACGTGGACTGGGAGAAAACACGTGCAAACCTCGCAACCATCAAAGGACAGATATCTGGAGAATATGTAGAGCTCTCAAAACCCAGCAGCTATCCAACTGAAAATGGGCTAAAGATATTAATGGACATTTCACTGAAAAAGAGATTCAGTCAGAAAATAGGCACATGAGCGATGGTCAACGTCACTAGCCACCAGGGAAGACAGAGGGAAGCCACCCGGGCTGTTGCTGCAGAGCCAGCGCCACAGCAGACACAGCAGCGCCCACGAGGATGCAGGGAGCTGGCCCACTCGGGTGTTCCCGGTGCGAGTGGAAAACGGGCTGGCTGCCCTGGAAAACAGACTGGCATTTAGCCGAAACATGGAAAGAACCAAAATGTCCTTCTGTGGGTGAATGGTTAGGCAAACAGATGCCTCCTTCTCATGGACCGTCATAGCGATAAGCAAGAAGAAATGGTAGTTGACACAACTTTGGATGGATGGAGCGGGAATTATGCTGCACAGAAAAGCCAGTCCTGGAAGGTCACAGGCTCTGTGATCCCATGGTCCCATTTGTATAGCATTCTTAAATGACAGGATTAGAGACCGAGGATGGATTGGTGTGCCTGGGGGAGTGAGGGGGTGGGAGGAAGGCGGGTGTGGGTCTGAAAAGGCCACATGCAGAATGGACGCTTTTAGGGTCTTGACTGTGGTGGTGGATACATGATCCTGCTTAGGATAAAAGTGCATGGAACTAGACACACACACACACTCACACACACATCATGTGATCTGTGATGGCGACATCTGAATAAATGGGTAGATTGCATCAAGGTCAGTTTCCTGTTCTAGTGGCCATCCTGTTATAGTTTTGTAAGATGTGATACAGGGGGAGACTGAGTAAAGTTACACAGGATCTTTCTGTGTCACCCCTGACAACTACGTGTGAGTCTATGTTTATCTCAAAAAAAAAAATTTAGTTTAAAAAGTCTCCCACGGCCTGGCCAGCATGGCTCAGTGATTGAGCAGCAACCTATGAACCAGGAGATAGCGGTTCGAATCCCGGTCAGGGCACATGCCCAGGTTGCGGGCTCGATCTGCAGGTGGGGGCGTGCAGGAGGCAGCCAATCAATGACTCTCTCATCATTGAAGTTTCTCTCTCTCTCTCCCTCTCCCTTCCTCTTTCTGAAATCAATAAAGATTTTTTTTTTTTTAATTCTCCCATGACCTCTCATCACCTTAGGTTGGATCGAGCCTTTTAATGCTCACTTAGTGAGCATTGCTGGTACTTATTCACGAATAGGAAAACTGCTGGGAGCTTGGGATACACAGGCGTGTTACATGCAAACTACAACACAGATGATAAAATTGGGCCCAGATATGATGATAAAGGTGCACAGAGAGCACTCTGGAGGAACAGAAAGGGACATCAGTCTTACTGAGAAGACATCATCTTAACGCTCTACCAGGGGAGGGTCCGTCATTGGTTGTTGGCAGGACCCAGTTCCTTGCAGGCTATTGGCCCGAGGACCTAACTCCTTGCCATCGGGCCCCTCCGACACGGCAGCTCACTCATTAGAACGTGCCAGTTGGGAGGCAGGAGGGAGTCTGACAGCTGCGCTGTATTCTGTCTCTTAGAAGCAAGTTATTAGGTTCAGCCCAGACTCAGGATGAACATGAGGGCAGGGCTGTCGGGCACTGTCTCAGAAGCGGCCTCCCTGCCCTCTGCAGCAGCATTTTGAGGGACATGGAGGAGCAGGCACAGTGGTGTCCCAGATGATGGGACCGCTGTGTGGTTGGGGGAAGCTTCACCGGGGAAGGTGGGTGTGCAGGCAGGTGCCTGTATCTTTGTGTGCCAGGACCCAGGAATGGAGGGGACAGGAAAGGAATAAGAAATGGCCCTGGAAAGTGGGCCAGTGAGGGGACAGGACCACAGCACTTGGCTGAGGATTTGGGCTCCATCAGCATGAACTTCTTAAGTAACAAAGCCTTGTGGGTGCAGCCTGAGCCCTTTCAATGACCCGCATGCTGAGTCCGAGGAGGCCGTGTGGTGTGGTATGAACAAAGTAGCTTTCTGAACACGAGTGAAAACAGGTGCAAGGACGCAGGAGGGGGAGCTGCCAGCAAACCACCAGCCAGCGTGTGGCAAGGGCAGGCAGGCCACCAAGCCCAGGTGAGAGAGCACCTGCAGGCAGGAGGGCAGGAGCGAGCGTGCACAGCCTGGTGAGCGTGCCGGGGTGCCTTCCTGAGCCTCACAGCGTGGGGTCCCCCCTTCACGGCTGGAAGACATTTCCATTCACACCACACTCCTCCTCACTCAGCTGTGGGGATCTGTTCCATGCCCGCTCTGGCACGCTGGCTGGTGCTGCGAACAGTGCCCATGCTGAGGACAAACGTGGTGTGTGAGGCCCCCTGAGCCACACAACCTCTAGATGTCCCTGTGTTAGGACTGCTTTCCACACTCCTGACCCAACTAGGGACCTGACTGGGTCACAGGCATCTCTGTGACTCCAGAATTGTGGTGCATGTTGGCGCAAAGCAAAGCATCAAATAAATGGGGACATAAACCATAAAGCAGACAGGGGACAGGATCAAAGAAAGCTGGCAGGAAACAGGAGAAAGGCGGAAGGAATGGGGGGCTGGAAGGCGGAGGGGGAAGATGTGTTGGGGCTAGTCATCTCCTCAGGGCCAGCCGGGCTGGGCCCTTCTTGTTCTTGATACACATGAAAAGACAATATTCAATCTGAAATCATACGCTCCATTTCAGTCTTCACGAGTGTACAATCCGTCCACCCTATGGCAGATCAACCCCACAGTCCTGTTGGGGATGGGAAACTGATGCACTGAACAGAGACACCCGGGTTCTAAATGTTGGAGCACAGACACCAACACTTTTCTGCTGCAGGAAACACAAATAGAATTTAATTCACATAACCTGACATCTTCAACACCTTTCTGTATCATTTAATCTCTCCAATGCCATTTTTAATGACCTTTGGGGATCCTGTTACTACAAATATACCAAAGCTTTCACAGCGGATCTCTTGTTTTTGGACTTTTACATTGTTTCTCCCTTGATTGTCTATTGTATTATAGGTATGTTTGTGTCACCATTATGAGCATACACTATCTGTCAGTTAAGAAGGGGAAGATGAGGGTTTTCAAGATGGTGGTGAACTGAGTGGAAGCTACACTGACGCTCTCTCAGGACCAAACTGGAATTACAACTAAAATATAGAAAAACTGTCCTGAATAATCAATTGAAGACGAGCTGGGGAGCACCCTCATAACCAAGGAGGAAAAGTGGACACCACACAGAGGCTGGTAGGAAGTGCGGAGGAGCGAGAGGGCTGGCCGGGCTCCCACAGGCAGCAGCTGAAGGTCTGGAGGGATATCTCAGCTGTGGGGGGTTCCCACTGAGAACTCTGGAGTCTAAATCCCAAGCTGAGCTTCCCGGCCCAGAGCACCAGACCTGAAAAATATGCCCACATAACATCTGGCTGTGAAAAGCAGCCGGGCTTTCTGTCTGCCAGGGAAAGGCAGCTGGAAATGCAGGAGCCCTTTTAAATGGCCAATGCACAAAGTTTCTTGTGCAGCCAAACACCTTGGGCTCCAGCAGAGGGAGGGCAGAGTGGACTGGATGTGTGTGAGGAGAACCTAAGGTTATGGGCTCTGGAGACAGAGCTCAGAGGGCACCTCTCTGGATTCCTGTGCTCAGTCATTCCCCCAGACTGCAAAGGACATCTTTCTGAGGCAGACACTTACCTTACAAGGAGCTTTTCGTTGTGGGGAGGGGAGGAGAAATTGCCCAACCCTACTGGAAAACCTCTCACCCTATCCCATGGAATTTCTACAGCCTGAGACTCATTAAGAGAATCAGATTAATCAGCCTATAGGCAGAGGCAGACCTCAGAGTGTTTTGAGTCTTTGACTAATCTGCTTCTGGCCCTGGGCCTTTAAAAAGCAGACTTTGCTGTGCATCTTAGTCCTGTCCAAACCCACCCAGCCCTAACAGAGGGGACCTCAAGCTGTGAGTTGTTGATACCCCAAACAGGATACTCAAGGCCAGTCACAAACAATGTCTGACATTGGCCTGCACCAGAGACCTTCCAAAAAACCGAGAGTCCTAGCAGATCTACCTAATACATAGAAGCAAACCCAAACAGGTACCCAAATGGGGAGGCAAAAAAAAAGTCCCAAATAAAAGAACAGGAGAATCTCCAGATGAAGAGCTTAATGAAATGGAAATAAGCAATCTATCGGATATAGAGTTCAGAATACTGATTGTAAGGATGCTCAACAGCATGAAAAAAGATATGGAAACTATGAAGGAAATGAAGAATGACATAGCAGAAATAAAGAATACAGTGGAAGGAATAAACAGCGGATGAAAGAAAGCTGAGGATAGGATCAGTGAATTAGAAGACAGGGTAGAAAAAAAACATTCAGAGACCCAAAAAGAAAAAACAATTAAAAAACAGAAGAGCAGTTTAAGGGAGCTTTGGGACAACATGAAACTTAACAATATTTGCACCATAGAAGTGACAGAGGAGGTCACAGGTAAGCAAGGGTTAGAGAACCTGTTTGAAGAAATAATGGCAGAAAACTTCCCTAACCTGGTCAAGGAAAAAGTCACACAAGTTTAGGAGGCATAGAGAGTCCCAGGTAAGAAGAATCCAAAGAGGTCCATGCCCAGACACATTATAATTAAAATGCCAAAAACTGAAGACAGAGAGAATCTTAAAGGCAGCTACAGAAAAGCAATTTGTTACCTACAAAGGAGCTCCCATAAGGCTGTCAGCTGACTTCTCATCAGAAACTCTACAGGCCAGAAGGGAATGGCATGAAGTATTCAAGGTAATGCAAAACAAGGATCTGAAACCAAGACTACTCTATCCAGCAAGGCTATCATTCAAAATAGATGGTGAAATAAAGAGCTTCCCAGACAAAAAAAGGCTAAAGGAGTTTATCATCACCAAACCAGCACTGCAGGAAATGTTAAAGGGACTGCGGTAATTAGAAGTTGAAATAGAGAGAAGGAGAAACATAGGCATAAAGAATTAAAATGGCAATAGACAAGTATCAATAATAACCTTAAATGTAAATGGATTAAATGTTCCAATCAAAAGACATAGAGTGGCTGAGTGGATAAGGAAATATGACCCAGATATATGCTGTCTACAAGAAACCCACCTCAAAAAAAACAAAACAAAACAAAAAAAAATTCACTCAGGGTGAGAGTGAAGGGATGGAAAAATTTTTCCCATGCAAATGGAAATTAAAAAAAGCTGGGTAGTAATACTCATATCTCACAAAACAAACTTCACAATGAAGACCATAATGAGAGACAAGAAAGCTCACTACATAATACTGAAGGGATCTATCCAACAAGAGGATATAATCCTGGTAAACATATATGTACCAAAAGTAAGAGCACCTAAATTTATTTTTAAAAAACTTCTGGAGGACGTTTAGGGAGAGATTTACAGCAATACAGTCATATTAGGGGGACTTTAACAGCTCACTGACTTCACTGGATAGGTCTTCCAGACAAAAACTCAACAAGAATATACTGACCCTAAATGACACCCTAGATCAGATGAATTCAGTTGACATCTACAGAACATTCCACCCCAAAGCTGCAGAATATACATTCTTCTCAAGCGAACATGGAACATTCTCAAAGATAGATCACATGTTAGGACACAAACACATCTCTACAAGTTCAAGAAGACTGAAATCATGTCAAGCATCATCTCAGACCACAATGGCATGAAATTAGAAATCAACTAGAATAAAAAACACTGAAAACATTCAAACACATGGAGGTTAAATAGCATGTTATTAAATAATGAATGGGTTACCAAAAAAAAAATCAAGGAAAAAATTAAAAACTTTCTGGAAACAAATGAAAATGAACACACAACAACCCCAAATCTATGGAACACATGGAAAGCAGTCCTGAGAGGGAAGCTGATAGCATTACAAACCTACCTCAAAAAACAAAAACTTCTAATAAATTCTCTAACCCTAACACTTAAAGACTTAGAAAGAGAACAGCAAGAAAAGCCTAGAGTAAGAAGAAGGAAGGATATAGCAGAAGATCAGAGAAGAAATAAATGACATAGAGACTAAAACAACAATACAAAAGATCAATGAAACCAAGAGCTGCTTCTTACAAGATTGGTGAACCTTTAGCCAGACTCATCAAAAAACAGAGAGACAACCCAAATAAACAAAATCAGAAACAAAAGAGGTGAAATAACAACTGACCCAACAGAAATACAAAGGATTATAAGGAAATATTATGAATATCTATATGCTAACACACTGGACAACCTGGATGAAATGAACAAATTCCTAGAAAAATACAACCTTCCAAAGCTCAGTCAGGAAGAGTGAGAAAACCTAAATAGGCCGATAACTGCTGATGAAGTTGAAGCAGTGATCAAAAAGTTCCCAGCACACAAAAGCCCTGACCAAATGGCTTCACAGGGGAGTTTAACCAAACATTCAAAAAAGAACTAACAGCTATCCTCCTCAAACAATTTTGAAAAATACCAGAGGAAGGAACACTTCCTAACTCTTTTTTACAAGGCCAGCATTAACCTAATTCCAAAACCAGATAAAGACACTACAAAGAAAGAGAATTACAGGCCAATATCCCTGATGAACATAGACGCTAAAATCCTCAACAAAGTATTAGCAAATTGGGTCCAGAAATATATTAAAAAGATCATATGCCAGGACCAAAGGGGATTCATCCCAGGGATGCAAGGCTGGTACAATATTCACAAATCAATAAACGTGATACATCACATCAATAAATTGAAAGACAAAAATCACATGATCTTATCAATAGATGCAGAAAAAGCATTCTATAAATTCCAACACTCATTTTTTATAAAAACTCTCAGCAAAATGGGACTAAAAGGGATCATACTTCAACATAATAAAGGCCATATATGACAAACCTACAGCCAACATCATACTCAACAGTCAAAAACTTACACCATTTCCCCTAAGAACAGGAACAAGACAGGGATATCCCCTTTCACCACTCTTATTCAACATAGTACCTGAAGTCCTAGACACAGTGATTAGACAAGAAGAAAACATAAAAGGCATCCAAACTGGAAAGGAGGATGCAAAACTGTCATTATTTGCAGATGGCGTAATACTGTACATAGAAAATCTTAAAGACTCCACCAAGAAAACTAGTAGATTTAATAAATGAATTCAGCAAGGTAGCAGGATACAAAATTAACACCCAGAAATTGATGGCATTTTTATATACCAATAATGAACTCTCAGGAAGAGAAACTAAAAAAACAACCCCATTTACCATTGCAAGCAAAAAATTAAGATACTTATGAATAAACTTAACCAAGGAGGTAAAAGACTTGTACTCAGAAAACTACAGGACAGCCTGGCCAGGCGTGGCTCAGAGGTTGAGTGTCGACCTAGGATCCAGGCAATCAGGGATCAATTCCCGGTTAGGGCACATGCTCATGTTGCAGGCTCGATCCTCAGTCGGGGGCATGCAGAAAACAGCCGATCAATGGCTCTCTCATCATTGATGTTTCTATCTCTCTCTCTCCCTCTCCTTTCCTCTCTCTGAAATGAATAAAGATATACTTTAAAAAAACCCACAAAACTACAGGACACTGAAAAAAGAGATAGAGGAAGATATAAACAAGTGGAAGAATATACCATGTTCATGGATTGGAAGAATTAACATCATAAAAATGTCCATACTACCCCAAGCAATCTATAGATTTAAAGCAATTCCTATTAAAATACCAACAGCATATTTCACAGATCTAGAACAAACACTTCAAAACTTTATATGGAACTAAAAAATACCCTGAATAGCCATGGCAATCTTGAGAAGTAAGAACAAAGTTGGAGTGATCACAATACCAGATATCAAGTTATACTACAAAGCCACTGAACCAAAACAGTCTGGCACTGACACAAGAACAGACGTATAAATCAGTAGAACAGATCAGAGACCCCAGAAATCCAGCCAAGCCATTATGCTCAATTAATATTTGACGCAGGAAGCAAGAACATACAATGGAGTAAAGACAGTCTCTTCAATAAATGGTGATGGAAAAATGGGACAGATACATGCAAAAAAATGAAACTAGACCACAAAACTAACACCATCCACAAGAATAAACTCAAAATGGATAAAAGACTTAAATGTAAGATGCGAAACCATAAAAATCCTAGAAGAAAACATAGGCAGCAAAATCTCAGACATCTCCCATAGCAATATGTTTGCCGATACATCTCCTAGGGCAAGAGAAACAAAGGAGGAAATAAACAAATGGGACTGCATCAAACTAAAAAGCTTCTGCATAGCAAAAGAAACCATCAAATAAAACAAAAAAGGAGCCCATCGTATGGGAGAACACATTTGCCAATGATACACCTGATAAAGGGTTAATATCCAAAATATATAAGAAACTCATACAACTGAACAAAAAGAAGACAAACAATCCAGTTAAGAAATGGGCAAAGGCCCTAAATAGATACTTCTCCAAAGACGACATACAGATGGCCAAGAGACATATGAGAAAACGCTCAACGTCACTAATCATCAGAGATGCAAATTAAAATCACAATGAGGTACCACCTCACACCTGCCAGAATGGCTCCATCAACAAATCAACAAATGAGAAGTGCTGGCGAGGTTATAGAGAAAAGGAAACCCCAGGACACTGCTGGTGGGAATGCAGACTGGTGCAACCACTATGGAAAACAGTATGGAGTTTCCTCCAAAAATTAAAAATGGAGCTGCCATTTGACCCAGTGATCCCACTTCTAGGAATATATCCTAAGAAACCTGGAAAGCCAATCAGAAAGAATATGTGCACCCCTATGTTCATAGCAGTGCAGTTTATAATAGCTAAGATCTGGAAACAGCTCAAGTGCCCATCAGTAGATGAGTGGATACAAAGCTGTGGGACATTTACACCAGCTGTGAAAAAGAAGGATCTCTTACCCTTTGGGACAGCAGGGAGGGACCTGGAGAGTATTATGCTAATTAACATAAGTCAGTCTGGGAAAGACAAACATCACATGACCTTACTCATATGTGGAATCTAAGGAACAAAATAAACTGATGAACAAAATGGATCCAGAGGCACAGAAGCGTGGAACAGACTGAGGGATCTCAGAGGGAAGGTGGAGGTGGGGGAGTAGGTGGGTAGAGATTAATCAAAGAACAGCCCTGGATGGACCGATGTGCAGATGGCCGGTGGACACGGGACTCGAGCCTGCTCAGGGTGCAGCCCAGCTCAGCAGGAAGGCCATCTGAATTCCTGCGAGGAGAGAGCTAACCATGGCCAGGTGGTGGCAGTTTCCTCAGGATACCCCTCAGAGGGGGGCTGTCCAGGGGTCTGCGGAGGCCCCTCCGAGGGGTCTCATCAGAATTCCTTCCAGGCCTGAGTGCAGGACCCTGAGCTCCGTGGGCGGGGTGCCAGGTCAGAGAGGGCGGACTCCAGGTGAACGGGCCAGGCGGAAGCAGAGGCGGAGACGGAGGCGCCCCCCACTCCTCCCCAAAGCCCTCCGGGCCTTAGAGGCAGATGGGCACCCTAACTTCTCCTGTAGCTTCCTGGGGACCAGGATAAGGTTAGCAAAGGCAGCCAACTTCTGCCTGAGAAAAATCAGCAGAGAGCCGGGAACAGAGAAGCAGCAGGCGGCCTCCCAGGCAGGCGCAGGCCCTGTGCTGAGCATGGACCAGCTTTGTGCTCTGCTGTCACCACCTCAAAGCCCATATTAGTTTTGAACAGGAGGCGCCACTCACACTTTGCGCTGGACTCACAAGCTCTGCAGCTGCTCCTAAGAAGCGCAGGAAAAAGGAGGCCCTTCAGTCCCAGGCAGCGGGCTCAGCCCTCCCAGGGGCGGGCCCTCACCCGCAGAGCGCGTTCCTGAGCTACTCTCCCACTTTCCTCTCCGCCACCTGCCCTCATTGCTTCTTCACTTCCTCCATCTGTGGTTCTTTCTCTACCTTGTTCCTGACCTTCTTGACTTTCCTTGCAACTCGGGGCGAGCACCTTGCACGTGCCCCTGAACGCGAGTCCGTGTTTGAGACGGAGCATTGGCAAATGCCTCTCAGCCCTCACAGGAAAGAGGGGAAGGTGATGTCCTTTCTTTCCATAGGGCCACTGACCAAATGACTCTCGTTGTTTTGATCAGGGGCCCAAAGCCTTTGAAAATGAACGCAGGTTTCAAGAGATAGAGAAGGCAGTGCCATCTTATGGGCAAAGGAGCTACACAGACACTTTTCCATAGAAGACATACAAATGGCTACTGGTCCCCAGCCACCGGAGGCCAGGGTTGGTACCCCATTCAGCTCTTTGGTCTTTGTGCTCCCTTTCAGAGTGCATGGATGCACTCAGGGTGCCTTGTTAGTGGGAGAAGACAGAATTAGGGAGAAAGAATCTTGTATAAATATCTGCTCTGCAACAAGCCATCCCAGAACTCAGTGGCTTAAAACGATTCTTTCCTATTTCTGTGGCTTGACTGCAGCTTCTCTGCTGGTCTCACTCTGAATGGCTCATACATTCAGCTGCAGGTGTCATTGTCATTTTCTACTGTCCTCTCCCATTGGGCCAGGGTGGGATCTGGGTTTTCTTAGGGTACCTAAAAAAATACTTTATAATGTCACAATATATCCATCTAGCTAAAATTGAAGTGCATCCTACCACCACTCAGTTACTCACTTACCAAACAGCTGCTGGAGAGCCAGGAACTGGTGGAGGCTGGCTGCCTGGATGGCCCTGAGCTCCCCAAGCCCCCATGAGACGCACTCAGATCAGGACCAGCTACGCCAGGGCCATGCTTCGGTGGAGGCGCTGCGAGCGCACAGAAAAGGAGCCGGATCCTGCCTGGGCGGCTCGGGAAGATTTAAGAGGAGGGTATGTTGAGTGTTGAAAGAGGTTCGTGGCGCTGCCAGAGGGACACTGCGGGAGGGACATCCGCGGGGACAGAGGGTAAAGGTGAAGACAGCGATGGGTGCCAAAACGTGTCTGGTTTAGGAGACATCAAGAAGTACTTCCTACCAAAAACAGTTTCCTACTTCCCGAAGCACGGGTTACCGCCCCAAACAAGGTCACTTTTCATAATAACCAGAGGAGAAAATTCAGTGAACCAAGCTCTGAAACACAGGCTCTGTCCAGGAACAAGTTTCCTCTGTCTGTATGCATGTGGGCGGGCGGTGGGGAGGCGCCAGGGAGGGCGAAGGGATGTCATCGAACTGAGGCCTAACGTTCGTTATCAGAGGCCTAGTTTCACCCAAATTACCTGAAATTCTCAGGCCGTCCAGGTCTGGGACAAGGATTCCACGATGTCTCAGTGTCCCGGTCCCCTGCTGACTGTACCCTCTGCCACTCTTAGACCCCACCCTCGGGCCCCTCAGCCTAGGACACAGCCCCCGTCAGGGCCCATCACCCTAGTACAAGGCCCCCTCGTCAGAGTCCCTTCACCCTAGGACACGGCCCCCCATCAGGGTCCCCTCACCCTTGGTCAGGGTCCCCTCACACTTAGACAGAGTCCCCTCTGTCAGGGCCCCTCACCCTTGGACAAGGCCTCCCGTCAGGATCTCCTCACACTTAGAAAGAGCCCCCTCTGTCAGGGTCCCCTCACCCTTGGGCATGGCCCCCTGTCAGGGCCCCTCACCCTTGGGCAAAGCCTCCACCTTCAAGATGTCCTCATTTTTGGACAAGGCCCTCACCCTCGGGGCTCTCTCATCCCATCTGTCCTCAGAGTTTTCCATCTCAAATGACTGCTGTCCCTGTCCCTCCAAACGTCTTATCTGTATCCCAGGTTCATGGGGAAGACAGGAGGAAGGACAAAGGATGACGCAGCAACAGGGTGGGTTTCTAAGGGACCCTCCTGGATGCCCCACTGCCTGTGTCCCTCCGTAGCGCACTGTGTAGACCTGGCTGCTCGACCACTCCTGGCTGCAGCGCAGGGTGGAAAGTCCCATTTTACAGCCTGGAAACTAACACGGCCGATAAATCAGCCCCTTGTTAAAGCCCAAAGGAAGGACAATGCTGGGTAGCAGCCAGCTGTTTCTCCACCGCAGGCCCTGGGAAAGCTGGGAGAAAGGCTAAGAGGGTGGATGCCTAGGGCCTCAGCACTCGGCGAACTGCCCCGCTTGTCTCTGTTGGGAGGCCACACTGGGAGAGGTGTGCGGAGCCTGCGGGCAAAGGCTGGCAAACCGCACTCAGGGGCCTTTTGTAATCAGATCCCTTTCCTACAGGGTAGGAAGAAGGGTGGGCCGTGCTGTGTGACTGTGGATCTTGTTGAACTGACACAGCACCTCTAGTCCTCTGACCCTTGCACAGAGGGGTTGTGGAGGTGGCTGTGGGGAGCCGCCGTTCCCCCAGATCTGGCTTATGGCTGCCCTTACAGAGCTTCCGAGGGAGCCAGGAGTGGAAAAACCCCCATGTCACACTCGTGTTTCACCACCATGCTCTGGGTAATTAAAGTGACTAAGTGACGCAAGACTATTTTTCAAGATCCATAAAATTCATCCTACCTCCCCGAATCCGTAGCACAGCAGCAAGCGAGCTAATTAGGGCCCATTTATCTTCATTCGATTCACTGTTTTCTGGTGTGGCTCCCAAATCAGCAGCTTCTCAAACGCGTTGTGGAAGCTTGCTGTGTTTGGATCTTGATGTTGTTTGGAGACTGGGTAATAAAAATGCAAAATGAGCTGTCTTTGCTAACAAAGAAAAATGAGTGTGATCGCGGAGGGGAAACTGCGTTCGGGTCCTGTTCCTGGCAGTTCATACAAGTTCATGGTGGTTGTTGACTTAAGAGTGTGTGGAGATGAAGCTGACAGGCCAGGCTGGCTCGTATTTGAACTTTCTTAAATCTTATCTTTTCACACTGGGGCGAGTCAAGCAGGAGCCCCATGACTTGGGGTTTGAGTGGCAGTGAGTTTGAACTGCTCAGGGCCAGGGGGTTGTGTCCCCGAGGGCAGGAGCATCCACGCTGGCGAGCTCCCAGCCTAGGCACGGCCGCCTGCCTCACTGCCCTTCCTGAGGCCCGTGGGCGCTGGCAGCTGTCCTGCTCAGGAGGTGGCCTCGCTGTGGGGCCAGAGCCATGGTCACAGCTCTCCAGGGACAAGCACGCTGGTGCGAGACTCGCCTCCTCTCCCCATATTCTTCCAAGAATAACAACTCCTTATCCGAACTCCCGGCCAATGCTGTCTCTTGGGTTGTGGAGACATGGAAAGAACAACAACTTCCCACTTAGGGGAGAAATTTTGCCATTTGAGCCTAAAAACAATGAGATTTGTGAAAAACGAGGTGTATGACTGTGAACCGTCCCAGGAAGTGTGGCTGAAAAGGGAAATCTGTGTGAGGATCATGGCCACTGCAAGCATGTCTCAGAAATATCGTGAACTAATAAAACCTGGAGAAACAGTGAGGCCAGCAGATCAGGACGTGACTGCCAGAGAAAAGGCCATTTGTTACTCACCGTTCCCAAGGGGAGTGGACATGCCGCACCACGCAGGGCCACACGGAGAGGCACCGGCGTCTGTCAGGAGGCAGGGGAAGGGGAAGGTGCCAAGGCCCTTTACTGTGGTTCCCACGGGAAGGAATGGGCGAGGCCGGGTGAGCAGGCTCGGGATTGACCAGTTTGAGCAATTTCAGCGGGCTCTGGGGTACAGGGGCTGTCCTAGTTGTCTGGTACCTGGCCCTGGGGTGACTAAGGAGGGGGACAGTGACCCAAGTTGAGAGCTGATAGCGGGGGTGGGTGCAGTGTGGGCTCTGGGTCGGCTGGCTTGTGTTTGAAGAGCATCGTGCTGGCAGGTGAGTTGCTTTATTCTCTCTAAGCTTGGCTCACCCTGGCAGGCGCAGTCCCTCCAGGCTCAACAAGCCCCCAGCTGTCAAAGCATCATAATACAGCAATAAAATGTCTTTAATACAACCCAGCCTGGGCAGTGAGGTAGTGGGGTGGGGAAGGTTGCCTTATGAAGCTGTGTTTAGTGGAGCAGACACGAGGACTGGCTTGGAGCCTATAAGTCTACTAGGGGGATGAATGCCTAGGTGCTTCGCTTACAGTACAAGCCCCTGACGCTGGGAAGCAGTGCCCTTGGGGGCTTCTGCAAAGGCATTTTGCCAGTGGACACTCCAGAGGCAGGCTGGGCCTCTAGCGAGGGCACTTAGCCCCCACCTGCAGGCCAGGGTGAAGGGGCCAGTAGGCTCCTGATAGAAGGTGTGCCTGCCACCAACTGCTTGCTCCCGAGAGCCTGAGTCATTGCACGTGATTCCTGGAGATGCTACGCAGGTTCATGAGCAAAGCTTTGGGAGACACACTGGGTGGAAGAAGTCATGCCCGGAGTATCTGCAGCCTTCCCTGGGCTCACACCCTTGTGGCCTTGCTAATGGCCTGTCAGGCCAGCCGACCTCTCTGTAGACTCAAAGGAGCAAAGTCAAGTGAGCTCCTGCCCTTTGTTCTCCTGGACTCGTTCATCACGTTAGGTAGAAACTCAGACTGTGGGATGAACAGGTGATGGAGGACAGCCTTCTCCTGCCCTGGCACTCCCACAGACTGGGCATTTCCTCCTTCCAGCCGGCATTCCTCCCTTCACGGGCTCGATGCCCTGTGGCTTTGTGCCCGCTTGGTTCTTAGATGATTGGCTCTGAGAGCATTGCCTTGGGAGCACCCCGCGTGTCCCGGGAAGGGGGCAGTGGGCTGTGTGGTGGCACCTCCCCTGCTGCGGCTCCTTAGCTGCTCTGTCCCTCACTGTCACACCTGACTCAGCAGTTCTCTGTGTTGAACAGCCCAGAGGGGTTGTCCCTGACACACGTGAGGAAGGGAGTCTCCAACTCTCTGATGCCAAGTCACGAACTGCGTTTGTGGTGCTTCCATCACAGCCACGGGAGCGGAGGGCTGTGAGCTACAGTGTAATGTCCAGGATGCGGGCCCAGTGTAGCCACACTCACGTCTTAAATATGAAGAAAATGTATTGATTTCTACAACTCAAAGGCCCAACGGCAGGGCTGGCTTCAGGCAGAACTGACTCAAGGGCTGAAATGTGTGCCCAGTTCTCACGGGCTGTCCCAGAGCTGCCGTTCCCTTGGTCATCTCAAATGGCACTAGCAGCTTCCTACTCCTGCTGCCACCTTCCAACAGGGAAAGAATCTGCTCCCCTAGCAACCGCAGGGCTGGCCCTTGAGTGCTCTTGAACCTACCTGGATAGGCTCAGGACGTGCGACTACCCCGAACCAGTCCGTGTGAGTTTTCCCTCGATGGGCTGAAGCACTCGCGGCTGCTCTTGGAGGGCGGGGTCAAGGTAGGTCAGTCCCTCCAGGCCCCAGGCCCAGGCCCCAGACAGCAGAGGCTCTGCCAGAGGGAGCAGGAGGAAACGCGCTGCTTCTTGCTCTTGGACGTGGGATGCTCTAATCGCGCCTTTCGACTTAGTGGGCCGGGAGACGTTCCTCAGCTGCACCATTCAGGGCCCAGAGGTGTGTGACGCAATGGAGCTTACCCGAGGGAATTCAGCGGTGTTGGGCGGAGGCTGAGCCGATGCGCCCAGTGACTTCTGCTTCCTCCATCAGCACACACCTCCTCCCAGTGCCCACATCCCCTTCAAACAGTGTGTCCGATTCTCCCCTGCCCTTTGGTGATGACTCTGATTTCCTGGAAAACAGCCTGTGGCATGCTCAGGGCAATTATTGTGCACAGTAGAGAGGCAAAAAAAAAAAAAAGTTGAGTTTTCTAGAAAAGGTTCCTAAAATAATCTGATGAGAGGCAATCTTTGTAAAGCTGTGTTTTCTTGCCATAAAATAATAAAATAAATAAAAGGAAACAAGGTAACCAAAAGTTTGTTGTTCCCAGTGGAGATTCTGAGAGTGGCACAGCTAAAAGTGGAAAGGGAAAGGGCTAGAAATACAAGCCCGTGACCATAATCACTCATGTTCTTGGGCACAGGTTTGGTGAGAAATGCAGCTCCTGTACCACATGAGACCCTTTGGTTGTGTTCTGTTGCTGTCACTTTATGGGTTCGTGTTTTTCAGGCCAGTTATGACATATGTATTTATTCTGCCCAAATGCAGTGCCCACAGTGAGAACACATGACCACCATGTGGTCCGCTGTGCCTTTCCTTCCCTAAGAAGATGAAGTGAGAAGAAATCTGGCTCCTTTCCACTCAACTACTCTTTTCTTAAATACACACACACAGAGCTCTGAAGTAGGCCTCTGAGTAAAAGCTACCACAGCCAATCACTATTTTAAAATACCCACATGGGCAAGGCCTACAGAAGCACCGTCACGAGGAACACGGAGAGTTAATACCTACGGCTCTGTTTCTTAGAGACCATGCATCCAGCAGAGCCTGTATACTACACTGAAGAAACCAGGCAGCTAAGTGGTCATGTTCTCGAAGGTCTCATTCATGGAACTGGGGCTGAATTTATTCTCATCAACCTCCTGGTAACCAACAGCTCTTCTCTTAAATGTCCCCTCACTATGTCCCCAATAAGATTGCACTTACACCAATCTAGCAGCGACTTTCCATGAAAACAAATGTTCTCAAGGTAAGATCACGGACTCTTCTGGCAACGTCCTCACTTAGCAGGCCTGGCCAATCCCTGCCGAGACGGTGCTGTGATGGCTCAGCGGCAGCCCTAAACTCACTCTAACTCCCTGTGCAAGGCCTGTCCCTACCCTGGCACCCGGCTCCCCGGGATGTGTGAGCTCCCTGACAGAGCAAATAAGAAATCTAACGTTGTCAACTAGGCGCGTCTCTGTTGGTCGTTAGCTGATAGACACTGACATCAATTATGAATTCTTATAACATTTACAAAATACAAATGTACAAAGTTGTAGAAAAATAAAATTACAATCATACTTCATCTTGTTTCTAGAGGAAAAAACCTCAGGTACTTTCAGTTTTCTTCATATTTATCTGATGCTGATGAATATACTTTCTAATTTTCTTTTTAATTAAGAAACATTTCAAACCCAACTAATACAGGTAATGCTATACCAGAGGCTCTCACACCTACCACCAGAAATAAAATATTAAAGATGAGGCTAAAATCCCCTTGTCATCTTCTTGCCCCCGTCTTGCATCAGAGGTCACCCCTGGGTCAAATTAGGTTCCTATGTTCTGTGAAAGTTGCTATGGATAAGTGGATCTAAAAATAAGGTAAATTATTGCTTTCGGTGCTTTTAAAATATGCAGAATTAACATTACGCTTCATGGGCTCTTTGGTCATATGCCCTTTTCTTGAATTATTATGATTTTTTGCTATTTAATCTTATATGTAGGACTAGCTCATTTAGTTTAACTGCTCTGTAATATCCTATTGTATGAATAAACCATTTGTTCATCCATTCCTATGTGAGAGATAGTTAGTTGCTTCTAAAATCTTCACTGTTACAAATAATACTGAAAAAAAACAACCTTACCTGTGTTGCCCTGTGCTCACCAGAAAGTGGGGTTTTGGGGTCAGAGGTCATGTATAATCGCACTGGTAAGGTGCTCCCTTCAGTTCCCTCCCTCGGCCGGCCATGCAGGGTCTGTCTTCCGTGGCAGTAATGGCCACCCACCCCAGCCCCCTTTTCTCTGGAACATAACAAAGGGTTTGATCTTGAATCATGTGGTTCCACAGCAGCCCCCTGATCTCCTGTTGCCCAGTCCCCAAGTAGAGCTCTGCGTGCTCCGGGGTCAGTCCTCCTGTCCTTCCCCTGATTGTGCCAGCACACTGCTCTCCGCAGGAAGGCCTTCAGCTTAAAATACTTGGATTGTTTTCTGTCTCCTACCGTGAACTCTGACCACACATTCCCACCAGCAATGCTTGGGAGCTTTCTGTTCATCCTTGGTATCAGAGGGCTGCTTTGTGCCAGTCTGAAGGGTGGAAAATGGTCCTAAGTGCTGCTTTCATTTTCATGCTGGGTATCTTTCCATTTTTATAGACCACTTGGATCTTTTCCTCTTTAATATATACATATATATGTGTGTGTATATATATGATTTTGTGTATTATATTAATCAGGCTAATTAACCTTACATACTATAACAAATAACCCTAAATCTTAGTGACATCATAAAAGATTGATTTTGCTCACTGCATGTGTGATATGATCTGCAGTCTTTGCTCTACTGAGTGACTCAAGCACCTTAGGATTCTTTGCTTTTAGCCCTGGGGACAGCGGAGAGAGAAAAAATGTGGGTGATGATGTTAGATGTTTCAGGAGCCAGGCCTGGAAGGGGCAGCCACATTCCAATGGCCAGAATTCGGTCACACGATCAACCTAACTTCAAGTCTGAGAAACGCTAAGGTTGTGTGGATCCAGGTGAGTGCTAACAGTCTTTCTAAATTCTGCTCCCATGGTCACAAACTGTCCAGTTACCCCTCTCTGCCCGTACATGGAATATTCTCATATCCCCCCCAAGGAGACCATGCACAATGCCATCAAGCTCGGAGTCCAGGTGATGCTCGTCCCCCTCCCCCAGAACCAGAGGGGAAATATCTCTACAGACTAACATGCGGGGCCGCCTTCCTCCCCCCGTAGGCCCTACAGCAGCAGGGAAGTGGGGAGGAAGCCTGCAGTCAGGCCTGGTTCAGAAGAGGAGAGAAAGGGAGACGCATTGCAGTCATTGGACCAAAGTTATGATGTGTTCCCGCCGGACAGCCCCTAGGAAGGTGCCCTGCCCGCGGAGTGAAGTTATCATTTTTGAGGAAGAGCTCTCTGCTCCGGGTTTGATGATATGACATCTAGGAAGCCCTTCCTGTCCATTTCACTGGCCACACATGAAACGTGTGGGAGGAATGTGGACACTCACCGTGGGTGTGGACGGTCTCTGAAGCCTGCATCTTGTTCTCAGGACTGTTCTAGGCATCTGCTGCTAGGTAACAAACACCCCAAAGGTTAGTAGTTTAAAAGCCAAGCAAATCTTCTTTATTTAGCTTACAAATTGGCAATATGGGCAGGGTGCAGTGGTGCCAACTGGGGTGGCTCAACTGGAGCTGAAGGACCTTCTTCCAAAGGGCTCAGTCACAAGGCTGTCAGGCTGGCTGTCCCCAGCAGGTCTCTCCCGGGCTCCCTCACAGCATGGTGACTGGGTTCCCAGGGAAAATATCCCACAGGAACCAGGTATAAGACGTATCCCCCTCTATGGCAGAGCCATGGAGATCCCATAATGGCAGTTCCACCACAGTCCCAGGCCCAGAGTCCAGGGGAAGGACCTGAGACCCTGTCCCTTGATGATGGGTGGCTGATCACACTGAAAAAGCGTGTGTGGGGTTGGAGGTAGTGGCGGGCCGTTTGGAAACTGCAATCTGCCACAGAGGCCCAAACAGTCCACTTTTTCGTTGCTGCCATGATAGCCCCCATTAATGTTTCTTTGGCAACATGATTTCCTCAAAAGCTACGTAGGCTTCTTGTCTATTCCTTCCATTCATGTCCTAGCCCCAGTAACTATACCCATAGTTGTTTTTCTTCCCTGACTGTAAATGCATGTCTTCTTTTTTACTGTTTTCTAGACCAGCTGCCTCCTGCTCTCAACTTCCTGGAGGCTTTCTTGGGACTCTTGGGCTTCTGTGGGAGGCCAGTGCCTCGGCCTCATATCACTGTCTAGAGAAGCTTACCTTGCTGCTGTTGGCCAAGGGTTTGAAAGTCCATTGCTTATTGCTTTTGATCTAGAAGCCCTTGGCTTTTCTAACCCTGAGCGACCGGAGTTTGTGGATGTGCTCTGCCTCTTTCATCTTTCCTTGTAAACGGCTCAATTTTCTCTTGAGGTGTCTTATCTTGGAGCACCTTCCAAATGTGGACGGTACACACATTGAACCTTTGTAATTTTTCTCCTCAAGCTGTGGGCTCAGTCAGGCACGAGACCTGCTTCCCAATGATCACAGCAACAGCTTTACCAAATATTTACCAGATCGTAGTGTAGATTTCCATGTTTCCAGGCTCCAGTGTTATTTACTTGCCTTCTGCCACCAAAACCAAGGTAATGTCAGAGATCTCAGATTTTCATGTTCGAGCACCCACCCAGCACTAATTTCTGAAGAATAAAAATAATTAGCTCCGGGTGCTCTGACAACTCAAATATCTTGGTGGCTTAGAGTAACAAATATTTATTTCCTGCTCACATCCTAGTGTGGTGTGGATCTAGCCCAGACCATAGCTCTTCTCCACGTGGGCCCAGGGATTGGTGCCTTTCACTGCTCCCCATCCTGGAGGCCTTCACTCCAGCCGTGAAGGTGAGAAGACAGAGCCCGTGGAGATGAGATGAGATATCTCAGAGGCTAGGCCCACGATGACAGACACCTCTTAGCTCAGATGTCGCTGGTCACATTTAACCATGTGGCCAGCCTGAGAAGGAGGGCTGATGACTAGAGAGAGGGCTGGATATGAATAGGTGATCCTTCCTCCAACATGGACTCCTTATTTCCTTCTCATCAATGAGGAGGAAGTATTCATATTTTTTCAGTAATCCAGTCAGTTATAGCATTACCAACATCCTTCCCAAACCCAGGCCTGTCCACTGGAGCTCCTTGAGTATACTTTGTAATTTAGAAGTTTTAACTTAGTTGAATTTAGTACTTTTATCTTTTCATGGTTATGCTTTTGATGCTTGTCTATAAATGAAAGTTAGAGTCAATCCTAAGAGTTCTAAGAGTTCTCATTCCAAAGAAAGAATTCATTTTTCTGCTTTCTCTTTTTACTGTATCTACATGAGATGATGGATGCTAACTACACTTATTGCAGTAATCATTTCACAATACATGTAAGTCAAACTATTGTGAGGTACATCTCAAAACTGCACAGTGAAGTGTGTCAGTTTTATATCAACAAAGCTGGGAGAAAAGAATAATACTGCTATTTATCCTGATTTACAGGGAAATGGCTTAGTCTCTCAGCTTCCTATCCAAGATATTACCTGCTAGAACCCCAATTTGAACACTGTTCTACTGGACTTCAAACAAACTATGATCTGTTTATGCTCTACTCCCTTTCCTCGAGTCTTTAGAATAACTTTCATTCAATGATTTTTTTAAGAAAGGGAATCCTTTTCTACCCTGAAATCTTAAGATACCTTGCTTGTTCCCTCGTAGGTCTTTCCATCACCATTTTCTGTGTGCAGAGCTTTGGGCCTGGGTTTTGTATTTGCAGCCCACGGACGGCCAGGGCTCTCCCTTCCCGGCATGGGAACACCACGTCGCACCCAGCATGCTCCCAAACAGAACGGCCCTCTTTCCGACCTCTCGCTTTGTACCATTTTCCTGTTTAGTTATGTATTGAAAACAATATTTGTTACTGTATATTTCTAGGTAGTAGTTTTATAAACTTATATAGTTTACCTTATTGCCTGCACAAGAGGGTCACATATTTGTTATTTGTTTTTAGAATAAAGATTGTCATTTTTATTGATCTATGCTGTTCTTCAAAAATTATTTTTATTAGCTGAGTATAATTCATCTGGTGGATCCAGCAGGATTTGCTTCAGCACTCCTTTTGGTGAGTGTTTATCCTGTCCTTTTTTATAAGTTACTGTCTAATCTTTGCTGATTCCCTGGGCTCCCCATCCCAGGGTTTTAAGAGCTTTATTAGACGACAAAGCTGCTAGGACTCTTATCTTTCTACTCAGAGAGCAGTGTGCCTGGGAGGTGCTCCCCGCTGCTCAGCATCCCGGGTACATTTATTGGGGTTCCCTAAGGCTCCCACCACCCTCCTTTCTCTCTTTTCTTCTGATCTCCTTACATGTCCTTCATCTATCCCTTAACTTCAATAAGCTCAGCTTTACAAAGAAGGTGTATTTGTACCTATTTTTCTACATATGGTCATTTTACACTTTTACCATAAACCGTCTTTGCAAGGCAAAGCTGTGCTCTGTGCCGCCTGGGCAGGCACACGCCCCCTGGGCCCTGCTTTGGTTGCAGCGGCGCACTGAGCGGGGCTCTGGGGCGGGGGTGGGGTGGGCGCCCCGCGCTGATGGCCTCGCTCCTTTCCCACCGGCACAGTGGCTGGTCTGGTTCTTTTTTGCTCTCACTTGCAGCATTACTTTGCCAAAACCAGAGCAAAAAGAATGAACAGAAACAAATGTCTTACAAAGGGGAACAAAGAATAATGCTTACCTTTAAAAGCTTAAAACCAGAGCAATGTAAAATATTAAACCGGGGGGGCGGGGGAATGCTCTGTCCTGTCAAGTGTTTCTCCACTTTAGAGTGGGAAGTGTTTATGTGGGGAGAAGTCAGAAAGACTGCTGAGTCTGCTGCTGGCACTCCGAATTAACTTGGCTTCTAAGATGGCGTATCTCCTGCCTGGGAAGCTGGGGAGACTTGGGCCACCCTGGACGTAGAGCCACAGTGGATGGATGGGCCAACCTCCCCCATCGCCAGGGTAATGCAATGCCTGCGTGGAAAGGCTCAGCCTAAGGAAGCAACCTAAGAACACATGTAAGTAGGAAAGAGCTGGGATACCCAAGGACATAGTCGCCAAGGCTTTTTAGTCACATGCTAAAACATTGAGGCAATCAACAATATTACCTATTTCGGAAGAGAAAGCCTTTGGTTGTAACAGATAAACCCTAGTAAAGTTGATTCAGTTGAAAAATGGGTAGTCCTGGACAGGGAAGTGCAGCAGCTGTGTAGTTTCTGGTGGGCAGGTCTGACATCTGCCGGGACATCGGGACCGAAGCTGCTGGTATCTCTGCTCTGCCCCCCCAGGGCTCGGCTGACCCAGAGCAGGCGCCCTGCAGGATGCCACATCGTAGGCCACCATGGCTGTCACTGAGAAAGAACACGTGGTGGCGTGGAAAAACACTAGAGATGATCGGAGAAAGGGTCTGAGAATCAAAGCCCACATACGTGTCAGACTCACCTCCAACAAAACAAGTCTGCTTCAGAAAATGTGGGCAGAGATGGACCCAAAATGTTAACAATGGCCAAGTTAGATTTTCTTTGTGTTTCCTACTTTTCAGTATTTTTGAAATTTTCTTTAGGGAAGTTCAAAATGAAAGAATCTCATTTTAAAAGATAAAATAAAGAAGGAGTTAGGATGCCGGGCCTCCCTGGGAAGTTCTTGGAGAGCAAGCCCTGCCCGGCTGTGGTGCTGGAGGCCGTGTCGCTGTGCCTCCCGACTCAGCACCAAGTGGCTCGTCTCCATTGGCTGGATGTTTCCACTACAGTAAACCTGAGAGTGTAGAGTATGCTGAAGGCTAACTAATTCTTTGACTAACTGATAACTATTTCATCAGGATTCTATTTCTTCTTGAATTTCTTCACTTCCCTTTTAATAATTTATTTCAAAATAGATCAGACTTATAGAAAAGTTTCCAGAATAGTATAAAAAATTCCCATATCTACTACAATGGTTTGTGTTCCCACATTTTCCCTATCATACCTTCTCTCTACCTACCTGTGATCATTAAATCATTAGTCTTTTTTGGAACTATTTGTGAGCAAGTCAAGAAACCCCTAAATATCACAGTGTGTTTTCCCCCAAAGAAACTCTCATGCACAAACACTGTACAACCCCCAAATCAAGAAATCAATACTGACACAACATGAGCATCCAACCCATAGATCCCATTCAGATGCTGCCAACTTTCCCAGTATGGTCCATGACTCTGCCCAGAACTGTGCATTACACGTAGTTGCCATGTCTTTTCAGTTTCCTTCAGTCTGGAAGAGTCACTCACTCTTCCACCCCTTGTGTTCTAGATAATTATAGAAAGAATGAGGTGTGACAGCCAGGCCAGGCCTCTACCACAGGGGCGATGCTCTGCTCAGCACCCACCGAGCCAGCTCTTCTCACCACTGCAGGGTGTCGCCTTGATGATCTTGGTGTCTGCCAGGCCTCTCCACTGCAAAGTCACCATTACCTCTTGTAATTGATTAGTATTTTGTGGAAGATGATCTGAGACTACAACTCATATCCTTTTCCCACCATGTTCCACCCAAGACACAGCATCAGTAATGATTCCTGCCCAAATCACCCTTGACGATGATTTCCACGTGGTAGTGTCCCGATTCCACCATTCCTCTTACATGGTTAGTCAGCACTCTATTCCAGGGAAGAACTTCCCTTTCCCCCCACTTCCTCACTTATATCTGGTGGACTCCTGGATGCCTATTTTCTCAATGGCTTGTAACCTATTACTATCATTTATAGTGATGCTCGAATTGTCAAGGTGTGACTAGTAAAGAATTTGATCTCAAGCCTATATCCTTTAGACAGAAGAGCAAGAAAGCTCTACAAAACCCTTCAGAAATTTCATTCTTTTCTCTAAAAATCAACCAAAAAAGTACTGTCACATCATAGATGATCAATTCTTTAGCATTCTTTAATTTTCCAGAAAAAAAGCTTGTTTGAAATGGGATTTGGGGCTAATAAACCACTGAATTTTCTGGCTTACACAGTAACCAAAACTGACTTCTCATTAATGTAAGATCCCGAGGACTGGAGATCTGGAATTTCCTGTTAAAGGCCCCCTCCTCTGGTAGACCAGCTGTCCACTCATAAGTAACCTGCCTGATGTGGCCTGCAGGCCACCGAAGGCCATGTTGGAGCGCACAGCCAACCCTGATGTTGCTGACATACACTGTTTCATTGCTGGGACGCTCTCAGGAGATCCCACCCCTTCCCACCCCCTTGTCCTTGCTACCTGTAGGGCCTGGCAGAGTGCGTGGGCAGCAGTCTCCTATCAAGGCTGTTCCCTAGCACTTAATAAACTTTAAAATGACAGAACGGGCTACATGCAAATAGACTTGCTGTCAAAATAGCATTAATCAAGGCTTGAATCAGTTAACTGATTCCACAGTCTTGTGAAGAGACAGAGGCAAAGCCCAGATGGAGGGAAAGAGCAGAACAAAATGGAGACAACAGATGAACAGACGTAAACAACGTAAAACAAAATGTTGGAAACATTTTCAGCCCTTCCCCGACATGCTGTGGGTCAGGAAGGCCCAGTCACCAGCCAGCTCTGGGAATAGTGGGAACTTGCCCACTCCCTGAAAAGCACTGGTTTCTTACTGGACAAATGAAAAGTAAAGCCCAAGTCAGAGGCTTGGCTGATGATGGTGAAGCTTGGTGCCTGGGATACAGACCAGAAGCCCCCAGACAGACACTTCATATTGCCAGCTTGGGTTAAAGCACAGAATTTTCAATGATCTTTAGGAAGACCAGGGCAAGTCCTGAAACTCTCATATGGACTAATTCCATACACATTCTTTTTTTAAAAAAAACAACAACAAATGTTTAATAAGTTTGAGCAGGGCCTCTCCTGTTCTATTATTGGATTTCCATTATTAAATATTTCATTATTAAATGGGGCCCCTCCACAGCCACACTCCAGCTCCATCATCTGTCTGTCAGACGCGCTGCCATTAGCCCCGAGCTCTGGCACCTGCTGGCGTGGCGCGGCAACCCAGAGCCCAGCCGAAGAGCTGTGCTCCCCTAAGCACTGAGTCCTACTCCCAGCTCACGCTGAAGCCAAGTGAAGTCCGCTGCTCAGAGGCGTCCACTTCTCTGAAAGGGCATTGGCTAATGCCACTTGGAGATAAAAGCCAACAACAATAAGGACAGGGCTTCACTGGACTTTCCAAAGAAGTCTGACCTCACTAAAAGGAGGTCAGACCAAAGGTCACAAGACTGAGGGAGAGAAAGCACACCAAAACACACAACTGGGGTTTAGGTTCAGATTTTTAAATGCAGCTCAGACACGCAAATTAACTCGGGGGGAGATAGAGAATCTTGCCACTGTTGTTCTGTTTGGATGGACGCATGATCCGTGGCAACAGGCTGGAACGTCTCCTAAGGGGCCAGTCCGTGGTCAGCCTGGCTGGAGGGAGCAGAGGCAGGCAGCCCTCGGGCTAGCGCAGGAGCCTTTGTTGAACCGAGCAGCTGCTTCCAAGTATTGAGGAGCTGAGGCAAAAGTTAGACAGTGCCCAGAAGTACCGGGGTGATCCCATGGCTGGCTTTCTCAGAACACCCCGTTTCTCCCCTGCCCTGGAGCAGTAGTAACAGTACCATGTTTACCCGGAGCTCCGGGCACCAGGTGGGCAGTGAGCCCGCGAGGACCGGAGCCACAATGCCCTGGCAGTTGCCTGCTGAGGGCCAGCTGGGCCAGTCGGCGACTTCCCTGCAGGCTACGTGCCAGGTGCCTGTTCAGGCCGTTCTCAGAGGAGTCCCCTTTGCGTCGTCTCTGAGCCACAGGGCTTCTTTTCCTGATTTCAATGGTTGGTGTCTTTTTCTTCCTTTTGTTTCTTAGGAAAGATCTGGAGGGGGGGAGAAAGGACATACCTGTAATTGTGCTTTACCTGTATTGTTATTGACTTGTTTGATTTTAAGCATCTCGGTGAGTCTCTTCCTGGTGCCCAGTGTGTCCATTGGAGTGTGAGCTCACCGCAGGCGGGCGATGCCTGCGCTTCCCTCCTGGTGACAGCCGAGCTCAGGCACAGAGCCTCGAGTGGCGGTGGGCTGACCGGGTAATCATGCACCTGTACAGGTGCTCAGGAATCCTCCTAGCAGTGATTTTCGTGACGTCTGCCCAGGCACTATGTCTCCCCTCGCCCCCACATCCCAGGACTTCCAGTAGCATGCGGAACACGCCCAGCTGTCTCGGTACAAGGTTATACTCTACCACCAGCCAAACAGCCTGCAGGAGCGCCCTTTTGTACCTCCAGGCCCCTGCAGCTTTGGGCTTTGTGGGCCACTTGCTCCCTACCCTCTGGGAATCCGTGAGTAGTGCGATTGCCCCTGGCTCCTGGTGACTTGCTCTTCAGTCGCTGGCTTCACATTCCCTGCCCTGCAGGAGGGCGATGTCACTTCAGGTTCTCCATGGCCATCATTTCCTCTTTTTCCATTTGGGAAAGAGGTCAGTTCCTGTCCCTAGTTTCCTCTGAGGATTCCTCTTTCCAAGGTCCTGTAACCCCAGGACCTGCAGGGGGTCCCAGGGCTGGTGGCATGAGACAGGACACTCTCCTTGCTGCCACGTCCTGTTTCTCCAAGCGCCTCCTGGCTGCACTTCTCCCGTGGCAGGGCTCCCAATACCTCACCCCTACTTCCTGAGCTATAGCACCCCGGTTTTCTGGGGCCAGCATCAAGCCCAACTCAAAGCAATATTTCCAGATAAGAGTGGCCACATCTAAGTGCCCAAGAAGATATAAGTGGAAGCTTCCAGGCTGTGTCCTGCCACATAACCTTTGTCCCCTGCCCTTTGCCCCCTTCCTTTTCTGAGGGTGTGTGGACACAGTGTGTTCAGGTGCCTCGTGCTCACCATCAACGTTCTGAAGCCACGTGGGTACGTGGGGCAACTTCGCCCGGACCTCGTGTTATGTGAGAGAAAAACAAACTGTGCCATTCAAGGTTGCATTTGAGTCTGTTGCTGGGGTATGAATGAGCATCTAGGAGGCACAAGCCATGGTCCATGCTGGCCTGCACCTGGTCACTGAGGACCAGCCCACCTCGGGGGCACATATGTCCCACTTCAGACTTATTCTGGAATAGCCTGGGTCACCTGTTCTTGCCACCTGGGCGGTTCCTGACCCGTGGTGCTCTGGGGCTCTGTGCCCACTCTTGTGAAGTTGCAGGAACTGCTGGATCCTCTCTACGCCCTGAGAGGAGTGTGGGCTGCGCCCTCCTGTGAGGGCAGCTCAGGCAGGCGCTGCAGGACCCACAGCTGGGAGTCTGCAGGTTGGCATAAGGTGTCTGGCTTCCCTCCCGGCAGCCACTCCCTGTTACTACCAGTGACTTCTTGGAGCACCAACTTTCTAGGGGACAGAGCTTAAAATTGAATGTATGTGCTGCCTGACGCCTGGAAAATTGGCCTCCAGTAGTCTAACCGTGAGTTCCCTTCACCTCTCTGCTGGGAGCTTGAGGACAGCTCGCTGCAGGCCTGGTGCACGGAAACTGTGGCAACTTCTGCTTTCAGTTGGAACATAAGAGCCTTCAGCAGCCTCTCCTGGGGGCGAGAGAAGTGCTGAAAGAACACCCAGTGTGCAGAGCTGGGGAGGGGCCCGGCTGTGAAAGGGGCCACGGTTCAGCTCTGCTCCCCTCCTGTATGTGAAAAGTCACCGGCTGTCTCCTGTGCCTTAGACAGTTGACGACTTGATGGTTTCCGAGCTTCAGAGACACTTTTTGTTGTAAAAGGCAGGCACAGACTTGGCTTGTGATTCTCACCATCCAGGTCACCCTCTGTTGTGTCAGCAGAGCGTCAACTGCATTCCTAGCCATCACTTTGTCCCCAAGTCTAATTTGAAAGACACAGACGCAAAGGTGCTGGAATCTGTGGTGCAGCCCAGCGCAGATGCCTCCTGTGGGTGGAGCAAGAGCGTCACAGGGAAGCACGCTGCTCACGGCCGGGCCCTCGGGCCTCTCTGCTCGCACCTGTCACCACACAGCTGGCCTCTCCCCAACGCCACTGAATCCAGACCCAGAACTCTGGTCATCTTCAGAACACAGTGAGCACCGGCCTGAGCAGGCGACGAGCACCTCCCTGAGCATGTTGTTGGGAGGGAGAGGAGGGGGTTGTTCTTGGACATAACACAGCAAACAGCACACATACCCCTCACATGCCAAATACACATACCCCTCGGTTCTTCCCCCGCACCCTCCCTGCTGCTGCGTTGCCGCCTCTTGGCCTCCTCCTTCGCCCTCACGGTTTCTAGAACCACCTCTACCTTCCCGATCAGTGTGGTCCTGATCCTCCCTCCCCTGCCCCCACTGTGCCTCGGCCGTGAACACGCATGTGCTTGACCTGTCCTCGGAGCCCAGCGGCAGCCCAGCCATCTACCCTGGTTTCTGGGGACACCTCCCAGCTCCTGGGCAGCTCAGCCCAGCATCCATGTGACAACAGGGAAGCCACAGGAGCGGGGGAGGCGGGCCCTGCTCTGAGCAAACGCCAGGCCTGCTTTCCTTCCCGACACACGGCTGGCCGTGCCCGAGGCTTTCAGCCCCGGCGCTGTCCTGCAGGCCCGTCGCGCCAGGAACCAGGCCCAGAGCCTTTCCCATGACTGTCCCGTCTTCCTCTTCCGCTTGCCTTGCTGCTGCCTTGGCCCCTCAACCGTCCCCTCTCAGTCTGCACACAGTTTCCATCTGTCCTCATTTCTTTTCTTTCTTTTGAAAACATTCCAGATAAGGTCCACCGCGACGTGTGTGGCAGCCCTGTCCTCAGGCCACCCAGCTTCAGCCGGGGCTGCAGGGTCATTTTTCAACAGCCTAGCAGAGCTCCTGAGACATCACCCAGCCCCCGGGTGCCCGGAGGCACTGCCCTGCTCAGCAGTGGGCTACAGCAGGGGGCTGGGATGAAGGAAGTCCCTGCTCATCAGAAGGATCACCCAAAGATGTGCGACACAGCCATCGGACAGTCCTGAGGATAAGAGGCGGGCGCACCGCCACCAGCCCTTAAGGGTGAGGCTGAGGGATGGGCGAAGACACTGCTGCAGGCCAGGAGCCCTGCCCCGGTGGCCTCTGGACAGAGGCCTTCCTCTTAGCACTGAAGTGCCCATGAAAAAACAATAGCATGGCCACCCACTCTGTGAGCCCCAGGAGCATGGGAAGTGTAGTGGTTTCACCACAAGTGTGTGTCCAGGTCCTCAAGAGTGCTGGTCCTCTGGGTGTTGAGCCTCAGCACCACTGAAATCGCCAGAAACACAGCTCTTGTAGGACACCCGCTCTGTGAGATGCAGCCTCAGGTCCACGTGCAACTCACAGGAATACCTGGGACGGATGAGACGCTGTCAGGGACAAAGTCTCATCTGGATGCAAAGTCTGAAGGAGCAAAATCTAAACTGAAAGCCACTCGAGGGACTACGTTAGCTGCTGACTCAACAAATACATGCAGAGAAAGTGCAAGAGAGACCTTTTGATTAGCAACGCAAGAGCCTCATTTGGATTTTAATTTGACAAACTATAAAAATATCATGGATGAGACAACTGGAGAAGTTTGAATACTGACTAGATGTTGATGGTATTGAGGAATTTGTGGTAACTTTTAAATGCATTAACAGTACTTTGATTATGTTTTTTAAAAACAGTCTTTACATTTATTTTTTAATCCTCACCTGAGGATATCATTTACTGATTTTTTAGAGAGACAGGAAAGGAGAGAGAGAGAGAGACATTGATCAGTTGTCTCCTGTACGTGCCCCATGGGCACTGAGCCCACAACCTGGGTATGTGCCCGGACTGGGAACCAACTCCTCAGCCTTTTGGTGCACAGGGCGATGCCCAACCAACTGAGCCACCCCTGCCAGGGATACATTTTAAATACATAGTTTTCTATATATACACCTGTGCACACTCACACACATACACCCATATCCATGTACTCATACACTTACACTCTCACATGCTCTCTGGACACACTCAGACACAAGGACACATGCTTCCATGTGCACACACACTCACGTTCTCACATACATGTACACACGCTTACTTTCACACACTAACACACTCAGATGCTCAAAAACATTCACACACATTCATAAACTCACACGCCCTCTTTCACATTTTTACACATTCACACACACGCTTTCCCTCACATATACGCACTCTTACAGCCACATGCTCACACTCAGCCACACTCTTGCTCGCACACACACACCACCGGCCGTCTCCCGTAAGCAAGGCTGAAGCCCTGCGGGCAGAGGCCACTCCGCAGGCTCGAGGACAGGCCTGCTGGGCCTCGGTCCCACTGTGAGCAGCCAGCCCCCCCGACCCCACCACTGCCCTGCTCCCCAGCTTGTCCGGACTCAGCGGGCCAGGCAGGAGGTCCTAAAGGAAATTTCAAGAACAGGAAATGACTGTCCATCGATTGAACTTGCCTTCTGGGTTTTTTGGCTGCTCCTCTTCTTACCTTCCGGTCTCAGATTTTGTCTCCTGGGATCTGTGCGGAGTATTTTCTGCAGTGACCTCACTTTCATGTCAGGCTCAGAGGGCTGTGGCCCAAAATACTAGAGGAGAAACAGTGAGAAAGCACACAAGGGCCTCGGATCGGCTGTGGCGTTATTAAAAGACAGCCTCGCCCTGCCGGGTAGCTCAGGTGGTTAGAATGTCCATACACCAAGGTTGTGGGTTCGATCCCCAGTCATGGCACATACAAGACTCAACCAATGAATCACAAATAAGTGGAACAACAAATTGATGTTTCTCTCTCCCCCTTCCTCTCTCTGCCTAAAATCAATCAATAAATAAACTTTTTTTAAATAAAATTTAAAAGACAGCCTTAAACCCCTGACAGAATGAGAGACACAGGGAGAGAGCACAGAGCAGGAGTGCCCCTGGCTGCAGCAAACCTGCCTCGGGAGATGGGCGTAGCTGCCACGCTGGGGGCAGGAGCCCGGCTTGAAGGAGCGCGGGCCACGTGAGTCAGCTGGCGGAGGGTGTGCCGGGGGGTCCACGCCTGAGGAAACCTGCATCGCTAGTCTTGCTCCCAAATCTCCAGGAAGAAGAAAGGGCAAAAGAAAAAGGGGCACCTTAAGAATACTACACAAAGTAGGAATTTTCTTTCTGTATAATTATAGTAAAAATTACTTAAAAAAAATAAGTTCTTGAATCAAGAAACCCAGGGATTTTCCCTGATGCTTTGTCAACTGCATGGTGCCCCCCAGACACTTGGGCACACGCACCAGCGCCCTTTCTCCCGTCCACGCGCCTCTGCGCTTCCCAGGGCCCCGGTGCTCTGCCCACTTCTTTCCCAACATGAGGTGTCCCCAGCGGTCACACCTTCCTTTGCCCATTCACTCTGGTGCGCTTTTCCTGTCCCAGCCCTGCAGCAGCTAAGGAGAGCTCCTGAGACCCCCCACAGGTGCCGCTGCAACGAAGGGAGCCCCTGCTCGTCGGAAGAGGGGTCACCCGAAGACTTGCCTCGCCGATGACCGAGGACCACTAGCCATCGGGACAGGCGGTGAGGATGAAGGGCGGGCGCCATCATCCCGGTGTGTCCCGCTGCAGGCAGCACCGAGGACGCGCCCGGGAGAATGGTTGCAAGTGGGTGGAGGACAGAGGAGCCCAGTGGCGAGAGGCTGAAGTGGAGCGTGTAACACGTGCACATGAAACTGCCAGTGAGCTGTCATGCTTACCGTTGACACACACACATGTATGGTGTATATGCATGTAGTGTGCACACATATACGTGTATCTAACACACAGCCATTCTCTCAAAGGTACGCACAGAACACCTGGCCATGTCCCCTACGCCCCACCAGCTCCTCAGCTGACCCAGGTCCCTCCTTGGCCACACGAGGTAGGCAGGTCCCGGCAGTGTGGAAGGTGACCCGGCAACATTCAGACCCACCCCAAGCCCCTCGCGGGGACGTCAGCCAACAAGGACGCACTAGGACACTGCCCACCGTGCCCACCGTGGAAGGCCTGCGAGGACGGGGTCTCTCCCTCCTTCACCAGGTGAGACCTTGCTCTCTGCTTCTTCTGGCTGCTTTGGGTGACGTCCAAGGGGAGACGTGAGGAAACGAAGGCTTCACCAGTAACACCTGCTCCGTCCGTCTGTCCGGCTGTGCCGTGCACATGCACCTGCTGAAGGCGAGCTGGGCTTCCAGGCTGCACCCGTCTGCTTGCCTTTCAGGGGTTATTAACAGGCCACCCTCTCTCACGCGTGTGCATGCTTGCGTGTCCACACGTGCCTTTCTCAGCCACCAGGGCGATTTCTAGCTTATAAACTGCTAAGCAATGCTACCATCCTATTGTTTCTTTCAATTCTTTTTAAACATCTTCCTTGCACACACAGTGAGTGCAGGAGAGAAATCTGGCTTTAGGAAAAGTTTCCCCTAAGGTTTCTTCAAGACCTCCTATTCCTCAGGAAAGCTTTCCACATTTCCCCGCAGTTCCCATGCTCCCACTGTTCTGCAGCTACCAGCACTCCATTGCACCGTCAGGAAAGCAGGGCTCCTGTCGCCTTCTGTTCACAAACTTCAACAATTTCCTTTCTTCCAGAAATGAGTCCCCAGCTTCCATTCTGCCCCCACCCCGGCCCCAGGAGCTACCTTATTCCATCTCCCAGGACCCCTGCAGGGCACCCTCCTCAGCCCAGCGTCAAGGGTGCACACAGCGTGTGGGTGCACCTTTCCTTCTGCCCCATCTGCCCTGGCCCTTCTCACGGGCCCTCCTCCCAGGGTCCTCGCCCTGACACCCCGAGCCAGGCAGCTCCGTGAAGACACCTGGTCTCCCCAGGCTCAGAGGCCACACTAGGAGCAGGTGACTAACTTTAGAGAGCAGCCCTTGGGTGCAGCCATATCAAACCCAAAAACCCTGTAGCATATAATACATAGTTTCTCACGTGTCTTATGACTTAAACATCATATAAATATAGGCATTTATTTGAAATTATATATTATTTTGTATTTTGTATTGTTCTGTTACATAAATACTATTATTTAGACAAAACAGCAATAGACTAGTTAACAGTGGCAATTAATACTTACTAGTAGGTCTGATTAAACAAATAATATGTGTGAGAAAAAGAAGGATATCTTATAGTGTTTTTCCTGTCCTCTGACACAGCAATTTGTTTTTGCTCTTTTTAATTCTTTGTTGAAGATTTAAATTTTATAGGCTACATTATCATGTTTTCTTAAGATTCACAAATAAAAGACTTTAAAAAAAAAAATTCAACTGATACTACTTATAGTTTATTTTCAAAAACCATGATGCCTTTCTTTCTGCCCCTCCCTAGGAGGGTAGTTCCCCTCCTTGTGCTCCCCCCTCCGGACAGCCCACGGCCTGGGGACCTGCTTTCCCCTGTGGAGTGACAGTGCTGAGTACCTCCAGGCGAATTCCGCTGGGCTTGCAGCTCTGCCCTCAGCAAGCCCACGTCATTTCTGATCTCTGTCTTTATCACAACAATCACTGTGTAACTGCTGCGTAAAATTACCCCAAGTTGCTGGCTTCAAAGAACAGGGCACATCCTACAGCTCTGCAGTCAGCAGGTCCTCTGCTCTGGTCTCGAAGGGCTGAACTCGGGGGTTAGCTGGGTCTGCGTGCGGCCGGGGCTCTGGGGCCTCTTCCATGCCATTGCCTTCCCACTCTTTCCACGGGTCCTCCAGCTGGCTGTCCTCAGGCCTCAGGTGGCTTCACAGTGATAAGCTGGTAGCTGTTGGTGGTTTCAGCTTTCTAAAGCAGGAAGGTTCCATTGTCAAGAACGCTCATCAAGCAAGAAATCTCTGTTGCAATACATATTGGGCCAAGACTTTGCTCCTGAGATGGAAGTTTGAACAGATAGTCAATCAAGTATGCAGCCTGCCAAAAGCCTGCTGAGTCTTTTCTCCAACCAGACACCCAAAGGCTTAACAGTAAGAGGTCACCTCCTTTTGTAAGTGACAAAAAATTACTTTAGGAGGGAAAATTCTTCAAAAGGGTCACATTTATTTATTTCTGTTTTTTTCTATGCACAGAATATAGGATTGGGGTAATTACATCAGGGAGGGAGAAGCACAAGGAAGACCCCCTCCTTTCCATGGGGGAAGGCCACATGGGGAGACCAGAATAACTGAAGGGATTCTCTGGTTGCACACAGCCCCTCAGTCTGTAAATGGCCCTCCCCAACCCTCCCTCCTGGCTTCCTCATGGGCCCCACTGAAAATCAAGCACTGGGAACCCAAGCTTTCTGTTTATGCCTTTGGAGCACTGAAGTACACGTAGGTGAAGAGCTGATGATTGAACAATTCAGCCCCTAAGAGACCCGCCTGCGAGAAGCGCCTGCATGTTGCAGCAAATGGGGATCTGTCTGTCAAGTAAATGGGTGACACTTAAACAGCCATTAATTGGTTGTGCTCATGACTACATATAATCCCCCAAATTCCCTGGAAATTAATAAGTATGGTAAGATTGATATTTCCATGACACAGTCCATTTCAGCCCTAGCCAAACTCACAACTCATTCATCCCCCTGTCTGCAAAAGCCTTGCGTTAGCAACACGGAGGTGCAGAGATGAGGAAGGTTTTACACAAGCTCTACAGTCATAATTTTCAAGGAACTGGTCATCTTTATCCTAGTGGGGGTGAATCTACTTACAAAATATTTCACTGATCTCTCAAAACAAGCCTTTCGTTGTTATGGAGATTGGTACATTTCATTCCCAAACTGCTTTGCAAGGCTTGATATGCATTTGATCTCTCTTGATAATCTGAAGTCAATTTGGTGAAAATCATGAGGCGATGACTCTTTTTATTCTCAGTGGTTTACTCCCAGGCAATTTTCTTGATTTGGATTTCAGTACAGCAAAAACCATGGAGAGACTGCTATGTCCCAGACATCGGGCCTGTGAGACGGCTACAGAGGCTTAGGACTGACATTGTCCCTTTGACACAAGGGTATTGGAGGTAAGTAAGAGTGTCCTGAAAACAAGTAATTCTCACACTGCATTTGGTGCTCTGGAGACCTGGATAAGGGAGCAATTATTTCTGCTTAAAGAGGAGTTAGAGAAAGTGCCACAGAAAGGTCTTGTATAGAGTGAAGGTGGTGGGTGAGGAGAAACTCTGCTAAATTATCATTGAGGGGAAAAATGAAATTAAAAATAGCATGTTCTGATTGAGCCAAGAAGGCATCGCCCAGCACACTGTGGCTTTAGGTTGCCGCTCTCCTGCCAGTGTCCTGCGCTGCCCGGGGCTGGGGCATCTCGACCCGCCTGTGCCCTTGCCGCTGGTGATCTGGCATGGGCTGGGAGACAGCTGTGGTAATCCCGTAAGCATGGGTGCTATCAAAAAAATGGTTAAGCAGAAAATACCTGGAATTTATGTCTTATCTCTAGAGATTGGGGAAACCCTGATAGAGGATGTGGAGATCAGCTTCTTCTTGAATGTCAATTGCCCAGTAATGTCAGTGTGTCACATTCTTGCTAAGGATTCTAAATTGCAGCAAGGCTACAATGCTATGGGACTCTCCCAGGGAGGCCAATTTCTGAGGGCAGTGGCTCAGAGATGTCCCTCACCTCCCATGATCATTCTGATCTCAATTGGGGGACAACATCAAGGTGTTTTTGGACTCCCTCGGTGCCCAGGAGAGAGCTCTCACATCTGTGACTTGATTAGAAAAACACTGAATGCTGGGGCTTACAACAAAGCTATCCAAGAACGCCTGGTGCAAGCAGAACAGGGCATGACCCCGTAAAGGAGGACATGTACCGGAACCACAGCATCTTCTTGGCAGATAGTAATCAGGAGAGAGGTGTCAATGAGTCCTGCAAGAAAAACCTGATGGCCCCGAAGAAGTTTGTGATGGTGAAATTTCTCAATGATTCTGTTGTGGGCTCTGTGGATTCTGAGCGGTTTGGATTTTACAGAAGTGGCCAAGGCAAGGAAACCATTCCCTTACAGAAGACCACTCTATACACACAGGACCCCCTGGGGCTGAAAGAAATGGACAATGCAGGACAACTAGTATCCCTGACTGCAGAAGGGGACCATGTTCAACTGTCTGAAGAATGGTTTTATGCCCACATCATAAAGGTTCCTTGAGTGAAACCTCTGCAATTTGCACCAGAGCTCGGGGAGCCCCCAGCACTTCCAGTGAGCTGTCCCTTCCATGCCCAAGCCTGAGCAGATCCAGCTTGCAACTAACCCTTCTCTCTAGTCGTCATCTAGCATGCCCCGCTCGGAAAGGCCTAAGGTCCAAACCTTATCCTTTGCCTCATCCTGTCAGCACATGGTGTTGAATGCAAGCTGAATTAGTTACTAACCACGGAGATTATTTCACAACCATTTGAGGTAGTCAGGCTGTTTTAGGAAATAGGCTGCTGCAAGTCAGGGCCAGAGCTATGCCCCGGCCCAGAAGAGACGGCACAAACTAAAACAATGACATAGATTCTAGGGGCAAACATAGATTCTTTCTTGCATAAATCTAGCCCCATTCCAAGCCAAGAGGCCAATACCCAGGCCTGAGGTATTCCCATAAATGCTTCCTCGGTTTTGCTGGTGGAGCCTTAACCGGAGCTTGGAAGAGTATCGCTTGGATGTTGCTGCGTCATGAGCTGCCCTCCTCTCTGAGTATGTTGTCTGCGTGGTGTCTTAGCAATTATTAGGCAGATTCCGCTAGCACACCATCTTGCTTCAGTTGCTCCCTATCTCAGATAGTGATCAGTTGCTCTGTCACAAAAGGAGGGAAGTAACACCCAGTTGGATTGCTTAAGGCAGGAAGTGTACATATTACTTAACTTAAATGGGGTGGGGGGAGTGAAGAAAAATGTAGAAATGGAAATAAAAAGTGAGGAGGTAGGTGGCTGCTTCTTTCCATTCCATCCTTGGTTGTTTTTTCTTAATATGACGAATGGTCTGGATTCTAAAGTCACTTTGTTACTGGCATTAGCAGAGAATGGGAGGAAGAATGTGAAAAGATCAGGCTAATTTCCATCACAAAAAATGATATTTACCAGTACTCTCCAAACTTGTTTCTAATGTGTTCTGTGAATAAAAATGTTTGCTCAAAAAGCTTGGGGAATATTGCACACCCCTCTTCTCCTCTTGGAGATCAACCCATACCCCATATTAGGATATTAAGAATGAGAATTCCTGTTATGGTAAAGAAAACTAACCTTAATCTACCCCATCCCACACTATTTGCGTACGGACGTGTCAAACCCCACTCCCCCGCCCGTGAAAACTTATCAACACTGTTTTGGAAGACTTGTGCAGATGCCAGTTTGGGGAAATGATCAGCTATGCATGAGAGAAGTGCCTTGTTAGTGTTATAAAGTTTATACCCTTTATGGTTTTTCCTTCACCTCTCAAGCCTTATTTTTCAACTAAAAGATGAGGCTTCAGGGCAAGAAGTGGAGTGATGTGAAAAGAATAGTATGAGGTTGTATAAAATAAATAGGAGCCGGGCCGGGCGTGGCAGAGCAGTTGAGCGTCGACCTGGGATCCAGGCGATCAGGGTTCGATTCCCGGTCAGGGCACATGCCCGGTTGTGGGCTTGATCAATGACTCTCTCATCATTGATGTTTCTGTCTCTCTCTCCCCCTCTCCTTTCCTCTCTCTGAAATCAATAAAGATATATTTAATAAATAAATAAATAAATAAATAAATAATAGGAGCTTCTAAAAAAAAACAAAAACAAAAAACATGTTCTTCCTTGGCCAGTGTTGCTCAGTAGTTAGAACATTGGCCCTTGCACCTAAAGGTAGTGGGTTGGATTCCTGGTAAAGGGCATGTACCTGGGTTTCAGGTTGGTTCCCAGGCTCTGGGCGGGGTGCATTCAGGAGGCAACCAATCAATGTGTCTCTCTCACATCAATCTCTCTCTCTCTCTCTGCCTCCCCCCTTCCACTCTATCTAAAAAACAATGGAAAAATATCCTTGGGTGAGGAATTTAAAAAATAGCATGTTCTATTTACATAGGATAAATAAATAAGGGCAGGAGGGGAAACTGTTGCTCTAAATGAAGATGTGAATTATGGCTTTCATACCTCTTTAGACATCCACCGCTCTGTTTATGAATGAAATTCACTCATCAGTGCAAAATGTGGTCAACTGGAAGCCCCATTTCCTTAACTTACATGGAAAGAGCTACAATCAGAATCTGAGAGTCCTTGCCCCAGAAAAATTACCCATTTAAGGGTAACTTTATTTTCAGGAGATTTTAAATCACAAATTCAATCCCTTAGTTGTTACAGGACTATTCAGATTACCTATGTCATCTCGGTTGAGTCCCAGTAGTGTGGTTTTTGAATAATTGATTCATTTCTTTTAAGTTATCAAATGTAATAAGCATAAAGTTATTCATAGTATTCTTTTAATGACTTCAGGACCTGTAGTGACATATTTCATTCCTGACATTGAATGATTTGTGTCTTCTCTTTTTATTTTTGTTAATCTTGCTACTAGAAGTCCTGGAGCATGGAGGTGAGGAGAGACATAGTGCCTGGCATATGTCATGAAAATCACTACTGAGAGGATTCCTGAACATCTGTACAGATGGAGGTGTTGCATGATTAATCAGTCAGCCCACCGCCATCTGAGGGCTCTGTGCCTGGGGTTCTGTCATCACCAGGAGGGAAGCCCAGGGCATGACCTGCCTGCAGCGAGCTCACACTCCAACTGAATGATGCGTAGAAATGAAAACAGAAAACATCAAACCCACCTAGAATGCAATTAGAAAAGCACCAAAAGGGGAATTTATAGCAATAAATGCTTACATCAGAAATGGGGAAAGATGCCAAAACAATAATTTAAGATCCTACTTCAAGAAACTAAAAAAAAAGAGAAAAATAAACCCAAAACAGAAGGAAGGAAACAATAAAGTTACTTTGAAATTGAGAATAGATGAATAATAAAGAAAATTTATAAAACAAAATCTGGTTCCTTAAAAAAATCAATAAAATTGATAAATCTCTAGCAAGATTAACAAAAATAAAAAGAGAAGACACAAATCATTCAATGTCAAGAATGAAATATGTCATCTAGCCCTTCAACCCTCCCCACCCCCCACTGATAACTGTCAGTTTGTTCTCTAAAAGTCTGTTTCTATTTTGTTTGTTGGTTTATTTTGTTCATTAGATTCCACATATGAGTGAAATGATATGGTACTTGTCTGTCTCTGGCTGGCTTATTTCACTCAGCATAATACTCTCCAGGTCCCTCCTGCTGTCCCAAAGGGTACGAGATTCTTCCTCTTTACAGCTGCGTAGTATTCCATGGTGTGAATGTCCCACAGCTTTTTATCCACTCAGCTACTGATGGGCACTTGGGCTGTTTCCAGATCTTAGCTATTGTAAATTGTGCTGCTATGAACATAGGGGTGCATATATTCTTTCTGATTAGTATTTCAGGATTCTTAGGATATATTCCTAGAAGCAAAATAGCTGTATCAAAAGACAGTTCCAGTTTTAATTTTTTGAGGAAACTCTATACTGTTTTCCATAGTGGCTGCACCTGTCTGCATTCCCACCAGCAGTGAACCAGGTTCCCCTTTCTCCACACCCTCGCCAGCACTTGTGTTCATTGATTTGTTGATGGTAGACATTCTGACAGGTGTGAGGTGATATTTTATTGTGGTTTTAATTTGCATCTCTCCGATGATTAGTGATGTTGAGCATCTTTCCATAGTCTATTGGCCATCTGTATGTCCTTTTTGAAAAGTGTCTATTCAAGTCCTTTGTGCATTTTTTAATTGGATTGTTTGTTTTCTTGGTGTTGAGTTGTGTAAGTTCTTTATATATTTTGGAAATTAACCCTTTATCAGATGTATCATTGGCAAACACGTTCTCCCATTCAGAGGGTTGCCTTTTCATTTTGTTGATGGGTTTCTTTTGTTATGCAAAATATTTTTAGTTTGATGTAGTCCCATTTATTTATTTTTTTCCTTTGTTTCCTTTGGCCAAGGAGATATATAGGGAAAAATATTGTTACTAGAAATGTCTGAGGTATTACTTCCTATGTTTTCTTCTAGTATTTTTATGGTTTCATGACTTATATTTAAGTCTTTAATCCATTTTTAGTTTATTCTTGTGTATGGTGTAAGTTGGTGGTCTAGTTTCATTTTTTTGTATGTATCTGTCCAATTTTCCCAACACCATTTATTGAAGTGACTGCCTTTACCCCATTGTATATCCTTGCCTCATTTGTCAAATATTAATTGACCATAAAGACATAAGTTTATTTCTAAGCTTTCTGTTCTGTTTCATTGACCTATATCCCTGTTCTTATGCCAGTACCATGCTGTTTTTATTACTACAGGCTTGTAATATAGTTTGATATCAGGTAGCATAATACCTCCAACTTCGTTCTTCTTTCTCAAGATTGCTGTGGTTATTTGGGATCTTTTGTGGTTCCATATAAATTTTAGGAATACTTGTTGTAGTTCTGTAAAATACACCATTGGTATCTTGATAGGGATTGCGTTGAATCTGTAGATTGCTTTGGGTGGTAGGGACAATAGTTAATTCTTCAAATCCATGAACATGGTATATTCTTCCACTTGTTTGTATCTTCCTCTATCTCTTTTTTCAATGTCCTATAGTTTTCTGAGTACAGGTGTTTTACCTCCTTGGTTAAGTTTATTCCAAGGCATCTTATTTTGTTGTTGTTGCCATGATAAATGGGATTTTTTTTTCTTTCTGAGAGTTCATTATTGGTGTTTTAAAATGCTATTGCCCTAGCCAGTTTAGCTCAGTAGTTAGAGCATCCATCAGAGGACTGAAGGGTCTTAAGTTCAATTCCAGTCAAGGGCACATACCTTGGTTATAGGCTCGATCCCCAGCCCCTGTTGGGGGCGAGTCCAGGAGGCAACCAATCAATGTGTCTCTCTCACATCGATGTTTCTCTCTCTCTTTCTCTCCCTTACACTCTCTTAAAAGCAATGAAAAAACTATCCTCAGGTGAGGATTTAAAAAAATGCTATCAATTTCTGTATGTTAATTTTGTGTTTTGCTACTTTGCTGATTTCATTTATTAAATCTAGAAGTTTTTTGGTGGAGTCTTTAGGGTTTTCTATTACAATATCATGTCATCTGTGAAAAATGACAGTTTTACTTTCTCCTTTCCAAATTGCCTTTTATTTTTCATTCTTTTATGATTGCTGTGGCTAGGACTTCCACAGCATAAGAGTGGTGAAAGTGGTGAATAAGAGTGGTGAAAGTGGACACCCTTTCCTTGTTCCTGATCTTAACGGAAACGTTTGTAGTTTTTTTCCATTGAGTATGATGCTGGCTGTGGGTTTCTCATATATGACCTTTATTATGTTGAAGTATGTTCCCTCTATTCCCACTTTGCTGAGAGTTTTTATCACAAATGGGTGCTGGATTTTGTTGAATGCTTTTTCTGCATCTATTTATATGCTCATGTGATTTTTATCCTTCATTTTGTTTATATGATGTATCACATTTATTGATTTATGAATATTGTATCAGCCTTGCATCCCTGGAATAAATCCCACTTTGTCATGGTGGGTCATATTTTATAATCCACTCTACCAATCTCTGCTTTTTATTTTAATTGCCCCAAACAGCAAGGTCTGCTGCAGTTCTTTGCAGTGGAATGTTTAATGCCCCCATTGAGGCTGCCCTGGGGTTTCAGGAAATGCCAAGGCCACCTCGTGCTGATTAATGCCATTTATAATCCAGTTCAGAAATGCAACTTAACACTTTCCATCTGCTTTGGATTTGGAGCTGCAAGCTTGAAACTTCATGGTAATGACTTCTTTGTCCAACCCCCATGCCTCTCTCTGAGGGGACCTTCTCCAGCACCACCAGATGGAATTCACCTCTTCTCTTTATTTTCCCAGGGAATGGAGCCTGGGATGTCTGAACTCAGATTTCATCCTAAATCTGGAACTCATTTTATACAATGAGGCTTTCTACTATTTAACCCTTGAGTGTTGGCTCTCACACAGCATCATCCACAGCCAACACTATGAAGAGGCTTCTGGACACTTGCAAGGTATTCCAAGGAAAAGCGGGTGTCTGAAAGACACTTAATTTGCTCACACCCATCAAGACCCCACGGAAGTGTCCCTGATCCATGAAGGTTGCCTTGTCCTGTCCTCTGAAGCTTTGTATATTCATTTATTCCACTTGGTTTGGTACTTAAAATTAAGAATCATCCATTAAAGTCTAGGTTCTTAGTACTCTTTTAGGTATGAAGGTTGTAAAAGGGGATTATGAGATGGAAAGAGTCTGTTTGCAGTATCCTTGTGTTCCCCGACAGTCCAGATGAATAATAAGCATTCACATTATTCAGTGGCTGTAGTGAGCTCTGGGCAGAAGGTAGAATGGGGTAAGGTTTCACAATATTCTTTTAATATCCCCTAGTGCTCTTATGACAGACCATGCAGAGTACAGGCATGCTCTGAACATCGAGTCACTTGCTAAGAATCATCTGGGTCAGTGTATATGGAAGGTCCCATCTGGGTGTCTTATAACTCAGCCCCCACCCCAAGGTAGGACAGAGCTCCAAGTCTTCCCTGCCTGCATGTTCTGCTGTGGCCTAAAGTGGACATAAGATGGAGTCAAGAGGCTGGATACAGGTCATGAATGCTTTACACTGATGCTCATCTATTCAGTTCCCAAAAGAAAACTACATGCCCTGACTGGCAGAAATATGGAAAGAAAATAACTAGATGGAGTAATCAGATCAACAAGTGTGTGGCCAAGTTAACAGAACCTGGCCCTCAGAGGTGAGAGTCAGAGAGCCTAAGGGGACAGTGGGAGGAAAGCTCCTGTTCTACTCACTTTCCATCTAGACCAAACACAGGCACACAATGAACACCAGACCCCAGTTCCTCAAAACTGGAGCAGAACATCATTCTTGTTTTGATGGTTAAAGAAAAAAATTGGACTGAAGTTAAATCTTATAAAGAATGTGGTAGGAGAAGATTAAAGATGGTGGCAGACTGAGTGGAAGTTACACTGGCCCTCTCCTGAGACCAAACTAGATTTACAACTAAAATATAGAAAAACTATCCTGAATAATCAACTGCAACTTAAGACGAGCTGGAGAGCACCCTCATAACCAAGGAGGAAAAGGGGAGACCACATAGAGAATGGTAGGAAGTGCAGAGGTGGGAGAGGACTGGCCAGGCTCCCACAGACAGTAGCTGAATGTCCAGAGGAATATCTCAGCTGTGGGGGTTTCCCACTGAAGACTCTGGGGCCTCAACCCCAAGCTGGGCTTCCCAACCCAAAGCACCAGAACTGAGAAAGGTGCTCACATAACAGCTGGCTGTGAAAAGCATCAGGGTTTCTGTAGGCCAGGGAGAGGCAGCTGGAAATGCAGGCACCCTTTTAAAGAGCCAACTTACAAAGTTTTATGTGCAGCACCTCACCTTGGACTCCAGAAGAGGAAGGGCAGAGTGGATTGGAGCTGTGTGAGGAGAATCTAAGGTTGTGAGCTCTGTAGATAGACTTTAGAGGGCACCCGTCTGGATTCTTGTGACGAGTCATTACCCCCATACTGCAGAGGACATCTTTCCTAGGCAGACAATTTTTGGCTTTTGCCTTAGGGGGAAAGCAATTTTCCCACCCTGCTGGAAAACCTCTTGCCCTACTCAGAAGAATTTCTACAGCCTAAGGTGCATTAAGAGAATCAAATTAATCAGCCTGCAAGCAGAGGCAGACCTCAGAGTGCTTTAGGTCTTTGCCTGATCTGCTTCTGGGACAGGGCCTTTATTTTTTATTTTTTATTTTTTTAAAATATATCTTTTTTATTGATTTCAGAGAGAGGAAAGGAGAGGGAAAGAGAGAGACAGACACATCAATGATGAGAGAGTCATTGATCAAGCCCTCAACCAGGGCATGTGCCCTGACCTGGAATCGAACCCCGATCGCCTGGATCCTAGGTTGACGCTCAACCGCTGAGCCACCCCCAGCCGGGCTGGACCCTGGCCTTTAAAAAGCAGACTTTGCTGTGCATCTTAGTCCTGTCCAAACCCACCCAGCCCCAACAGAGGGGACCTCAAGCTGTGAGTTGTTGATACCCCAAACAGGATACTCAAGGCCAGTCACAAACAATGTCTGACACTGGCCTGCACCAGAGACCTTCCAAAAAACTGAGAGTCCTAGCAGATCTACCTAATACATAGAAGCAAACCCAAACAGGTACCCAAATGGGGAGGCAAAAAAAAAAACAAGTCCCAAATAAAAGAACAGGAGAATTTCTCCAGATGAAGAGCTCAGTGAAATGGAAATAAGCAATCTATTGGATATAGAGTTCAGAATACTGATTGTAAGGATGCTCAACAGCATGAAAAAAGATATGGAAACTATGAAGGAAATGAAGAATGACATAGCAGAAATAAAGAATACAGTGGAAGGAATAAACAGCAGATGAAAGGAAGCTGAGGATAGGATCAGTGAATTAGAAGACAGGGTAGAAAAAACACACTCAGAGATCCAAAAAGAAAAAACAATTAAAAAACAGGAGGACAGTTTAAGGGAGCTTTTGGGACAACACGAAACTTAACAATATTTGCATCATAAAAGTGACAGAGGAAGTCACAGGTAAGGAAGGGTTAGAGAACATGTTTGAAGAAATAATGGCAGAAAACTTCCCTAACCTGGTGAAGGAAAAAGTCACACAAGTTTAGGGGGCACAGAGAGTCCCAGGAAAGAAGAATCCAAAGAGGCCCACGCCCAGAGACATTATAATTAAAATGCCAAAAACTGAAGACAGAGAGAATCTTAAAGGCAGCTACAGAAAAGCAATTTGTTACCTACAAAGGAGCTCCCATAAGGCTGTCAGCTGACTTCTCATCAGAAACTCTACAGGCCAGAAGGGAATGGCATGAAGTATTCAAGGTAATGCAAAACAAGGATCTGAAACCAAGACTACTCTATCCAGCAAGGCTATCATTCAAAATAGATGGTGAAATAAAGAGCTTCCTAGACCAAAAAAAAAAAAAAAAAAAAAAGGCTAAAGGAGTTTATCATCACCAAACCATCATTGCAGGAAATGTTAAAAGAACTGCTGTAATAAGAAATAGAAGGAGAAACATAGGCATTAAGAATTAAAATGGCAATAAATAAGGACCTATCAATAATAACCTTAAGGACTTTAATGGAGAGATCAACAGTAATACAGTCATAGTCATGGACTTAAACACCCCGCTGACTTCACTGGATAGATCTTCCAGACAAAAAGTCAACACAGAAACAGTGACTCTAAATGTCACACTAGATCAGATGGATTTAATTGATATTTACAGAACATTTCACCACAAAGCTGCAGAATATACAATCTCCTCAAGTGCACATGGAACATTCTCAAAGCTAGACCACATGTTAGGACACAGAACAAGTCACTACAAGTTCAAGGAGATTGAAATTTAATCAGGCATCTGAGATCACAATGGCATAAAATTAGAAATCAACTACAGTAAAAACACTCAAAAACATTCATACACATGGAGGCTAAGTAGCATGTTATTAAACAATGAATAGGTTACCAATAAGATCAAGAAAGAAATCAAAAACTTCCTGGAAACAATTGAAAATGAACACACAACAACCCAAAGTCTATGGGACACAGTGAAAGCAGTCCTAAGAGGGAGTTCATGGCACTACAGGCATACCTCAAAAAGCAAGAAAAATTTTTAGTAAACTAACCCTACCACTAAAAGAATTAGAAAGCTCCCCTGTGAGGTTGTCTGGACCAGGGCTTTTATTTGCTGGGGGTTTTTTCATTGCTGCTTCGATTTCATCAGTTGTTATTGGCCTAGTCAGGTTTTCTGATTCTTCCAGATTCAATTTTACATGATCTCACTCATATGTGGAATCTAATAAACAGAACAGACTCAGAAACAAACTAGATCCAGAGACACAGATGCATAGAACAGACTGAGGGATCTCAGAAGAAAGGCCGGTGTGGGGGAGTGGGTGGGGAGAGATTAATCAAAGAACTTATATGCACATAGGCATAACCCATGGACACAGAGAGTAATGGGGTAAAGGCCTGGGGGGCACAGGTGGGGTGGAGGGGATCAATGGGGGACCAAAAGGGGAGACATCTGTAATACTTACAACAATAATGATAAAAGAAAAAAAGAATACGCTGGGAGGTGCTACCTTGTAAACTTAAGGCACATACTGGAAAAGGGTCCATGCGGACAAGGTTTAATAGATTTCACTCTCAGCCATCAATCCATCCATCTATTCAGTGTGTTTTTTTAAAAATTGTTCCACTCTGGGGGCACAGCCCAGTGCTTCAAATGTCAGCCACTTGACCCCTGCTTCAGGCGTGTCCTAGGTGCACCCACCCCCTCTGTCAGATGGGTCTGAGCCCTGTGTGAGCTGGAGAAGCGGGCTGAGTGCTGGTAGCACTGACCACAGGCTGAGCTTTCACTCTGGCATCAGCCATCCCCAGACAGCCACCCCACCAACATGTTGCCCACAGTGGGGAAAGTCACCCTTCCTCCAAACTGTGGTCTCAGGGTGAGACCCTGTCCTTGAGGGGATCGGCCCAGGGGGCATAGTCATGAGACCTCTTGTCTGCAATTTAGGGTCTAAAGCCTTCCCGAAGGGGACAGTCACTGACAAAACCTACCTCAAAGAAATGTATTTCCACATGTATAGTCATAAATAAAATGACATTAAAACATTTTTTTAAAGTCATATATACAGTCTTTTCAGCAAATGGTGCTGAAACAATTGGACATCCATAGGCAAAAAAAAAAAAATTAACCTTGATTTCAACCTCACACATTTTACAAAGTCAACTCAAAAATAGATCATAGATTGACATATAAAACATAAAGCTATAAAACTTTCTAAAAAGAACGTAGGAGAAGATCTTGGGAGCCCAGGGTTGGTGAATAGACTTGACATTGAAAGCAGGACCCATCAAAGAAAGAAAACCAGTAGGTTTCACCTCATCAACACGGAAGACTCGGTGTGAGCGAGCCCAGGGAAAGGGGTTGAGAAGACGGTATTTCATGAATGTATCGTCTCTCACAGCAGCTGAAATAAAAACTACCAAATGCCGGTAAGGAGGGGGGATATTGGTTCTGTCAAACTTGGCTGGTGTGAATGTAAAAGGGATGGCCACCCTGGAAAACAGCATGGCAGTTTCTTAAAAACCTAAACACACACCTACCATACAACTTACCAATCCTACTCCGAGTGTTGATCCCAGGGAAATAAAAATTAATCTCCACACTGAAAGCTCAACAGGAATATTCACAGCAGCTTTGGTTGTGACAGCCCCAAACTAGAAACAGCCTCGAGAGGCCCTGGGTGAACAACTGTGGTGCATCCGGCCACGGGTACTGCGGGCACTAGAGAGAAACGGGCTGTTGCTACGCAAGGTGGAGGGATCTCAAGGACATTGCGCTGGGCAAAGCATCACATGCTGTTTAAAAGCATTTTCAAAATGACAAAACTATGGAGATGGAAAGCGGGTTGGTGGTGTCGGGATGGTGTGGGGGGATGGTGGGAGCAGTGACAGAGGCAGCAGGAGGGAGGGCTTTGGTGACAGAGCAGCCTGCGCCCCGGTGGCGGTGGTGCTGCAGAAATCACAGGGCAATGAGACGATGCAGCGTCGCACGCATGCACTGTGCCAGCGTCAGCTCCCTGGCTGTGACGCCGTCCAGCGTGCTACAAAGGTTTCGTAAGATATAACCTTTGAGGGAGGTGAGGTGAAGGGTCCATGGGCATCTCTGCACTGTTTTTGTAACTTCCTGTGAACCTATAATTATTTCAAAGTTAACAGTTTTCCCCCAAAATCCTCTATCCCATGAATTTCATTGAAATGATTTTATCTGTTCTAAAAATGACTACAAATTGTTGAATTAGGCTCCTTGTGGTGTTTTACAACTTGTCTAAGACATGAAGCTCTGAGTTTAGAGGGCAGGCTGCCTACTTTCCCCATTCCTGTATTTGTTGGAATTGCTTTGCCAGGATTACTGTTTGAATCAGTGTCAAGATTTTATGGGCGTTGGTTTCCCCTATGATCTGGCGCACCGTTCCTACAGACCTCAGAGCTGCCCCAGGGGTCTGGCATCCTCCCCCCACCGGCCAAGCCTGGCAGGTACCGGGGTGCCACACCTGACCACACACAAGTTAGGCCAGCATGGCATGGAAGCGGGGTTGGCGGTGTCTGCCCACCTCTGCTGGCACCACCTGCCCCCCTCTGCTGGCACCACCTGCCCCCCTCTGCTGGCACTGTGCACACAGGCACAGGGGCCGGAGAGTCCAGACCACAGGCTGTCTCCGTGGGTGAGGAAGTCTGTGGGGCAGGACCTTCTTCTCCCTCAGGTTCTGCTGAAACAGCTCCCCAATATTTCCTTGAGTGGAGAACCAGGCACTTTCCTCCTCTCAGGGCCCACATACCAGGGCAAAGGATAAGGTGGGTGGGGGCTCCTTGGCCTTCCAAGCAGAGTCCCAAGCTGGGTGTGCAGTGGGTGCGGAGGTGAGAGAGGGTGTGAGCATTTAGGGAGGGCCTGGGGCTGCTTCTTTCACTTGGCAAATCAAATCATTAGGCATGACTGTCTGCACAAGGCAAAGGAAAGTGCTGGCATTTTCCCTTTTAGGAAAGAAACGCGGAAATGAGGGCTCTTCTGGCTCGAGCAGTCCTCGCCGGTGAGAGCTCTGCTTCACGCCTGGGGAAGCTGGCACTAGGGCGTCACTCTGCACCGTGGCTCTGGGCTGCCTGCTACACGAGGTCTCCAGCCCTCGCTCCTGGAAAGCCGAGTAAGGCTCCGCTCCTCTGGTCTGGCAGATGTACTGCGTTCCTGGATATTAGGGTTGTGCATTGATATTTTATAGCAGATTCAGGAATAAGAAAATGCTTCTAAGACAAAGATACAGGAAGGCCAAATAAAGAGCGGGAGATTGTGTTGTTCTCTGCATGTCTGTGCTGAGTTATATCTGACACCCAGAGTCAGGCACAGGATGGAAGCGGCAGGAAGGGGCCCACCATTCAGATGCTGACCCTGCGCAGTCCTGCCTATGAGGCGCTCTGGCCCATGGGTGCCACGCTCTCTGTAGCTCTACCAGGCAGCTCTCGCCTGCCCCCGCGGACTGCAGACGCCACCTGGCACTCAGACCCCCAGGGGACTAACTCAGCCGGTTCCTGGCCTGTCCAGCCTCGGGACCCAGGCCACCCTGCTTCTATGCATCTGCTGCCTGCCAGTTGACAGTACCCGAGTCAGACTTGCAGCCTGGATAACAATGTGCTCCCACGTTCACCTGGAGACAGTGGCTGTTTCACCATAACCCTGCTTTCCATTTCCCAGCAAGGGATGGGGCCTGCAGGAGACACATGCATTCACTGTCACAGGCCTGGTTCCCAGGCACTTCCAAGGTCCCTTTTCCGTGTTTGGATTTCTGTCCCTGCGTGGGAATATTTCAGCACTCTGGCTTGGGAGGAAAGCCTGACCTGTAATTATGGAAACCAAGAATGTAAACGTTCCATTAATACTGCCCCAGATAAACCACCTACTCTTTGGACTAACAGTATTTGGCAAAGAATGCGGTGGGATGGAGGCAGCGTCTGGGGTCTTCCCACATGAAATCCCAGGCTCTTCTCACAGCCGCAGCCTTGCTTTCCCTCGTGGCTTTAAATCCTAGAGCTCAGGGATTGCAGAAGTTTCTGGGCCTAGTTTTGCGCTCACTGAAGTCTCCATCCAGTGTCATCCTCCTTGCACTTCAAAGGTTTCCGACAGTCCCGCTCTGCTCCCAAACCAGCAGCTCCCCAAAGTGTTTACTGAAGAAGAAAAGTGAATCAGGAAACAGCTGCTTGAAGGCCCAGAGCGTGTCCCCTGGGGTCACCCTTGGCCATCTGTGTCTCCTCTTACGGCTAATCTCCCCAGTTCTCAGAGAAACAGCCCATTAACTCAGACAGCTGGGAAAATGACGGAAACCATCTTTTTTAAAAACGTTCTTATTTTGCAATGTTTACATTTCCCGATCCAGGGGACTTAAGAGCGTTGACCTTTTACCAGCCATCCCAGTCCAAAGGCATGGTGCTGGGAACTCGAGTGGGCCTCGCTCGGCCTGCACAACCCCAGGCCGCTCCACAGCCAGCCAGCTGAAGCCAGGGCTGCGTGCGGAGGCAGCGGCTGGATTTTCGTGTTAGGTTAGGGTTTATAATTTAGGTGCAATGATGCCTGAGGGCTGGTCCGGTTTGCTTGCAGCATAACTTCCTGGCCGAGTGTCATAGAATCTGGAGATGGGGCTCCAGCACCCCCACCACAGGTGTTTCTTTGCCTGGCACCATCTAAAGCAGGTGGGCCTGGGGTCCTGAGGACACTCTGGTTGTGAGAGGCCGTCCCTCACCTGGGGAGCATGTGTCTTTCATGAGGCTCCTTCATTCATCTCAGACGCCCTGAAGCCTCCATGCAGGCGGGGGCGGTCCCATAGGCAGAGCGCTGTAATAAATCTGTTCTCTCCTGGCTCGGGTCAGCTACTCTCCTTCAGTTCCCAGATGCACTGAGGTCTCTCTTTAGAAAAATAAATACAGAACAGGATGCTGGGTCACGGAGACTCTGATTGAGTATGAAAAATAATAAACTTTTAAGGAAAGTTCTCTTTTCCCTTTCAAAGAAAACCAGGAAGGTGGATCCACAAGTTTTAACGTGATAATTTTCACTTCTTGTTTGGTTTCCATGTGGAGGGCTGTCTCTGTGTCTGTCCTCAGCGAGGACAGGCATTTTGATTCAGAAATGAATCATGTCCAACATGTTGTCTCTTGACATTAATGCTACTTTTCATATGTTAACGATTTTAAAGTCTGGTTGATTTGTTTTAAAGAAAGCTGGATATTTATTTCTAAAAGACAGCATTTTCATCTGAATGTTGGCACATGAGGGACAATTAGACATAAGGCAGAAAGTCGTGCATGACTGACTCAGTGGCTCCTACAAGTAGACTCCTGAGGTCAGGGGCTGTGTGGGGGCTGTGGCCTCCTTGCCGTGGGAACCGGGTCTTGTTTATCTCTGTCTCCTGCCGGTGGCTGTCCTTTGAAGGAGCAGCTCCAGCCACTGGCCACAGCAGGCCTTTCTGCAGTGCAGCTCTTAGCACACCCTGCCAGACAGACGAGGCTTTCACCCTAGGCATTGGAAACGCACACGGGACAGGCTTCAGAGGCCCATGCTAACGGCCCCGAATCTCAGCTCCAAGCATTTAATGAAAACAAACCTCTGAAAGTGGTTCTTAATGAAAGAGGGGCCTTGGGTTCCAGGACATGGAAATTAAGAGCCAAACATACTTCGAGAATTTGCTGCATTTTGGGAGGGGACTGAAAAGGAGAACGATAGAATTTTATAACCAGAAAGGGATGTATAAACTATCCTCTCTTTCTAAAGACAAAAGACAGAGCATCTGAAGCTCTAGGAGCCCAGCACAGGAATGTTGGGGCCCCGGGAAAGAGGACCCTGGGGGTTAAGTCTTCATTCTGCAGGGCGAGCTAAAGGAGAGGAAGCGCTAAGCACAGGAAACGGGATCATTTGAGGCAGCTTGCATTTCACAAAAATGTCCAGAGTGGCACCTCCAGTCCCCTCCCACTCAAGCTTCCAGAACCTCTCAGCTCCCAGGATTAGGTGAGGCCAAGGCCAGGGCAGCAGGAAGCTGGTGTCTAAAGGACACAGAGTTTCAGTTTGGGGAGATGAAGTGGGTTCTGGAGAAGTTGATGGTGATGATTGTACAACGGTGTAAATATACTTAATGCCACTGAGTTCATTCTCTCTCCCCCCTCCTCTCTCTCTCTCTCTTTCTGCCAGTCTCTCTCTTTCTCCTTCCCTCCTTCCCTCCCTCTACTCCTCCTTCCCTCCCTCCCTCCCTCCTTCTTTCCCTCTCAACATTGAGAACTCAGCCCACAGGCATGAGGCACATGCCAGATGTTCTGACCTGGCCAACAGCCCAGCATCTTGATGTCCACCCCAGCCTCCTCCAGTGGCCTGAGCTGTGCTGAAGAGGCAGAGACCAGTTTTCCCTTCCTGTCCAGTATCCAGAGGGCAGGACCATGGGCTGAATGAGGTTGTTGGTGTTTGCAGCCCCTGAGTTTTCTGTGATCTTTCTTACCACCACCAACGCTGGCACACCGTTGATTAGTCCTCGGTGAACATCTGTCGGGGACTCACTAGCCTCATGCTGCACATGTGTTGGGGACACAGTGACAAAGTAATATAAGACAGGGGTGGCCCTGACCCTCATTGGGAGGGAGAGTTCTCTGAAGGGTGCCGAGCAGAGAACTATTGGTGCACTTCTGGACTGGGCTTCTCCTGGGGGCCTGGCCATCTCCTAGGAGCTAGGATATCAAGAGGGAATGATTAAATAACACTAGCTTTAAAATATAATTTAATTTGAGATGTGTACAAGGCCCAAAGCACTGTGCATGCATGTACCAGGGGTCTAGGAGGAAAGCCCTAAGGAGGTGACCTTTGACCTCAGACCTGAGCATGAGCTGGACGAAGGAAGAGGGTTGGGGGGGTGCAGTCACAGGCCCCCATCTCTATCAGAGGGTGAGGGGACACGGGAGTGAGCTTTGGCATTAGGAGTCCCCCCCCCACAGCTGCCTCACAATCTTCCTCAGGGACTGCAGCTCAGGGCGATGGGTGCTGTGGTGAGTGGGACCGAGGTGGAGGCTCAGGGGGCCAGTCTGGGCCAGGCAGAGTGGGAAGAAGGCTCAGGGTCAGGTCGGGAGGGCTTTGAAAGTTGGACTATTGCGGGGGGGGGGGTGGAAAAGGGCATAGAGGGGGAAAATGGTGATGGAAAAAATAAAATAAAATATAAAATAAAATAATAAAATTTAAAAGACTAAGAGGTTTCAATGTCCATCCACAGGCAAATGCTTTGTGTTTCTGGGCTGTTCCTTCTGCAGCCTGTCAGCCCCTCTTGCCTTTAGAAGATCCTGGGGTGGGAGTGGGAGTTCCAGCCAGAGAAGGCGGGATGCCCTCCAGACTCAGCAGGCCCCTCCCCAGCCTCAGCCTACGGCCTACAGCTGCTCTGTCCCAGCTGAGCCTCCTGACCTGTCCCCACCTGGCTGCACCAAGCAGCTGCCAGCCTCTGTGCCCTGGCCCATGTGGGCACCCCATGGCAGGGTCCCCAGCCGGACTCACTAAGCCATCTGTTAGAAAGGTGCACAGAGCACATGCTGTCCAGAATGTCGTTATTGGCCACCACCCGTTTTCCCGGCATCACACTAAAATTAGGGGTTTATGTCTGACTGAGTCCACCCTGCATCCTCGAAGGCTGAATCTGTGTCTCAGCCATTGTCACCCATGCAGCACCTGGCAGGGCGCAGTCTGACCAAGGAGGTGAGCACCCACAGGAGTCACCACGTACAGCATGGTGCCTTTCACACCGGTCAGCACGGTCACCGGAGAGGGAAGGCTCAGAGCTGCTGGACCTCAGGAAAGGGCCATTTCAGATGCCTGAAAGGTCAGCCTGAGAGCATTTCCTGGATGTCCAGATGCAGGACTCTTCTCTTCTAAATTCTGACATCCCCAGAATTTCATCTCAGGCTGGTTCCTTGTGGTGCAAATCCTGAGGAAGCGGCTGCAGTGCGAGTTCGATGCCACGTTGTTTGCCACAAACAAGATGCCGAGGCCACCTGCGTGCGAGGGAAGGGAGCAGATTCCACCTCTCAATGAGGGGAACTGAAAGGATCTGCGAACAATCTGAAAGTCACCATATTGCCCATGTCAAATGTTGCTAATTAATAATGGCAGAGCAGGGAGCCCACTTCATAATCCTTCTCAACACAGCGCTCTAACCAGCCACTGGCCACCGATTGGAATTAACACCGCAGCTGAGACCCATCTGACACTCGTGGCTCTGTGCCAAGGGTCCAGGACAGGGCCAGAAATGACTCTCTACACGCCCATAATAAAACCAGAACTATATGAACAGTGTATTGGTTTTTCACAGACACATTTATCTACTTACAGATTATGCACCCTTTTGAGATTATGTACCTCCTAAAATTGGGGGTATAAAAATAAACCTCCCTTTCTCAGGAATTGAAGATGACCATAAGAATCAGTTTGGCTGTTTGAATCTCCCTTTACAATACTGCTGACCTTTGTTACCTAAGCATCCCTAGGTCACCGTTTGACGGTATATATGGGTTGTATGTCAAGTATATCTCAATAAAACTGGAAAGCAGTTTATTTCATGCTCACCCATGAAATTCAGAAGTCCTGACCCACTATCCTTGGTCATTTACTAGTGGTTACATCGGGACTGCTATGAAACGTGACTGAGCACCACATGGCACAAACACTGCCTTAAACTCTTCTCCAGGGGCTCCCTTTGAAGGCCCGCATGCATGCCCTTGGACACGCTTCCCTGCCTGAGTCCTGGGTCAGGCCTCAGTGTTGTTTTCTCTCTCTCTTCTCCCTGGTTGGTCCTGCAGGCTAAGCCAGTGGAAGAACCTTATGCTTTGAGTAAAATCAGAAGATGTTTCCTGTGAAGACCACCAAACACTCCAGCCTGAGCGCTGGCTCCCGGAGGGATCGGTGGAGAAACGGGCCCAGCAAAACTAGGAAGTGGGCTCCGAGGCGGAGCTGACCACAGTGACGCAACATAGAATGTGACATGCAAACGTAGAAAGTAAACACAATGATGCCTTGAAAAAACATAACATTGACAGTATCTGGATACAAAACAACACGGCTGGGCTTAAGCAACTGCTTTGTCCACTGTCTCTTCCTTTGCCGGCCAGAGAAATAACTGGCCGTTGTACTCAGGATGGGGTGGGTCCAAGCTAATGAAGGAAATTTTTGCTTCTTTTAATGCAAATCTTTGGAAGTTTTGGAAAGGCTAGAGAATGCAGAGAATTTTGAAGCTTACAGAATAGAGAGAGAGAGAGAAAGGGCCAGGAGGCAGGACAATGGGCAAGATGCATGGGTTGAAGGACACCTTTCACCAAAGCTGCAGGTAGATCAAGGGGAAGACAGCTGGGCGGAGGCTCTGGCTGACCCACCTGCCTGTTCCCTGCGAGGGGAGCTTTCCTGAGTCTCACTATCTCACATCACTCGTCCTCAGAACACCAGAGCAACACAGCCAAGCCCCACCCCTGGGCAGGCCAGGGAGGACACTGTGATGACGACTGTGAGCCATCGGCCAAGAAGAGAAAATCACGGGCCCTTCCAGCTCTCGGATTTCCAACCACAGTGACAGGCTGTGTCCTCCGCCTCAGAGCAGCGGGGGCTGAGCTGCCGAGTCCACCCAGCTGCTGAGGGCAAAAGGGGTGCTGGACACGGGGGCTGGGGGCTGCTCACATTGGACGATCAGCTGACCTCACTGCCTTCAGCTCCCTCCCTCTAAACTAAGGGATGGGGGCAAAGTTGCCTCCCCACTCTGACCCGGGAAAGAGAAAGAACCTGCCTTTCTTTTCTCTTAGCTGTGCGGTGTTTGCAAGCATGGCAGGCACTGCTCACCCCACCTGCCTCACAACAAGTGCTGGGACTGTGTCCTGCAAATGACTTCAGGCACACAATGTCTTATCATGACTCTTAGATGGAAGTCATTTCTTAAGTTTTAAAAATCAGTGGGGCCCGGCTGGGCATGGCTCAGAGGCTGAGCATCGACCTAGGATCCAGGAGATCGCCGTTTAATTCCCAGTCAGGGCACATGCCCGGGTTGTGGGTTTGAATTCCAGTCGGAGGCATGCAGGAGGCAGCCAATCAATGACTCTCATCATTGATGTTTCTATCTCTCTCTCTCCCTTCCTCTCTCTGAAATCAATAAAGATATATTTTTTTAAATAAATAAAAAATAAAATAATATAAAAATCAGTGTGGGGCACAGTTGGTTCCTGGCTCTGCCTGCTGGAGCTCGGCTCTGGGCACACCTTCCCTGAGGACCAACCAAAAGGCCGCCCTTTGCCCCTTTGCCTTGTTCCCTCTTGGCTCTAGAAGCTGCAAAGCCCTGAGACTCAGCAGCTTCCTTCTTCCCACACAGCTAATTGCTAGAGGACTCTGGTGTATTTATTTTAAGAGTTGCTTTCAGAAGACAGAGGGCTTTTCCTCCATCTCACAAAACGCACATCACAGAGAATAAACTGACAGGGGCTGTCCTACTGCTGTGTAATTGTTGCCCTGGGCATGGAGGAAATGAGTGGCCAGGCTAACAGGTAGCCAGTTTGGGAGTAGCCGAAAACCCTGTCCCTACAGGGAAATTACACTGTAGCACAAAACCAGAGGCTGCCTTTCTTTAAGATCCAGGCAAAGCCACAGAGTGGACGGAAACACAGCAGTGTAACTCCCTGCAATGAAAGGGGCCGAGTCCTGCCTGGGCCTCCCCAAGGCTGCGAGGCTGCTTGGAATCAGGCCGCCTTCCAGACCTTCAACGCCCATCCCTTCATTTAGGGGAGGGAGCTGAAGGCCATGAGGCTTCGCCACAGTGGCTGCGTTTGTGTAGGGACAGAACTGCCCATGACAGGGAGCAGGGAGGTTTCTTTCCCTCTGTGGCTCTCTAGGTCAGGATCACCACACAGGGGATAAAATCAGAGTGAAACTCCAGGAGAAAATATCTCCAGACAGGCCAGGGGCACTGTTTGTGTGAGTGTAAGTGAGGGTGGGAGTGGGGATCTGTAGGGTTTTAATCCTTTTAAAAAGCAAAACACTCACAGTGCTGTGGTCAGAAGCTCGTGGCCATGGTCCAGCCTTCCACAGAGCCTGGTGCGGCAGGACACAGGTCTCCTCCCGGGACAGGGCCACGCAGGAATCCTGCTTTGCCCTTCCTTCACCGTGGAATAGGGGACTGTGCTTTTAGGAGACTCGGCCCTTTAGTTAGATTTCCGGGAAATTGATACTAGGAAATGTTTGATGGTTGTGCCCAGAGAGGGGATGTGGAGGTTTCTGTTGGGGAAAGAATTAACACCCAACCCAGCAGCACTAGGAGAAAACGAAACCCACCTCTCAAAATCCAAGGGCCAGAGTCAAGCCAGGGGCTGCAGGCTGCCCCCCTTCACGCCCTCTGCTGTGGAAGCCTTTCCCAGCCTCCCAGTTAGGAGGCGTTTCCCATCGCACTCCCTTGGAGCCCCTGTACCCCCCTTCAGAGAGTAACTGTGCAGTCAACTACTGTCACTCCCATTCTGGATGTGGCACGAGAGTCAGCTCATGCCTGATTTGTTTGTTGCCAGATTCCCTGTGCCAGGAACTTGTGTTCATAGAATAGGTGGTGGATGGGGGTGGATGAGTGCGTGGGGGCTGGGAGGTGAGGGGGGGAGGTGAGTGTGTGGCGGGTGGGTGGATGGGTGGATGAATGCAAGGGGGGTGGATGGGTGGATGAGTGATCGGGTGGGTGGATGGGTGGATGAGTGATTGGGTGGGTGGATGGGTGGATGAGTGATCGGGTGGGTGGATAGGTGGATGAGTGATCGGGTGGGTGGATGGGTGGATGAGTGATCGGGTGGGTGGATAGGTGGATGAGTGATCGGGTGGGTGGATGGGTGGATGAGTGAGCTGGTGTGGATGGGTGGGTGAGTGCAAGGGGGGATGGATGGGTGGATAAGTGAGGGGAGGGTGGGGGGTGGATGGAGGGGGGGGTGTGTGGGTGGATGAGTGAGTGGGTGGGTGGATGGGTGAGTGTGTGGGTGGGATGGGTAGGTGAGTGGGCAGATGGACAGACAGACAGACAGGTAGATAGGTGGGAGGATGGATGAGGCCACAGAATCTCTGAAGCATTTCGTTCTCTAACCTGAGCTAAGCTCACCGCTCTCCGTAAGCAGAACCGCTATCGGAAGCTGCGCTCAGTTGTGTCCGACCTGCTCGAAGGCAGCGAAAACGGATGGACGCATTAGCAGACGGGCGCATTCCTGCCCCAGCCGCACAGATGGGAACAGAGCTCTGTCCCTTGGGAGGGCACTGCCTCAGGCTGTCAGGCAGCCTTCTGTACCCCGTCTGCGGAGCTTACACAGAACAAAGTCTGGGCTGTCTCAATCGGTCCTCCTCACCCTATAAACCATACGTGTATTTATGTAACACTTCAGGCCTAATGGAGACCAGATGTGACCGATGGTGGCTGGGCCGCCCTGGAATGCTGAACCGCCAAGCTGACCCTCCTTTACGGCTGCTCAGGCTCAGCAATCTCTTTCAAACCTTAGGTCTGAGCCTCGATATGCAGCCATTAACTTCATTTTTCTGTGAAACGGAAACATCTGGCGATTTCTACTTGATTTGTTAGAATTACGTTCTGTACAATTTCTATTATCAGTCAGGGCAGTGCAGTATGAAGACACCGGCAGGGACGCAAGCAAGCCAGGGACACAGCTGGGTGGCCTTGGGCCAGCTGGTACTCTCTGGGACCTGTTTTCCAATTATAATTTTAAGAGTTGTCATTTATTAAACACTGCTTTGTTCTAGGCACCCTACCCTTTGCTGAGTAAAAGGTATAGATTATTGCCACAACTATTTCCTTTCTCAGAAGGGCAAATAGCTACACAGAAAAGGCTTCCAGTTTCAAGGCTAGATTCTGACTCTAAAACTCCACCTCTTCTCATTTCCAGGAAGTTCTCTGTCCTCTCCTCCGAGGAGTGTGTGGGTGGGGACGCCGCAGAATGTGCACAGACCTCTGTTAGGGCTCGTGATGCCAGCCAGCGCATTCCAGACGCCGGACGGCCTCAGGAAAGAGCCCTGCTGACTCTTCACTCTGGTGTCCCCAAGTTAACTGGTCCCCAGGTGCATTTGTCCTCTGCAACTCCTATTAATGTCTTGAAGAACATGGAGAGACATTCACACAAAAAAAGTGTCTGTTGAGTACCTATTCTGTGCCCGCAAGAGGGCCCTTGTCCCTCTGCTCAGGGAGCTTCCACCCTAGGGACAGGCGGCCCTGCCTGGTCCCCTGTTTGATGCTTGCCTTCTGTTCACAGAAAGTTCTTCCCTTCCGCCTGCTTTTCTCACTCGGGGCATGAACTTACAATGTACAGACATGTGCTTGCAACATATAGACACGTGCTTACAGTGTACAAACATGCTCTTATAGCATATGTACTGCTGCTGCTTTGCAAAGGTGACTGCAAACTCCCCAGGATGGCAGGTGGAGTCAGCCACCCCATTCCTGAAGGGAATGCAACCTGCTGCTGTTGTTCAAAGCCTCGTTCCCTGAAATGGCCAGACCTGAACTCAGCAGCAACATTTGCCAAGTGCAATTGCTCCATCGAATAGAAAAGTATATAAAACATAACAATTAAGGTTTTGCAAAGGTTTTAAGAAAAATTAAATTGCTGCCCAGCCAAGCATGGCTCAGCGGTTGAGCATCGGCTTAGGATCCAGGCGATCAGGGTTCGATTCCCGGTCAGGGCACACGCCCGGGTTGCAGGCTGCAGCAGATCAATGACTCTCTCATCATTGATGTTTCTATCTCTCTCTCTCCCTTCCTCTCTCTGAAATCAATAAAGATATTTAAAAAAAAAAAAAATTAAATTGCCAAGATTCCAATCAGTCTGCAAAACCTGCCCTGAAGAGCCTCCTGTTTCAGTCACCCTGCCATCTGCCATCCCAGCTTCCTCCTGCAGTAGGATCCTGTGATGTAGATGCCAAGCTCTGGAGCAGAGCCAGCCCTGGTCCCCACCACACTCCGAGTGCTTTTGGGCAAGTGGTTTCTACTCCCCTTTAGGACACCTCCCCTCAGAATGCGGGAACCACCGCAACAGATGGGAGGAGCTGCGGAGCAGGACCGTGAGAGTTTGGGGCGCTGAGCTGGGTGAGCGGTCTACATGTAATGCCCCACTGAATGTGAGCCCAGCTTCTGGTTCCTCTGGTCCAGCCAAAGGCCCACAGGGTGTCCTGAGAGTCCCGAGACACCTCCTGCAGTAAGTGCTCTCTGCCAGCTGCATGCAGCCCACACCAGGAGGGACAGAGACTGCCATGTACTCCACCATCACCCCCAGAGCTCCATGGGGTCTGTGACCTTAATACCAGCAGCGACAGGCTCAGCACACAGTTCTGTTTCCTTCCTAAGACACATGCAAATTTGGAAACAGAGGCTGGCCTCCTTGAGTCCATGTGGCTGTTTGCAAACAGTAAAACACATGCAACTCTGGAGCTTCACCCAGACCTGCAAAGTCCTCGCTGCACGCAAGCAGCACCCGCACTTGCCACTGCCCCTGGCCTTTCTTTTTTAAAAAAAAACTTTAGCCCTAGCCAGTTTGGCTCAGTGGTTAGAACATCGGCCTGTGGACTGAAGGGTCCCAGGTTTGAATCGCGGCAAGGGCACTTACCTTCCTTGCAGGCTTGATCCCAGGGCACATGTGGGAGGCAACCAATGGATAAGTCTCTCTCACATGGATGTGTGTCTCTCTCTCTTCCCCTCTCTCTGTCTCCCCCTTCAGCTCTCTCTGAACAGCAGAAAAAATATCCTTGGGTGAGGATTTTAAAACAACAACAACAAAAAATGTTTATTGCTGTTTTAAATTGCCTAAACTCAAACACAAAGCTGCTTTGCCCAGACAGAATTTATAACTAGTAATTTCCTACTAGTTAAGAGTCTATTTTTTTTTACTTTCATTATTCTCTGGGACATTTTGGAAAAGTATGCAAAACCAAGTGTGTTATTTTATTGACTTGAACATAAATTCAGATCTGCCGGATGGAATTTTGAAACTAACGGATGACCACATGGGCGTGCCTCCTACTCAATCCAATCTAACGTCCTTTTCATTTAAACTTAGTTTTACTCTGATAATAAAAATTATCCATGTTTGGTAAATAAAATGTGAAGAATATGGAAAGTACTAATTAAAAGAACAGAAATCACTCATGGCAACCTCAACTTGTCATTTTTTTCTAAAAGAAATCATTGTTCTTGAAAGAGACCCCTGAAACGCCATGAAGCCATGTCTGTGTCATCTGCGACATCCATGAGGTTGGCATTTGAATGGTTTTTGGCACTAAAACTGTGTTTCTGATCATGAAAGAGGAAACGTGAACAATTTTATATGAATTTGATACCATAGCCAAATTGCTACCTTCACTGTGCCAGGTCCCAGAAAACTACCAGCTTCGCGGTGGCTGAACCTATTTTAACAAAAGCTCCACTCACCCCAGTGCCCAGCGTGGAAAGCTGCCCCACAGCTCCTATCCTGCAGATGCAGATGTCAGAATCAGGTTGAAAGGACCAACAGAACAGCGTTGCTCAGGGAGGCAGACACTTGACTTTCTCGCACCAACGGATGCCATCTTTCCCGGCACCAACGGAAAGAGCCTCTTGCTGCCAGGCGCTCCATTCTCATGCTCCAGGTATTCTGATTGTTGCAAACACATTTTACTTGAAATTATGATATTGCTCTATGTATATCTGTGTCCTCCCCCTGCCGTAAGTTAAGGCAGGGGGCAATGATTTTTCTTGTACAAGCAAGCTCCATTGCTGGCACTTAGACCAGTGTGGATAAGAAACACACAATGAACACTTTTGAGAAGCTAAACTCAGTCATAAGTATCCATTACAACCTGCAGCACTGCAGTCACACCCCAGGTATCCCACTGTATCAGTTAGCTCTGCTGCTGTAACAAACACCACAGCCTCGATGGCCGAAACAACAGGTCCTTATGTTCTCACAGTCCTGGAGGCTGGAAGTCCAAACCGAGGTGCTGGCAGCACTGGTTTCTCCTGAGGCCTCTCTCCTTGGCTTGCAGATGGTCATCTTCTCCCCATGTCCTCACATGGGCGTCCCCGTGTGTGTGTCTGTGTCGTAATCTCTTCTTATAAGGACACCAGTCAGATTGGATTAAGATCCTCATAATAACCTCATTTAACCTTAATTACCTCTTTAAAGGCCCTATCTCCAAACAGTTTCATTCTGAGGTACTTCAGGTTAGGGCTTCAACATTTTGGGGACACAACTGAGCTATGACACCATCCCTGCCAATGACACTGTCCAGCATGGCCCTGCAGGCTGCCACTGTCCCTGTGGAGGTGAGACTGTTGTGGAGCCAAGGAGATTTACACTCCATCCCTCCTTTGCATAAGCAATGTGTTCACAAGGTCATGCTTCCCTAAGATTTGACAGCTCTCCTGGCTTTCCTTGCTCACTGCCCTTGGGTTGGGAGGGTGGCCCAGCAGCTGCAAGCAGGGATCCAGCCAAAGGGAAGTGATTTGGGAGAGTGCTTAATTGGAGCTTTGGGGGTATATTTTTGTGGTTTTAGTCACTTCCGTGTATGGTTAACTTATTGCTACGCATTCAAGTGTAGAAATGACTTTCTAGAGTGTCCCCACCACACTGTGTCAAGCCCCCGGTGTCTTGACAAGAGGTGGGATCCTTCCCTGCAGTGCTAGGAGGGAGCAGCCGAGAATAAGAAAGGCCTGAAAGGCGCGGAGCCTGAAGCTGGGCTCTGGAAACGCTCCCAGCTGTTACACTTCCCAACTGTAAGCGGTTCCCTCTGATGCCTCATCAAAAGAGAAGTGCTCTCTCATCAGGAAAATGTTTAAGATGCAGTACATTTTATCACAAATCCAACATACATTTTCTCCCATTTTGATGAAAACCACATGCAGTGGAACTTACCACAACTGTTTTGTAGGGCAAAAAGCAGGAGCAGTTACAAAAAAAGCTGGTACATCTATCTGCCAAGTCGCATTTTACCCACCCTGCCAAATTACAGATCCTATGAGTCCTATCGCTGGGAAGCAGACAGTTCCAGGTGACACAGGCACATTCCGCCAATGCAGTAAAACTCCTGAAATATTTCAGAAGAGTGTCAACTTATTAAAACTATGCTATTTTATGATATTGTGACATATATGGTGTTTGTCAACTTTCAAGAATATGTAACTTACATTGACTGCTTTTCTCACTCTAAACTTTCTTCCCTAAGTTTGCACTTACATGGTTTGTGTCCTGGTTCTACCCACAACCCCCACATTCCGTCCGCATGACCCTTCACCTCTGGCACAAGACTGGGTCTCTGAGCTGCACGCCCTCCCGCGGACCGTCAGAGCCCTGAATGGGGGGCCCCGGGAATGGCGGCAGCGGGAAGGGAGCGGAGGCAGGAGCTGAGGGCAGAGGCAGCTCGAGCGGGACCCAGTGACGCAGGAGCAGTGAGGACCCAGCCAGATGTGGCCAAGTCCTGGGCCGAGTGAGCTCCGCATCCTGAAAATGACTTGTAGTGCAGTGGCATGAGCTTGCGTTCCACTGAGGACTTTGCCACATCCAAAGGACACGTCTCTGGACAAGTCTTATTTCTAGAGGAGGCGTTCACTGGTTTGGATGGGGGTCAAGGGAGATGGTCATGCAACTGTGCTTTGTGCACTGGGATGTGCAGACATGAAGGGTGTCAGCCCCAATTCAACGTCAACGGGAACATGCAGTTTGTGGTGCGGAGACTTTATTCGAGGCCAGGCCCCTCTTTAGCCAGGCAGCCCTGCCACTCATCTGCCCCGCTGCTGAGCAGGCTCCAAAGGGAAAACCAAGCGCTCGGTCTTCGCCCGAAAATGCTCGCCGGACCTACTGCGGAGCTGGCTCAGACAGACAGAAGTCCCAGCCCCTGGTCCCTCCTTGGTCTGTCCTCGTGCAAATGGGCATGTGAATCCACACAGTTTAATTGGTGCAAAGACACTGTCCTGACTGGTCAGAATAGAGCCACCCTGATGGCTCAGGGCTGCCCGGCTCAGGTGGAGGGGAGAGCCTCAGGCCTACCCGCTGCACGAAGATTCCCGAAACCTTTGTAAGGGCTGCTCCGGGGCCGGCAGCCCAGCCTCAGGCTTCTCCGCAGAGTGCAGGGCGCACGACAGGCCCCTGTGCGGAAATGGCTGCTAAGCTCTGCTTTTAAAATCTGAGCCCAGTAAACCACCAGGAGCCGTTCTTAGTAGGTGGCTCTCCTTTTTTTCCTTCTCAGGGCTCACAAGGGTCACTTTCCAAAGCACAGTGAGGTGTTCGAGATTGCATTTTTAAAAAACAGATTTTAGCAGATTCCTGTCCATGTAGAGCACCACTAAGAGGTGGGTGAGGGAGGGGAGGCGAAAATAGGTAGGAAGGAGGGAGAGTGCTTCAGACTGGGCTGGCCCTCGGGCACCCCTGGGGTGCTGCCGTCACAGAGACAAGATGAGACTCCGCTGAGCTGAGTCACTGCAGGAATGACCAGGCTGCCTGGCCTGAGAAGCCCCAGGCAAAGGTATCTGTCTGGTCTCTAATAAAATTAGCTTCCTAAAAATCCCTTTAAAAATGTGTTCGGTGGGAAATGAACCTCCTGCCTTAGGAAAAAGAGACAGGAAGCCAGACTTAACCGGTAAAAGGGCCGCTTGGATTCTCACAAGGGTGGTTTGTACTCATGCTGCTGAGAGAGGGACAAGTTTGGTTTTGTTTTCTCCCATTCACTGCTCTGGTCTCAAAATAAGAGATAATTAGCAGAAATCACTCAGCATTAATAAAGCAGACATTCCCACATTTGGGTTGGGTGGGGCAGGGTGGAATGAGTAAAAGTGTAATAACTTTGTAGGAGAAACTTGTGTCTAAGATCTGAGACTGCGCAGCTGAAAATGCCGGAAAGCACTGGTGTTCCCAACCTAAAGGGCAAAACTGGGTTTTGGGATAACTGAGCCCACGTGGTGCTGTTATCAGAGACCTAGATCTTTCAGAGACATTCTTTTCTTAAAAAATGTGCAGGCTTGTACTCGGAAAGGAAGCATGCTTTTCTTTCCAGACCACATTGAAGTCATTTTATAGGTAATTGGTTTAGAATTAGGGCTGGGAAAGGAATCAAGGCTATTGGGTTGCAGAGATCTGGGCATAGGCATTTCTCCGACTTTCTACCCAAGAGGGAGAGCTTGCCTGGGAGCCCTCGGAAGCCAGCCTCTCTGTGGGCCCTCGGGTTGCCAGCGCCTTACACTGTGAGTGCACTTTGCCCAGACATAAGAGGGTGTCTAAGCTCAACCCACATCAGCCCTGTCTCACTGTCACTCCTTTGGCTGGAAATTACCTGACTTGATCCCAAAAATGTAATTACAGATGCTAAGATGAATGAAAAAGAACAGGCTAAGAGAAGTTAGTCACCCACTACAGGCCACTGGTGGCAGGACTTCCCAGTGTAGGTCAGTCCCCAAGTTTTCTTGTTGTTTGTGTTTTTCAGAAAGAAAAGAATGAGTTTGAAAACTTTCTGGAAAAATCCTCCTACACCAAAATTTTGTGTCCCAAAGGAAGTTAATTTTTTTTAATGCCCCTGTTCCAATAGGACTACTTAGGGGACAAAGTAAAATAAACACCACAAATATCTTCATATTATCAAATTCATGAAATACCAAAACACGTTAAAAATATTTCAAAATGTTATTGTTGTTTCCGCCCTTTCTCTTAAAATGCTATGTATGGCCTAAAGTCAACAGCAAAAGCTATTTTCAGGAATCAAATGGCAGAGGTGTTGTGCTGGGCACTGTGAACGGCAGAAAGCAGTCACTGGCGGTCCAGCCGTTACCTGACCGCACACGGGGACAAAGGCAACGGCAGCCCGCACGGTGCTCCAGGCGCGGCTCCGAGCCCACCTTCCTGCCCACCTTCCCGCGCACAACTTCTGTGAACTGAGAGCCACAGGTGCACAGGGTGTTTCAAGGATAAATAAGTTAGTCAAATTCAGTCCAGGTACAGCCAACTGTAAATTATTCAGGCATCAATTCCTGAATCGTACATTACTCTGGTGACATTTTTTTTGTTTCATGCTTTATGGATAAGTTCGTCTGGGGCAAAGAAACAATGAAAGTAAGGGAAGTCCACTTTGTTCTTTCTAGAAAAGCACAAACGGGCCTAGAATGGAGTTTCTCCAAATAGGGCCAGTGGGTGAGCCATGGCCCGTGGCTACACAGTCCCACCAATCACATCGAGAAGTTGGGGCTTCATTGGAAAGGCATTAAGGAGCTACCACAGGATTTTTGGCAAGACCTGTTCAGCTTCGTGTGGTAGGAGATGTGCTGGGCAGCCTCCAAGGCGGCCCCACTGATCCGTGCGTCCTGGTACTCATGCTCCGTGGGATGCTCTGCCCTTCGCTATAGACGGGGCTTAGTGACTTTCTCCAAATGAATAAAATACAGCAAAAGGGATGGATGCCACATCCAAGGTTCAGTTACTGGGAGGAAAGTTGGGGCACGAGCTCGTTCTCCACTTAGCTTTTGCCTGGCGTTGCATAGCACCAAGTCACGGTCATGCTCCTGGCTGGAGCTGGAGGTCACTGCTTGTCTATGAATATTTAAGTGTTGACCTGGGCAAAGAGAATGGTCACCAACTGTCATGCTAGGAGGGATATTAGAATGGAAAGAACATCCTAGAGAAAATAAACAAGTGATTGTGGACTCACTCTAGCTCCCAAAGTTGTATAGCATGGAAATGAGCTTAAGGTTAGCTTTGAAATCTTTAAAGCAAATGTAACAAAAGCCAAGAACGTAGCTGTTAATGTGAGAACTCCTATGTCTGTTCCCAGCAAAGCCCAAGCTTGGTCCTCTCTTGGAAGCTGGCAGGGACAGGATGGGCAGGTCCTGTTTAAGAAGCCTCACTGTTAGTACAATGCTAGGCATTCCACTCTCACTTTGGAAAGCTTTGCATTGGAAGATGTAGTCTAGCAGAATTTGTGTATTCAAGAGATGAACAGAAAGAAAAAGAAAGGAGGTTAATAATTGGGGAGAAAGTAGTGCTGGGAGATGGCTATGGAAACTTCCACTTCTGGCTCTAGCAGTCTATTTATAGCAGCCTTATCTTGCTGATGACTCACTGGAAAAGCTGGATACAATTCTAAAGTATCTCTCTTATGGTGGAAGCCATATTTGAAGAGAATTTCTCAAAACTCATGAAACCCATGGGTGTAAGAAGTTCAGTGAACCCCAAGCAGGTGAAATACACAGAAACCCATACCTAGGGAACATCAGGGCAAACTGCCGGAAACCAGCAACAAAGAGAAGAGTCTTTAGAGTAGCAAGAAAAAAAGTTAAGAGACATATAAACTTCAAAGGGGCAATGGTAAGGCATATAGCTGATTTCTCAGGGCAGACAATGAAAACAAAAGACAGTGGAATGACATCTTTATGTCATGTAAAAGTTTAGCACAGTGGAGATTTTATTTTCTTTTAATAGGCATAGGATCCATGTTTCCTATAACTTGGCAATACTAGCAAAAAAAGCAAGTTCTTTTGTCAAGTGTGCACCCTTGAAATTCAGCTGTGGAGCCCACTAGAAGGCAAGCCCACCATGACATAACAAGTTCCCCTGGGCTGGCCTCATGGGGGAGCAGGATCTGGGTGACCCAGGGACAACAAGTTTCTAAAAGAGAGAAGGGAGCAAGATTGTTAAAGCAATCACCTTATAACACATCCTCACTCTCTGGCAAGCCCTGAGTAAGCTCCAGGTATGTTCTGCTCCCTGGGATGTGTGAGACCAAGAACATCCAGGAGCCTGCAGCAGTCTTGTGGGGGTTTGTGCACGTCTGTTTCAACCGCGCACCTGCTCCTCCTTCAGTGACGCAGTGCGGCGATATGAGGCAAGGATTTATCTTCTGGACCTGGACTTCTGGTCTCTGCAGTCGTCCTTTGGGTCTCTTGCCTCCATCCATAAAGCTCCATTTCTCATGCTCATTCAGAAGAAATGGTGAAAGCAAACAAGTGGGGACTGGAAGTGGTGAATTCTTAAACAATCCCTTCAACAACTATTCTAAAGTGGGCTGGGCGGGTCTCTAGAGTTCATTTTAGTTCATTGGAATAGTTACAGAACTGAGAGAAATGTGACATGGTTTCTTAAATAATGTTTTCAGACACTAATTGATTAGGTTCAGCTTTGTGATTCTAATTTCTCTAGAATGTAAACCTGAAACATACTGAAAAACCAAGTTGTAAATTTTTCAACTACACAATGCATACTTGTGATCTCTTTCTTTGTTTTCCCTGTTAATCAATGAAGTTTTTGAATCTTTTATGGAAGTATAATCTACAGAATAGAAAAATACATATGCATGCACACATACCATAAAAGGATACCTTGATGTATTGTCGCAAAATGAAAACCACGGGAGCCAAAAGCATGTGGGCCAGGTGGCCACATCCTCAGGCCCCTGGGCTGGAAAGCTGAGTGGGTGGGTTCCACCCACCCCACCCACCTTGTACAGTTCAGCCTCCACCACGAGGCTGAAGGATTGTGGTTGGGCACTAGAGTTTGTTTGGGGGTGGAGTGGGAAGAAGGTTCTGCTAAAAACAAACAAAAAAGGCTTAAAGTGACAATCTCATTGCCCGTAAAAGTTCCTCAGATGAAAACCCTGAGGGTCAGGGTTCCTTTGTGTCCACAGCTCAGGACATGGGAGTGCACTGTCATGCCAAGGCATAGACCCCGAGCCAAGGGCAGGAGGCAGCTTTGAGCTCACCAGCAGAGCTCCAAGTGAACAGAGCCCAGCGTGGGCAGGAGCCCTCACGAGGAAGTAGGGCGTGTTCCGGAGGCATATGTGTGGGCGCCGCTGATCAGGAGTCAAAAGTGGACAAGGTGCCAGCAGTAGAGTGAAGACTCCGTCTGCCTGGAGCCATCTCCTCTAACAATGGTTCGCTGTGCTCCTGCAAAAAGTCCCGGCCTCAAGGGCAGGCTGGTTAAACAGATGTCATGGAGTTATTCTGAGTCAAGTCCAAAACACAGCATCCATCCAGCAACAGCTATGGGAAGTTTCAGTTTCAGGCCTCCACGCAGGATTCAGCCTGAGTTCCCAGAAACGGTGGGTGCTTCCCAGGCATCAGAACCCGTGCCCGCCCCTTCAGTGCAGGGCATTCTGTTCCTTCCGGGAGGCAGTGTCACCCCTGCCCGCCACTCCTGTACTATTAGCTGCCGCCCTTCGTGCCCTCAGGGATGTTTCTCAGCCTGGAGCCAGTGATGCGCTTCTCCTGATGTGACGCTGGGAACTCGTGAGCGGACCATCCGCTCTGTGATTCTCAGGTACACCTTTCCTCAAGGCTCCACACTGCAAGGATGCTCGCTTAGTTGCATGGTTTTTATATATATTTTTCCCACAGCCTTTCCTCTCCCTTTGAGAGTAGTTTTCTCCAATGAAATTTTAAGGCATCCTTTCTCTAATTCCTTTTTTCAGAAAATATTTCTGTGGTCCCTTGGAGGCTCATAGGAGATGCATTTGTACTGCTCTGTTTTTACCCTGCTGCCTCCTGCACAAGACATATCGATCATCAATTTCTCTGTCTTTTTTTTTTTTTTTTTTTGAGAGACTGCAGTATCCAAACACTAAAAGAGGCCTTGTGGGGATAATACAAAGGACATAAGAGATGAGATATGGCCCCTGCCCTGGAGTAAATAGTGAAAGGGATGTTAATTAATACCTCACATGGCCAGGACTCAGCTCAGCATTTAAATCATCCCTTGAATTCCTAGAGACCTTGAGTAACATCTATGGAAATAGTACTTTTTGCAAGCCTCCTTTATTAGAAAAAGGTTTTCACCTCATCTTTAGTAACTTGAACCATTGTTTTAGAGCCTGGGACATGGTGGAGCTTCAAGTAGATGTTCTGGGATAGACGGATGGATGGGGGATGGATGGATGGATGGATGGATGGATGGATGGATGGATGGATGGGTGATGGATGGATTAAAGGAAAGTGGATGGATGGATGGATGGATGGATGGATGGATGGATGGGGGGGTGGATGGATGGATGGGTGGGGGGGTGGATGGATGGATGGGTGGGGGGGTGGATGGATGGATAGGTGGGGGGTGGATGGGTGGATGAATAGATGCATGGAGGATGGGTGGATGGATGGATGGATGGATGGATGGATGGATGGATGGATGGATGGATGGAGGGGTGGATGGATGGATGGGTGGGGGGGTGGATGGATGGATGGATGGAGGGGTGATAGATGGATGGATGGGTGATGGATAGATAGGTGGGTGAAATATGATGGATGGTTGGATAGATGGATGGGTTAAAGGAAAGTGGATGGATGGATGGATGGATGGATGGATGGATGGATGGATGGATGGATAGGTGGGGGGATGGATGGGTGGATGGATGTATGGATGGGTGGGGGCGTGGATGGGTGGGTGGATGGATGGATGGATGGATGGAGGATGGATGGATGGATGGATGGATGGATGGATGGATAGGTGGGGGGATGGATGGGTGGATGGATGGATGGGTGGGGGGGTGGATGGGTGGGTGGGTGGATGGATGGATGGATGGATGGATGGATGGATGGATGGATAGGTGGGGGGATGGATGGGGGGATGGATGGATGGGTGGGGGGGTGGATGGGTGGGTGGGTGGATGGATGGATGGATGGATGGATGGATGGATGGATGGATGGATGGATGGATGGATGGATAGGTGGGGGGATGGATGGGTGGATGGATGGATGGATGGATGGATGGATGGATGGATGGATGGATGGAGGATGGATGGATGGGTGGGGGGGGTGGATGGGTGGATGAATGATGCATGGGTGGATGAGTGGCGGGGTGAATGACTACTTTACTTGATAAAGGGTATCCCAGTGGGGAGTCGGCCTGTGTGGCGGCCTGATGTGGCTGTGTAAACGTGAAGTTCACTGACCTTCTTGCTCCTGTTTCCTCATCTCTAAAATGGAGACAATATATGTCCGTGATCTCTTACCTATGGATTTGTTAAGAATTGAGAAGCTTCCAGATTTCAAGAGGGCAATACAGTATATTAATGTACATTTTGCCACGAAATGAGTTTCAGAAATGTTCGATCTTGGAGCATGTTTGGACCATCGCCGTGAACGTAAGAGAATACGAATCTGCCCTCCGCGCCGTAGAGAGCCCTGCGCAGCCCGCGGGAGCGCGGCGCTGGCTCGCGTGGCCCTCCCCGCCTGCGCACAGCACCGGCGCCCCGAAAGCCGGCGCGCTCCTACCCCCGCCCCCTGCGCGCGCGTGGGGCGTAGACGACTGGCTGGGAGGGAGGGGGGTTCGGAACCGGCTTCTACGCCCCCCCCCAGCGCCCCCCGCAGGCCCCTCCCTCTTCTCGAAGCGCCGTTCCTCGTGCCGGGCGCGGGGCTTCTCCCCTTCTGCCCGCGGGCGCCTCCCCGCGCTCGGGCTCTCACTTTGAGGCCCTGTGCCAGTGCCTCCCAGCCGGGCCCTCCTCCAGGAAGCGGCTCTTGAGCTTCAGACCCCCTGTGTGTGTGCTCTGGAAAGTCTGATAAGCACCCCAATTGCAACGTCCCCAAAAGAATCCACCTTGTTCCTTGTGTTATACGAATGGCACCGGCGCCTTCCCAGGCTAGGGCCCGAGGAGGCGCCCCCGCCTCTCCCCTAACCCGGGGCTCAGTGCCCGTCTGCCCGCTCGGCCCCCTGCGCTGGGCCTCCCACCCCCGCAACTGCTTCCCGCATTCAGGTTCCTGCCACAGTTTGACTTATTGCAGCATTTCTCAAGGGGTGATCCAGGGACCTCTTCCCAGGATCCAAGAGGCTTTTGGGGTGTCTGCAAGGTCATGATCATGCCTGGTAAAAGCTATTCAAGTGCAAAACAGACCAATGGATTTTAATATGTGCATGGATGTGGTGTCTGATTCCACTCAGCGACTAGCCTCTACGAAACCACCACTTGTTGAATTTTGGTGTGGTGTCAAAGAATATTGTGCGCGATTATCTGAAAATACTATTAAAATGTCTTTTCCGACTGCCTATCTGTGTAATCAGATTTCTTTTGTGTACTCCAACCAAAAACCACTCACAACAGACTGATCGTGAAGGCAGGTCAGACTCCATCTGGCTTTCACGTGCCCATACAGTAAAGTGATTTGAAAAAAAGCTTAAACATCATATTTTTCTCTAGAGCTTTTTTGGAAAATATACTTATGTTTCATAACAGTGTGCTATGTTAATATGTAATGGATTAGTCATTATTATGTATTTAATGATTAAATAAATAGTTTTTAAATATCTAATTTGGCAAATATTGATAGATACAACCCCTAAAAACAAAAGTACTTTTTGAGTGTAAAGAGGCCCTGAGACTGAAATGTTCGAGAGCTTTTGATCTACAGAAACAGCCTTCTGACCGGGCCCCCTCGCTCCAGTTGCCCTTCTCTGATCCTCCCTGGCCAAAGTGACTCCCCTGCAAAGCAATGTGGTTCCACAAATATAAAGCAATGTGGATCCCCCAGATAAAGCCCTGGAGTGGCCCCCAGTGCTCGAGGATCAGGTGGTAGGCAGGGATATTCACAGTCCTCCAAGCTCACCTCCTTTTACTTCTCCCTCCCTCTCAGTTCTCCGGCCATGCCAAGTGCCTCGCCTTCTCTTGTGACGTTTGAACAGTACTTCTGGGATATTCTCTCCACTCTGATGAACTAGTCAGCATGCTGTCAATTATAAGCACAGAAAAACCAACATAAATTGAACAACAAAGGACACTTACTGGCTCAGGTAGCTGAAGAGTTCAGCTCAGCAGCGTCGCCTCTTGTCTATATTCTCAAAATAGGATTTGTCATAAGGCTGGCTCCCTTCATGGTGGTGGGATGGGTGCCAGCAAACCAGGGATACACAAGTCCTTACTTTGCCCAGTGGTTCAGTCTTTCTTTTTAAATATTTCACAAAAGACAATGGTTTCCCTCTGGTAGGACCATATTAAGTCAGTGACCATTGATGGCCAATAGCTTGAGTTCCAAAAAGTCGACAACAGAGAAGGCCCATGTATTCCCATCGCACAATGTACCATCCTGTCGCTGACACTTATTGTAGTGGATAGACTATAACTGTTTGCAGAACCATCTCTCTCCCCTACATGAGCTCAGGAATTGTGTTATCCTTGTTTAATGCTGTATTCCCAACGCCTAATGTAATGAGGGCTTGGTGTGTAGTAGGTGCTCACTAAATGTTTACTGGTTGGAGAAAAGTAAATAAGGGGAGGGAGGAAAAGTTGGGCTCCGGAGAAGAGTATCTGGACCAAGAATGAAGATAGATTTTTCCAGCTCAGAGAGCATGTTGGGTCCTTGCTCTGAGTTTTCAGGTAGCATCATGGTGATTATTACTGATTATTTAAATACTTCATATCTTACTTGGAAGCTTTAGAGAAGATACAATTTAAAATGAAATTTGATTCGGAGATTTATATCAGTCCGGTCAAAATAATTTATTTTAAGGAGTTTTTATTATAAAATTGTCTAGTACATTTTTTAAATTGTCTTTTTAAATTATCTGGAGAATTTTGATAAACACAAGGCATATAATCCTGAATTTCACATTTTGATCCTTTGTTCAGATCTTATCCCAGGAATTACTTTAGCTTCCAGGAGCCCTGGTATTGTGGCACCTCAAGAGGACTACAGTGGCCGGGGATGAACATTTGGTGAACATTTGGTCTGTGTATACAAGGAAAGAGCGGGCTCTCCTTTTTAACTGCATGTCAAGTACCCTGCAACACTGTGGGGAAAATCAAGCCTGAGCACTTGAAGGTGTCGCTCCAGATATTATAAACTTTAGATGAGGGGGGGAAACAGTCTGTTTTTCTTGAATGCTGTTTGAGTTGTACCTACTAAGTTTTTTACAATATTTACTATTCAGGTCCCGTTATTGCTCTTCTCTAAAAAGGGGAAATTAAAAGATAGTTCTGTGTTAACAAAGTCATGAGAAGTTTTCACATAAAAATCTTAGTTTCAAAACTAATTTAATGTCGTCATAAAACAGACAATGCTTCTGGAATTCGATTGCATGTGACATGTTTTATATAGTTCACTTCCTCGATCCAAAATTCAATTAAATCTGAAACATCAGAACCTGGCAGTAGGCCCCCCATGCTGCTCGGCTAAGCCTCCCTCACCAGGGACCCCTAGACTTTTTCTTTTCAGTCCCATGCGGAATTGTCATCCCACCACGTGTGTCCCTGGAAGGCCTGGCTGAGATGCCCTCTGGTGATCTGACCCTTATGAAGCCCCATCTTGACACTGGCAAGGCCACGCAGTCTCTGTCCAGTGTGAATCCTGGGAGGTTTTGCAAAAACAGTATGAAGACTTGGCCAGTACATTAACCATGTCATTATTTTCTGTGTTTCTGACGCTTCCACATCTGGGGCCTTGGTGACCTGAATGGACTGTCCCTCCCTGGACAGCCAATTCCAGAGGGAGTGGAGGACTTGGATCTGCCTGAAAACACACCCCTCATATCAAACCAGCTCATCCAGAGCCACATACCCACCTCCCCTACCAGCTTTTACACCCTGGTCCACTGTCCACCTGCCCTAATCACCCCAGGGCCAGGTACCAGGCAGCTAGGACAGCTCCTGTGCCCGGAGCCCCCTGGAATTGCTCCAGCTGGCCAATCCTGAGCCTGCTCACCCTGCCTCGCCCATTCCTTCCCGTGGGAACCACAGTAAAGGCTCTTGCCCACCTCCCACCTCCCCCTGCCTCCTGACAGACACTGGTGGTCCTGAGTGGCGTGGCGGGTGCCTCCTTCTGAGAACTATAACAAACCATCTTTTCAATGGCAGTTGCCTCCTAATCTGCTGGCTTCCGAGTGCCTCACGTTTCCCATTAGCACGCTGGGTTTTAAACAGCAAAGGCCGTAGCTTCTCTCATCCTGCACCTACAGGAAGAACCTTGGGGAGAGTCGCTCGGTAAGGGAGCCCCGTCCTTGCAAGTGCAGACTGGACTGGGCAGGGCAGGCCAGGTCCTATGGGACGTCCTCTCCCAGGTCCCACAGCATCCAGCTGAGCAGCTTCTGCCCTCTGGGCACCTTTCCACTCATCCCAGCTACTGACACATTCAGGTCTTTTTTCAGTTTTGACCTTAATGACGATCCTCATCTACCTGAGTCAGGAACAGCTGTCCTGGCGGATTCGGCAGAGGCCCATGCATTGCTGTCGTGGCTCCCGGCAAGTCCTGAGGTGACCGGGTGGGGGGAGATCAGTGCTCATATATGTGGCTGAGAGGCTGATCTTATTTCCCACGGTGTCTCCCAGGAGTAACTAGACTCATTGGTTCTCACTTGGGGATGAAGATCCTTGGCCTCAGTGGGTGGTGAGCAGCAGTGGCCTCAGGGGACAATGCTTCACAGGAGAAATGGGTCTGCCAAAGGAGCCGGCTGGTCCTGGCTCCTTCCTGCATGAGCAGAAGGGGGCCAGCATTGTAAGTCTCCAGTGGGGGCAGGCACTTCAGGGATGTTACTTCATTTCAAACTCAAACAAACACTCTGCAGGTTCACTATTATATTTCAAACTTGTAGAGGAAGAAATTAAAGCTAAGACAGACTAAGAAAGTGCCAGAGCTACAGAAATAAGGAGCAGTGAAACAGGGACAGGGACTTGGGTCTGTTTCGAGCCAAAGTCCTTGTTCTCACAAACAGGCTGCCCTGATGGCGGGTGACCTTGGGCCCAAACACTGCGCACTATCAAGTATGGCAAGAGTGCAAGCTCGGTCGCTTAGCTCCTCTGAGATCTGAACCTACTTTCTAAGAACACGGCGAGCACCAGACAAGATGGGAAAACCACTTTGGCAAGTGTAAGTCCATGCCCGCTTGTAAAATATGTGTATTATAAGAGTGCCACAAAAATCTATCAGCCTCAGTTCTCTAGGAGCCTCGGGTCCCCAGGAGACTCAGGCCCCCAGGACCCTCGGGTCTCCAGGTGGTACCCATGCCAACGTCTGCATGTGCTCCATGCCACCAGCAAAGGCCAGCACAGTTCCCTAGTTTCAAGGCTGTAATTTGCAAAGGCTCGCTGGTCTACGCCATGCTCTGGTCAGATGGAGACCAGCGCTGCTATCTTTTAATTGCATGTGTTAGAAGCCACAGCTAATTCAGGACAAGCTAAAACATTTGGAATCCGTTCCATCGCAGCAAAGCCTCTGACGCTATGCCAAGCAGTGCCACGTTACACAAACCACCAAAGGGAGAGGAAACAACACAGCAGTGTGACTAAGGCCCACCTTTCCACAAAGACCTGATTCAGACATGACCGTTCAAATTCCATTCAAAGAAGATATCAGTTCCTGTTTCATGAGAGTCTGGAAACCATCTGGACGTGGCTCACATCCCCTTGAAATTTAATGTGATGAAGACAGAGGCTGTGGAAATGTGTGGGTGCTGCTGGATAAAAGTTTGTCTGGTACGTGGATGAGTGAATGACTGAGAAGGAACTGCAAACAGTCCTTGCTCTCGGGTACACAGGGACATCAGCACTGTGCTGTCGGGAAGGTGCCCCCAGGAACTTCCTCTCGTGTTAGCGAAGCAGACCCCATGTCAGCGCATGGCCGCTCTTCCTTTAACTGAACATTGCTGTTCTAACTGGTCTTCTTGTTCACTCTCCTACTGACGTTCTTAGATAGAAAGACAGTCATCACGTATCTTTTAACTGAAGCGGGTTTTTTTATCAGAGTATGCTTTGCTATATTTCAAACCTTCACATTCAGACACAGGAGGTCTGCAGCCTAAATGCTGTGGAGGACACATTACTGAATGATGCTTGTGTGTCGTGTTCTTTGCAGTCCTGTATTCATGAGCCTAAGTCGTGGGAGAAGACGTCATAGTCATTGAATGCCTCCTCTGTGCCAAGATCTCTGTTTACATTCATCAGTTGAAGAATTTCTTGGTCCAACTTGGCAGGCATACAACATTCTGTACTGAGTGCCACTGAGGTGCTGGGGACACACAGGCCCTGACCTCAGGTCACTCTCAGGCCAGGAGAGACGTTTTTTAAAAGCATTAGAGGAGATTCCATCACTTCTATCATGAAATTATGTTCAGAGGACTACGAAATCTAAAAGTAAGACAAAGCTGAGTGTTTTATCCAAAAGAACTGAAACCAGGGTCTCAAAGAGGTATTTGCATACCCACGCTCTTAGCACCCTTACTGACAATAGACAAGATGTGGAGGCAACGCCAGTGTCCATCTACAGGTGAGTGGATAAGCGAAGTGTGGTGCGGACATAGAACAGAATACTGTTCAGCCTTAACGAGGAAGGACATCCTGACACCTGTTACAACGTGGATGAAGCTTGGGGACATTATGTCAAGTGAAAGCAGCCAGACACAAAAGGACAAGTGCTGCAAGATTCCACTTACATGAGGTGCTTGGAGTAGCACTCAAACTCCGAGCAGAGAGAGGAATGCTGGTTACCAGGGGCCCAGGGGGCTGGGAAGCTGTTGCTCAGGGGGCTGCAGTTCCAGCCGAGCAAGACGGACAAGTTCTACAGATCTGCTGTACAAGGGCAGGCGCAGAACCAACCCTACAGAGCTGCTCTCCTAAAAATGGCTGGGGGGGGGATTTACAGTACGCGTTTTCACCACCAAAACGAAAGCATGGCAAGGTCAGACACAACCTCTCAAAGGCTGGGCTTCTGTTGAGTCCCCCCAGGAAAGCTGAGGAAGGCAATACTGTCCCATTTCACCATAGAATTTAAATTTATCATTATTGTTGAAAGTATTACAGACGTCCCCTCTTTCCCCCCATTGATCCCTCCACCCTGCACACACACCCCTCCAGTCCTTCACCATGCTATTGTCTGTGTCAATGGATTATGCATATAAATTCTTAGGTTAATCTCTCTCCACCCACTGGCCCACCCCTGCCTTCCCTCTGAGATTCTGCAGTCTGTTCCATGCTTCTATGTCTCTGGATCTATTTTGTTCATCAGTTCATTTTGTTCATTAGATTCCACATATGAGTAAGATCATGCGAAACCTTTCACTTAATGGCTTATTTCACTTAGCACAATACTCTCCAGGTCCCACCATGCTGTCTCAAAGGCAAGAGGTCCTTTCTTACAGCTGCATAGTATTCCATGGTGTAAATGTCTGAGGAGATACTTGATATGATTTCAATCTTCTTGAACTTATAGAGACTTGTTTTGTGTCATAACATGTGGTCTATCTTTGAGAATGTCCCATGTGCACCTGAGGAGAATGCATGTTCTGCAGCTCTGGGGTGAAATGTTCTGTAAATGTCAGTTAAATCTATCTGATCTAGTGAGTCATTTAGAGTCACTGTTTCCTTGTTGATTTTTTTTGTCTGGAAGATGGATCCAGTAAAGCCAGTGGGGTGTTAAAGTCCCTGACTGTGACTGTATTGCTGTCCATCTCTGCCTTAAAGTCCTCCAGAAGTTTTTTTCAGCCTGTATGAGGCTTTTGTTCTGAGGTGGGTCTCTTGCAGACAGCATATATTTGGGTCATGTTTTCTTATCCATTCAGCTAACCTATGTCTTTTGATTGGAGCATCTAAGTCATTTACTTTTAAGATTATTATTGATAGGTACTTATCCATTGCCATTTTAATTCTTTATACTTATGGTTCGCTCTCTCTATTTCTAATTCTTATTACAGCAGTCCCTTTAACATTTCTTGCAATGCTGGTTTGGTGGTAATAAACTACTTTAGACTTTTTTTGTGTCTGAGAAGCTCTTTATTTCACCATCCATTTTTGAATGATAGCCATGCTGGATAGAGTAGTCTTGGTTTCATACTCTTGCTTTTCATTACCTTGAATACTTCATGCCTGTAGAGTTTCTGATGAGAAATCAGCTGACAGTCTTATGGGAGCTCCTTTGTAGGTAGCAAATTGCTTCTCTCTTGCTTCCTTTAAGATTCTCACTTTGGCCCAGCTGGTGTGGTTCAGCGGTTGAGCTTTGACCTAAGACCCAGAAGATCCCAGTTCGATTCCCAGTCAGAGCACATGACCAGGTTTCGGGCTTAATCCCCAGTGTGAGGGGTGTGGGGAGCAGCTGATCAATGACTCACTCTTCACTGATGTTTCTCTCTCTCTCTCTCCCTCTCCCTTCCTCTGTCTGAAATTAATAACAAAATATTTTTTTTAAAAAAGAAAAAGAAAAGAAAAAGATTCTCTCTTTGTCTTGAATTTTTGGCATTTTAATTATGATGTATCTGGGCGTGGGCCTCTTTGGATTCTTTTTGCTTGGGATTCTCTGTGCCTCTTGAACTTGTGTGGCTTTTTCCTTCACCAGGTTAGGGAAGTTTTCTGCTATTATTTCTTCAAACAGTTTCTCTAACCTTGCTTATTTCTTCATCTGTGACTCCTATGTTGCAAATAATATTATATTTCATGTTGTCCAACGGCTCCCTTAAACTATCTTCCTGTTTTTTAATTGTTTTTTCTTTTTGGTTCTCTGATTGAGTGAATTTTTTCTACCCTGTCTTCTAATTCTCTGATTCAATCCTCAGCTTCCCCTAATCTGCTGCTTATTCCTGCCAATGTATTTTTTATTTCTACTATATTATTCTTAATTTCCTTCATAGTTTCCATATCTTTTCTCATGCTGTTGAGCATCCTTATGGTCAATATTCTGAACACTATGTGTGATAGACTGCTTATCTCCATTTTATTTATCTCTTCTTCTGGAGACTTCTCTTGTTCTTTCATTTGGGTTTGTTTTTTTTTGTCTCCCCATTTTGGCTGCCTATTTGGGTTTGTTTCTATGTATTAGGTAGATCTGCTAGGACTCCCACTCTTTTGGATGGTCTCTGGTGCAGGCCAGTGTCAGATGCTGTTTGTGACTGGCCTTGAGTATTCTGTTTTTGTGGCTCCCTCTTCTGAGGCTGGGTGCATTTGGAAAGGCCAAGATGTGCACCAAGGTCTGTTTTTCCAAGCCCTGGATCCAGAAGCAGATCAGGAAAATATTCAAAGTACCCAGAGGCTGAGTGTTATTCAAATTCTCTTAAAGAACCTCAGGCTGTAGTCCACAGCAAGACATAAACTTCATACTGTGGGTCGAGAGGTTTTCCAATGGGTGGGGCAATTGCTTCCCCTGCCACAGGCAAGAACTGCCTGGATGATAAGTGTCTTCCTAAGAAAGATGTTCTCTGCCACATGGGACAATGACTCAGCACAGGAATCCAGAAAGGCGCCCTTCGAGCTCTATCTCCAGAGCCTGCAACCCTGGTTTCTCCTCACACTGCTCTAGTCCACTCTTCCCTCCCTCTGCTGGAGCCCAAGGTGAGTGACTGCACATGAAAATTTTGTTGTGTTGGTCCTTTAAGAGGGTGCTTGCATTTCCAGCAATCTCTCCCTAACAGACGGAAGCCCCACTGCTTTTCACAGCCAGGTGTTATGTGGGCACCTTTCTCAGTTCTGATGCTCTGGGCTGAGGAGCCCAGCTTGTGGTTTAGGCCCCAGAGTTTCCAGTGGGAACCCCCACAGCTGAGATATCCCTCGGGACCTTCAGCTCCTGTTTATGGGAGCCCAGCCAGTCTTCTCGTGTCTCTGCACTTCCTACCAGTCTCTATGTGGCTTCTATTTTATGTCCTTGGTTATGAGGGTTCTCTCCAGCTTGTCTTCAGTTGATTAATCAGGATGGTTTTCCTCTATTTTAGTTGCGATTCCAGTATGGTCCTGGGAGAGTGTCAGTGTAGCTTCCATTTCACCACCACCTTGGAATTTACCCAAAAATTATTTCAATCAATGGAACCTGACTAATGTGCAAGTCTTCCCAGAACATGATCCTCAACAGCCAGCATCTTGCAGACCTCTCTGCCTCCCAATGGGCGTGGAGCTTGAAATTCTTGGAAACTTTAAAAAAGACCTAAATTATCGTTTTATAAAGACACTTATGTATCTTCTCCACTAAAATTATGTTTCAATTTTTTGTTTATTGTTTTTTGCTTGAAATACAAACACTAATTCGATATGGTATGTCAGAGAAACATGCTACCCTTGCCCCTAAAGACGAAATATTAATTCCCAAAAAAACCTATAAACAACATGCATAGTAAATAATACAATTATGGATGTCCTTGTTGGGTTGTAGCCATTGCTGTTCTTGGCTGTCAAGTCAGAGTGGAGGAAACTGTTCCTGTGGTGATATTATGTGAATGGATCTCAGACAGTGGAGACTCTGCCCCTCAGAGAAGTTTTGACATTATGACCTGAAGGCACTACTAGCAACTAGTTAGTGATCAGGGATGCTGCTGCATATCCTGCCATGCACAGGAAACCTTACAATAAATAATCATTTAGTCCAAAACGTCACTTTCTAGTGCTGAGGCCGAGGGACGCTCTCTGAAATTGCTCCCTCCTGCTCACTTCATCTCAGGTCAACGGAAAGAATGGGCAGTTTCGTTCCCTGCCAGGAATTAAGTCCTCAGAAGCACACTGCTCATGACTGGGAAATGTTTGTTTTCAATTGTGGTATTTTTATACAAATGACAGCAATTCATCCAAAAGGGGTTAGAATGATAAAATGCAAGGGACAGGGACACCAAGTTCCCTTTGGAGCTCTGTGCTGGCTTTGCATCAGATTCAAAAGGTCGTGCCACATGTAAGCGGTCAAAATGGTACATTTCTTGATTTGCTACCAGACGTGGGAAGAGAGCCACATTCAAATCAGTCCTCAAAATCCCATGTTAGGAACTGTTTTACTCACTGTGTAAGTTCTATGTTCGTAAACATGTTACTCAATTCAATTATCCCATTAAAGATTTACTTGGTATAAAGCATAACAGGATTAAATTAAAATTAGAGGGGGGGAAATCAGGCCCAGAAAACTACTTATTTATAGTTTATTTACAGAAATAGTCGGAAGTCAACCCAAGAGGCAAAATCTTCCATGTAAATTTACCCAATGTGGGCTACCCCTATGAATCAAGCTATCTGACTTTATATGTGGATGGCATGGTCTCTTACATGGTTACCTAAACTTTAGCAGCTTAAACCTGCACATTTATTATATCTCAATTTTTGTGGGTCAGAAATCTGGGTATGACTTATTTTGGTTCTCTGTGTTAAGATCTCTCACAAAACTGCATGCAAGTGACAACAGGGGCCGCAGCTTCCCCTGAAGGTCTGACTGGGAGTGAGCTACATCCGAGCTTACTCACGTGGCTGTTGGCAAAAGTCAGCTTCTTCAAGCTGTTTGTCCCAGGCCCTCATTCTTCCCTTGCTGGACACCCTCAGCTTCTTGACAGATGGCCTCTTCATCAGGGGGAATATGCACCAGGCCAGATAGGAAATGCCAGTAGGGTGGACATTCCAGTCCTTCATAGTCTAATTTTAGCTGTGTGAGCACCTCACATTAGCCATGTTCAATTTTTAGAAGCAAATTGGACGTCTGCTTTCAGGGGGAGCGGAGCACACAGGGTGTGAAGGCCAGGAGTTCAAAGTGACTGGGGCCCTTATGAGGCCGGGCCCCAGGACGCTGATGGGAAGACTCTTGCTCTCTTTTTGAGAAAGGTCCAAGTTTGACGGCTATCTTCCCCTAGAGACACAGACAGATTCAAAGCTTCCAGTTTCCCTTTATTTCTTGTTAAATGCACTGCTAAGCAATGTGTAATTACAAGTACTACTTTTAGCCACAACAGTCCCAGGCCGCTGAGCCAGTGTGTTTGCGTATCTGCGGATGTGGCTACAGAGGGTTTTGCCTCAACATGTCCCCCACCCTGTCAGAGAGACTAAGCAGCAGACGGAACAAAGTGAATGTGCATGCTGAGGGTGGGGGCTGCATGTGGCCACTTTCATCGCCTTCCCCAGAGCTGCTCAGAATGTCCCCCACAACTTTCCTTCCACTTATTTGGAAAGAAATGTAGTGGCTTTCTCCATAATTATTCATTGAAAAGTACATACCAAGATAGAAAGTGAGTGAATTTTCTGGGCAACTGCAGTTGGTTGCTCCCCTCCTGACCTGAACTGATGTGCAGCTCACCCTTTGGGCGGGTTTGAAACTGTCTTGTTCAACACCAACCACAGTGTGATGACCCACCTGCTTCACAGAAGGACATATGGAGCCTCAGGCTCTGTTTACAGAGGGTCTCACTCACAAACCCCTCACTACCCACATCAGCAGTAGGGTGCTACCCAAGTTCCTAGGGAGAAGCCCAAGGCTCGGATCCAGGGAATCACAGGAAGGAGAGAGGCGAAGAGGAATGGAATGTCATGGAAAGAACAAATACAAGAGCATGCTCACCCAAGTTGGCCTCACCTTCTTAAGGAGAAAACTGAAGTCTCCATCTCACTGGAGGCCTTCCGAGAAGCCACCTGAGATGACCGCTCCTCCAGCAAGGAGGAAAGCTCCTCCACTGCCAGCAGGTCTCCCCATGAGAACCAACTCCCTTTACCTCTGACCATCAAAGAATCCGGGGCTGGGGGTGCTGTCAGCACAGGGTCACAGTGAAACTACCCCGACATGTGACAGTCATGGAGCGCAACACACCTTCTTCCAAGGAGCACAGAAGGCTCCACTCCACAGCCTGTGGGAATTCCATTGCTGCCAGGACACCTTCCCGGGGCGGTCACAATAGCATCACGCAGGAGCTCTGGGAGCACAAATCTAAGGCAGTGTGGAAACGGGGTCTAACACAACAAAACCATGTGTTTGCTTACAGTGCTTTAGCTTGGAAGGCTTCTCTAGGCTAACGACTTGGGGTGGGTCTGAGGACACCGCACAAGATGTCAGCAAGCCGAGGTGTGTAGCAATTGAGTAAATACAGGAGTCACCTGGGACCTGGGAACCCAGGATCCGTGCAGCAGGCCTCTCTGGCAGCTCAGGTAGAAGTAAGAAGATGAAACAGGGATTGCAGGAAGCCACATGGAGCCAGGCCACTGCAGGCCCCCCTGGGAACGAGTGGTCAGGGCACAGACTGGGGGAGCTCTGTCAGGTCTTGGGGTGTCAGGAGCATGTCAGGCAGCTGCACACACCCATCCAGCACATAACTGCACCAGGTGCTGTGTTGTGAGTTAGAGATGAACAAGAAAAAAAATAATAACTAAAGACAGCATCTGTATTTACTGTAAATACAGTAACAGTGATAAGCACAGATAGGAAGGGGGGTAATTGGCTGCAGTAGTTACTAGCAGTGACCTGCTCCCCTTGTCCCACCGGGCAGCTGGCGAGGAACAGCTTCCTACGTGGCCTCATGCCTGGCGGCCTCTGCGGCAGGGGTGCTGGCCCTCATGGAGGGCGGGCCAGAAATGCCCTAGATATCACAACCAGAGCACCGCCCCAGCTTCCTGCACCCCAGGGGTAGTTTCGAGGCTGGCTCTACATAGCCACTCAAGGTGTCCCCAACATACCTAAGCCCACAACAGCGTTTCCCTCCTTGTTTCACCTCTGCACACCTCCCAGTGCTTTCTGGCATCACGCCCGCCCAAACTCACCATTTGCTTTCAAATCCTTGTTTGGGAAGGTACCTGAGGCACTGCCTTGCATGCCCCAGTGATATCATACTAGGGGCATCCATTCAGGGATTTACAAACCCTCCCTCCCCCTGAACATTGCATGTGCTGCTCTGACCTGGAATAGACTGTGCTCACTCAGCTGTGGATCTGGAAATCTCCTTATGCTCGAGACTCAGTTCAGTGTTGCCTCCTCCCTGCAGTCCCCCATCACAGGCGATGCACATTCTGTAGGCCATCTCTTTGTCTCCTCGAATGAACATTTGACAGCCGACCGGTCCCACATGCTTACTGTGCTATTGTTGTAGCATGTTACTATTGTAGCACAGTGCTGAGGTCTTCCTATGTACTGGATGGGTGGGTGGGTGGGTGGATGGATGGATGGATGGATGGATGGATGGATGGATGGATGGATGGATGGGTGGGTGGGTGGGTGGATGGATGGATGGATGGATGGATGGATGGATGGATGGATGGATGGGTGGGTGGGTGGGTGGATGGATGGATGGATGGATGGATGGATGGATGGATGGGTAGATGGATGAGTGGATGGATAAGTGATCAGTAGATGGAAGGAGTCAAGGTAGAACTTGGGAGTCTGATAGGAACCTGCTATTTAGTGATGGCTCCAGAATCTGTACTTTGAAGGGACTTAGGTGGCAAATGTATTGGAAAATAACTCTTTGTAACTCTTTATATAATACTTTGGATAAGACTGAGAAAATTATCCACTTTCTAAGAATGGCAGAGAGCTGATAGAGATTGTGGAGCTAAGGACCAGCTCCCTCTAAACCAGTGCTTTGTGCAGCAGCAGCTCTGTGATGGATTCTGCCCTAGGAGCTGGAGATAAAATGAGATGTTCAGTCAGTCCCCTTCTCCGTAAAAAAGGGAGTCATGTGGGTGCTTTAGATGGTCCCATGGACCCAACTCCTGAGGCCAGGCCTCCCTGAGGGGACAGCTGGTCGGCATTCAAGGAAACGGCTGAAGTCTAGAGAACACGAGGAGCAAAGGCGATCAGAAATCTCCATGTGTCCAACAAGGATCTGCTGGTTGTACTCTCTTGGTAACTTGTGTGCAGTTAAAAAAAAAAGGATCCATATGAATTATTTAATTACCATAGCTGTAACACACACAATTGACGCACACGGGGAAGGAAAAGTGTGTGTGTGTTGCGTGTGTGTGCACCTGCCTGTGCATACCGAGAATTTTTCTTTCCCACCCCTTCGCCCACTCGTGCTGACTCACCCACCTGCCATTTCCCCGCAGTGCCCCTGGACCGGGAGGAGCTTTCCCTCCCTCCTTTATTCGGCCGGAACACCCATGCACAGAGCTGTGTGATTTAGTCCACCAAGCTCACCTCTTGATATACTCAGTAAGTTTAGAAAATCCCTTCTTTCTCAAAAGTAGCTAGACCTGCTTGGCCAGCGGGGCTCAGTGGCTGAGCATCGACCTAGGATCCAGGAGATCGGGGTTCGATTCCCGGTCAGGGCACATGCCCAGGTTGTGGGCTCAATCCCCAGCAGGGGGCGTGCAGGAGGCAGCCAATCAATGACTCTCTCATCATTGATGTTTCTCTCTCTCTCTCCCTCTCCCTTCCTCTCTCTGAAATCAATAAAGACATATTTTCTTTTCATTTAAAAGATAGCTAGCTAGCTCCAAACATATTGTCTGGATGTCAGCACAAAAATCATCACCGCCATCACCATCATTGCCATCACCATCACCAACATCATTGCCACTGCCACCATCACCATCACCATCACCATCACCATCCCTATCATCACCATTCACATGATTATCACCACCATCCTCACCATCACCATCTCATCACCACCACCGTCATCATCATTTACAGTCTCAGCTGAGCTGTGCCTGAATCTACCTGGTCTCTGCCTATCTCCAACACACTGAAACGTATCCTATTGCTTTGCATCCTAATAATTAAGTAAAAGTTTAGAAAATAGATTTTACAAGTCAGCCATGCCCCAGCAGGTTTGGCTCAATGGTCAGTTAGAGCATCAGCCCGCAGACTGAAGGGTCCCAGGTTCAGTTCCCGCCAAGGGCAGGTACCTGGGTTGCAGGCTCGATCCCCGGCCCTGTCCGGCGTGTGCAGGAGGCAACCAGTCGATGTCTCTCTCACATCGATGTTTCTCTCTCTCCCCTTCCACTCTCCCTGAAAAGCAATGGGAAAAATATCCTCAGGTGAAGATTTAAAAAAAAAAGCCAGCCATGATCCTATAGTATTTCCTCCCAGATTTTGTTGCCAGGCAAACGTATATTTTCTTTTAACTGTTACAGTATAGCTGTAATTTTTATTTTTTTACATCGTATCATAAGCGTTTTCCACGTCACCGCACACCTTTCATAATTATCATTTGAACACCAATTTCTCTGCTTATTTTTCATTCTGTGAACATTTTAGAACTTACAGTATTTTCCAGTTTTAAAAATTTTTACAATTTTTTCATCAGATTCTTGTAGCAAGATTCAAACAGCCCAGAAGTGAACAGGCCTACCTTTGTCTCCACCAGGGCAGTGCCACACGCACCCCATGAACCTTCCTCTAAGCCCTCCCTACCTCCTTACACACATATTGATGTATGTACTTAGCCAAAGACATTTGGGGAACATTTACATAAATGCAACCATCTCTACAAATGGTATTGCAAGGCATTTTATGTAACAAATGCTTTCTGTATGTAGTTGAGTTTTCTATACACTGCTTTGCATTCTGAATATACAGCAATATTCTTCCAGAATATATTCAGGCTTCTCCTTCACTGGAGACACGGAGTTGTGGAATTAACATGTTCGGGGCAGCACATTGTATAACATGCGCCAAAACAATTTAGGAAAAAACAGTGTGTAGATGCTTCTTTCCCGGCGTATTTGCAAATCCTCGAGTATAATCAAACTTTTAAAAATCAAAACAATTTTCCCACTCAAATGAGCAAATACTGGGTACAGTGCTCCTCTACTTTGCATTTTGTGATTAGAAATGAGATTGAGCAACTTTTCATGTGTTTGCCATTTACAGTTTTTTCTGCAAATATCTTTTTCTTATCCTTGACTCTTTTCTGAAGACTCATTTTACCTTTTATTATTGATTTATTGGAGCACTCTTTGTTTACCAATACTTCATCTTTTAAATACATTGCAAATACTTTCTATCAATGTTTACTTTTAACTTTGCTTATTATAATATAATATGCTGTACATAAATGTTAGTTTTCACATGACTTGATCTGACAATCTTTTTTTTTTAAAGATGTAAAACCATCTTTATTCTCAGGTAACATGATCCTATATGGAGGAAATCCTGGAGAATTAACAACAACAACACCTAATAGAAATAAACAAATTAAGCAGAGTTGTAGGATACAAGATCAAAACACAAAAATAAGTTATTTTTATACACCAAAAATGAATGCTCTGAAAAAGAAATTAAAAAAACAATTCCATCTACAATAGTATCCAAGAGAATAAAATACTTAGTAATGAATTTAACCAAGGAGGTTAAAGACCTGCACACTGAAAATTATATAACACTGCTGTAAGAAATTAAAGACCTAAACGAATGGAAAGGCATCCCATGGTTAACTGTTGTTAAGATGGGCACACTACCAAGAGCGATATACAGATCCATACGCAACTACAAGGAGCCCCAAAGAGTCAAAACAATCTTAAAAAAGAACAGAGTTAGAGAACTCACAACTTACTACAGTATCAAAACAGTGACACTGGCATAAAAATGGAAATACAGACCAATGGAATAGAATTGAGAGTTCAAAAATAAAGCCATACATCTAGGGCCAATAGCCTGAGTCACTGGGATTCTGGCGTTTAAATATAAACCCACAGTGAAGACTAATACAGAAATCAGCGAAAAGATTGTCAGACTGATTCCTCTGACGATCGATAACACACATCTATGTGTGGTGAGCAATTATTTTCTAGATGGGGTAATGATAATATGTCATAATTATAGTGGTTGTGCTTTTTGACAGGTAGAATTAAATCAATCTGACAATCTTTTCACTGATTTCTGTATTAGTCTTTGCTGTGGGTTTATATTTAAACTCCAATATCCCAGTGACTTGAGACACACAAACAAATAATTTTTATTTCCAGCGCAGAGGTTTCTGGTCCAGCAACCCTTCCTGGCCACTCTCATCTGGGCAGCGACTCGGGGAGCTGAGGCCTTTTGGTGGTGTCCCCACCGTCCCAGATTCCTTCACTTCACCACGAGAGCACAGGCCACAGTGCTCGGAAGCCAGCAAGGGCCAGCTGGGCTGGCACATGTCCCTCCCAGCCAGAGCTCACTCATGTGTCCCCACCCAGACCCAGGGAGGGCTCGGAAGTGTGCCGTCCTGTGTGCCCAGGAGAATGGGGGTGAATATGGGGCCTTTCTTTCTTTCCTGCTTGGAAAATCCTTCCCCACCTGCAAGGGCCTGAAATGTGCCTCCTAGACCCCTTCCACTGCGTCCTGGTGGCGCCTCCTCTTCGATCGTCTGCAGTTTATTTTTGAGAATATAGTGAGGGTCTCAGTGCATAACCACTTCTCTCAACACCTGCAGCTGAACAGTCCCCTTCCTGCTCTTGGATGTCCCTCTTCTTTCCACAGCTTCATGGTGATATAATGGACATCAGACACCGTATTACTTCCAGGTGTAGAACATCAGGGTACTATATGTTTATGCTGTGAAATGATCACCCTGATAAGTCTAGTTAACATTCATCATCTCACATACTCACACATTTTTTCTCTTGTGATGAGAACTTTTAAGATCTACTCTCCTAGCTGCTTCCAGAAACACAGCAGAGCAGCGTTGGCCATAGTCACCCCCCGTGCTTATATCCCTGGGGTTTACTCCTGGTAACCCGGGGATGGGCTGATGTGCTCGTGTCCACCATCCCTGGGTCAACACCACGTTGCTCTAGTTACTCTGGCTTTGTCATGTATTTTCATATGACCAACCTCTCCCCTTCATCTTCTTTCTCAGGAGTTTCTTGGCCATTTATACGCTTTCCTTTTCATGTCAGCATCATCATCTTAAATATTCCATTATGCAGATATGGATAATTATTGAGCATTAGAATTTTCAAACTTTTTACTGACACCAGCTTACATGGAGCTAAAACTTTGTTCACATTCACATTTATTCCCCCAGGGTCATTTATGGAAGTAAAACTGCTGGGTCAAAGGAAATAAACATATTTAAAGTTTTGGGTTTATGCTACCAAATTGCCCTCCAAAATGGTTGTTCCAAATATATTCCCACCAGCAATTTATGACAGGGCTTTTTTCTTCACATGGCTGTCAGCCCTGAGTATTATTATCTTCAAAAAATATGTAATCTAGCCCTGGCTGGTGTTGCTCAGTGGTTAGAGCATCAGCCCACACACCCAACTGTCACGGGTTTGATTTCTGGCCCCTGTCAGGGAGCGTGCAAGAGGCAACCAATCTGTCTTTCTCTCACTCTCCCTCCATTCTCTCTAAAACTCAATGGGGAAAAATATCCTTGGTTGAGAATTAAGAACAAAAAATTAATCTAGTGAATATTTTATTTTATCCTGAATTCATTTTAGTTCAAGCAAGGTTAAATTGAATGTTTTCACTTCTGGCATGAATTGCTCGCTTATGTCTCTGTTGGATTAAATTGAAGGATCATTAGCTACACATAATTTGCTGTGAGAAGCAACCAGGGCAGTTTCTGAGACCTGCGGGAGCAGTGCCTTTGCCGTGTGCGTCCACTGCCGATTGCTTGCGGTGTGGAAGCTTCCTAACCCCCTGGAGCACCCGCTTCTGGACAAGTTAATTGGGGGAAGTTTCCCTACCTGAGGTGCTGGGGTCACACGGACAGCGCTAACCCAGGTAAACCTTCAGGCTCTTTCGTTGGATGGGCCCCCATGACCGCTGGGTGTGGGTTGTCCCCAGCCCCACGCCATGCCCCTGTCCAGGAGCAGTGACCTGCCTCCACAGTGGGTGTCACCGCCTGGCGTCTGCCTGTCCCGACCCACCAAACCCTCACAGGCCCACCTGCCCCGCTTTCCTGCCTGGTAGCCTGACCCTTTCCTGCCCGGGGGGGGGGGGGGGGGGCAGCACAGTGGGCTCCAAGAACCTTCTAATGCCTTTACACCTGAACCTCCAGCATGAGGCCCCTCAATGTGGGGTGAGCAATGCTTGGGGGCCCCCAAGGCAGTGGGCAAGTCTGGAAACTCTCCGTGCTGAATGCTGCTGCGGGGGGTGTCTGATGCCAGCACGGGAAGCCCCCCAGCGCCTGCCCCCCCAGGGACCCGCCTGCTGGAGGGAGGGGAGCCTCCGCCCCCCTTGCCCATTGGAGTCACAGAGGGGACGGCGGGCGGAGGTGGCGGGACTGGGCTTTGCCACGGTAGAGTACGCAGATGTGTTTCTCACCCGGAAAGCTCTCGGGCGGCTGCTGACCCACTTGGGGCTGTCCTTTGTGCATTCATGATGAGCAGCCTGAAAAGGCCTGTTGTCAGATTCCTCTGCTATTTCGTAATGTCAACAGACATGATGCTCTAAAGTGGCAAGTGAGCGCAGCCTTGACAAAGTCCCTTTATCCCACGAGGCTGAGTGAAGCAGACACACTTGGAGAGGTGAAAGGTCCAGAGCACCGGGGTGCCCGTCTTGGTGGGCAGCCAGGAGCCAAAGTGCTCCCAGTCTCTCCCAGATGGCCTGGCTACCTGGGGTGGGGGAACCACCACAGCAAAGAGTGTGTCTGCTCTGCTGGGAAGACACTTAACAAACCCAGAGGGGAGAAGACTCTGGCCCTGCGTAGCTGTAAGGTCACCGGATCAAACAAATATACAGGCCCCAAGTTCACCTGGAACTTCAATTAAACAAATCATTTTAGTGTATGTCCCATGCAGACTTTTTTAATAAAATTATTTTTCTGTACTAAAAACTCACAGTATTGCTAATACATGTGGCATGCCGGCAGAAGGGCTGGTCCAGGTAGATATTGATGACTTGTAGTTTTAATTATCATAGATTGAAATTTCCATGAGAACCTACCCCCTAATGAGGAGCTAAGCTCATCAAGGCACCATTTAGTGCCCACTAGAGGCCTAATCCTGGGTCTCAGATTGCCTGTCCTGGAGGTGAACGTTTAGGACCCCTAACCCAGGAAGCTGTCACAGCCTTGCACCCATGTGTGGGTGAGCGAAGGAACAGAAGACAGATTTCGAGCCCACACACACAAACTTGGAAAGGACCAGAGGACGTGAGAAGAAACTGAGTGGCAGTAGTCACTGAAGAAAGAATAAAGCTTAAAGAATACATATTCCCTGGTCACCTTTACTGCTTAGGGGGAAATGTACCTGTGTATTACTTTTGCCCTGATATTGGTACTAACTGTCCCACTCCCCTGGACTCCCTGTCTACCCATTTTGTATAAAGCCCCAACCACTGCCAGCGTCCTTATGAACTTTTAGATCCAAGGCCCAGAGCCAACAGGAACTCTGCTGAAACCCAAGAGAAGGGGAGGCCTCGCTCGTCGTTTGAGCACTGCACGCGCCTGGGCCTCGGATGGCTCGGAGCCGTCCCAGTGGGGTTGAAGCCACCGCCTGTCTGGGTGGTGGGTAGGGACCATCGCTCTGAGACAGCACCCCAGAAGTACCTCCTACAGTTCAACAGACCAAGTGCAGAAGCACAAAACGGGGACAGAGACTGCAGCTGGCCACTTGGAAAACTGGCTGGAGAGACCTCATCCTAGTAAACCCAGAGGAGATGCAGCTAAGGGAGCCGAGTGTGCGGCACATTTGGTGTGTGGCCCCTGCCCACTGGTTCCATCGGAACTTCAGCTCACTCTGAATGCCGCCCACTGACCTGGCCCTGAGGGGCAGGCTCCCCTCTCTGCCTGGTGAAGGTCAGGCCCCAGTCCTGGAAACCTCTGCACTCTCAGAAACAGAGACCAACCCCACCAAAGGGACACGAAGGCCACCGTGAGGCATGTGACTGGGAAGGCAGGTTTAGAGAACCAGACGTGAGGCTTCCAGGGAGACAATGGGGACCGAAGGGCTGAGTCCAGCTCTGAAAGTGATGGTCGTGTGGACACAGCATTCTATTCACAGAAGTCTTGGGGCAGAGCCCATCGCAAAGGGTAACAGCCACAGGATTAATGTTTTAGCTTAAATTAGGAGTTATTAAAAAATAGGCTGAATATCCACCTGATAGGACCAGAACAAATAATGTTTTCTGAGCTTTCTACCCAGAGATTGAGATTCTGTGATTTAATTCCTGTCCAGTTTCCAAATACAGTCTTTTTTAAACAAACTTGTCTCCATCTCTCCTTTCTCTAAATAAACAGACACTGCAGTTAGCACCCAGCCACTCATCTTAGCCCTTGTCCTGCGTGTTGGCTCACTTTCATCACACCTGGTGCTGTGACGGGCGGAGAAACCCACATACAAGTGCTGACACGGTTACTGAAGAATTGTGTGGATTGCGCCTCCCCTTTGCAGTGGGAGTGGGGCACTGCTGGAATAAGAATTTTCGGAGCCCCCCCTAGGGGAGGATGGGTGTGGTAGAAAGCCTTATTTGCACAGAATTATATCCCTCTGTTTCCAAAGTCCTATTTTCCCTTAATCCAGTCCTGGAAGAGGTGCAGCTGGGGATTCAGCAGAGCTGGAAGCAAAGCCAGTGTCCAGAGTTTGTGTTCCACGGTGGAGCTGGGTCCCGCACAGCATCAGGCTAGTTGCAGCCCATTAGTCCATTATGTGTGGGGTCCACATGGCTCTGGGCCCCGTGGGTGAGTGCAGAGCGTGGGAGCCCCACAAGCCGGGAGTCAGGTGCAGCAGCAAGAGAGGGAAAGCTCCTTGGGTTTGGAGTTTAAATATCAAATCTCCCTGCTTGCAGTGGCCACATCTATTTTAGCCAATGACCTGTTCCCAGGTGTGACTGACAAGCAAGGACCTTCCCTATGTCACCCAGACTTTACTGGGCATGTATCTATTTGTCCTTCCCTATACTCCTTTCCAGTTAATTAATATCCAGGTTAATTACAACGATATCACTAAGAAAGTAAATCTTAAATATTCTGACCACACCCCCCCCAAAATAACTATGTGAGGTGACGGATGTGCTCACTAACCCTGCTGTGGTAATCAATTCACAAAACATACATGCATAACTCACCACACTGAACACTTCACATTTGCACAGTGCTACATGTCAATTTTCTCTCAATAAATCTGGCAAAAATAAAAATAAAAAAGACAGCTGGGGGCTCCCAGAGAGAGTATCCCAAGAGAAACAGCTGCATGCCCTCATCTACGAAAGCCTCAGAAGTCACCAGCGCCACAGGGGCCCCCGGGTTCAGGGGAGGCCGCGTGGAATCTGAGAACATGTGTTGGAGCCACCACACAGCGCCGTGTCCTCTGTGATCTGCCTGTGTAATTGCAGACCTGAGTGTAATTGTAGACCTGTCCTTGCGCGGGGAAGCTAGAGTGTCTTCCAGAGAGGGGTGGAGGGCGGCGGGCGCAGGGTCCCCTGACTTCCTTCCTTCGCCCAGATCCCCTGCCCTCAAGTTCCTGGCTGCTGCTCACATCTCGTCCTTAACTGTCCCTCGTGGGCCCTTTAAATTCAATTGTTATTGCAATTTGAGAAATGACTGGATCTAACTTTGCTTTTGGTTTTTAGCTGCTGTCACCCTGTGGCAGCGAGAGAGAACATTCGGTTGGCACGTTTTAGGAAGGCCGGGCTGAGGCCCTGCTGGGGTTTGAGCCCCGGTGTCTGCCTGCCCCGTGCGGGCAAAGGCGGGCGCTCCGCACCGGAGACCCAGAGGCTTTGAACCCCTGTGATGGTGACTCGCTAACACTCTACTCCGTCCTACGGGGCTGCGAGGTTTGACTTTATCGAGCAGTTCAGTCCAAGTGACCACAAGCAAAACTGTAAGACACCATTTTCCGTTTAGCCATATGGCTCTATTTCGGTTGTCGATGCTTGTATACAAAACTCTCCCAAAGTTTTGTGGCCTCAGACAGCACTGTGTTTCTCATGCCAGCTGACATCTGCTGGACACTCCTGTGGCTGCCTCCGCTGGTGTGTGGACTGGCCTGGAGGTCCCGGTGCAGGCCCATAGCCAGCGCACCTCTGTTCCCCTCCACGTGGCGTTTGCTCAGGGCCCTCCTTGAACCCCTGAGGGGTTCCCAACCCCGGTTTCCTGTTTTAACGGCCCTCTGTATCACCATTGTGTTGTACTTATTACAATTGCAATTTAATGCTTATCACGTAAACCCCTGTGGCCTCACCGTATGCAGACTGGGCAAGGACAGGCACTGTGACTGTCCTGTTCAGAACTGTATTCTTGGCACCCAGCATGGTGCTGAGCCACACAGTGACGCCACAAATGCATGGGACACAGGAAATGCAGATCCTGGGTCACGCACTTCTTGGCCATGTGGCTCGACAATCAGGGCTCCATCTGTAAAGAAGGAAATGCAGTGACTTTCTCTCTTGGCTGCTGTGAAAATACAAACAGATGACAGGCCTGGATGCTGAGCACATGCCGGTCGTGAGAAGCACGTGGGCAGCGGTGGGCCCAGGGGTCAGTTACACAGAAGGGTTATTTAATACTCGCCTCCTGGGCAAGTCACGGCAACTTAACTGATTCCATCAGGGAAATGAGGAGGAAAAAGGTAGAACCACACATTAAAAATAGAACTACCATATGACTCAGCAAGTCCACTTTCAGGTAGTTATGCAAAGAAAATGAAAATCTAAGTGGAAAAGATATATGTACCCCATGTTCACTGCAGCATTATTTACCATAGCCAAGATAGGGGAGCCACCTAGGGGACCATGGACAGGCAATGGGTAAAGAAGTTGGGCATATATACAATGGACTGTTACTCCGCCATGAAAAGGAACGTAATCTTACCACTTGTGACACCATGGTTAGACAGAGACAAACACCATACGATCTCATGAACATGTGAAATCTTAAAAGCAAACAAACAAACAAAACAAAACCAAGTTCACAGATACAGAGAACAACACTGAGGTGAAGGGTGTGGGGGGCGGAGATCACGCCGCAGGCTGAGGGGTGCGGGCTTCATTCGAAGCAACGTGAGCAGGGACCGGGGCTCTAAATGCTGACCCCACTGCCACGGGTGACTCAGCCCAGACAGATGCACCTCCATTTTCTTGTCGTGTCAATTTTTAAAACTTACATTTTTACCATGAACACATATTCACTCTATAACTAGAAAAAATAAATGAAAGCTAGAAGACAACAACTCTAGCGCAGCCCTAGGGCTGCCTCTGCTCCACAGGCCACCGATCCAAGCTGCTGGGCTCTTGGTCCTCGGAGCCAGGTTCCTGATAGGAGCCAAGGCATCTGAGTGTGAGGCCAGCCGGTGGGGGCCCAGGTCTGCGGCCAAAGGGAGCCGGGTGTTCACAGGGAACTGCTGTTTCTGACAGGCGGGTACCACACCTGGCTGCCTGGAGGCCCCCCCTGCTTTTGTCTCTGAGCTTGTGGCTTGAGACCCGCCGGATGAAGACCCAGGCAACGCTGGGCGGCCCCGGTTTGAAAGCGCTCCCAGGTGTCTGCTCTTCTGAATGAGAATTGGCTGAACCTGCTTAACCTGTCCTTTGAGTTCGGGATACATCAAGAGGGAGACATTCAGGCCCGCAGTCCCTGTGGCCCTGGGGCAGCCCCCCTGAGCCCTGTGGCTGGCTGGACTGGAATGCTGCGGGCCGCATCTCATGAGGACAAAGCGCTGCCAAGCTCCCCCTCCGATCTGGAAGAGTTTGTTTAACGGATAGTGACACACATCCACCATTGTAGTGTCGTAATGAACTTTCACGGCCCTAAAAATTCTCTATATTCCATCTCTCTCTCCTGCTAACCCCTGGCAACCACTGATCTTTTACTGTCTCCACAGTTTTGCCTTTTCCAGAATGCCATGAATTTGGGCTAAATGGAGCTGGCTTCCACTCCGGCGTCTGTCCTCCTAGGACAGGCACTGGAGAGGTGCTCACCGCAGGCCGGCACAGGGCCCGAGAGTGGCTCTCCACGCTCAGCAGGCTGCCTGGTGAGTGAGCCCACAAAGTCCAAGCGAAGGACACAGCTTGAATGAAACGCCTCCTTTCTGTGGGTCGTGCCCCATGCGACAGCTGGTCCTCGGGGTCCCCGAGCATTTCCCTGTCCCCATTCAGCACTCTCAGGACTCATTCCTCTGAGGAACCAAAGACCCACAGTCCTCTAAGGATGGTGGGCCAGGAGCAAGCTCGGGGCCACGGTGCATCCCACGGGGCAAGGAAAGGCTGGTGTTGCTAGGAGACGCCACCCAGAGAGATGCACCCACACCAGGGGCCCAGGCTCCCAGCAGGTGTCAGGAATGAAGCAGCTTTCTCACTAGGCGCAGTCGCAGCTGTGCGGGGAAAAGAAGAGGGCAGAGTATTCGAGCTGGGGGTGGGTGGGGGTGATGTGGAACCCTGCTGCGTAGAGACAGAGGTAAGACACCCTTCAGTCCTACAGAACAAGACCCTTCCCGGTCCCCGCAGCAGTGGCCTGACCCCTGGAGCTCTCCGGCAGACCGTGGCCTGGCCAGCGGGTGAGGTGCCCACACCCTGCCATCCCTTCTTGGGTGCCCGCGTTCTGCTGTCCCTTCTCCTTTCTCCTCACGTGCGATGTTATCACTCATCCTGTGAGCACAGGCAGCTTCCTCCTGCCCCCTGTTTTTTAGGGACAACTTCTGTTAGTTGATGACAAGATTCCTCTCTGAAAAGAGACCCCCCCTGCAGGGTTCAGTCTGCTTTACCAGGATTCACAGACAAATGCTCTTCTTTGTAAATCTTTCCTACATTTTTTTTTAAACTGATTTTGAGCCCTGGCCAGTTTGCTTAGTGGTTAGAGCAGTGGCCTGCAGACCGAAGGGTCCCGGGTTCAGTCCCGGACAAGGGCACGTACCTCAGTCGCAGGCTGCATCCGGCCCGGTCAGGGCACGTGCAGGAGGCAACCAAATGACTGTCTCTCTCACACCGATCTTTCTCTCTCTCTCCCTTCCACTCTCTCTCTGAAAAACAATGGAAAAAATATCCTCGGGTGAGAATTAAAAACAAAACTGATTTTTTTTAAGTGTATCTTTATTGATTTCAGAGAGAGGAAAGGAGAGGGAGAGAGAGAGAGAGAGAGAAACATCAATGATGAGAGAGCCACTGATCAGCTTCCTCCTGCACGCCCCTGACTGGGGACGGAGCCCGCAACCCGGGCATGTGCCCTGACCGGGAATCAAACCCCGATCGCCTGGATCCGAGGTCAACCCTCAACCGCTGAGCCACGCCCGGCCGGGCAACAAAACTGATCTTAGGTTGGCTTTTGGAAGGGTGGCAGGAAGGGCCAACCCCACTGGGCTCCCCGCCTGCCAGGGCCAGGAGGCTGGAGCACAGGCAGGGAGGGGTGCCCAGCTGCGGCGCAGGGGAGAGCCCTGCCCGCCGTCTCAGGGGCTTCCCCAGAGCAGCAGCCCTTGCGCTGTTGGAGGACCTCGGTGGAGCCGTGTTCTGTGCTGTCCTAAGCCCTCCAGCGGTTTTCCCAAGTCTCGGGCTTGAGAACCACACCCCAGGGGGATGCCTACCAGCTGCCCAGTTTCACCTGTGACACACGTGTGAATGAATAGGCCACCAGAAGTCAAATTAGAGATGGCAAGCTCAACTCCTTCTGTCAGGCGATCCCAGGAAGGTTTGGCAAGCATCTCATATTGGGCAGTCTAGAATCTTCTTTCTCCCAGGAGCACCACCAGCCTCAGTCCCACCCCCGCAGCTCTCCCAGGGCATGTGAGCTTGGGGGTTGCTGCCAGGGCTTCGTGTCCTGCCACTTTCTGGACTCTAAGTAAGCCTGCTTCTAATTCTTTACATATGTCACAACTGAATAGTTAGCCAAATGTTGGTGAAAAAAATAAGCCAAGTGATCTAAAAGAAATGTTTCTTTAAATCACATTAAAAAATAGAACTCCCCCCCCAAAAAAAACACTTATTTTCTTTTGACCTTTTTCTCATGCAAATCAGGAACACAAGGTCTCTACCTCTTACATTCTGCCTTTTTCCCAAAAGAATGGAAGAGGCTTAAAGAAATATATTCATCATAATGGATATGTCAAAATAGTATAAAAGGAGCCACTTTAAAGTGGAGCCTGAGCTGCCATCCCAGAGGCACGGCTTTGCATGTCTTAGGCCTCAAATGTTTAGAATGTTAAAACAGGACAAAAATAACCCTTGGACTGTGTCCCAAAGAACTATTTGCAAAAATAACAAGAAAGCAGATATTATGACTCTTGGATGGATGACTACTGGACTGAAAATTAAAGACACTATTTAGAATTAGCATCACTATATTGTGTTATCTGCACCCGCAGAAATGCCTTCCTTCTGCTGATGGAATTGTCCCCCTCCCCTTTCGTATAAACACCCCTCGCCTTTGTCTCCTATTGGGAGCACTGTCTGGCTTCTGCCAGGATCAGTGCTTCCTGAGTAGCTGTTCTTATTGGTCTCAGTAAATGCTCATTGTCTTTCACTTTGAAAGGCCTTATATTTCTAGGTTAACAAATACATTCAAATATATAATATATAATAAAAATTAAAGAATCAGAAAAATGGAAAAATGCTAATGGAAATAGTTTTCATTGAACAGCTTTGACCTCAGAAACAGGGATTTCAGAAGTGGCTTCTGTGGGTGAGCCAGGGACAGGTGGGACGCAGCACCACACTCTGAGCCCGCCCGCCTTCCCCAGCCCCTCCTCCCGTGTGCCCCGGGGTCCTGCTCAGGAGGGCCCCGTTCTCTCCCTCCCCTTCTGCTGACCTAGTATGTTCAAAGCAGGGTCCCCGCCCAGCACCCCAATAAAGTTGCTTGCCCACCATCCTCCCCAGGCTTGTTTTCCTACCGGCTGAGCTCAGCCGGGCTTCCAGTGATGTGTACGGCCCTCTGGGCATGCTGGGCCTTCTTCTCTGAAAACTGTGAGTGTAATAAAGCCTTAATTTCCTTTTAAAATTATTTTATTATTTTAAATATCATTTTTCAATTACAGTTACATTCCATATCATTTTGTATTAGTTTCAGGTGTACAGCATAGGGTTAGACAAGAATATACTTTACAGAGTGATCCCCTGACACTTCCAGTACCCACCTGGCACCACATGCACAGTTATTACAATATTATTGACTACATTCCCTGGGCTGCACTTTACACCCCTGTGACTTTTCTGTAACTATCAACCTGTACTTTCCAATCTTTCACCTTTTTCACTCAGCCCCTAAACCCCGCAGCAGTCTGTTCTCTGTATCTATGAGTCTGCTCCTGTTCCATTCTTTAGGTTCCCCATATAAGTGAGATCCTTCTCTGTCTGACTTATTTTACTTAGTATAATAGCCTCTGGGCCCATCCATGTTGCAAATGATAAGATTTCACTCTTTTTAATGGTTGAGTAACATTCCACTGTGTATATATACCACCACTTATAAATCTTTAATTTCTTATGCCTTCCAAGTATGAAGTGATTCCCAAAAGACCCAAACTAAGGGGTTTAGCTCATTTACAAAACAATTGGTATGCTTGTCTGTTCTGGGGTTTCTCTGATTTTACTTTTCCTGACCTAAAATAGCCAAGGCATTGGGCAGCTGGGGGACCAGAAGGCAGTAAAAGGCATCCATGTGCTATTTTAAATATTTCAAAAAGACCAAAAGAAATCAGACTTTTGCCATCAACATTACTGACAAAAATATTGTGTCCATTTTGAAATTTTATCAAGTTTGAGTGAAAACTAATATCGTTGTCTGCTCAAAGACTGAGCATTAGATACAACAATGGAAAACAAATTATTAGCTAATAAACTTTTTAAAGCATAAAAATATAAGCGTACAATAAGGACCCAAGGGGGACAGGCCGGCAGCGGTTTCGCAGGCAGGTGGTGCAGTCCAGGTGGGCAGAAGCCCAGGGCCCGGCTTCCTGGAGCAGGTGGCACTCGCTCAAGGAAGTGCCTTTGGGCGACAGGGCCTGGTCTGCTCCAGGCTGCCGCAGATGCAGACTCTCGCAGTCTGGGGGACAAATGTGCAAGATCGAAGGGCCACAGGGCTGGGTTCCCCCAGACCTCTCTTTGGTGTAGAAGCCACCGTCCCCCTGTGCCCTCACATGGTCATCCCTCTGCACATATCTGTGTCCTACCTCCTTTTTATTTTTTTTTAGTAACCCTCACCCTAGGATATTTTTTTCCATTGCTTTTTCAGAGAGAGTGGAAAGGAGGAAGGGGGAGAGAGACAGAGGAGAGAGACACATCGATGTAAGAGAGACACATCAGTCAGTTGCCTTTCACATGTGCCCTGAACGGGGCTGGGGATTGAACCTACAACCCAGGTATGTGCACTTGACTGGGAATCAAACCTGAGAACCTTGGGTGCACAGGCTGATGCTCTAACCACTGGCCAGAGCCTACCTCCTCTTTTGATAACACCAGTCAAATTAGGGCCACCCTAGGGACCTTATTTTACCTTAATCATCTCTATAAAGGCCTCTTCTCCAAATACTGTCACATGCTGAGGTCCTAGGGGTTTAGATGCCCACACATGGATTTTGAGGGAATACAGTTCAGCCCTAACAGAAGGCATCTGTCAGTCTAGTGAAGTTAGCCCTGGAGGATGACAGAGTGGCAGTTTACAAAGTGATGTGTTTGAGTCTGCAGAACAGGATGGGATGAGCCCCACTGTGACTCTGGGGCCCAGGTGCTGTGTGGGAACCTGCTTCAGGCCCTCCCTGGGGCCCAGGGTCAGTGTCTTCTCCAGCTGCCCATGGGCTCGGGAAGTCAGGAGCCCATGGGCTGTGCAGAGAGGCCTGGGTCTGCCTGACCGGCCGAGTGCGGAGGTGGCCATAGCCTCAGAGGGACAAAGTGCTCATTTCCGGGCTGTGCGTGAGCCCCCTTTCAGTTCATTTCTTCATAGACTGTTGTGCTCTGCTTTTAAAGAGCTAATCTAAATAGTTTTTGTTTGTTTGTTTTGTTTTTGTTTTTTTAAATGTATCTTTATTGATTTCAGAGAGAGGAAGGGAGAGAGAGAGAGAAACATCAATGAGGAGAGAGTCCTTCATCGGCTGCCTCCTGCACGCCCCCGGCTGGGGATCGAGCCCGCAACCCAGGCATCTGCCCTGACCAGGAATCGAACCCCGATCTCCTGATTCTAGGTCCATGCCCAACCGCTGAGCCATGCCCAGCGGGGCAGAACATGTTTTTATTTAAATCTGCCTGGGTTGTTTTCTCCACCGTCTTGTTTGTTCATGTCTTGTTCCAAACGTTTGGCTTGGGTCTGTCTCCCCTGAAGACGGCATCTTGTGTGCCTGGGAAGTACCTGGAATCAGGCAGCGGGAGGGAAGGCCAAGGGCACTGAGGGCCGGCTCTGTCCAGGGGCTGCCCCCACCCTGTCGGGCACTCTGTGCACCCACAGGGCTCTGAGGCAGTGCTGGTCCCCACAGCCTCGTCCACTGGGGCAGCCCCCAGAGGCCCAGCCACCTGTGGTGACACCTGGCTGGCCATCACAGGCCGTCCTTTGATCTCCTCCCAGGCTGCACTGTTGACTGTGTGAGCCACGAGAGAGCCTGCAAGCCAGCCGAGAACTCCACACGCACCAGCCCTCACTCGCCCTGCACCTCCGCTGGCATCTCTGCGAAGGAGCCTGTTGCAAAAGCTCCACCGCACACACAACGCCCAGAGCCAGGGTGAGATTCCCCAAATACCCCCTATGGCACCGACAGGCTGCCAGCCCCGCGGGGGCAGCAGCGAGGGCAAGCATGGAGGCGAACACAGCGCCAGCACGTTTCAAGCCCAGGAAAGATGCGTGCCCACGCGGGACCTGAGCAGCCCCGTCCGTAAGGCCTGGCCTGTTTCTCCAGCTGTAAAGTGGGGATAATAAGCACCCCAACTTTCCCTCTCCATCGTCCTCCCTTATTTCTGGTGAAAATCAAGCAAGGACATGCAGCTGGCCGGTGTTTCAGTGCTCCCCAGGCGGCCTCGGTGGCACCCTGCAGCAGGTGCAGGGCCAGCAGGTCTGGGCACCGCTGAGCAGGTCCAGTCCCCATGTCCCCTCCCACAGTCCAGAGAGGAAAGCTGGTGGGAAGCTTGTCCATTCCACTGACCAAGCAGGAGGCCTTAATGTGAGCTTCTCTCTCTTTCCACCAAAACAGCAAAAGCAAGTTTCGAGGCAGAACATAAAGAACCTGCCTCCTTCTGGAAACTGGCCTCTAAGAGAAAGTGCTGGTACTTCACCCTGGCTCCTTGAAGCCATCTGTGAAGGTGGTGACAATGGTACATCAGCTTCGCTGACGGCCACTGAGAGCAGCTGGCCTTCCCTAGACGGGGCCCTTGAAAGCAGCCCTGGCGCCAGCTGATGCCTTTTTCTGCATCTTTGACAGCAAGCTTGCCGCCGCTGAAGCACAGCCTGGGCTGGCTTGCTAAGGAGCAGCCCATCTCCCATTCCTTACCTCTTGTCTAATGAGACACCCTTCTATTTAAAGGGAATCTTCCTCCCCCTAAGTTAGCAGGCCCTCTCCCCACCCCCAGCACACAACTTGAAGTCCTAGGTTTATGCATTAAAAGAAAAACAGTGACAAGAGGATTGGCTGTTCCCATTTTGTCTCCAGATGGTAAACTTGGGATTCCGGGCTTTCGGGTGGGATGGGGTGGGGGTGGAGAGTGGACAAGCCTGTGCTAATGCGTGTTGGAGCAAAGGCAAGGAGACATTTCTGTTTTTCCCCTGGAGTAGATCCATAAAGGTGATATCATTTCCCAAAGCCTGGGGTTTGTTTTTGGGTGCTCCAGAAGATAAAGAAGAGAGGAAACAAGTCTGGTGAAATCTTGGTAATTTCTGAATCTAAACTGCGGGTGTCTTGGTTGGGGTCCCCAACACTGACCCTGATACAGAAATTGGGAGGTGACCCAGCAGCAGGTGAGGGGGGCAGGAAGTGAGGCAGGGAAAGGAAGGAAGCCAAATGTGGGGGGCAGGCTTCACGAGGGGCACGGAGGCTGTTTCCCTGGGATACTAAGGGCCATCCTCCGACAGCCAGGGAGCCAGGGTCCTGTCCACCACTCCTAAGCCCTGGATGCCTGGCCTGCCTGGCATTCAGGCCGCCTTACATCAGGGCCAGGGCTGCGGGCATCCGGAACCGTGAGGGGGAAATCTATGATGTCTGAGCCCCCAGCTCTGTTGTTTGGGCCGCCTGCTTTGCTGTGCTCTGTTATGTCCGCCCAGGTCGACAGTCACTTTCTCCCTCACAATTTCTCTCAGTCACTGCAGTGTAGACAGCACTGAAGCTGAGGTCCTCCTAACGAGTCCCTATCTTAGCCTGTTTGAGCTGCCATGACAAAACACCATAGACTGGGTGGCTTAAACAACAGAAGTCTGGAGGCTGGGAGCCCAAGGTCGAGGTGCTGGAGACTCAGTGCCTGGTGGCAGCTCTCTTCCTGGTTCAGAGGCCTGTGTCCTCACAAGGTGGGCAGGATAAGGGGCCTCTCTGAGGCCTTTTAGAAGGGCACTAATCCCATTCTCCAGGGCTCCACCCTCATGACCCAATCACCTCCAAGGGCTTTACCTCCTACCACCCTCACACTGGGATTAGGTTTCAACATATGAATTTGGGGTGACACAGTCTATAGCAGGTGTGCTTGGCTCTGCCAGCCACACAGGACCAACACAAAGCAGGGGTGCCCCCAGCGGGCATGCGGCTGATGCTGTTGTGTCTCCAGGAGAAAAGGCCCCAGTGCCTTGGGAGGCCGTGTCCTTGCTCTGAGACTGCCTGCCTGGTAGAGTAAGTGAGTTTTTGACAATCAAATTATGTTTTGACTGGAGAAAGACTTGAAATTTGAATGAATTCTCTAACAAACTCTTAGGTAACAAAATCTATTTAAAATCACCCTTCATTTTTGTATCTTTTGTAAGGTCCAGCTTTGCATGATGTTTTGCTCAGAGCAGAGGCACCAGCCAGCAGCTCCCAGCACATTCCTCTGCAGGCCAGTGACTTGGACTGGTTGGAAAGGCAAACTGGCTCCCATCAAGTGCTGTACTCAGCCTGCGGCTCTGCTTTAAGAAATGCTGACCATCCAATCTGTCTTTGCTGAGTGTCTGTGTCATATTTATCTCTCTAACGTAAAGCCTTTGTTTAACAATAGCTGTCAGTAATGGCAGAATAAGAGATACATTCGGGGCTATGCATTAAATAACGCAGGAACATCTGAAAAACCGCCCTCATAATTCCACCCCCCACCAGGGAGTCTGTGTGAGAAGCTGGGACCTTTAACAGCAGATGAGGGGGAAATGTTTACAGTAAGAACAACAGCAAAAATGTTCAATATTTTATTCCATGAATATCACATACTAATTCATAAGAAAAAATCTATTGCCCTAACTGGAAGATTATCCCTGAATAGTTAGTCTAGCCCAAGGCATCCCTACACAACCTACTGCTAATGTGTGGAGGGATCCAAGACACCAGAAATCTCAGGGTCAATGGCCTTGATAGTCACACTGGTCCTTACTGGCCCCCATGGTCTTCACTGGCCCCCATGGTCCTCACTGGCCCTCATGGTCTTCACTGGCTCCCATGGTCCTCACTGACCCCCATGGTTCTCAGTGATCCCCATTGTCCTTACTGGCCCCCCTTGTCCTCACTGGCCCTCATGATCTTCACTGACCCCCATGGTCCTCAGTGACCCCCATGACCCTCACTGGCCCTCATGATCCTCACTGACCCCCATGATCTGCTTGGCCCCTTTACTCATCTTTTTCTCACCAGACTCCAGACCTGGACCCAGTGCCCTTTTAGGATGCCACTTCTACTGGGAACTTGGTATTTGTATAAGGCTTTTTGTCCCCAGATTCCCCATTGGAGTCGATAATTCCACCTAGGCTTTAAAAAGACATTGCTTAAGACAGCACTTCAGAATATATCTCTTGACCAGGCCACCCTGATCCCCTACAAAAATGTGGGTAGAGATAATTAGGGATCTGTAAACACACGATCAAAAGACAGTATTGCCAGTCCAGTGTGGCTCAGTGGCTGAGCATTGTCTTATTAACCAAGAGGTACCCAGGGAGTGCAGGGGGCAGCCGATCAGTTTCTCATCAATGTTTCTATCTCTCTCTCCCTCTCCCTTCCTCTCTCTCTAAAATCAATAAAAACATTTTTTTAAAGACAGTGTTACCATGAAAAAGGACTCAGCATCATTAGTCATCAGGGAAGTGTAAATTAAAACCACAATGAGATATCACTACACACCTACCAGAATGGCTAAAAATAAAAGACCGACAGTACAAAATGTTGATGAGGATACAGAGCACTGCTGGTGGAAGTGTAAAAGAGTGCAACCACTTTGAGAAAAGGTCTGGTGGCTTCATATAAACCTAAACAAAACCTACCATACGGCACATCAGTTTCAATCCTAGATATTAATGTAAGAGATGTGAAAAGCATATATCCACAAAAAGACTTATACAGAGAGTTCATAGCAGCTTTAGTCATAATAGCCCCAAACAACACAGGTATCCATCCACAGGAGAACGTATAAACAAACAGTGGTATATTCCTCCTACTTCCTAACTGCAAAATGGAGCTAACACCTGATACACTCAGCAACATGGATGAGTCTCAAAAACATTATGTAAATGAAGGTAGCCAGACACAAAAGAGGACAAGATCCATGATTTCATATTTATGAATTTCTCCAGCAAAACTACATCAGTGGAAATCAGATCAGTGATTGCTCCTGGTGGGCTGAGTAAAGGATCTACTGGGAAGGGGTATGGGGAACTTGGGGTGGTGCAAATGCCTTACCAATGAAGCTTAGGTCACATAGGACAATGTGCTTGTCAGAACTCACTCAACGCTCCATTCATTTCACTGTATGAAATTTTCCTCAAAATGGGAGCTATGCACAAATATTAAATTCTAATTATTGATGTACATGCTGAAGTCCTTAGGGAGAAGGGTATTAATGTCTGCAAGTTGCTTTGAAATGCATCAAAAAATAGGATGGGTTGATGGACAAGTAGAATACATGGATGGATACATACAGACTAGTGAGGTAAGTATAACATGTTAAGTTAGAATCTAGACTGTACAGGTGTTTACTGTAGCATTTTCAAATTTTCTGCACTTTGGAAACTTTCATAATGAAACTGAATGGGAAGGAGAGAGGTAGAAAGGTTTAAGATGCATCCTGGTTTGTGGTTTCTTACTAGTAATTGACTTCTCTACGCTGTGCCTGCCCATGTGGCCTCAGGAGAAACTGGAGATGGGACACAGAAAGTTCTTTTAGAGTGGAATGGGGGAGGGGAGGAGAGGGGAGGAAAGGCAAATGGCAAGGGTGCTGGGATGTGTCTCAGCCAGGGTTCAACCAGAGACACAGAACCAGCAGGAGATATACATTAAAAGGTTTGTTGCAAGGAATTGATTTATGTGATTTGGAGGTCTTGCTGGACAAGTTTGAGATCCACGGGGCAGGCCATGTGGCAGGGTGGGGGCTCTTGGACAGGGGCTAAAGCTGCTGTCCACGCAGAGTTTCTTCTTCCTTAGAGAAGCCTCAGCTCTGCTGTTAGGCACTTCCCTTCAACTGATTGAATCAGGCCCACCCAGGTCATCCAGGATAATTCTCCTTCCTTAAAGCCAACTGATGAAGAACTTTTTTAAAAAAAAAAATTGATTTCAGAGAGAAGAAGGGAGAGAAAGAGACACATCAATGATGAGAGAGAGCCACTGATCAGCTGCCTACTGCACCCGCACCCCCACTGGGGATTGAGCCTGCAACCCGGGCATGTGCCCTGACCGGGAATCAAGCCGTGACCTCTTGGTTCCTAGGTTGACACTCAACCACTGAGTCACGCCAGCCGGGCTTTTTTTCGCTGATGAAGGACTCTAATCACATCTCCATCACGCCTTCACAGCCGCACCCACATACGGGTTTGGTTGAATAATTGGGGACTGTAGCTCAACCCAGCTGACACTGAAAACTGCCCATCTTGGGGAAGAGGGCGTCAGAGGGCTTTTGTCTCCATTCCTATCTGGGACCGCAGGAGCTGATGGCCCCCAGATACACCGAGCAGCTCACCCAGGCATTCCCTTCCCAGTGGGCTATAGAAACCCCAGTTTCTTACAAAGCCTTCCAACTGGCTCAGGTTGGGTTGTTTGTCTTCCTCGCTGGTCATATTGTTAACAAGTTAAAAATGAGGATCAAAAACCGTGGCACAGGAGCCCCATCTTCTGTGTGGGAACTTAGTTTCCAAGATGACCCGGGGGTCGCAGGAGCAGGAAACAGCCCACCGAGGACTCTGGCCAAGGGGGAGAGCCGGATGCGAATGCAGAGCAGCTGAGCAAGGCCCAGGGAGGGGTCGTTCCAAACTGTAGATGCCATTCCTGGAAAATCTTGTTTTCTGCCCGGCCAGGTGTGGCTCAGCGGTTGAGCATCGACCTAGGATCCAGGAGATCGTGGTTTGAGCCCCGGTCAGGGCCCGGGCCCGGGTTGTGGGCTTGATCCCCAGTCCCGGGGGTGCAGGAGGCAGCTGATCAATGATTCTCTCATCATTAATGTTTCTCTCCCTCTCTCCCTCTCCCTCCCTCTCTCTGAAATCAATAAAGATATGTTTAAAAAAAAGAAAAAAGAAAATCTTGTTTCCTTTCCCATTTTGTGAGAAGACAAGATCAATTCTAGGGAAATGGGCGTCCATGATTTCTTTGTACATCATAGCGATTAAGATGCGCAAGCCCGCTGTAACCGAAGTAAATTCACAGCAGAGGCCAAACAGCTTATTAATAAACACGAGGAGATGTTAGGAATCCTTAGTGACTTTATGATGTAAGTTAGAGCAATGATATACTTTTTTCGCCAACTGTCTGGGAAATGAAGAGAGTGGCTGCTCCGGGCAGGTGGGGGCCGTGGGCTGGGCGGGTGCCCGCAGGCACAGCCCTGCTGGAAGGCGAGGGTGGGGAAAGGCCCCGCTTGGCTTGCGGCTTCCTGCACGGAGGAGTGTCCACGGCATTATTTCCAGTAGCAGAACACCAGCAGCCTCCTAGTGACCCACCACGGGAACAGTTAAGGAAACGAGGACCGACCCCTGATGGACATAAAGAAGAAAAGAATGCTTGTGAGAAAATGCACAGCGTGTTGGCAGGGACAGAACACACACCGTGTCCCGGTGTGTATCCCATCCGTATGGACACGTGCGGATGTGCACAGCACTCTTTCCTTTCACAGGAGGACCGCGCAAAGCGCATCCCATAGAAGGCTACATGTTGCACTTGGGAGGGGGGTCATGCGTGGTGCTGTCTACCTCCAAATAGTCTGAGACGCAGTTATTATTGCTTTTACAACATGGACAAGAAGTTATGAGCCTGCAGAGCTCATTAGAGCTTCTTGTGGTTTCATGCCTATGAGATCCCCAAAACCAAACTTCAACTGAGGCCCATGAAATACAAATTGCTTTTTAAATTAACTGGCAGAAACCTGGAATGCAGGTTTGCCTCCAATTGGGTTAATAAGAACCAGCTGCAAAGCTTCCATCAAACTTTCATTGCCTGGTGGTCTGGTGTCCGTCTATTTGCTCTCTGAGCCGAAAGTATTTGCTTCATCTGCATCTTTTGTTGGCTAAAACCTTGGATACATTAGTAACTGCCTCAGATATGCTCCTTCTGGGTAGTAAAATGAGCTTGCAAACATTAAGATGGGAATGCAAGAAATGTCTCTTTACTCTTTCCAAAATCAAATGAAATCTGAGCCGAAATCCCCATCGCACTCTGCTGGTGGGAAACTCAGTCTCCACTCTTATGGAAACTTCCCCCAGCTCTCCACAGGCCACAAGATTGTCCTGAGGGCTACTGCTGAGCAGAATAGTCTTAGAGGCCTTCTGTTTTTCAGAACACACCACTCACTGCACATGGAGGTGGATGACAGTCCTCCTGGAGGTTTGTGAGGCACCTGGGCCCCCCACAGGGCTTCCTGGCTGGAAAGGGCTCCTCCTCCTTCCTGCTCTGTGCCTACGGCCTCCTTGCTGGGAAAACTTGTCAGACAGTGTCCCAAACAGTGTGACTTCAAACACATACACACTCACACACACGCACACACTCACACACATGCACGCACACTCACACACAGAGACAGTCACGCACCCTAGGAGAGCAGAGCAGCTTTGCAATTCATTCCGTCCTGAGAACAGCCTTGAGGCAAAGACTTTTGGTGATGGAAGAGGGAAAAATATGGGACCAAAGCAAAAACTATACTTTAATAAATGATCTAGCCATGCTAGCAGAGTCTTCTTTCTCATTTAATATTGCAAACTTGCTGCTTGTGCAATGCATCTACCTTTGGTTAATACTAAAACACCTAGCGGTAGATACATACTATGGGCGTATTACCCTCGGGAAAGTGAGTTAAACTCTGTAGGTCTCAGTTCCTTATCACAAACTGGGACTAAATTGTAGTTCACCTCATAGGAACGCCAATGAGAGTCAAAGGAAACAATTTAGGGAAGGTGTGGCATCTATTGCCCGACAGCGTGCTCCGTAACCTTGGAAAAGAACAGGAAACCGAAAGACCCACGCACGCCCATGAACAGCCTTGTCTAGTCCAAGAGGTTCTGGGGGGCAGGCAATTCCTGGAAGAAATGCCAAGGGGGGCTAGTGATCAGAGAAGGTCAGTTAAAGGATTAGGATCGTTTTTCTCTGATCAGAGTGACAAGAGTGTAGAAGATTGGGGCATCTAGTGCTAACAAGAGCGAGGGGGAGGGGGGTATAAATTGAAGCAACCTCTTGAAGGGCAAGTTTGCAGTAATTTGACTGCAGGAATTCATAGTTCAGGAATATTTACGCAAGGTCTCCAGGCTATGGACACCAAGCTGTTCAGAGTTGATAAAGGTAAAGGTATAGAGACAGCTTAGATGTTCATGCACCAGGGCTCTTGAATAAATTACAGTTCCACCATCCTGTGCACTCTCATGCAACTCTAAAAAGAATGAGAGGAAGACATATAATGACCTGGGGAAATGCCCCTACACATGCTGAACGTAAAAAAAACAGAAAGCGAGTTAAAAGCCAATGTACAGAGCTTGCGTTTTGTAAAACCTACACAGGACACAAATTTGTCTATGCATGAGAACTCATCTGCATATGCATGCGCCTATATGTGATTTGCATATATACACAGAACAATTCTGCGTGAAAGCACAAACTGTTCATAACGGTTACCCTAGGATGTGGGATCAGAGAAGGGAACTATGGGCGATGTCACTCTGTATGTTGACACTCAGAATACTCACAGAGTTATGCAACCATCGTCCCAATCAATTTTTGAAAAATTTTAGAAAACCCACATCTATTAGCAGTGACTCCTCATTTCCCCCAACACCTCACCCTTCCCTAGGTGACCACTAATCTACTTTCTCTTTTTAGATTTGCCTTTCTAATTCCCTTTGTTTTGTTTTTTGTCTTTCTCATGTTGGAGATTTTCCTCACATGCTTAATGCTTTATTGCTGTCATGCGTAGCTGAGCGAGGTGCAAAAAGGTTTGTTAGAAACTCTGTGTGCACCTCACTGTGAAAACAAGGTCGCACTTTCATTGCAAGGCGCCTAGGCCAATGACCACAGCTCCAGGCACTCTTGTGTCCAAGAACGCTGTATTTCTTTCTCTACCTTTAGACCAGTGATTTCCAACCGGTATGCTACAAGAAATTTTAAAACATGCAATACCTGACTGTTTAGTCAGGGACATTGACTTCTTTTCCCCTTGATTGTCAAATAAAAAAGGACAACAGCCAGCACAACAGTAGCTGTCCAGTGTGAAAGAATCAAAAGTATATCTATTTGTTTGCAGATCAGCAAAAAACATATTTTTGGTGCACCACACAATTTTAGTAATTAGTTTATGTGTGCCATGAGATGAAAAAGGTTGAAAATCACTTCTTTAGATTAAATCAAATCTCTTGGATCCAGTTGGACACGAGAAGACAGATGTCTAGACCCCTGCTACAGGGCGTGGTGGGAAAGAGGCCCAGAGAACCGGCTACTTCTCATGTAGACTTCCAACTCTCATGCCCTTGTCAGCCCCACACAGGCCACCGGCCATAGTGCCTGTTGTCCTCAGTACCGAGCCTTCAGGTTCCTCGGCGTAACCTTGCCGGCTCTGCTTGGCTGTCCACCTCTGGGGCCTTTAGACGTGCAACTCATCCCTGCCCGGTCCGCTACGCTCCCCCGCACGCCGCATCTCCCCAAGGCTCCCGTCTGCTCCCTGGGTTCGCTTCCCCCTTCTGTGTTTGTCTGCATGTTTGTTCATTCACTTATTTATTTTTAAATACATCTTTTATTGACTTCAGAGAGAGGGAGAGAGAGAGAGAGAAACATTAGTGATGAGAGTGTCATTGCTCCGCTGCTTCCTGCATGCCCCCCACTGGGGATCAAGCCCGCAACCCGGGCACGTGCCCTGACCAGGAATCGAACCATGATCTCCTGGATCCTAAGTGGATGCTCAACTGCTGAGCCACACCTGCCAGGCCATTCATTTATTTACTCATTTAGTCATTTTACTATTCTAGCAAAAGTAAAACTATAAATTTACATTACATAGCTGAGCTTTGCGAAAGGAGACACGGAAAACATATCTTACATAGGAATCTTTATTATTTAACTTTTATATTTTTGCCAATTTGATTACAATAAACTAATTTTAAATGAATTACTTGAACCTGTCTCATTTTTAGTGAAAATGGCATCTTGCCTTATTAGCACCCTTTCCGTAAATTTCTGAGTTAGTGCCCTCTGCTGATTTAGTTTTTCTTTTATTCTTATTCATTTTATGAATATTTTGTGTGCTCTAAGTATTAATCTTTTTTCTGATTTATACACTAAACATGTATTTCTCCAGACTATTTATCTGCCAACCTCATGGAACAGGTTCTACTTTCTTCATGGAAAAAAAAATTCCTAATTTTCATGTAGCCAAATTCATCAGTTTTTTGCCTTATTTTTCATGCTTCTGGGATCTTGTTTTAAAAATCTTTCCATATCCAAAGGTTGCTAAGATATTCTACATGTTCTTCTATTTCCCCTCTAGTCTCCTCTTTTGTATTCAGGTCTTTACTCCACAGTGTTCCAGGACCCAGCTTTGTCTTTCTCAATTTAAGGAGCCAGTTTTACCGTCAACATTGACTAAGTGACTTTCCCTTTTCTTGTAAATCCGTGATGTCACCTCCTACATAAGAGGCTCCTGTGAGCACTTGGGGCTGTTTCTGGGTTTTCTGCTTGTTCCACTGTCTCCTTCATGACCCTTTCCTGGTACCATACCATTGATTTGGGGGTTGATTTTTCAAATTACTATGGCTTTGTAATGTGTCTAACCATTGGGTAAGGCAAGATTCTTTGTAATGTGTCTAACCATTGGGTAAGGCAAGATTCTTACCCTAAACTCTTTGTTCCGTGTTCAAAATAGAGGACCTTTATTCCTCAAAAAGAATTAGAATCAACTCTTTGTTTCCCAAAATATTCTGCTAGGATTTTCATTGCAGTCACATCAAACATTTGAAAAACAGGTTTATTAATGAAATCAGGTTCCCCATCTATAAACATGGTCTATCTTTCCATTTATTCAGGTCTTGTCTCACTCCCTTCAACAGAGAGTTAGCATTTCCCGTAGACGCCTACGCATTCTTATTGCACAATGCTTAGTGTTTTGTTTTTATAGTGTGATTTCACTTTCTAGTTGTTTATTGCTGGCACAGAAGGATAATGTTGAAGATTCCTGGTTGTTGATCTTGTATCTGCAAACTTTAAGGTTGACACAATTGTTAAAACGTGTCCCATCCTGCTCTCACTGCAGCTTTACACGATGTTTGAGTGACAGCTGCTTTTCCATTCCCACAAAGGAAATTCCCCCAAAGTTGCTCCCACAGTAACTTTCTACACCTTTGAAGCGGGAAAGGGGAGAGGAGTAAAACGAGTCATTCTTTCTTTCGTAAGAGCCCATCAATGTGTATCTGTGCAACTCTGAAATCATCACCCCGGGGAAGCAACAGGAGGGAGGTGATGGCTGAGTCATTAAAAGTAAGCTGGGTCTTGGAACTCCCCCTCCTGGGAGCACACCCCTGCTTTTCCCTTCCCCTTCCTTTCCCCTCTCACCCGCCCCCACCCCCCACCCCCACCGCCCCCAGCCCTCACCCCAAGGGCGTTAGGGAAAAAAAAGTGACCTAGATCTGATGCACTTAAAAAAGAATTTGTGTGATTCAGAAATGTTTGCACAGATTAGGGTTACAGAGTACCTAGAGATTTGGTCAAACATCTTTCTGCAAGCGTCTGGGAGGATGTTTCAGGTGAGATTAAACTGAGTAAAATAGACTGCCCTCCCCAGTGTGGGTGGGCCTCGTCCAATCAGTAGAAGGCCTTTGGAGAACAAAAAGATCAACCTCTCCCAAGCAAGAGGGATTCTCCAGGAGGCGCCCTGGACTCCTGCCTGCGCCGGCTTTCTCCTGGGCTTCCAGCCTGTGGCCCTCACTGCCAACTCCTACTTGCCAGTCTCCATAATTACATGAGCCAATTCCTCACAACCAATAAATACATATAAAAAGTATATACTTTAATTTATTAAATACATGTCATTACATAAGCCAGTCCCTTATAGTAAATACACATGCAGACATACCTATGTGTCCGCATTATATACACTGTCCCGGGCGCTCTCTGCGGAGCTCCGACTCCCCGCCTCTCTGCCTCGGCAAAGCGGAGAAGCTGTGGCTGAACCACTTGTGCAGCTGACCTCGGGCCACGTGCACAGAGTGGAACCGACAGGGCATGAACACTTGACAAGACAGTCTTCTTTTTCAATAGAATGACATCGGGAGCTGGCAAGAAATGACTTTTTAATTTGAATGCCGTATTTTGTCATTGAAAACCCAGATTTTTGGCAATGTTAAGTCTCCAGAGCACATGATAAAGTAGTTTATTATCCAGGCCTGAGAAGCGTTTCCAACCACTAATGAGCACGAGCCCCCTCTGAAGAGGCAGGAAGTGATTGGAAATGTCACTGTGCTGTCCTGCAGGCCCTCGCGGTGACGCAGGGGCTCCCGCACGCTGCTGCGGGCGCGACTGTGCTCTCCGTGGTCAGGCCCCCCTGCGGGGCGCTTCCTGGAGCCTCGCACAGGGGGGCAGGGCTCCCGCGCACACAGCCTCTGAAGGTCCCATTCGCTTTGGGCAGCAATGGTTTTTCTGGAAAACTGCAAAGGAATAGAAATACTTTTCTTTAAAAAAGTGAGTGGATTTTTTTTCTCAAAAACCTTTCTCATTTCCATTAGCTGCTATTCATTGGCATATGTAGGTACTGCAACTTTGGGTTGGTACTGGCCACGTAGTACTTCAGGTCACCGTGAGGGACAATTGTCAATGGAGAGAATCAGGGATACAGAAGGTGCCAGAACATTGACTTAATTGGCATTTGCACTGGTGTTTCCCAGTTGCCATGTTTATGCCCATTTCCACATCGTCGACTGCCTGGTCTTCCTTAGGAGGCTGCGTGGGAATTAACTTGAGAAGCGGCCACATGTTCACACACCCACTGCTCAGTGTTGACACCCAGTGGGTGCCCACCGCCTGGGGGACGATGTGGCTCCTGTTCTCAGCATCGTCCCTGCAGGTAACCAAATGCCTAACAGTTCTCATAAGGAAATGCTTTCCCACAACTGTTCTTTTATGTGCTTTTACAGGTGACATGCTGACTTTTAAACATAGTGCTGCATTTTTCCTTTGGTTTATTGAAACTGTGGGTTCATTGGTTTATAGATATCCATGTAAGTATCTGGAGAACAAATAATATGAAAGCAAGTACATTTGGGGGAAACTTTTTTGAAAGTGAAAGTGTGTGCCAGGGTTTCTACATACATCTCTTGTCTACTCCACACTCTGTCTCTGCGAGGAAATTAACGGTCAGAGCAACTAAAGTCCGGCGGCATCCCCGATTGGCCTACTCAGCATCACCACTACTTCACGCGTGAAAATAAATTTAAACATATTCCAGGTGCACATTACACCTACAGAGAAGAACAATTCATAAGGGGACGGTGCTGGGTGTGTTTTTAAGAGATGGAAAGTCCTAAATCCTGTCTTTGTCTTTTACTCAGTCCTGCATTTCACTTTTGGAAAGTATAAACTCCTAAAGGGAAACAAATGTTTTGACGTAACATTCTGAGAAATTCAACCACGAATGTAATAAAAGAAGTGCACATAATAATGAAGTCTTATTTCCCACCGAGTGGATTGGGGAACATTTAAAAGACTGCCCGGCACAGTGCTGAGGAGTCCGGGCAGTGCCCAGCCTCACTGCCGCGGGTAGGGGTGAGCCCTGCACAGCAGTGGAGTCGGCAGTTTAATAAAAAGTGGTAACGTCTTAAAAGGTACCAGTTTTGATCCAGAGGGTCGCTTCTAGAATCTATTCTGAAAAGATAATCAGACAAACCTGGAAAATATAGATAGAAAGAAAAAAAGAAAAAAAGAAAGAAGAAAGAAAGAAAGAAAGAAAGAAAGAAAGAAAGGAAGGAAGGAAGGAAGGAAGGAAGGAAGGAAGGAAGGAAGGAAGGAAGGAAGGAAGGAAGGAAGGAAGGAAGGAAGGAAGGAAGGAAGGAAGGAAGGAGAAAAGGAAGGGAAGGGAAGGGAAGGGAAGGGAAGGGAAGGGAAGGGAAGGGAAGGGAAGGGAAGGGAAGGGAAGGGAAGGGAAGGGAAGGGAAGGGAAGGGAAGGGAAGGGAAGGGAAGGGAAGGGAAGGGAAGGGAAGGGAAGGGGAAGGGGAAGGGGAAGGGGAAGGGGAAGGGGAAGGGGAAGGGGAAGGGGAAGGGGAAGGGGAAGGGAAGAAAGAAAGAAAGAAAGAAAGAAAGAAAGAAAGAAAGAAAGAAAGAAAGAAAGAAAGAAAGAAAGAAAGAAAGAAAGAAAGAAAGAAAGAAAGAAAGAAAGAAAGAAAGAAAGAAAGAAAGAAAGAAAAAGATGGGTAAAGATGGAGCAGATAAAGCGATTTTCATTCCTACCTTATTTTATAATAATCTTATAAGTGGGGGAAAACTGCATCTCAAACCATCAACTTTTCTCTAAATCTCACCCCACTTTACTGCTCTGAGCCACCATTGAGTCTCCCCTGATGCTCACAGCAGTCCTCTCACCTTTGCTTCTGTAACTGGAGCATCCCTTCCTTAACAACAGCCAAGTTAAAAATCCTTGAAAGACCAATAAGGCCATATGCAGTCTGGCCCTCCTGTGTCCCCAGGACTGACCATTAGCCATGATGGCCTTTTCTCTGTACAAGAAACAGGCCAGATGCCTTCCTACCCCAGAGCTCTGCCTACCCCCCCACCCCCCATTACAGGCCAGCTCTGAATCCTCTGAGGGCCTTTGCGAGCATCACTTCACCCAGACCAAATAGCACCTTTTGTTGTTCCTACAAAGCATTGATCCGTTTCATGAAGCCAGGACGTCCCTTTGTTTTATATCTAAATCTATGTTCTTCAAGCCAGAGCACAGCAGGTGCTCAGTGAACACTTGCTAAAGGAATGGCTAAGTCGTGAAGCCAGGCCTCTTCTCGCTCCTGCCTCTGCCAGTCGGCGCCAGCTGCACTCGGCCAGGACAAAGGTGCTGTGGGAGGGGACTCGAGCAAGGGCACACTCCCTCGTGGCCGCAGCCCCGGTCCCGCTCGGCTGTGAAGCCTCTGCAAGGCACGTTTTACCTTTTCCATGCCAACAGTGGAAAAGATGAGCAAAAAGGGGTTGAAAATGAAGCCCCAAACTTCTATATCCACCTTCACTTACACCATAGAAATAACAACACAAGGACCTGTGTGAGTTCAACTCTGTGACATTCTGGAAAAGACAAAACCCTGGAGGCAGTGAAAAGATCAGTGGTTGCCGGGGGGGGGGGGGGGGGGGGGGGGGCACAGAGGACTTTGAGAGCAGCGAGCCTGCTCTGGATGACAGTCTAGTGAATGATACCTGATATGATACGTTCGTCAAAATCCATAAAGAAGATGCCTAACACCAAGAGTGACCCCAAGGCAACCTCTGGGCTCTGGGTGATGATGATGCCTCAGTGCAGGTTCATCAGTTGCGGCAAATGTACCACCTGGGGGCATGTTGGGGGTGCTGTGCATGTGGGAAAGGGACGGGGGCAGATGGGAAATCCCTGCAGCTTCCTAATTTTGTTGTGAACCTAAAACTGCTCTTTAAAAAAAGTAAGTATTTTGAAAACTGGGAGGACATAGCATTTATGGAAACATTGTTTATAAAGAAGTGGGCCTCAGATAAATGTCTGTTAACAGAGGAACGGTCAAATAAATTCTGGTTTGTCCACACCACAGCCATGGGCGAGCTTGTGTGCACTGAACACTACCCGAGTCCACGCGCAGTTGCAGTAAGACACAGGCCACGTCTGACTGGCAGACCCGCGCTGGAGGCAGGGAGTCACCTGCGGAGGGACAAGCAAAAACCAAAAAGAAAATCTGTGAAAAGCAACATGACGATATGAATCGTTAAAGTATTGATTTAAATATATGTGTGTTTATATGTATAAATGGAAAACCGTATCTATTGTCTCTTCTCTCGCCTCTTGTATCAGGTTTTTAAGACAACAGCAAATTTTCACTTGTTTTGCTTCCTCAGAAAATGTCTTCTTTCCACAAAGTGGACAGAAATTGGCCAAATCACTTCGTAAATGGACTTGCACGACTGTTCTGGGTGAGAAAACTGCGTGAACCCCAGCTGCCGTCTGAGTCTCATCTTTCTCTATGGCTTGTGCTTTTCCTTGGAGAAACAACTCTATGAATGTTTAAAATCAGTGCTGCTTGTTACACTGAATAAAATATGGCTGCATAGAAAATTGGCTCCAGGACATTCAAAATCAATGCACTTCGTAAACTAAAATGGAATGGAAAAAATTGCCCTGTGCATACTGAGATGTCCAGGCAACACAAAACCAAGAGACCTTGTCATAAAAAGAAAATTACGGGAGTGTTTGGCAGCCTCCCACGGGAAATGCAACCAAGTGAATGAGAAAAATTACCCTGGCCTGTGCTTCCCTAAGTGGCCATCTATGAAACTCAGCTCATTTGCCTCCTTTGATTCTACTGTGCTTGTTGGCAGCAAGTTCAGGGTCGCCCCAGCCCGAGGACATACTTGTCTAATTAAGGCCTTCACTGAATATGCCGACTTTGACCTCATTTCAGAGTGCCTTTAGTTTTGAAGCTTGATTCAGAATCTTCAATCATATCCTAAGGAGTTGAAATATGTTTACTGTTTCTGTTATTAACGATCCAGACTTTGGGATGTTTAGCATAGCAGCTGATGACATGGTTAAAAAATAGTTGGTGAGAGTGATTGCTCATCTCTGGCTCCGGCAGCCCACCAGCCTTGGAGGCTGCTTTGCCTGTCCCGCCGGGCCCTCCCCTACCCCTTCCCCATCCCGATTCCACAGCTGGGAGTTGGTTGTTGAAGAAGCTGCCCCGCTGTCAGCCTGGACTGGTGATCCCCTCTGTGGGGAGGCCGGGTCGGGGCAGAGAGTGAGGCAGTGACCTGTCCTTCCCAAGCCCTGAGCACGGCTCCCCTTTCTAGGGCCCGGTGGTGTTTCCTTGCCTCAGAGCAGACACCGCGGGCTCCACACTTGGCAAAACCCTCCAAGGTCTGAGCAGTAGCTGCCATAAAGTCAAGAGCAAAAGGCAGGGGTCCTGGCTGCCAGAGGAAGTCTCGGGTCTGCCCACTGGTTGGCTGCCCCTGGTGGTTAATCTAACTAATCCTTCCCAGCTCCGGCATCTTGGTGCTTGGAGAGCAATTATGACATGGTGGTGTGTGTTCTTGCATCATAACTACCTGTGTCCCCGAGAGAGGGTAGGCATCGTTCCCTGTTTTGTTCACTGGGGTGTCACATGCACCTAGGCACTTCCGGCCCATAGTGGGTGCCCAGTGAATGCTTGCCCAATGGATGGCCAGTTGGGACACACACATGAGCCTCGGCCAGGGTGACCAGCAGAGGGACTCTGACCGCCCAGGGCCAGGCACAGATATCCAGGATGCCCTGTAACTACCTTGCAGTGCCATGGGTGGGGGTTCTGCTACCTGAGCTTCCACGGAAATGCCAGGCCAGTCTCCCCTTCAGAAAGTCCGCTCAGTCCGTCCATCAGTGACCATGAACATGCATTCAAGACACCGTGTACTTATGTCCTGGGAGGGAGATTACCCAGGGTAACCGTTAAGTGGAGACATGAATAAATAATCATGTAATCATTGTCTCTCTTCTAGTCTTCAGATGAACTATTCACTAAGCATCATCATAGACCTCAGATAGTAGGTTAGATACTCTCAAATCTTCACCTTGGTTCAAACCATTGGATGCTTTTGGCTATATTTTGGCCACAATAAGAAAATACACTTTTTTACTGACATTCAGATAACCGATGTCTCCCCAAATGACCTTTATTACCCTGAGCCACACCAAGACGGATGTGAAAATGAATTACACGAAGAGCAAAGTCATGGCCAACAGTGTGGTCACTGTGGGGGGAGGGGAGGGAAGAGGGCATAGAGTGAACAAATGGTGATGGAAAAAATAAAATAAAAATAAAAGAGTGGAGTGTAGGATCTCCCTGGCTTGAGCCTTGCCAGTGAATTCTCAGAGGCTCCAGGCCCTGACGCTTGCCTCTGTCTCCTCTTGCCTGGCTCAGGCTCTGGTGAGCCATGATTAGCCAGTGGAACTGCCCCGCCTGCTTGGCCCTGAGGCTCTATCCCTTAGGCAGGCAGACCCCAGGGTTTCTTACCCTGTCCCGAGACTGCCTGGGCAGGCTGCACCCACTTGCAAGAACTCTGCTTGGGCTCAAGCCCTGACACTCAAAGGAGGCTGGGCAGCCATGTCTGGGCAGGTCATCTGCTGCTCCTAGAGAAAGGACAGCTTAGCCCTGGCAGTAAGAACCCAAATGTCTCAAAATTCAGTGACCTCATGTTCCCAAACACAAACCCACAGCTCCTCTGGGGCAGAGCCATGCCCAGCCTTAAGGGGTTCCCAACACGGAAACACCAATCTCTTGGTGAAGGGCCACTCCAGGGAGGATTCATGATGTTTAGACGTCCCCCAAGGAGAGCACAGTTCCTAAAGGCCCAGGTAAAGGTGCACATTTGCTTCACTTCGGCCCAGGGCTTCACTTTAGGGTCAAGGAGCCTCCTAATTATCGAACCCACTTTCTCTGCTGGGGCCAGGGCTCGGGCTTCACTTGGTCTGCCTGTCTGCCTCCTCCAGACTCCCACACCCCTGCAGGCCCCTGAAGTGGGGTTTTGGCAGAAGCTGACCTGCCTTCTGACTTCACTTTCTCTCCATCCAACCACTTAGGTTACCCCAGAAAACTACTAAATTCCCACGTGGATGCAGGAGCCAGGTAAACAGCCTTTATCCATGGAAATGTCAGAGGCGAAATGTGCAGGTGAAACATGCTTTGCTTATTGCTAAAGAATCCAGGGGAACTAACATTCAGACGACAGGGCCTCCAGTGGGTTGTCTCTTCCCCACACGTACACTTGACACATTGTGACTGTCTCCTTGAGGTGGTCTATCCATGTGTTTCAGGAACCCCACGGCTTGTGTGACCTGGGAGAAGCTGCCCACACCTGCCTTCCAAGAGCAGTGTGCCGTGGACATGGTGAGCCAGCCCACTGCCTCCCTCATCAGTTTCCCAGATGGGACACCCAGTCTAGGGGCAGGCACGGTGCCAAGGTCACAGGGGTCAGAGGGTAGGGAAGAGGCAGACAATAACCGAATGCACAACCTTGTTAGAAATTTATCTGAACTGAAGAGATGAGAAGGAGCAGAGCTGGAGTTCTGTCCGAGGCTTTGCTGTGAGGTCACGTGAAGTGTTGACTAGCGTATTATTAAGAATGAACTGAAAGCTTTGTCTGTCCCACTTCACACTGAGAACTGCAGCATACTCCAGGCACATAAAACTTTTGTTTTTCATAAAAGCTAATCTTCATTCACTGTGTGCCTGTCCTAATGCTTTACAAACAGTCCTTGTTATAATCATCAAAGTCCAGATGGAGAAACAAAGGCACAGACAGGAGCGTAACTTGCCTAAGTCACTTCACTAGAAAGAATTCTGCGTCGAACCCAGGAAGCTGCCCCACTTCTCACTAACTAGTGGTTCTCACACTGGGAGCCTAGACCGGCGTCATCAGCATCACCAGGGAACTTGACAGGGGTGAAAAATCCCAGGCCCCACCTTCCACTCACTGGAAACTTGGGGGATTGGGCCCAGTGGCCTGTGTTTGAACAAGTTCATAAGGCGATTCTGATGCACATTAAGGTCTGAAGATTATTGAACTAAGCCTCTAGAATGAGGTTTTTCATTATTGAGTGTTTTAGGGGAATTCTTGGGCAAATATCAGAAGAGAGTTGCTAGAGTTCTTGCCAAAAACACGTTAATAAATAACTTATGTTGCTAAGGTACTGTGTGCAATGTTCAGAACTCTAAGAAGAAAATATACTTATGACTATATCAGTAAGAAATGTGTTTACTGTACGGAAATAATATTCCCCTTACAGAGGGATTTACACGAACTTGGTGATTGATCTGATAGGAAACAGATGAGAAAGGTCAAGAATCTTCTTACATCTTATTGTCTCAGGTCCCCTACCCCCCTTTTCATCTTGTGCCCACCCTGGAACAAACCAAGCTCATTTCTCACTCAGAAATGTACCCTCATTTCCTAACTTATTTGACCCCTCCCATCCTGAAGCCCTATTCAAGCTGTTTTCCATGTTGAAGCCAGAGTGATTTTTCTGAAAATCTGAGCTTGCTTAAAGCCCTTGAGTATTATTATTTCTCACAAGACAAGACCCAAATGCTTAGCAATTGCCTGAAACCACAAGAGGCCCCTGAGAGCCAAAGCAGCCTAGGGAAAGAACAAAGTTGGATGCATCACAATTTCGAATTTCAAAGTATATCACAAAGCTACAGTAATCAAAACGGTATGGTGTTTTCATAAAACAGATACATAAATCAATGGGACAGAAGAGAGAACCTAGAAATAAGCCCATGCATATCTGGTCAGTTAATGTATGACAAAGGAAATGAGACTGTGCAATGGGAAGAGACAGTATCTTCAGTAAATGATGTTGAGAAACGACAACCACATGCAAAAGAATGAAATGGAACCTCCATATTACACCACACACAAAAATCAATCCAAAATGTACTAAAGACTTGAACATAAGACCTAAACTATAAATCTCCTAGAAGAAAACAGGGAGCAAGCTCCTTGACAATAATTTTTGGATTTGACACCAAAAAGCAAAGGTAACAAAAGCAAATATAAACAAGTGGGACTACATCAAAATTTAAAGCTTCTGCACAACAAAGAAAACCATGAACAAAATGGAAAATCATCCTACTGAATGGGAGAAAATATTTGCAATTATATATCTGATAAGAGGTTAATATCCAAAATACATAAAAAACACATACAACTCAATAGAAAAAAACACACAATACAAATTAAAAATCAGCAGAAGAACTGAATAGACATCTTTCCAAAGAAGACATACAAATGACGAGCAGATACATGAAAAGGTGCTCAACATCACTGTTCATCACAGAAATGCAAACCAAAACCACGAGGCGTCACCTCACACCTATTACGACAACTACTATAAAAAAGACAAGAGATGAGTATTGGTGAAGATGTGGGAAAAAGGGAACCTTGTACACTGTTGGGGAGAGTGTAAATTGGTGCAACCACTACAAAATACAGTATGGGGTTTCCTTAAAAAATTTAAATAGAGCTACCATTTGATCCAGAAATCCCGTTTCTGGGCATATATCTGGAGGCAATGAAGTCAGTGTCTCGAACAGGTACCTGAACCCCTATGCTTGCTGAAGCGTTACCCCTAATAGCCAAGGCGGGGAAACAATCTAGGTGTCCGTAAGTGGACGGATGGGTGAGATGCATTATACACGTACAGTGGGAAAGTGATGGGAAGCAGGATATTTGCATCGTCTCAAGCTTCCACCTCACTAAACTCTTATTAGTGACAGAGGGGGAAACAGTAACTCAACAGTGCAGAAGCTGGATACACCTGAACCAAGTGGTCAAAGCTCCATCACCAGGATCCAGCAAACTAATATCATGTGCCTCCCGACTCAAAAAGCATCATTTCTGTCGTAGTTCTGCCAAAAATGTGTGAACTTTACTTAAGCATGAGGAAACATCAGACAAACCCAGTTTGAAGGATATTCAACAAAATAACTGAGCACTACCCTTCAAATGTGTCATGGTTGTGGAAGGAGGGAGAGGGGGAGGGGGAGGGAGAGGGGGAGGGGGAGAGAGGGGGAGGGGGAGGGGGAGAGAGGGGGAGGGGGAGGGGGAGGGGGAGGGGGAGGGGGGAGGGGGAGGGGAGGGGGAGGGAGGAAGCTGAGGAACTATCCCAAGCTAGAGGAAGCTAAGTAGACAGCAGGACAAAATGCAAAGTGGGATCTTGGGTGGGATCTTGGATCAGGAAAAGAACATTACCTGGCCGGTGTGGCTCAGTTGGTTGAGTGTCGTCTGTGCACCAAAAGGTCACTGGTTTGATTCCCAGTCAGGGCACATGCCTGGGTTGCAAGTTTGGTCCCTGGTCAGGTGGGTACAGGAGGCAACCAATGGATGTTTCTCTCTTGCATTGATGATTCTCTCCCTCCCCGCCCGCCCCACATATCACACACACACACACACACACACACACACACACACACACACACACACACACACGAGAGAAGCAAATACAATAGCGCTGCACTGGGTGTGGGGTTTTTTTGCAAATTTGTATAAATCTAATATATTTCAAAACAGAAAATTTTTAAAAAGAAAAATAACAAGAAAACAGCTTGGGTGGAAGAGGTGCTCAAGGGACTGAGGAGGGGGCCCCCAGCCAGCCTCTCTGAACTTGACATCAGCGGCCCCCACTTGCTCTTTGGAAAAACAATTGTGCTGTTTTGGAAGAAGTTACAAATGCCCCCCTGAGAGGTTAGAAGTACTTGGTGCTTTTTTTTTTCATTGTTCTAGTTTTCAACCAGGAACAGTTTATCTTCTGGATGGAGCTATAACAAAATAATGAATTTAAATAAAATTCTGTTTCAGTTATTCAGTGGGAAGCCATCTGTGGTCTTACCCCTTCCTGGAATCTTATTTAAAAACTCAAACCATTCCTCACTGGACTGAAAGTGACTCAACAGCAGAAGTCTCTGGAGCCTGGTGTCCTGAGCTGGGGGCCTGAAGACAGGAAGCTTCCATTTCTAGAGCGTTGATTTCCTTTCAAAGCAGCTGGTTAGTCTCCACCACATGCCCCTCTGAGCACGGAAAGAGATGAAAGTGGGCACCGGAAGTAATGACATATTTTCCTAGCTCCTGATGGTCCCAGTCCTGCTGGATCAACCCAAGGAGCTTCTAGTCATGTGACCACGGCCAGGACAGTCCAGAAACCAAGCTCCCTCCTTTGGGCAAAGATCTGGGAAGAGTTTACAAAGGCGGATCTGAAGATCACCATCTTCCTCTCTCTGTGGACTTCCTAGAGAAGAAGTTACAGGCTGGCTAAGTAATTTTTTAAAGGATTTGGAGAATCGTGTAGTTCTCAAACAAGAGGACTTCACATCATATAGTCCAGATCTCCCATACCCCAGGTAAAGAATCTGAAAGCCCATGGAAGCAAAGGAATGTATCCGAGTCATATAGCCGGTTGGGGCAAGACTAAGAATAGAGACCCTGTCAGGGTGCCATAGGGCACACAGAAGGGACACCTACCCCAGATGTGGAGCCATCACAGGTAAGTTCCTGGAGAAAGAACACAGTAAAGCCGAGTTCTGGGGATGAGCGGGAATTAGCTAATGAGAAGTGAGTAGAAGCATGTTCGAAGGAAACAAAGGCCCAGAAGCGCGCTGCTGAGAGACAAGGCTGCCAGCAGCTTGGCCCCTCTGGTGCGTCCGGCGGGCAGACGGGCTGGCCACGGGACTGCGGGGTGCGGTGATCCAGGCAGAGTTTGGATTTGATTCTCAGGGCACGTGGAGTCGCTGAGGAGACTGCAGCCAGGACTCGCCTCTCACTCTTCGGACTCCACGTCAGGCAGCGGCCCACACGGTGCTCCTCCTCCCCTGCACTCGGGCTCAGGTCCTGGGACCCCAGTTCTAGACCCCAGGCCAGGTCTGCAGGAGCAGCAGACGGGGACAACCTCTGGGCCCTGGGCCTGGTGGGTCCGACTCCCTGCTGGGGTGTGACGGCTTATTTTATGCGTCAGCCTGACTGGACCACAGGTGCCCGGATATTTGGCTAAACATTTCCTCGTGTGTCTGTGAGGGTGCCCCCAGATGAAGTTAACATCTGAGCCTGAAGCCTTAGTAAAGCCTGTGGCCCTCCCCAACGTGACGGGCATCTGCCAGCCCACTGAGGGCCTGAGTGAGCAGAGGCAGAGGCGGGGAGGAGCCCCCGGGCTCGGCCTGACTGTGTGAGCGGGCACGTGGTCTGCTGCTGCGCTCCCACTAGGGCTTACACCTTCAGGCCTTCGGACTTGGGCTGAATCTTATCTCACCAGCTTCCTTGTGTCTCCAGCTTGCAGACTGTGGAACTTCTCAGCCTCCATAATCACGTGAGCCAGCTCATGATACACACATGCGCACACACACACACACGGGCACACACATGCACACACACACGGGCACGCACATGCACGCACACACACGGCGCACCCATGCGCACACATGCACACCCACATTCTCAGTTGCTCACTTGCTCTTTTATTTCCCCTCTCTGCTAGTTTCTTCAGCTCTGTCTGGCCCTCCTTCCCGGCCTTTCATGCTCTCTGAACCCCACCACTTTTCCGAGGCCGAATGCCCAGCCCTGCATGCCTCAGTGAACAGATGAGGTGGTGAGGGTCTCACCTCCTCTGACTGAGGGTCACCAGCTTCTAGGTCCAAACCCCACCTCACACCCATGCCCTTCACTGACTCAGTGGGACTCGAAGCCTTTTGTCTCCAGGCACCTACCCCCCCTACGGGGAAGAGATTCTCGTGGGCTGGTGCTAAAGGAGCAATACTAGTCACTCCTCAAACCCCTGATCTCAGAGGGCCACTAACCAGCTCCTCCTCCCCAGCTGGAAAAGTCTCAGCTCACTGAGACGCTCCGAATAGATGCCTCAGGCTTATCCAGACCTTTAGTTAATACTCAGTTTTGTTTAAAAGTCATATAAATGTAAACGTGTGCTTGTGTATGTTGTATACATATATAGGCTTAGAGAAATGATTGGAAGGACACACTAAAATGTTATGTTGGGTGGTAGTAGTTTTGCAGGTGTTTTCTTAATGTCCAATATTATCCAATTTTGGTACAAGAAATATGCAACAGTTTTAGAATCAGAAAAGGACATAATACATAAAATGCTTATGATTTTAATTTAAAATAAAATCATGCTGCATTTTAAAAGTTTGAGAAAAACATTGTCATGACATTATCTTCATTCCACAAAGGTTCACTGAGAGGGTAATGAGCATAAAAATGAGGCGACACCAAATAATGCCTGCATGGCTGGTCTCAGAAGCTGGGGCTTTCCCAAAATGTTTCTGAAAATTGGGCTGGGGACCAGGGCATGGTGAAAAAAATAATGTTGATCTCTTAGAGGATTTTTATTCCAAATAAATGTTTTGATGTATAAAATATGATCAGTAGTTAACTTCTTAATAAATAGGTCTATATTTTCTGAGAAGAGTTTTGCTTTATAATCAACTTAAAAAGAAATAGTGCTTGAAAATCACTGGAAAAATATTTTGAGCCACATGAAAACCTCAATGATAAACAGGCAAATGACGCAATAGTTTGGTTTTACATTCTCCTAATAAACACGGCAGGGATGGTCAGCGGCATGGAAAATGTGTGAACTCCCACGGTGAGGCCACTTCTCCCGCCTGGGACTTCATCAACCACCGTGGACCGCCCCAGGGGACATGGAAGCCACTGGGCTGCGCGCAGGGCCGGCCTCTCCTGAGGACTCCACGCGGCTCCAGAACCTGCCTCTTGGCAACTGATCCTGAAGGCCATGGAAACAAACGCCCCCAGCCTTCCCTCTTTCCTTCCTTCCTGCCCGTGTCCTTCCTCTAGCCCTCTTTCTTTCCGATTCTTTTATCTCTCACTAGTATCTGCAGAGACAAAATGAAGTGGAATATTGTTGAGAATTTTTGGACTCATAAGGAGAAATACCTGAACTACCCAAGTAATTGCGTTATTGCATGTTCCTTGGACTGCGCTGGCCCGAGCGTTGCCCCAGTGCTTCCCTTGGAGGTAACCACGGGCTTTGTAGAGCTTCTCGCAGAGGCCTCCACCTCCAGTTTGTACGTTTTCCTAGGCACGTCACCAAAATCGGAGGGCCATGCATCTCCTCCAGGACTCCAAGTGTGATTCGGTGACCCCTGGGGGCCCCAGCATCCTTTCAAGGATGCTGTCTCCACGACCACACTAAGAGGTGCTTTGCCTTTTTCACTCGCAATCTTTTCTGAGTCTACGATGGAACGTTCCAGAGGCTACATGAAGCATTCCGTCACACAGATTGGATGCAGGATGAGATCAGAATCCAGCTGTTTTCTATTAAGGTAAGCATTAAAGGCATTTGAAAAACATAAAACAATGTTCTACTTCTCACTAAATTTCTTTATTGTGGGAAATATAGTTATTTTTATTAAATATATTCACTGTATTAACATGTAATGGTTTATTATTCTTATTTCTAAATAAATTTATAAATTAACTTTCTGTGGTTCTTTAATTTCTAATATGATAAATGCCAATAGTTATAATCTACTTAAACAAGATCTGTAGGATCCTCAATCATTGTTAAGAATGTAAAAGAGGCCTGAGATGGAAGACTTCGGGTACTGCTATTCTAGCACAATTCGCAACAAAGCAATGTTTTTAGTGGGATCATTTTGTTTTGGCCTGTGTGATATAATCTACTTGGAGGTTGAGTACGGTGGCTTTCTAAGGCGTAGATGTCTAAGCTGGACTACATTTTCCAGAATTTCCGCTTCTGGTTCCAGTGCTTGGGGGAGAGAAGTCAACAGCAGCCATTGGTAGCTGGTCATGTCCCTCATCTGTTGACTCCTCTCATTGGCATGAAGCCATGGCAGGCTGGCTTCCGCCCCACTCGCCCGAATCTCTGACTTCTGGGTCAGAGACGTGGGGTTCGCTCTACAATGAAAGGCCCCGGCTTCTGCCGACGTGCCCCACAAGGGCAGGAGCAGCCGAGTGGGCGGGTGTTCGTTTCGGCCTGCTCTGCGGCCCCGGCTCCCGCTGGCTCTCTCCCGCGCAGAGCCACCTTCCCTCCCCAGCTGCTCCCATGGACTTCCAGCCGCAGCCCTACAGCTGCACATGAACAAGTCCCTCTAACATCACCCACACATACTCTATAAAAACCACCGCAGTGATGGGGATCTGACAAAGGTGGGAAATAAAACCTGTGCAGCAGCAGAAAGCCACGAACAGAGGTTATATTCGAGGTGACCGATCACGTGGAAAGGCTGAGGCAACCAGAGGGTCGGCGCAGAACTGCACCCATGAAGACAGATATAAGGCAGAGCCCGTTTGACACAACGGCACAGGTAGTCACAACTGGAACCATGTTTGCAAGTGGCTCATGAAAGTGGGTGAACAGACACTTATGGTGTCGTTCTGGCCACGTGTGCAGGACAGACGCCTCAGCAGGAAGCACATCGCCATGTGCGGGAGTGCCGCCTGCTTTCCTGCCATCCCTTCCTCCAGCAGGAAGGCTAAATATCGTAAGGAATTCATCACCTTGTGGCCCAAGGAGAAACTGAGTAACAAACATACAATTCTCAAGCGAAACAATTAGCCTTTATATTTGTTCATTAGCTCACTGGACTCCGGTGGAACAGAATTGTGACGTCAGCTTGGGAAATAGTATCATCCCTCTTTTGCCGATGAGAAAAATGAAGAAAGAGACGTTTGGCTGCCCAAAGTCACCAGGTGGGGTGCAGCTGAGACTGGATCCAGAACTCTCCTCGGACTGGTTTGCCCCTCTGTTGCCCAGGACAGAGTGAGGCAACGAGAAGCCGGCATACAGGCCCCCCAGGTGGGGTACAGAAGGCCAGCACGCGGGGGATGCGGAGAGGGCTTCTGCCATTGGAGAACTCCCTACAGTCTTCCCCAGTGGACTTCAGGTTAGTGGTTTTCAAAGAACGCCCCTCTCCCTGCCCTGAACAGGTGTCCTGCTGCTAAAATTTAATGATGCCCCCCTTTTATACTAATTCATATGCATATGCAAATATTGGAAAAAAACTTTCTCAGTTTTGAGGTTTTTTTAAGTTGTTACATTTTATTTAAATTGGGAATCACATGATGCTTTTCATCTCGGAGCTAACCCATATGTGTTAAAGGGCAGGAGAACTGTGCAACCCCTCTATTTGCAGAGGGAAACTGAGTCAGGAGGACTTATAATTTGACCAAACAGCAAAGGGTCAGGACTCAGTCCACACCAAGCTCTTGTCTGCACACAGGGGTCAAGTAAAACAGCCACACCCTCAGCTTGTCCTGTGCTGCTGGTACTTTAGTCCTTTCAATCACCCCAAAAGAGGCCTTATTACCCCATTTCACAGATGAGGCCACTACAGCTTAGAGAGCTTAAGGCACGTGGCCAAGGCCACCAAGGCGTGGAGGGCCCCAGGTGCTTCCCACCATCCTGCACCACATCCTCCAGGCCGCAGGGCAGACAGCGCCTGGCAGCACCCTTCCTGTCCCCTCTCCCAGATCACGTGACAGATGAGACAAGCTTCACGCAGAGGCTTTCTCAGCCTTTTCTTTTTCTAACCCAACCCACAGACTTTATTTAGATTTCATCCATTGTCCTACTGTAGTAAGACTATTTCAAGGTCACCTGTTGTCACATTTTCCGTTGGCATGTCTCTTTAGCCTTCCTTCACTCGATCAGCCTTTGTCTTCTCAACTTCGATATTTTGAAGCAATGGGGTCAGTTATTCTGTAGAATGTCTCTTGATTTGGGCTCATCCGATACTTCATTTAGGTTACACATAGGCGGCAGGGATACCCCAACAGTGACAGTGTTCTGCTCATTGATCCTATTGGGTAGCAGGCAATTGTGACTCGTTCCCACATTGAAGTTAATTTCAATCACCAAGTCCTGGACATGTCCTCCAAGTTTCTCTACTGTAAAGTTACTATCTCCCCCTTCGTGATTAATAACAAATCTGTGAGGAGATTATCTGAAGTTATGTGACTACCCTGGTCCTTATAGTAACTGATTGCTCTTGCCTGAATCAAATTACTATAGTGATTGCCAGATAGTGACATTTATAGACTCTACCACTCCTTCTGCATTTATTAGTTAACATTTTACTGCACGGGTCTTTCCTTCTCCCTTATTTATTTACTTCTGTCAGTGTGGATCCATGAATTCTGATTTTATTCAGTGGGTTATACTCCATTACTGCCATTGCTAACTGTGATGCTCAGATTGCCTCAGATGTGGCAGTAGGAGATCCTTCAAGCTGGCTTCTGTGCCTGTCATTCTCTGAGCACATTCTCACCGCTGGCACAAGGTGGTCCAGGCTCCCTCTCCCAGCCCCAGCCCTGGACTCAGCCATTTTTGCTAAGGACTCTTGGTTCTTTTTAGTAAGGAGTGATATTAGAATCTAAGATCTGGAAGCTGGGTGCTCATTGCCATTGAGGTGTCATTGCTCATGACCTTTCAGTGCACAGACTGGCAAAAATAGCCATCTCATATCATTCTTGCCTGTCACCATTTTATATTTGTAGCTCCTTTCTCTCACCTTGAGAAGCCAAGAAAATCAATATATTTACTCCTTTGCTCAATGCTACAATACACATAAACTTGTTTCAGAATTACTACTCACACCACTATTAACAATAAACCTACTAACCTGTTAAGTCAAATGTAAGTTTTCTTTGATCCTTTTATCTTCAGACTGAGGGGAGTAAAAGTACGGTAGCTAAAAGTTATTTGGATTCTTTCTTTTCCTCTTTTCTTAAATATGGTTCTTACTCATTTGGTATAGAGTTAAGTTTATTTGTTTCTGTTTTTCCAACTTTAAAAAAAATCCTTGTTGATTTAACTTTTAGCATTTTAATTATGATGTGTCGTGGTGTGGGCCTCTTCTGGCTCATCTTGTTTGGAGCTCTGCACTTCTGGACCTAGATCTGTTTCCTTCATCAGGTTGGGAAAGTTTTCTGCCATTAGTTCTTTAAATAGGTTTTCTGTCCCTTTTTCTCTCACTCACTTCTTCTTCTGATACTCCTATGATTTGAATGTTGGTATGCTTGATGCTGTCCCAGAGGTCCCTTTTTTTTCTTTTTGCTGTTCTAATTGTGTGTTTTCCACTACCTTGTCTTCCAAATCAATGACTGGATCCTCTGCTTCATTTAATCTGCTGTTGATTCCATCTTAAGTATTCTTCATTTCAGTTATTGTATTCTTCACTTTTGACTGGTTCTTTTTATGTTTTCTACTTTCTTTTTTAATGTTTCCTATCGCTTTGCTGAAGTTCTCACTGGGATCATTAAGCACCCTTATAACCAGTGCTTTGAACCCTTTATCTGATAGGTCGCTTGTCTCTGTTTTATTTAGTTCTTTTTCTGGGGTTTTGTGCTGGTCTTTTGTTTGGGACAAATTTCTCTGTCTCACCCTGACTGGTGTGACTTAATTGTTTGAGCATTCTCCTGTGCATCGGAGGGTCTCCGGTTTGATCCTCAGTCAGGGCACATGCCAGGGTTACAGGTTCAACCCCTGGTCAGGTGCATAGGGGAGGCAACCAATCAATGTTTCTCTCTCACATTAATGTTTCTCTCTCTCTTCCTCTCCCTCTCCCCCCCTCCCTCTCAATAAAAACTTTTTTAAAAAAATTTTTCTGTCTCCTTACTTTGGCTGTCTTTTTGTGTTTGTTTCTATGAATTAGGCAAATCAGCAACCTCTCCTGGTCTTGAATTGAAGGCCAGATAAAGAGCTTCCCAGACAAGGAAAAGCTAAAGGAGTTCATCAACAGTAAACCAGTACTACATGAAATGTTAAAGGACCTTCTTTAAGAATAAAATAAGATCAAAATATGAACAATAAAATGGCAAGAAATACATATCTATTAACAATTGAATCAAGAAATCAAAATAAATGAACAAGTAGAACAGAAACAGACTCATAACTGCAGAGAACATTTTGATAGTTGCCAGATGGGAGGGGGAAGGGGAGATGGGTAAAAAAGGTGAAGGGATTTAGAAGTACAGATTAGTAGTCATAGTGTAGTCATGGGGGTGTAAAGTACAGCATAGGGAATATGGTCAATAATATTCTAACTATGTATGGTGTCAGATGGGTATAATACTTTTCAGGATGATCACTTAATAAGTTTTATAATGTCCAGTCACTGGAGTATACACCTGAAACCAATGTAATATTGTATGTCAACTATAATTGAAAAAATAAAAAATGAAGATTAAAAATTAGGAAACTACCAGGTTAATATCTCTTCTGAATATAGATGTAAAACTACTCAACAATATACTGGCAAATTGGAGCCAGGAGTATATTCAAAGGATTATATCCTATGACCAAGTGAGGTGAACCCCTGGAATGGAAGGCTGGTTCAATATATAAAAATCAAAGTAATACACCACATTAATAAATAAGAAACTCACTCCTTAATGAGTTGCATTTAAGATTCAATACTTTCTACTCCACCAATAAATTGCTCTAAGATCACCAGTTACATGTTCACTGCAGAATTTTATAAATAGATTTTAGTCTTTCCCTTACTTGAATCCTTGAGGACATGAGGCCCTGTTGACCACAGCTTCCAGTTATCCTCTTGCCTGTCCAGGAATTTCTCTTCTGTCCCCCACATGAGCCCCCTTTTTGCCTACCTTTGCAGAAATGACTTTATGTCCTCACTCTCTAAGGTTTTCCTGGATACAATCATCCACTCTGGTTTTAACTGCCACTTTTCTCATATTTCTATCCCAACTCCTCTCTTACTCTCCAGAGCCATGTATCTTTCTGTCTACCTGACAGGGCAAGCTGGATAAAAGTGGATTTCTTGTCTTCCACTCCAAACCTTCTACTCTGCCTACATCCCCTGATATATTAAATAGAATAACTGAAAACGTATTATTTTATTTCTTTGGGGCTTTATTTATTTATTTATTTATTTTCCATCACCACTTATCCACTCTATGCTCCCTTCTGCCTCCACCTACCCCCTTTCCCCTCCACAATCACCACACTGTTGCCCATGTCCATGAGAGCTCTCTCTCTTTTTTCCTTTTTTGCTAAATTCCTTCACCACCCCCAACACCCACCCCCAGAGCTGTCTGTCTGCTCTCTACAAATCTATTAAAAAGTCCAGCCCAGGCATCCAAAGCACAGCCTTGAAAGTCACTGCTGGCTCTGTCCTCTTCCTTAGCACTCAGTTTCCAAGGGGCCACTAAATCCCCTGGACTATTGTCCTCACGTGGCTCTGCCCTGGTCCACAGCCTTGTAACCTCTTTCCTGGGCTATTACTTGAGTCTCCTGAATGGGTTTTATTCTTTCTCTTCCTTCAGTTCATTCTCCACATTGGAGCCAAAGTGCTCTTCCCAAAACTATCGTGGTCCTGTTGCTCCAAATAACAAGACACACAGATGTGCGTATGGGTGCACACGCTCCCACACACACAGGGACACACATAAATGATAACAAAAGCATTATTTTCATGCTTGAACATTCTGAATATTGGAAAGCTAAAAACTTATCTGCCAGATAATGCCTTCTTCTAGACCCAACGAACACACCCCACTTTCGTAAAAATTTTCCTTAATATTTCTCTTAAAACCCCGTGGACATCATGACACCCTCTCTTCCTTGTGCCCCAACCCCCCCTCACACACACACGCACATCCCATACCTCATCCCTAGCTATCTGTCATCAACCATTCAGCATAGCAATGTCTCCTCACAACTCCAAGGCCCTGAAAGATGGACTCTGATTTTCATTCTGATAGCCTCAGCTCATATGTCCCTGTGTCACATTGAGTAGTAGGAGCTCAGCAGATGTTTCCACTTGCTTAGTGGACTACTGAGGATCCTACCCACACAGCACTATCTCAGACAATAAGAGTAGAGCCTGCTACTTGCTCCGAAACCAGACAGGGCACCGCAATGCACTCTCTACACAGAGGACTAAGAGAAAATATAAAGAACATATCTAAAGTGTGGGAAACTTGGGAAAGGCTAAAGAATCATCTCAACTTGAAAAATGGAGGCTAGGAAGGGATTTAAATATACCTTCAAGCAAAGCCCATTTATATGGTAGAATATAAATGTTGTTCAGACACAGGAGAGCAGGCCTCCACCTACCAGCTCTCTGTGGGGTCTAGGCCTAAGCCTGTGCCTATGAAAGTGCAGACTGGGCACTAAGCTCCGTACAGCACTAGTGCTCTGGTTCTAAAGTCATGAGTTAAACACAGAATAAATATATACAAATACAAAATCGTTCCATTATACACCGAAACTAACATAATGTTATGTCATTTACACCTCAATTTAAAAAGACAGAATAAAAAATATTCACAGATGTCAGCATGAGGAACTGTTGGATGAAGAAGGCGTTTTCCCAAAGCAGCGCCGGTCAGGAGCAGAGAGGCTGTGCCCGGGTGTGCAGATCTCTCTGCGGAAGGACCTGGACAGCAGGATGCGTTTCAGCAACCCCCCCCCCACCCCCCGGCTTCTTGCCATTTGTCCTTCCTTGAGGCTGCAGGAGGCTGGTAAGGAGGCATGAGCGGGACTGATTACCCAACCTGAACCTCTCCGGTATTTTGATAAACATTACAGGCCTGAGGTCTTTCTTTCCAGAAAGATTGCACTGATTCTCAGGGCAGGTAAGAAACATCGTGTGATGGGTCATTGTGAAGGCTTCCTGTCATCACAGTAGTCACGGTGGTAATCTTATAAAGGTGGCGTGTATGAGGTAAGGGAGAAGGACTCTTTGTAAAAAATAAAATTTGTCCTAAAATTCTATAAATTCAAATGCAACTAGGGATATATTTTCACAGAAGTTTGAGCTTCCCTCCGGGAATCAGCAAGACTGGCCCCCTGCTTCGTCCTAAAAAAAGTTTCATGCCAGGAAAAATCAGCGGCTCTCAAAAAGCCCAGGGAAACCACAGGCAGCAGCTCGTGGCTGATATGGGCATTTGGCTCTGACTCAGCTTCTAGCCTGTTTAGCTCTGACTGAGTGAGATCACAAGCTCTGCATGGCCAGCCCGGAATATCAGCTATGACTTACTCCCCAGGGCAGCAATAAATCTCCCTGCTGGAACTGTATTCTCTTGCTGCTTGCTAGCTCCCTGGTCCATTTGCATGAGGCCTCAAAGCTATAAAGATATAGAACAAAAATGGACAAGAGATGCCTAGATCTATAGATCTATCTGCCCCATTGATTGCATCCTAGAGCATAGATTAATCACTTTAAAATATCATTAACTGCCTTGGTGGGTTAGCTACGTGGTTAGAGCATTGGCCTGTGGACTGAAGGGCCCAGGGTTTGATTCTGGCCAAGAGCACGTACCTCAGTTTCAGGCTTGGCCCGGGTCGGGGCACGTGCAGAAGGCAACCAATTGGTGTGTCTCTCTCACATTGATGCCTCTCTCTCTCTTCTACTCTCTCTGAAAAGCAATGGAAAAAATATATCCTCAGGTGAGGATTATAAATAAATAAAATATAATTAAAATAAAATATAAAATAATATTAAATTAAAATAAAATAAAATGTCATTATGATCATTTGTTCAAGGATCCATACAATTGGGAGGTGGGGGGAATCATCTTCCAGTAACCACTTACCTCACTGTGATTTCCCTCTGAGAGAAATAAATCCTGAATTTCTGTCAGCTGCTGAAAATTTTGCAGTATATATAAGTCACCACAGCAGCAGGAAAAATAACCCTAGGAGGCAAAGATATTTAGGCCAAGTTAGACTTGGGGAACATAGTGCCCTGGTTTGGGGATGAGGTCAGGGAAAATTGTCTCCCTGTCCATTTATGGTGACTGGTTTGAGCTGGTGGGGACTGTGGGCACATATTGGAAACGACAAGGCTCACGTTCTCATTCCCAGAGACCATAGCCTGACCTACCCCAGGGTGAAGACATGTGGTTGCCTTTCCCAAAATGACACTGGGTGTCCTGCCTGCCTGGTGAACATCCTTTCCCTGTGACTCAAGGGTGGGAATAGAGAGAGACATATTGAGCCTGGACTGGACATGGCCAAGCCATTTCCCTGGGCTCATGGAGCTGAGGTCTTGTGCCCATTCAAATGTAGCTGCATGTTTCTTCCCAGGAAGAGCTGCAGACCCCACATTCACCTGTGTGCTCCCAGCTTGGAACCCTCAGGTGGCCCTTCTCAACAGGACTCCTGATAGAATGAGCCCAATGCTCTAAGTCTAAGGCAACCAACGTATGTAACAAAAGAGCTTATCTCTCCCCCTCTGCAATGGCACTAGTTGTGTAGCATTCCTGGGAAAACTGAGAAAAGAGTCGCTCAGATCGTTCATCTGTAGGCTATTCTCTTGTGGAGTCCAGGTTGGAAGTGGCTATGATTAGAAACCTTCAGGAATGGGACCAAGTGTTCCGAGACCACGAACCGGACCCCTGCCCCCCGTCTAGAGCAGAGGTGAAGGTTGGGGTTTTTCTGGATGTTATCCAATCCTGGCATGGAGATCATGCATTTTGCCATCCAGTGAGGCCACAAGGTTCTGTGGTAGCTGCTGACTTTGCCATCCCAATGCAGGCCCATCGCCATAGCCCTCCTGCTGCCTAGGGTAACATTCATACCGAGGACACATGTTACTGCTTCATCTGGTGTCTGTCTTGTGTGTAAAAATTCAAGATGAGTCCCAAGGATAAGGAGGATGAAAATCTGGGCCAAAAGCAATGGTTTATACAGAGATGTGTTTGTCCTATTTCTCTTTATAAAAATACACTCTTGCTGGCTTTATGGTGTGGAGGTTACAGCTGTGGGCCCCTGAAACAGACAGAATTGAGTCTGGAATTCTCTCTCTCTATCACTTACATGTTCCCAGGAAAACCACTTAGACTTTCTACACTGAACATAAAGCCATGAATGACAGTGGACCTGAGAAGTGGAAAACAAACAAGGTGAGTCCTGTAGTTGCCCCAGTTATAGACCTGAGCAAGTTACTGCACCATGAGGCAGACAGGAAGAACCAGTAAGCATCCTGAGTCTAGGAGAGAGAATTCAGAGTGCAGGGAGATGAAGGTGACTGGAATTCACAAGACAGAGTACCAGAGAGGAAAGAGGGACACAAAGAATTCCAGATCTGCAGAGAGCTACGTGGGAGTGTCCATCGGATGTGTAAGACACTACCCAGGCTGATGAGAGGGTTAAAGGGAACAGTCCCAGTGCTCACACAGCGCAGGACTACTGTGTGTTCCCTCCAGCCACACTGAATGACCACAAATCCTAGTTCACAGGTGGCACAGGTGAGCACTCAGAGAACCTGGCCTCAGTGGTGGAGAGTCACTAACCCTAGACAGAATTGCTATGCTCACAAATCCTAAGAAACAAATCTTAGTCTTTAACTAGAAACAATCATAATGTTTCCATGAAACTTAACTGTGTCCCAGAACAAAGTTCAAGAATATTTATAGAAATACAGACATATCCAGCACCAAACAAGGTAAAATTCACAAAGTCTGAAATTCACAGTCTACCAAAAAATATTAGGTATGTGAAGAAGCTAAACACAGCCCAGAATGAGGAGAAAATCCAGTTGAAAACCAACTCAAACCAACACCAGTGAGAAACTTAGCAGAGAAGAACATTAAAACAGTTATTTTAAATGGTTTAAGTAGAGACAGGAAAAAAAATTTTTTAAAGCCACCTAAGTCAAATTTTTGAACATGAAAACTACAATGTCTTGGGGGGGGGGGGGGGGACTGGATAAAATTAATAGCAGATTAGACATTACAGCGGAAAAGACTGGTGGCTTTGTAGACAACAGCAATAAAAGCTCTTCAAATCGACAATGGGAAAAATAGTAATAGGATGAAATCAGAAAGAACAAGTAAGTTTTGGGACAACTTCAAAAGGCCTAACATACGTTGAATTAGAGCTCCTAACAAAAGGAGTAAGGAGGGCAGAAAACATATTTGAAGAAATGATGAATAAAATTTTTCCAAATTTAATGAAAACCCACAGAGGCAAGAAACTCAATAAATTCCAAGCACAAGAAACATAAGGAAAACCACACAACTGCTTAAGCTCAGTGATAAAGATTAAATCTTTGTAAAGTCAGAGAGAGACAAAAAAGCACACTGCGTACAGAGGGAGGAAGCTATGTATGAATGAAATTTCTCACCCAAACCTGTGCACATGAGAAACAGTGGGGAAGAAAAAGAAACCGGTTCACCTAGAGCTCAATATACAATAAAAATATCTTTACTCTTAATAAGAGATAAAAGTCCAACAATTTCAGACTTATGAAAGAATTCCTCACCAGCAGACCCATGTGTCAAGAAGCTTTAAAAGATGTCCTTCAAGAGACATATAACGAAACCATATAGAAATAAGGATCTAGAAAATGAGTAATCATAGAACTAGACCAGCACTGTCTTGTAGAAGTCGCTGAACTATGGGAATGACCTGCAACTGTGCTGTCCATGGGCGGCTACTGGCTACCAGTTGAGAGCTCTGTGGTTGAGAGGAACGAGTAAAGTATCCAGAAAATACTTTACTGTAATACATTGCTGTGTGAACATTAGCTGCCTCAGGGAGCAGTGGGGAAGAAAGGGATGGTCTCAAGTCCCCACTGGGGATAGGTGCAGGACACAATCCAATTCCGAACCTTCCTGTGGTGGCTCTCAACAAGTAGAGTTGCCCACCTCTGTCAGTAGCCTGCCTTCTTCCTGGTCAGCCAAGTGCAAAGGGTTTCTGTGATCAGCTGAGCCCACCAGGTAATCTCCCAATTTAAGGTCAATTGTACCATAAAACATAACCAATCACAAGAGCAAAATCTGTCACATTCACAGTCCCAAGAGACTTCTTATAGTTCTGCCAACTGCAGAGAAGAACTTGATTTATTTTAAAAATCACAAACAAAAGATGTAATGTGTTAGTCAATATGATGCTAAGAAAATTATTGACCTCATTAATAATCAGTTTGGGGTCTGATTTCATGGTACATATGAGAATAAATGGTGGATGGATTAAAAAGTTACATATAAAACTGAAATCATAAAAATATTAGGAGATCCAAGATAGCAGCGGACTGAGTGGGAGCTACACTGACACTCTCCTGGGACCAAACTGGATTTACAACTAAAATATAGAAAAACCATCCTGAATAATCAACTGAAGACAAGCTGGAGAGCACCCTCATAACCAAGGAGGAAAAGTGGAGACCACATAGAGACTGGTAGGAAGTGCGGAGGCAAAAGGGCTGGCTGGGTTCCCACGGGCAGCAGCTGAAGGTCTGGAGGGATATCAGCTGTGGGGGTTCCCACTGAGAACTCTGGGGCTTAAACCCCAAGCTGGGCTCCCCAGCCCAAAGCACCAGAACTAAATAAGGTGCCCACATAACATCTGGCTGTGAAAAGCAGCTGGGTTTCTGTCTGCCAGGGAGAGATGGCTGGAAATGTAGGCACCTTCTTAAAGAGCCAAAGTACAAAGTTCCGTGTGCAGCCACTCACCTTGGGCTCCAGCAACGGGAGGGCGGAGTAGACTGGAGCTGTCTGGGGAGAATCTGGGGTTGTGGGCTCTAGAGAGTGAATTCAGAGGGCACCCCTATGGATTCATGTGCTGAGTCATTACCCAATACTGCAGAGGACATCTTTCTCAGGCAATTTTCGGCTTTTGCCTGAGGGGGGGAAGCAATTTTCCCACCCTGCTGGAAAACCTCTCGTCTTAACCAGAGGAGTTTCTACAGCCTGAGGTTTGTTAAGAGACTGATGACAACCAGCCGTCCCACCCTGTGGAGCCTCTACAGCCTGAGTTGCATTAAGAGAATCAGATTAATCAGCCAGCAGACAGAGGCAGACTTCAGGGTGCTTTGAGCCTTTGCCTGATCTGCTTCTGGACCTGGGCCTTGCAAAAACAGGCTTTGGTGTGAATCTTGGTCCTATCCAAATGCACCCAGCCCCAGCAGAGGAGACCTCAAGAAAAGGATTGTTGATAGCTCCAAACAGGGCACTCAGAGCCATTCACAAACCATGTCTAACAGTGGCCAGCACCAGAGACCCTCCAAAAAGACTGAGAGTCCTAGCAGATCTACCTAATACAGAAACAAACACAAACAGGCAGCCAAAATCAGGAGACAAGAAAACAAGCCCCAAATGAAATAACAAGAGAAGTCTCCAGAAAAAGAGCTAAGTGAAATGGAGATAAGCAATCTATCAGATATAGAGTTCAGAATACTGATTGTAAAGATGCTCAACAGGCTGAAAAAAGATACGGAAACTATGAAGGAAATGAAGAATGACATAGCAGAAATAAAGAATACATTGGAAGGAATAAACAGCAGATGAGAGGAAGCTGAGGATAGAAACAGTGAATTAGAAGACAGGGCAGAAAAAAACTCAATCTGAGATCCAAAAAGAAAAACAATTAAAAAACAGGAGGACAGTCTAAGGGAGCTGTGGGACAGCATGAAATGTAACAATGTTCGCATAATAGGAGTGCCAGAGGAGGTCGAAAGTAAGCGAGGGTTAGAGAAACTGTTTGAAGAAATAATGGCAGAAAAATTCTCTAACCTAGTGAAAGAAAACATCACACGAGTTCAGGAGGCACAGAGAGTCCCAAGCAAGAAGAATCCAAAGAGGCACATGCCCAGACACATCATGATTGAAATGCCATGAATTCAAGGCAAAGAGAGAATCTTAAAGGAAGCTAGAGAAAAGCAATTTGTTACCTACAAAGTATACCCCATGAGGCTGTTAGCTGACTTCTCATCAGAAACTCTACAGGCCAGAAGAGAATGGCATGAAGTATTCAAGGTAATGCAAAACAAGGATCTGAAACCAAGACTACTCTATCCAGCAAGGCTATCATTCAAAATAGATGGTGAAATAAAGAGCTACACCCCCCTCCCCCAAAAAAGTCTAAAGGAGTTTATCACCCCAAACCATCATTACAGGAAATGTAAAAGGAACTTCAACAATTAGAAGTAGAAATAGAGAGAGAAACATAGGTATAAAGAATTAAAAGGGCAATAGATAAGTATCTATCAATAATAACCTTAAGTGTAAATGGATTAAATGTTCCAATAAAAAGATATAGGGTGGCTAAGAAAACTTGACCCAAATATATGCTGCCTGCAAGAGACACGCCTCAGAACAAAAGACTCACACAGGATGAGAGTGAAGAGATGGAAAAAATTTTTTGTGCAAATGGAAATTTAAAAAAAGCTGAGGTAGCAATACTCATATCTGACAAAATAGACTTCAAAATGAAGACCATACAAGAGACAAGAAAGGTCGTTATAGAATTCTAAAAGGATCAATCAAACAAGAGGATATAACCCTGATAACATATATGCACCCAACATAGGAGCACCTAAATTTATAAAAAATCTTCTGGAGGACTTTAAGGGAGAGATGGACAGCAATACAGTCATCCTAGGGAAATTTAACACACCACTGAGTTCACTGGATAGATCTTCCAGACAAAAAATCAACTAGGAAACAGTGACCTTAAATGACACACTAGATTAGATGGATTTAATTGACATTTACAGAACATTCCACCCCAAAGCTACAGAATATATATTCTTCCCAAGTGCACATGGGACATTCTCAAAGATAGACTACATCTTAGGACACAAAACAAGTCTCTACAAGTTCAAGAAAACTAAAATCATATCACCTATCTTCTCAGACCACAATGGCATGAAATTAGAAATCAATCACAATAAAAACACTAAAAAACATTCAAACACACAGAGGCTAAATAGCATGATTTTAAACAATGAATGGGTTACCAAAGAGATCAAGAAAGAAATCAAAAACTTCCTGGAAACAAATGAAATGAACACACAACAACCCCTAATCTATGGGACACATGGAAAGCAGTCCTGAGAGGGAGGTTCACAGCACTACAGTCCTATCCAAAAAAACAAGAAAAACTTTTAGTAGACTCTCTAACCCTACAACTTAAACACTTAGAAAGAGAACAACAAGCAAAGTCCAGAGTAAATAGAAGGAAGGAAATAATAAAGATCAGAGCAGAAATGACATAGAGACTAAAAAAAATACAAAAGATCAATGAAACTAAGAGCTGGTTCTTCAAAAAGATGAACCTTTAGCCAGGCTCATCAAGAAACAAAGAACCCAAATAAATAAAATCAGAAATGGAAGAGGTGAAGTAACAACTGACCCAACAGAAATACAAAGGATTGTAAGAAAATACTATGAACAACTATATGCCACCAAGCTGGACAACCTGGATGAAATGGACAAATTCCTAGAAATATATAACCTTCCAAAACTCAATCAAGAAGAGTCGGAAAACCTGAATAGGCTGATAACTGCTGGTGAAGTTGAAGCAGTAATCAAAGGGCTCCCAGCACCCAAAAGCCTTGGCCCGGATGGCTTCACAAGGGAGTTTTACCAAACATTTAAAGAAGAATTAACACCTATCCTCCTCAAACTATTCTGAAAAATCCAAGAGGAAGGAACACTTCCAAACTCTTTTTACAAGGCCAGCATCAGCCTAATTCCAAAACCAGATAAAAACACTACAAAGAAAAAGAATTACAGGCCAATATTCTGATGAACATAGAGGCTAAAATCCTCCACAAAATATTAGCAAATCGGATCCATCAGTATATTAAAAAGATCACACACCAGGACCAAGTGGGATTTATTCCAGGAATGCAAGGCAGTACAGTAGTCGCAAATCAATAAACGTGATACATCACATAAAAAGACTGAAAGACAAAAATCACATGATCACATCAATAGATGCAGAAAAAGCATTTGATAAAATCCAACACATTTTTGATAAAAACTCTCAGCAAAATGGGGATAGAGGGATCATACTTCAACATAATAAAGGCCAAATATGACACACCTACAGCCAATATCATACTCAATGGGAAAAATTAAAACCATTTCCCCTAAGAACAGGAACAAGACAAGAATGTACCCTTTCACCACTCTTATTCAACATAGTACGGGAAGTCCTAGCCACAGAGATAAGACAGGAAGAAAATACAAAAGGCATCCAAACTGGAAAGGAGAGGACAAAAGTGTCATTATTTGTAGGTGACATGATATTGTACATAGAGAATCTTAAAGACTCCACCAAAAAACTACCAGATTTAATAAATGCATTCAGCAAGGTAACAGGATACAAAATTAACACCCAGAAATCAATGGCATTTTTATACACCAATAATGAACTCTCAGAAAGAGAAATTTTAAAAAAATCCCATTTACCATTGGAACTAAAAGAATAAGATAGCTGGGAATAAACTTAACCAGAGATGTAAATACCTGTACTCAGAAAACTATAAGACACTGAAAAAAGAAAAAGAGGAAGATATAAAAAAATGGGAAAACACACCATGTTCATGGATTGGAAGAATTAACATCATTCAAATGTCCATACTACCCAAAGCAATCTATAAATTCAATGCAATTTTTATTAAAATACCAACAGCACATTTCACAGATCTAGAACAAATAGTTCAAAAACTTATATGGAACCAAAAAACACCCCAAATAGCCATGGCAATCTTAAGAAAGAAGAACAAAGTTGGAGGGAATCACAATACCAGATATCAAGTTATACTACAAAGCCACTGTCATCAAAACAGCCTGGTTCTGGCACACGAACAGACATATAGAGCAATGGAACAGAACAGAGAACCCAGAAATTCACTCTCGCCATTATGGTCAGTTAATATTTGGCAAAGGAGGCAAGTGCATACAATGGAGTAAAGACAGTCTCTTCAATAAACGGTGCTGGGAAAATTGGACAGGTACATGCAAAAAAGGGAAATTAGACTACCAGGTTACACTGTACACAAGAATAAACTCAAAATGGATAAAAGACTTAATTGTAAGATGCGAAGCCATAAGAATCCTAGAAGAAAATGTAGACAGCAATATCTCAGACATCTCTCGTAGCAATATGTTTGCCGATGCATCTCCTAGGGCAAGAGAAACAAAGGAGAAAATAAACAAATGGGACTGCATCAAACTAAAAAGCTGCACAGCAAAAGAACCATCAACAAAAGGAAAAGGGAGCCCACTGTATGAGAGAACATATTTGCCAATGACACATCTGATAAAGGGTTAATATCCAAAATATATAAGGAACTCATGCAACTGAACAAAAAGAAGACAAACAATCCAATTAAAAAATGGACAAAGGACCTGGATAGACACTTCTCCAAAGAGGACATGCAGATGGCCAAGAGACATATGAAAAAATGCTCAAAGTTGCTAATCACCAGAGATGCAAATTAAAACCACAACGAGGTATCACCTCACACCTGTCAGAATGGCTCCATCAACAAATCAACAAACGACATGTGCTGGCGAGGGTGTGGGGAAAGGGGAGCCCTGGTGCACTGCTGGTGGGGATGCAGACTGGGGCAGCCACTGTGGAAAACAGTGTGGAGTTTCTTCAAAAGATTAAACATTGACCTACCATTTGACCCAGTGATCCCACTTCTAGGAATATATGCTAAGAATCCTGAAACACTAATCAGAAAGAACATATGCACCCCTATGTTCACAGCAGAGCAATTTACAATAGCTAAGATCTGGAAACAGCCCAAGTGCCCATCAGTAGATGAGTGGATAAAAAGCTGTGGGACATTCACACCATGGAATACTATGCAGCTGTAAAGAAGAAGGATCTCATACCCTTTGGGACAGCAGGGAGGAACCTGGAGAGTATTATGCTGAGTGAAATAAGCCAGGCAGAGAAAGACAAGTACCACATGATCTCACTTATATGTGGAATATAATAAACAAATAAACTGATGAACAAAATGGATCCAGAAACTTAGAAGCATGGAACAGACTGAGGGATCTCGGAGGGAAGGCGGGGTGGGGGAGGGGTTGGGCAGAGATTAACCTAAGAACTTATATGTTTATATGCATAACCCATGGACACAGACACTGGTCTGGAGAAGGCCTGGGGGTGGGTGGGGTGGATACGGGGTGGAGGAGATCAATGGGGGTAAAAAGGGGCCATCTGTAATATTTTCAATAATAAAGATTTAAAATTTTTTTTAAAGAAAAAATCTGGGGGAAAAATAAAAATGAAAGTATTAGAAAAGGGTATAGGTGGTTAGTTATCTTCTATTGCATAATAACTATTTTTATGCCTAGGGGCTTTCTAGGCATAAAAAGCTGATAGAACTGGCCACGTGCTAGTTGAAAATTACTACAAACAAAATTAAACGTGCAATAAGCAAGGGAAACGTTTGCATGAACTAGGGTAAAGTTTAACGGTCATAGCACTACAGGAGCTAGCAAACTAGGTGAAAAAAACTAACAGAAATAAACAGGGGTGGGGTGGGGGGAGAATTGGAAGGCGGTTGTGGAGAGTACACACCTCCAGCTGTAGGGTAAGTAGGCCTGGGGGTCATTAGAGCGCGGTGGCAGCTAGCACTGCTGCATGCATGGCTCCTGAAGGTGCTGAGAGAGTTGACCCCACAGGTCCTCATCGTAGGGAAAACATTTCTCTAACTCTAAGAGGTGATGGGTGTTAACTAGACTGATTGTGGCGATCCTTCTGCAATCAATGTCAGTCACGTCATTAGGTGGTACACCCAGACTTGCACGCTGTGTGTCGATAATATCTCAGTAAAGCTGAAAATAATGGACAGACCTTCAAAACAGGAAATACAAGCGTGCAAGTGCATGTCGGTGTCAGGTTGACCTCCCAGCGACGGGAGGCTAAGGTCTGAAGCCAGTGGGATGGTGGGTTTTACCGACCAGACTGGAAATACTGAAAATGCTGCCTCCTGGGATGTCAGCTCTGCTGCTGCTGAAATTGTAAATCGGAACAACATGTCTGGAATTCAAATTTTAACAATGTGTATCAAGAATATTAGAAATTCTTAAAAATCTCTGACCTAAGAATACCACTTCTATGCCCCGCCTGGCGTGGCTCAGCGGTTGAGTGTCGACCTGGGATCCAGCGATCGGGGTTCGATTCCCGGTCAGGGCACATGCCCAGTTGCAGGCTCGATCAATGACTCTGTCATCATTGATGTTTCTCTCTCTCTCTCTCTCCTTTCCTCTCTCTGAAATCAATAAAGATATATATATTTTTAATCCCACTTCTAGGAATATGCACAAAGGAAATTAAGTGGAAAACAGACAAAACTGTGCCCCAGAGATGTTACAGCAGCATTGCTTCTAATGGTCAGACCCTGGGGCAGCCTCGCCCTGCAGCAAACTGCTCTGGGGGGGCGTGACGGCCGCTGGAGGGGCGCTCGTGAGGGCCGCTGGCTGAAGGAATTCCAATGCAGACACTAGAGGAAACTGAGGGCGAAGCCTGCTTTCAGCACGGTGGCCATAAACATGTGGTGTGGTTTTATTGCCTGCACTTTGCAAAATTTTCTCCTGGGATATTCTTAGCCTGGAGTCATGGGCCCCCTGCTGGTAGAAGATCTCAAAGAAACCCCAAAATTCTATCCAAAAGCTAGTGTATCTGTGCCCTTCTCCCACTTATGAAAAGCTTTTTCCCTCTGACCTGCAGGGAAAGTTGAGCCTTTTTTTTAATGTCTTTATTGATTTCAGCAAGAGGACAGGAAAGAGAGAGAAAAACATCAATGATGAGAGAGTCACTGATCGGCTGCCTCCTGCACGTCCCGATTGGGGATCGAGCCCACAGCCCGGGCATGTGCCCTGACCGGGAATCGAACTGTGATCTCCTGGATCCTAGGTCGATGCTCAACCACTGAGCCACACGGGCCGGGCAAAGCTGAGCCATTTTTGACAAGAAAGCAAAGAGGCTCTAATCACCCTCTTTCCTTCACAGCCACCTTCCCCCCGGGAAAGGAAAGCCTGCCACCTCTGGTGTCTCAGAGCTCCGGTGACAGTGGGTGAAGAGGCTGCCAGTGAGGTCCGAGGTTTGACGCAGCAGCAGCAGCATGAGGCTGGAAGGGGGACACACTTTCTCTTTGGTTGGTTAGTTTTGCACATCTGCTTTTTTTTTACTTTTTTTAAAATTCAGGAAACTTCCTGGCTCTCTCCCCACCTGCCTGAGCAAAGATGCGGGTGGACCAAGTATCCCAGTGCAGATTCATTCAGCCCTGAGCCTGCAAAACTCTCTGTGCTGCTTCTGCTCCGCAGACCCACGAGAATAAAGACATCGCCACGCTGTTTGCGCTCAGAATGCCTCAGGCAGAGGGCTTTCGGGGTCTCTCTAGTGTTCTACACACCCTGACGGAGGGGCCCCCACTGCTCTTGGCCTCCAGAACTGAACGACCAGGCACATCAACACCATCAGAGTGGCCGAGGGGACACCCAGCCCCAGGACCAGTCTATGGGCTCAGCATGATGCCCTAAGGGTCCTTTGGATTGTGCTGTGGCCTTTTAACCCCCCGTGTTCCCTTCCTGGGAAATGACAGAGCCTGTGGAGAAACGCACGGCCCACACTGTGTCCAGGCGCAGTCACTGCCCGTGGTGCACAGAGGTCTCAGGCTCTCTCCAAAACCAAGCTCTGGGCTAAGTCCCGCGTTACGTTTCGACTGTGAGCTGGCTGTGCACGGCCTGGGTCTCCTGCAGGCTGGGCTGCCCCCTGTTTCTGAGGTCAGGTTTTGGGGGTTGAGGGGACAGCACACACCTTTACATATTTGCTATTATTCACTAACTGGCACCTTCGTTCCCTCGCTCCGTCGCTGCACAGCACTGTCTCCCTCAGGCTGGTGCTGAGGCCGGAGACGGGGTGTCTGGGGACCACACTGGCCTTCCTCAGCAGCATCAACTCCTGCTCGTGATCCTGACCCCCTTGGGGTTAGGACTCCATCTTAAATTGACAAAATCATTTTGAAACGTACCCCAAAAATGCCAGGATGCCACCATCATTTGCCACGTGGTTAAGTCCCAATTTTAGTTTTTTACATTGCATGATGTGACCGTGAGGTGCAGAGGGTGGCAACGTGGTCAGTCCCTTACTTGGCCGGCATGTGGCGGGCAACTTCCTCCAAAAAACCTAAACTTTATTTTATATAACAATATATAAATTTACTGTTCAATACATAATTTCAAACTTACACAAAATACACAGATGCGTCATTTTATGTGTGATTTTTATGAATGCCTATTAAATAAAGAGGACTCCAAAGGGAAGCTGAAATCTCACCAACACCGGAACAGACCCAGCAGGCAGACAACCCCTCTGAATGGCCCCCTTCCCTGGCAATGCCATCCCAGGGCCCTAGCCTCGGGCCTCCACCTGCCACCACGCCAGCCCATTTTGGTGTGAATTCTAGAATGCACCTTAAGTTCAGAATCACGAAAGAGGGAAAGAATCCTGGATTAAAAATCCTGTTCCAGGAGCACGTTCACTTGGAGCCCCCTTGCCAAGAACTCAAAGAAGCCGCAGTAAGGACACGGTGCCACGGGTGGGCTGGGAATCAATCTTTTTAACGGAACCTTCAACGTAGCTGAGGGTCAGCCTGCCCTGTCCTGTTGGTCACAGCAGACAGAGTTCTGGAAGGTGCCTCAGCTTGGTGGCAAACAGTCTGCCAAGGGAGACTTTGAGACACCCTCTCCCCTCTCTTCCCCTGACTCTGCCTCTCATCTCCCTCCCCCCTCTCCCCCTCCCCCCTCCCCCTCTCCCCCTCTCCCCTCTCCCCCCTACCCCTATCTCCCCCTCTCCCTCCCCCCTCTTCCCCCTCCCCCCTCCCCCCTCTCCCCCTCCCCCTCCCCCCTCTCCCCCTCCCCCCTCTCCCCCTCTCCCCCCTCTCCCCCTCTCCCCCCTCTCCCTCCCCCCTCTTCCCCTCCCCTCCCCCTCCCCCTCCCCCTCTCCCCCTCCCCCTCTTCCCCCTCCCCCTCTCCCCCTCCCCCTCTTCCCCCTCCCCCTCTCCCCCCCTCCCCCTCTCCCTATCTCCCCCTCTCCCTCCCCCCTATACCTCTCTCCCTCCCCCCTCCCCCTCTCCCCCCTCCCCTCCCCCTCCCCCTCTGCCCCCTCCCCTCTCCCTATCTCGCCCTCTCCCTCCCCCCTCTCCCCCCTCTCCCCCTCTCCCCCCTCCCCCTCCCCTCTCCCCCTCTACCCCTCTCCCTCCCCCCTCCCCCTCTCCCGCCTCCCCCCTCCCCCTCTCCCCGCCTCCCCCCTCCCCCTCTCCCCCCTCCCCCCTCTCCCCCTCTCCCCCCCTCCTCCCCTCTCTGCCCCCCTGCCTCTCAGCCTTTGGCCTGGAAAGGTGAGGACTGTCCGGCAGCTGGGCCGTCTCTCAGTGGACCCGTTGTCCCTGTCCTGCGAGGGGGCAGTGGCTGTTAGAGAATGCTGCATTTGTTCAGTTTGCCACTTTGGTGGAAATTCACCATCAAGTACCCTGACAAAAGGCTAAAGGCACCCCAAATCTCCCAACTCATTTCGCTCTCCTGTTCCCAGGGCAGCACCCGCCTGGACGCCCGTGGTGTGGGCTCAGGGACATGGGTGGGGTGAATATTCAAGTGAGGGGTAGTGACCCCGCCTCAGGGGTCGCTGTGAATGAGGCGGGGGGACACACCTAGTGGGGCGAGCTGCTCCCCACGTGGCCCATCCTCGGCCGGACGGCCCTGAGCGTCCCCGGGATGCACTCCGCAGGGCTTCACTCTTCCTGTCTTGCCTGACTCTGGAGCTGGTGTCTGTTCGCCCGCCCCTAAGCCGCTGTCCTTGAGGACACGGAGGGAGGCGTGTCGCTCCACACGGGCTGGCTCCTTCCCCGTCCAGGTCAGTGAAAACCCCCCCTGGGAGACCCTGCCCGGAGTGACTGTTTAAGGAAGCCCCCGTCTCCCCCAGCGCCCTGCTGCCTCTGGCTGTGACGCTGGAAGCCGCGCCCCGCGGGGCCCCCTCGCTTCGTTCCCAGTGACTGCGCCGCGGGGCTCGGGCCCAGAGCGCAGGCGCCGCCTCCCGGACCTCGCCGGCGGCCAGCACTGAGTGCTCCTCGTCATTTGTAACAGCTTCCTTGAGATGTAATTCACATGCCCTGCGACACACCCGTTTCTGTGCATAAATCAGTGGGTTTTGTATTTTTATTTATCTTTATTGTTGAGAGTATTACAGATGTCCCCCTTTGTCCCCTCCATGTCTTAAACCAAAACGAAGTATCCACCCGGTGGTGACAGCCAGGGCTCTCCTCGGCCGCCGCCGTCATTCCGCGGGGACTCGGTGAGGGAGGCACAGCCGGGGCGGGGCGGGGGGGCGGGGGGGCGGGATGTGGGCGGGGCCGAGCGGGGCGGGGCGGGGCGGGGCGGGGCGGGGCGGGGCCGAGCCTGGGCGGGGCGGGGCCGGGCCGGGGCGGGGACGCGGGGCGTGCGGGAGGCGCAGCGGGAGCCGGGCCGGGAAGACGGCGCCGCGGCCCCCTCGCTGCCGGAGGCCCCGCTTTGCCGCTGCGCCGGCTCCTGAAGACGCTAATTAAACGGGGCCTCTCGTCGGGACAACAGGATAATCTTGTTTTAAGTTTATTAAACTGGGCCAGTACGGCAAGGAAGGGCCTGGCGCCCGCCGGCTGCCCAGCGCCCTGGAGGGGGGCCTCGGGCCGTCGGGGGCCGGCCGGGGACGAGCTGCCGGCCCGCGCCCCCCTGGGTGCCCTCCGCGCCCCCCTGGGTGCCGTGCGCGGGGCCCTGGAGTCTGGGAGATGCGTGCCCGGGGGGAAGGAGGGGGAAGGGGGGGAAGGGGGGAGAAGGAGGTGGCGCAGCGTGCTCCCCAGGGGGAGGGCGAGAGGACAAGGTCATCTTTATTTTTATTTATTGATTTAGAGCGAGAGGAAGAAAGAGAGGAGTCGCCTTGCCCACCTGGATGCATTCCTTGACTGACTCTCACATGTGCCCTGACCAGGATCAGACCTAACCTTGGCCTGTGCGGACAGCCCTCTAACCAGCCGAGCTACCTGCCAGGGCCAACGGGATCATCTCTGGAAGGAGAGGCCCATGCTTAGCTTAGTGTGGAAAAAGTACATATGTGAGTACCCACGAAGACTCCGAGAAATTAAAGAAAACAAGGGAAGATGAGCTCTATCAGATATTAAAACACATTATAACATAGGAATTAAAAGTTTCCTATGACAGATGGATGAATATTCGATATGAAGAGGCCAAAAAGAGACCCAGATGTACATAAATATGGAAACAAACACAGACAAAGGCAATTCTTCAAGTCTCGGCTTGTGGCCCCACCGCTGACCACCCCAGGATCCTTCCAGTACAGCCACAGGCCTGCATCCTGCCTGCCCACCCCCCCTCAAGCTGGGCACCCAGCTGGCCTGCAGGGATGTCACAGACACCCTCGTGCTCAGGTGCAGTCGTGTGATCCAGTGAGGGCCAGGGAGATGGGGGCAGAATTCTCAGTGTGAATTCGCTTGTGCTGTGCCATACCGTAGCCAGTAGCCACATGAAGCCAGTTCGTTTTAAGTGTAAATTAATTAAACTCAAGCATCACTGAAAACTCAGCTGTTCAGTCACACTAGTCACATTTCACACATGCCTGGCTGGTGTGTTTCCATGAACATAGTCATTTCCCAGGCTCCCCTGGAAGGAGACCTGGCCCATACACAACAGTGACCACCTGCAGTCAGACAGGAAAGGACAACACCTAGGGCAGGGCTGGGACCAGGTGAGGTAATGTAAGGAGGCAGTGTTCTCAGGGTCATGGAGTGAGGGTTACCTTGAGCTCTGCCCCTGGACACCCTGCGGGCCTCCGGTGGTCCTGGCCCTGCATTGGGAAGCAAAGAGCATTGGGGTAGAGAGAGCAGGTGTACCTGGCCTGCGGACAGCTCCCTGCTGGATGGTCATGGAGAGGAAAACCTATGGTATTTCCTGCGCAGCCCAATGCCCTTACTAATGCCGTAGGGGAGAGGTTATCCCCAAGTCATGGTGGACAACAGCACACCATTTAGAAAAATAAAGATGAGTCACTCTTGTATTCTTTATCAACTCATTTACAAGTTCATTATAGTCCAGTGGAAGTGCTGGAAGGCACATGTAGGAACAGCTAGAGACTGGCATCTGGTTCATCAGTGTAGGACTGGACAGACTAATGTACAGTGTGCTCACACGCGAAAGAATTCAGCAAGTCAACAAACACGGAGCATCTTCTATGCACCAGTTCTGCGAACCAGGCGTGAATGGAATTCCTGCTCTCGGGGTTACATTCTGTCTGGGGAGGAAGATGGTACACAGATGACAGATAGATAGATGAGAGATGTGATGGATATGACAGATGATTGATAGATATATAGATTATTGATAATTGATAGTTAGATAGTGTAGGGGAGCAAAACTTGCCACCCCGAAAGATATACTATAAAACATTGGTTGTTCTGAATTAGAGTTGCTTGAGAAACAGCTGTGTAAGACTCTCCGTCCCCTGAGAGCAGGGTGCCCATGTGACAGGCGCCCACTCTGCACCAGCGGGTAGGAGACATCATTATCACCAGTCAGGGAATTCAGAGCCTAGGAGACTGGACTCTGCTCAGTCTCTTCACCAGCTGGTGCCCAAGCCCAAGCCTCTGTCCTGTCAGCTCTTCACAAATGTGTATCGCTTCTTTGTCTAAAAGGTGTAAAAGCTGACCACTCTGGCCATTTCTTTAGGTCCCATATCTATGAGACCTCCACAAGTACAAAATTAAACTTGATTCTCTCCAGTTAATCTGTCTGCTGTCAATTTAATTCTTAACCCAGCCAGAAAAACCTAGACGCATAGAAGGAAATATTTTTCCTCCCCAACGAATCGATATAGACAGATAGATGGTAGAAGATTGATAGGTATATAGATTATTGATTGATAGGTCAGATAGGTAGGTAGATGGATAGATAAACAGATAACATCATAGAAGGGCCTTGGTGAAAATCAAGCACAACAGGAGTGAGGTGCCACGTGGAACAGGATGGTCAGGGAAGAAGCCTCTGAGGAGCCATTGGTCAGGGGCCTGAATAATTGGAAAGTGTGAGTCCTGCAGAGAGGTGGGGGCACCCCAGGGAGAGGGGAAAGAGAGGTGTGGTGGGGGTGGAGAGAGTGGGGCACAGAGAAAGGAGATCAGCAGGCTGGTGACGAAAGAAGGATTTGGGCTTTAGTCTGAGGTACTGAGAAGCAGGGAAATGACAGATCAGATTTCAACATCAAAAGGCCCCGTCTCCTTGCTGTGTGGACCACACATTCCAGGAGGTAGGGAATGGGTGCCAGGAGCCCAGCCAGGGGACAACAGTGGCTGACCAAGTGGCAGGCTAGGGGGTCTGGAGGAGGCCTGGGGGTGGACAAGGGAGGGGTGGGAGGAGGGAGGTGGGAGCCCTCTGAGGAGCCAGGTGTGGGAATTTGGAGACTGTCCCAGGTGTTTGGCTTGAGCAGTGGGAAGATGGGAGATCTGGTGTACAAATATTCAGTAGGTGGCAATAGATGCTGTGAAGTGAGAAATACAAATTGCCAACAGGCTGGGGTAGGATGCTGCCGCGTGTGAGTGTGTGTGTGTGTGTGTGTGTGTGTGTGTGTGCACGTGTGCGCACCTGTGTGCAGTGCCACAAGCAGGGCGCAGGTCAGTCTATCTTTGAATCCGACCCTGCCCCACACACGGAAAGCCCTCAGTCTGAGCTTATTTTAATATTTTGTCAATAAGTCAAGTTTCCTCTGCCACCTGTTCTATTCCTTGTCCTGCAATTTAGACTGGCACGCCCTCGTGTGCCCTCCCCGCCAACCCGCCCCCAGGAGCGGCCGGGCTGCGGCCCACACGGCTGCGTTTCACCCGCCCGTGCATTCTGTCTGCAGGCGGGCGCACACTGCTTTCCACTCCACACTCCCCGCTGAGATTCGCTCCGTGGCTGTGGCATTTGCAGGTCTCCCTGGGAGGCCACTCTCTGCGCCACCAGGCTCAGGGCTCTTGCAAATGGTGCTGCTTGTGTTCTGGTGACATAGGCTCAGTGGGGATAGACCTTGGGATTCCTGGCTCATAGGGTATGCGGCTTTTCAGCTTCAGCAGAATTGTCAAACCAGTTTCCACAGGGGAGACTTCATCTGCTCCACCTGCCTCCTACTTGGCAGTCGCATCTTTGTAACCGAATCATTCTGCGGGGTGTGGCTGGTGTCAAACTTGGGCTTGTTCAACGGGCTTTCAGTTCTTCGGGCTGAGGTCCGAGGTACGTTATCATCCTTCAGTCAGAGGCCCGTCTCTGTTTTTTATTCGCTCACGTATTCATGCTCCTTTGCCTGTCCCCGCTCCTCCTCCGGCACAAGGAACTCATCCCAGGGCTCTTGCCCGCGGACTGTGCGCGTGTGTTCTTGTGCCGTGTGGGGGTTTCTCGTGCGTGTGCACATTTTCAGCAGCATAAATGAAACGCTGCACACCCACCTGCTGCCTCGCTCTGCTTGCGTTCGCCACTCCGCGTAGTGCTCTCGCGAGCCACGCATGCTGCTGTGAGCTCAGGTCCCTGCGAAGCATGTTGAAAACCGACCACCTGTCTCTCAGCCCACAGGATCCTCCTTGTTCTTCAACCTTCCAAGACCTGCGGAGCGAGGCATCCTGCTGCGGAGCGTGGTTTCCGTTCCTCTGCTCTACTAGATCCTCTGACCTGCGCACTCTCGCTGCTGCGCGTCTCACTCTGGGGCCACCACCAGGTTCATTCGCAGGGTCCCAGTGGTGGACAGCACGCACAGCATGGGACAGCATGGCCCTGCAAGCCCAGGTGGGCTCCTGCCATTCGTGTCTCCGATGACTGACGGGGGCTAGCCTCTCCTCGCGGGGCCCTGAGCCTTCTGCGTCCCCTCCTCTGTGACGCACCTGTCCATGCCGTTTGCGCATCCCCACTGTCCTTCCTCTTAGTCACTGTTCATTACTTCCGTATCAGAAATATTCATTTTTTCTATGTAAACCAGAGTCACAAGAGCTCTACTTAGCACCTGTGCCTTTGGGATTTGTTTAAGCAATTGAGTTGGCCTGAGGTTTTTCTAACAAAGGAAGGAAATTCCCTGCCTACCAGTCCAGCCTCCAGGAGCGCCAGCCCTGCTCCTTCACGAGGGCTCTGCCCTGATCCAGGGCCCCACACCCGAATCTCTGGGACTTTTCAGCAAACACTTCAGGTGTCAGTCCCTCGGGAAAGGGGAGCCCATGCAGGTGGGATGTGGATGAGTGCTGGAAGGTTCATCCCCACAGGGAAGATGAATGGGGCAGCGAGCACAGAGCCTGCAGGGAGGTGCGTCCAGCTGGTCCAGGAGGGGCTGTGGTGCAGGTGACCCGGGCCTTTTTAAAACAACTTCATTGAGGCCAGAATTTACTGGAAATGGTTTAAACTACAGCGTGGAGATTTGCATTCAGATTTCCTGGTGATGAAAGACAGGGAGACCCTGCAATTATTCCTGGAGGCTCCCTTTCTGCGCAGTTTCTGCCAGCTCCGGCCTTCTGGGAACAATGATTCTTACGCAAGTGCCCCAGCTTCCTCTAAAGGCCTGAGGAAAGGTGAAGGCCCACCCAGCTTGGCTGGCTTAACCTGAAAAGGTGTTAGAGCCCTCCCATACTCAAACACCATGTTCCTTAATGTCCCATTAGAGTCAAACCATTTTGTTCCCAAGATTTGCTTGATCAAACCTGCAACTCCGTGGCTTTGCTTGGCTTGAGGCATGAATGAGGTCAGGAGAACAGCTGGGAGGCATAGCTGAGGCCCAGAGCTTGGGGACCAGCAGGCCCTTTGCAGTTACTACTGTTGCTATGGTGCTGGAGAGGCCAGCAGTGGAGGCCGGCTGGTCCTGGAGGACTGAAGCTCCCCACCTCCAAGGAGGATCCCCTATGTGCCTCTCTCTGAGGGCTCAGTAGAGCTCAGCATCTTGGGTTTTCCCAAAATTAGCCTCCCATCTCCAGAAAGCTGCTGTTGTTTCTGGTGGTGTTGAAGCACTTGCCATGTCACCTGCAAGCCGTGAGTTCCCTGTCCCCGCATCCCAGAGGCCACTGCAGATAGCAGGACAGGAGAGCAGATGGTCCTGAAAGAAGCGTGATATTTGAAAGGCCAGCTGGACCCTTCTTCCTCCTCTGCTTCTGGGTTGTCTGTTTGCTGAAAAACTCAGCGTAAGCAGCTGTGTCTGTCTGCCCGACTGAGAGCTTCCAGGAGGTTGAGTGTTAGGCACTGTTACGGGCTGAGTTGTATACGTCCCCCAAAATTCATAGGCTGAAGCCTCAACCCCTCAGACCCCAGAATGGGACTGTGTTTGGAGATGGGACCTTTACACGGTAATTAAGGTAAAATGAGGTCACTAGGGTGGGCCCTAATCCAATCTGTCTGGTTAAGACACAGACCTGCACAGAAGAAAGATTATGTGAGGACAGAGAAAAAGCAGCCATCTACCTGCCAAGGAGAGAACCCTCAGGCAAAACCAGCCCTGCCGACACCTTGATCTCGGACTCTCAGATTCCAGACTGCGAGAGAACAGGTTTGTGGTGCTTTGTTACACAGCCCAGCTGACTGGCACAGGTGCCGAGAGTTGAAGGGAGAGACAGGGGCCTGTGAGCCCTGATGACCTGCCACCTGAGACCAGAGGGGCCTATCTCCTCCCGGTTGGGCCAATGCCTGGGAAGCCCTGGCAGGGAGAAGGGGACACGGTCATCCTCCCATTGAACAATTCTTAATCAACATGTGCTGAACGAAGCAGGGCACGCTGAGGGATTTCCTGAAACATGAAGGAGTGCCTTGCTCCTAACAGCAGGATGGCCTGAGAATGGCCCTCCTGGGAGTTGTGTTCCTCTCTGACTCCAGGGTTCTCGAGTGGAGGGTACTGCTACTTGTTCCCTGGCTTTCTCCACAGCACCTCCAGGTAGGGTGAGGGCTGGGGACACATCTATAACCGCTGGCCGGTCAGGGTGACTCTCGGGACAAGGCCAAGCTCCCAGAGCTGGGTTACTCCATGTCTGCCTGGGCTGTGGGCGGGCCTCGCCCACCTGACCGTGTGTCCGTTTCATGGGCACCCCCGCAGCTGCGCTCCAGCAACCCTGCCGCCGCCGTCCCAGGGCAGGCCTCCGTTGCTGAGAGCCCGCACAGGGTCCCTGGGGCCCGGCCTGCGTTGCTGAGACTCCCTGTGGCTGTGGAGCCCCCCGGAGGGAAGCCGTGGTCATGGCTGGGGTTTCTCGGGTTCCCATAGAAGCTGGGAGAGGGAGGAGGAGCGCTGGCCTTGTCCGGGGAGATTTACAAACAAGACAGCAGCCTGTAAAGATACTGGCGCAATTAAAACTGTCTCCTGTGATCCAGAAGCCTCACAAACCCTTTCCCACAAGATTCGCGCCATGGCCAGGAGAGTCCCCACCATCCCCCCTCTTCTCGTGGACCTGGGCCTTCCTTCAGCCACCTGGTTACTTGGTTCTTCCAGAAAGGCCCGGTGCTGGCCTCACGCAAGATGCTCCGTGAGTCTGCTTTGAAGGAAAGGTCAGGGAGAGGAGCCTGCGGGGTGGGGGGCGACCAGCACAGTGAGCTCACCGTCCTGAGCGAGCTCCTGTCCCCCAGGGAGCACGACGCTGCTATGGCAGCCCTGAGGCTCCGTAATTCCCTCAGTGCAGAGGGTTAGTCTCTGGTCCAACTCACAGCAGAGGCCGTGTCATCACCATGAAAAGATAATGACACCCCTGGGAAGGCCTCGGACCTGTTGGCAGGGAAGGGGCACTGGAACCTCCATAAAGGGCCAGGTGTGTCGCAGCCCACGGCCCCCAGCAGTTTCCGAGCCCCCGCCCTCCTCCCTCACCTGCCCAGCCCTTGAGGTCCTCAGGGTCATCAGAGACCCCCCCGTCGCATCGGGTGTAGACTCTGCCGGCCCAGATGCTTGTCCAGTGAGTTACTACCCCCAGGCTCGCATTCATGCAGCCTTTCCCCCAAGCTGAAGACGATCGTTCACAGCAGCAAAGTCGTCACGAGCGTATGTGAGGAAAGGAGGGTAAAGGGACTGACTTGTCTGTTTTGGAAAAAGAAACCTGAGAAGTAAACGGATGTAGGAAAAAATGGTTTCTGCCCAATCACTGAGGGTGCCGGCCCTAAAACCCTGGAGCCTTAATCCCAGAGGTTCCTATTTACCCGGAATAAGGAGAAATCTTTGATATGACATATGAAGGAGCCCCCAGCCAACCTCCCTGTCACCCCGCAGCCAGATAAAGAAAATGTCCCCTTTACCCTGTAAGATGTGCCACCTCCCCCAGCAACGAAGAAGAGCCCCCCGGGTCAGCCCAGGTCCCTAGTGAGGACACACAGGAGGACCAGAGACAACGCAAACGAAACCAGAGCAGCTAAAACCTGCTGAGATGAGGACCCCGCGGGAGAGGGGCCTGGGAGCAGAGCCCCGCGGGCTGGCCTCAGAGTGGACGGGGGTCTCAGGGGGAGACTGGGGAGCAGAGCAAGGGGAATTTTAGATGTGTGGTCTCCGGTTGGGGACTGGATCTTCTCAATTATTTTTCAAACAATGCAAGTAATCATTGGAATTCCTTCTTAATTCTATTGCCAATGAGGGTGTTTTTGAGAGAGACCATGCCTACGGACAGTGGGTTTCGTGTGGAGTAGAGCGTGTCAGCCAGGATTTAGAGCTTGATTCATGTTATCTACCCTCGGGTTACAATCATCCTTCCAGGTCTTAGTCAAGGGGACCCCCACAATTGTTCTTCTCATTCCCCAAAGACAAAGTCAGAGGATATTGCAGAAATAACACTGAACATGCAATTACAATTGTGGGAACGTTGTAAAGATTAGAAATTCACGTTTAAAGCAGCCAACTTTACTTACACAGCATTTTGTCAGTTTACTAAATTAAATAACCTTGTGGTGTTGCAAACTTATTTCTCAACAAACAGGCAGCTTGAACACATGCATATGATTTCACTCCCTGACAAGACATCAAAATGATGGCAAATGTTTCTTTAAATGGTGTAAAAACAAAAGAGGAAACAAGAAGAAATGTTTGGAAGCTCCACAAAACAGCCCACAGACAGTGACCCCAGCCAGCACTGGGAGATGGGAACCAACTGGTTTACCCCAGGGAATCCTCCAAGAACTGGGCCCTGGTGGCTCCTGATCCCTCTTGAAGTAGAGATGTGGCACATATTAGGACCCCTGGGATCTGTTCATGAAGTCCTTAGACCCTAGACTCCCTCCCCACTGGAAGAATTAGGGTCCAGGGAGCAGCGACTGCTATGGTCTGAATGTTTGTGTGCCCCTAAAATTCACATGTTGAAGCCTCCCCCCACCCCCCATGTACTAGTATCTAGAGAGGAAGCCTTCGGGAGGTGATCAGGCCATGAAGGTGTGGCGCCGTGATGGGATTAGTGCCCTTGTGACACACCTGGGCTCTATCCATGTGAGGACACATTAAAAAGGTGGCCATCTGCAAGCAGGAAAGAGCTCTCACCAGGAGCGACCATGCCAGCACCTTGACCTCAGACTTCAGCCTCCAGAGCTGAGAAATGAAAGTCTATAGAGTTTTGTGATGCAGCCCGAGCTGACCACACAGCCACACTGCGCGTCTCACGCTCCCCAGCTGCGCACAGGGTCATGGCCATGGCGCTGCTCCCGGTCCAGGACCACAGGAGAACTGCAAGGCTGTAGGGTGAAGATGGGAATCAATGAGTCCTTGGGTGACTTTAGCGCTAAACACCAATAGCGGCTTTCCCTCTGGAAGACAGGTCTTGTCCCCTCATTTCCCACAATGTTTTGCTATTGTAATAAAGGGCAAAGGCGCTTGTAGACAGCAACCAGTTATGTAGCCCCCTGAAAGCAAGCTGGATACACTGTGCCTGAAACTAAGAAAAATTATCTGTTAGGGATGTTATTAAAGGTAATGTGTTCTGGTAACAATAATGTAAGTGACACAGCACCCTCCCAGCCTGGGCCCTGCTCTGGGGAGGAGGTCCATGCCAGCTGGGTTGGTGTGGCTGTGGGGTGGCCTCTGCCCAGGACCTTCCCTCCCTCCAGGTGCCTGAACAGCCAGCACACACACAGCCCTCCAGCCGCCGGGCTCCAGCCCACAGAGTCAGCACCGGTCCTGGGCTCCCATGGGGCAGCTATGAGCATGCTTACCAGGAAGGCTGCATATCCAGTCTTTAAGAAGCCTGTGGCTGTGCACACACATACACCCACCCACACACACACAGTTTGTGGATTTCCCACCTGCATGAGACACCACCATCCAAGAATGTGTGGTTAAAAACACCATAATTAGCCCTGGCCGGTGTGTCTCAGTGGTTAGTGCACTAAAGAGTCGTGGGTTTGATTCCCAGTTAAGGGCATGTACCAGGGTTGTAGGTTCGATCCCAGCCCCTGGTCAGGCACATGCAGAGGCAACTGATCCATGTATCTCTCTCACATCTCTCTCTAACCCCCCTTCCCTCCTTCTCTTCCACTCTTTGTCTAAAAATTTAAAAAAATCAGGATTAACAACAACAAAAAAACCCCATAATTAGATCTTAAATGTTCTTACCAAAAAATAGACCTGGTAACCACGTGCCAGGATGGAGGTGTTAGCTGAGCGGTGGTGGTCATAATTTTTTCATATATAAATGTATCAAATCAACACACTGTACCTTCAACTTACCAAATGTTAATTATATCCCAATAAAGCTGGAAAAAATACAACAAATATTGCCATGTATTGTTTTAGGAAGAGAATTGCATTCCTACATGCTTTATTTCTGGGGCAAATAATGACCAGATTAACTTCATCAACTACGTCTTTAGTCAATCCGTGGATCCCGATGAAGGTGGGTCATTGTGTAGAGAACTTGACTGATAGAAGTCAGGGGAGGGAAGTCAAAAGGACCGCCATGGTCCCCAGCTCTGTCTGATTAAGCCAACAACATGGTCTTACCCTTGAGGTCTCATGGCCTTACCCTTGAGGACTCAGTTCTCACCTCCCGGTTTACCAAAGCAACCCAATGCCTTCTTCACTCTGCCCGGCACTGCTCCACACAGGGCCCAATAGGGGAACTCAGGGATTCCTAGGTCCTCGAAGGGAAAGGTTTGCTCCAGTTTCCCCCTGAGGGACTACAGATGGGGCCTGGGCTGGAGGTAGGTGTCGGTACTTCATGATCCCGATCATCCAGATCACAATGCAGTCGGAAAGGAGTGAAGGGACTGGCCATTCGGGCAAGCTGCCCAGTGAGGGGGGCGACCAGAACTGGAAACGGGACCCTGGTGGCTCCCCTCTTGCTATTTTCCTTTTTTTAAGAAACAGAGTTTATATTAACTTTATTATTTTTTATTGATTGATTTGAGAGAGGAAGGGGGAGGGGAGAGAGGAAGGGAGAGAAACATTGATTTGCTGCTCCCCTTACGCATCATTGGTTGATTCTTGTAGGTGCCCTGACGGGGGACTGAACCAGAAACCTTGGCATATGGGGAGACGCTCTAACCAACTGAGCTGCGCAGCCAGGGCCCCTCTTGCCATTTCAAATGCTGTGTGTGGGCTTTTGTTCAGCGGATCCATCAGCATCTTTTAGGAGATGTTGAGGCCTGGTGTTGAAGATGGGACTGTACAGCCTTGATATTTTCACTTCTTCCTAGGATGTTACCATGCTATTAAAACTAAATGTTGAGAAACAGAAACAAAGAAAAGAAAAAAATCCCAAAAGACTCATAATTAACACCCCCCGCCCTTTGGTAAACACAGTGTTTGATTCTCGAGGGCTTCCCTCTCCTCAAGGGCATGTGGTTTGCCAGGAGAAAACAGGAAATCAGAGGCTCTGGAGGAAACAGGTTTATTAAAGCATATGGATTCTGCAAACTTTAGTAATAAATGCACACGTGAAAGTATGTCCTTACAATAAGTAGATCTCTAGAAAATATATCAATTAATACATTACGTGAAGAGCCTGTGTCAGTACATGTTTTGCATAGATTTCCAATAGCTCGGTGCAAACACAGATAAGTGCAAGTGGAGAAAGCTACGCTAAGAATAAAAGCAACTATAGGCAGGCTCGGGAGCAGGCGGAGGGCACGCTGAGCCGTTTCCCTGGCAGCTGGCGCTGCTCTGACACACACTGAGCCACCTGCCCCTTCTCCCAAGTTCTTGCCGCAGCAGCTGGTGTGTCCCACTCCTGTCCTGATCCCTGGAGACCCCCTGCTTCACCCGGAGAAGTTCTGAAAGACTTCAGCGGCCTCCACCCAGTTTTGGAAGCAGGCCAGCCCCTGCTCCCGGATCTGCTTGCGCCCTTTGTAGGTGATGACCTCCCCACTGGGTTTCAGGATCACAAGCTTGGGGGTGGCTGTGATGTGGTACCTGGTCCTCAGCTCACTGTGGAGAGAAAAGGGCAGGCCGCGGGGTCAGCACAGGGCGGGAAAGCTGCTGCCACACCCTAAAGGGACCTCTGTGCCCACCAGCCAGCCCTACAGAGCCTCAGAAGCAAGCCCGTGGTGCCCTCCTCCCGTGCTCCAGGTCCCCTCTGAGCCTTTCCTTCTCGCGGCCACCGGGTTCCAGGCAGTGCTGCCCCAGGGAAGCATCAGCAGTGCTGGGATGGCTCTGTGCCTGCGCTGCCCAAGACCATGGCCACAGACACAGGGGACAAGTGAGCCCTCAAAACGTAGCTGCTGTGACTGAGAAATGGAACCTTTCATTTCAGTTCATTTTAATTGAAATTTAAGAAGCTACATGTGGCTCGTCGCTATTGTATTGCACAGTGCAATTCTAAAGCCACAAATACGCCAGCAAGTTCACAGTCCTCCCTGCATCTCAAGAGGCTGAAAAGTACCAGGTATATAGAACGGTAAGAGCTAAACTTCCCTGAGCTCTAAATACAGGTGAAGGCTTGTGCCACTTTCTGCCCTACAAATCCAAGGACATGGTGACTGACATTATGGATGAAACGTTTCTTGGCTACTTTACCATCAAGTGTAGCCCATAAGAGGCCTTTTCACAAAATGACTTGAATTTATTTAGGGAAAGGACAATCCTCCTTCTTAGTTTTACAAATCTCCCCAGACGCTTCACAGGATTACTGCCCTCTGGACAGGACGGCTGATGGGATTCCCCTCCTGCGTCCACGGCCAGCATGCAGGGGCCTGATGTCAACAGTAGTCTGATTTCCCTTCTCTGTCACCCTCAGGACTGAAGCTGAGTGGAAGGAAAAATCACTTGAGACCCTCCTGTTACCACATCTTCCCCCGGCATCTCCATTAAGGTCTCCCGCTGGTTTCCAGCGAACACATCACAGACAAATCTCACCTCGAACAGGAAAACACACACAGCACCTACACCCAACAGAGGGAAAACAGACCTCATTTCAGCATCTACCAAACAGTGACAAATCGGCCGTGTTCTCGGTCACTGAGGGGGTATTACTAAATTTCAAATAATCAGTAGTACACAGACCACTTCATCAGACCATAATATAATGGAATTGAAAACCAATAAACAGTAATTTTTTGGAATGAGCTTAAAAACTAAGTAACCAACGCAGGCTACAAAATAATTGACACAGCACAGTAAGGACTATACGAGGTCCCAGCTGGAGATTGGCACAGTTAGGAAGCTGTGTCTTCAACACCCTTTCCAAGACTAGATGCCTCTCTAGGTAGATGAGTTCTGCATTTAAGAGGCTAGAGAAACCACGATCGCCCCAAGGTAAGGAAGGCAGAAAGAGGCAAAAGACAATTAAGGACAGAAATCACTGATACAGGAACTCCATCGAAACAGGGTGAGCTGCCCGGCCGGCGTGGCTCAGCGGTTGAGCATCACCTAGGATCCAGGAGATCGTGGTTCGACTCCCAGTCAGGGCACATGCTCGGGTTGTGGGCTCGATCCCCAGTCGGGGGGCGTGCAGAAGGCAGCGGATCAATGCCTCTCTCATCATTGATGTTTCTCTCTCTCCCTCTCCCTCTCCCTTCCTCTCTCTGAAATCAATAAAAATATATATATATATTTTAAATCAGGTGAGCAATAAAACCAAACTGTCTTCTGAGGAAAGACTAAAAAACGAAGCAAAGCTCTTCTAAGACTGGGCCGGGGAGAAGGGAAAACGGGAATATCAGGAACCAGGGCCCGCTGTGGGTGCGAATGCTGCTCTCAGGGGCACAGGCAGACGGCTGTCGCGGCTCTAGGGATACAAGGCAACCACTGGCAACCCTGAGTTCTGAATGTGGCTGCCAGGCCAGCAGCTTCTGGAAGCCGGTCCACGCATGTCCACTACTTGCATGAGGAGGAAAAAGAAATCAAAGAGAAAAAAAACATGTGAACTACTGACAAATTCAAACCATGTCAAACTGCAGACTAAGGAGACACAGGTATCGGTCATAGAGCCACACAAGCCTGGGGACTCAGGTGGGGCCGATGACAGACAAGGAGGAGGAGACGGCCCTCTGTGTTTTAGAACCCGGCACAAACCCTGAATTTTGAAACGCCTGAGAAATTAGCTTTCCCCAAAGGCATGAAACAAAACATGAAACAGGAACCACCCAAATAGCCTTTTGCACAAAAGCTCAGGGATGTGGCTGTCGGCCTCATCTAAGCTTGGTCTGGCCACGTGGGCAACTGGGTTATGTCAGCGCCTAACTGGGCAGCGGGGGCAGGAAGGGGAGTGGTGGTCTGGGTGAGGCTTTGCCACCCAGGGCCTGGGGCTTACCCCAAGGAGGAGCCTGGGCGACTTCTGGAGGGTGGTGACAGGTTGCTGGGGGCCTGACGTCTGTGTCCACGTCAGGTCCCAGCCCTGCGCCACTGCGCCTCCAGGTCCCAGCTTCCGGCAGTACATTGGAGCAGCGGTGCCTCTGCGTGTGGGATCCCTGACCAACAGCAGCTGCAGGTCCACAAACCCGTCAGAAATGCAGCCTCCCTCCTGACGGTGGAGCCCACTTGCTCAAATTTGCCAAACCTCCCAGGGCCTTCTGCATCCCCTCCAGGGACCCAGAGGTGGGGGGTGCAGGACGGTGCCCTAGACAGCTAGGGTGCCAGAGGTCTGTGGCCTGCTGCTCAGCATCCATGACCCTTCCTTGGAAAGCATGTGCCTCCAGTTTCTGCATTAACTAGCTGTGTGACCTTCTATACTCCAGATCCCTCACCTGCAGAGCAGAATAACGGAACCTACCTCTGGAGTTGTGAAGATGAAATGATTAATATGGGTATAGTGCAGCTAAGGGCTTGGTGCATAGTGTGGACGGAAAAAGGGCCACATACTAATAAATCCGACAAGCTGGGGGGGGGGGCTCTGCATGGTGGCCTTACAAACTCAGAGCCCTAAAATAACCACACAGGATGGTCTGAAATGAAAACTTCAGTAAAATCGAGTCATGCCCTGGCCAGTGTTGCTCAGCTGGTTAAAGCATCAACCTGAGCACTAAACGCTGCAGGTTCCCTCCCCGGTCAGGGCACATATGGGAGGCAACCCGTCTATATTTCTCTCTCTCCCTCTTCCTCTAAAATTAATTTTAAAAATATATATCTCCGGTGAGAATGTAAAAAAAAAAGCGGCATGTGGCAGGCAGTCATGCGGGAGGCTAGACTCTGCCCTGACAAAGGTCCTCCGGCCTTGGCTAAGCTTTGGCGTGTCTGCTGTCCTTTCCAGACTCTCAGGGCGCAGCCTCCCACCAGAAAGAGGCCACAAATCCCCTCCTTGTGCCAAGACAGCAGTTGACTGTTAACTGTCCTGCGCCCACATGAGTAACAGAAGGGCGTCCATCATTTTACTTTCATCCAGTCCCAGAGGTTCCCCTCCTTGCTCTCTCCCGCCTCCCTAACCTATCACCAGCGGATTTCCTGTAGCCCTCTTACGCCTGCCTTTGATTCTGGTGTATAAAACAAGTGGCAAAACTGCCATTTTCCGCATCATTTTCTCGATCCGTTGAGGTTTTGCTTTCCGACAATTGTCGTCATTTTTGCTCAGATAAACTCATACAAATTCTGACAGGTTTGGATTTACGTTAAAAACAGCAAGTGCTCAATAAACGCTGGCTATTCTTGCTGGGAGGGAAGGCCCGGGCTCCAATTCCAGCCTTGGCCCTTGGCTATACCAGGAGCACAGGAATGGGGAGACTCCGAACCAGTGAGACTCTGCGGAGCACTTGCTGTGTGCTGGGGAAGGGGGAGGTGTAAGAATGTACAGCCCGAGACGCCACAGCCACTCTTATCACAAGGAGAGACCGGATTTGCCAGACGGCCACTGGCGCAGCCCAAGCATGAAACAGCAGAAGGCAGTGCCACAGAACTGCAGCCTCAGTGGCCTCCACCTGCAGACCAGCTCCCGGCTGCTGGGTGTTCCCGTTAAGCAGATCGATAGCCTTCATTTGTTTCAGCTCCCAGTTGCTGCTGTTTTAATCACTTGTAACATTAAATCGAGCTCTGGCACAGTCAGGGGGTGAGAAGTAAGCCGGGCTTTGAGGGACAAGCAGGAGGTTTGGAACAGACATTTTGTCACTCCAGCTAATCTTGAAGGAGTCACCAATTTGGGCCCTCAAATCCCCACCCTGGCAGCCTCTGCCTGGGAACAACTGTAACCTTGGAGCCACACAGGAGCCACCCCATCCCCTGGAGTTATCTCATCTCCCTCTGGACACTGAGCAGTGTCCAGAGAAACAGACTGTGCCTTGGAAGGAGAGAACCTTGTCGCTGGGCAGAGGGAAATCGTGGTGACTAAGCTTTTTTTTCAATCCTCACGTGAGAATATTTTTTCAATTGATTTTTGAAGAGAGTGGAAGGGAGGGAAGAGGAGGTGAGAGAGAGAGAGAGAGAGAGAGAGAGAGAGAGAGAGAGAGATTGAGAGAAACACCGATGTGAGAGACACATCCATTGGTTGCCTCCCACCTCCCACCCCGACCAGGGCCGGGGATCAAACATGCAACAGAGGTACATGCCCTTGACAGGGAATCAAACCCAGGACCCTTTAGTCCACAGGCCAACACTCTAACCACTGAGTCAAACGGGCCAGAGCATAAGTGAGCATTTTAACCATTTCAGGGAAATCTGAGAGCCCAGTTTCTCCTGGCCCTCGGTGCTGGGTGCTGTGGCAACTTTGGTGTCCTCCCCTCACCTAATGCAGTGACTCACTGTCCCTGGCATAACCACTTCTAGGTCACCATGGCAACTTCTGGCTCCCGTCTCTTTCCATCTTGACCACCAGCAGACTGTTACAGAGCAAAACTCTCTCTACTTGTTCCAATCATGCATCCAAGCTCTGGACAATGTCTAGTCTGACCTCAGGGGCTACAGAGAGCCCCAAACACTCCGACACGGGTAGTGATAGGTTCGAGTTATGAAGGGCACACGCCTACCACGCCAGAAATGCTCCCAGTGTCCCAAGGGCACTGAGGAGGAGGGACCACCAAGGGGGCTGCCAGGTTCAGGGCTGCCAGGTTCAGGGGGGAAAGTGTGGGAAATGTTCTGGAACTTCAGTTGTCCAGTCTGGATGGAACACAGGTGCAAAGGGCAGGAGTGGGAGACAAGTGTGGTCAAATGCTGGCAGGCAGGGCAAGATGTAGGCTGAGCCCTGTGGCACCAGGAACTCAGGGAGCCCCTGGAGAGCCGGGTAGGGTGTGGCAGGACCAGCCCTGTCTTTGATGAGACGAGGCAGGTGTGAGAATAAGAATCCATCAAAAGAGGACACCAAGGCCAAGGACGGGTTAGGATATTCTAATGGTCTAGGACCTAAATGAAGAAAGTGGAAATGAGTAGAAAGACAGGAAAGGCCTGGAGAGCCACAGACTCAGTGGATTCGGGGCCTGGCAGGGACGTGTTGAGTTAGTAAGTCCCAGATGGAGAGAGCAGAGGCTAGCAGCTTGGCACACGCACTAACTCTACCCCACGGCCTTGAGGGCTCTAATGGAACTGTTCTTTACCCACGCACTGAAGCCACGCCTGCTGGTTTTCCATCCAAGCCAAACCTCTTGACCTGGAGGCCAAGGTGGTCCATCCACAGGGCCCATGAACGGGTGCAGTGGTGAGAGCGAGAGCAGGGGGAGGGGGAGGATACTCCAGGCCTTGCTAAGCTTTGCTGAGTCTCCAAAGACCAAGTGAGCACAAGTGTTATTAAGAAACATTCACAGAATCCGTGTGGCATCAGCACCGAGCAGGCCTCTCCTGCACAGCAGCAGGCGAAGGGAATTCCTGCCCGGGAATGCAGTTGTTAGCCCTTTCTTGTACCCATAGCAAAGGGAAGGAAGCGGGCAGGACGGCCTATCATTGGTGCTACCCCCAAGGTCGGGCCTGGACGGGCAGCCCCTCCTCTTGCCCACACTGCCTCTGCTTGGAGGGATGCCAGCAAGCATGGCCCTGTCCAGGCAGAGGGGTGGCGCTCACACTGGTTTTATGGGGGCTGCACTGCAAAGCAGCAACTCTGAGGACAAGGTGAGCAACTCTGGCATTTTCTTGCTGCCGGGGCATTTGCAGTGGCCCCACCTCCAGCCAGGCCAAAGTGACCCTGTGGGGCTCTGTGGTGACTTCCTCTCTTCCTCCCACCACTCACCATCAGCAGTAATCCAACCCTGTAACCAGCTAATTCATATCAAAAATAGGAAAAAAACAAAAGGAGGCCAGACACTGTGAGCATGGTCACCTGGGCCGCTTCACCTGGAAGCTGCAGCTTTAAACTCCCCAGGGACCCCTGGTCCATTCCCTGCAGATCACTGGGGGAAGGGTTCCAACAAAGGAGGAAATGGATGCATGGGCAGTGAAGTTGGGGTGACACAGGGAAGGTGCTTGCCTGTCAGTCTAACCTGGCAAAAAGATAACTGGCTAGAGGGGGTGGAGCCACTGCAAGAGCACGAAATCCTGAAGGCTTCATTGGATAAGCTCCTAGTTAAAATCCGCAAACAAAGGAATTCTCTCTCATTTCTCTTCCTTCGCTCCTGCTTCCTTGCACTGGCTTGTTCTGCGCCCCGAGCCAGCCTGCCATGCGACCCATGTGCAATGGACTGCAGCTGGGAACACAGCTAAGCTGGCCAGACGCTGGACTGGACTGGGCTTTAATATGGAGCAGATACTCTAGGAAGTGGCTTTAATCCTGGCCCTGCTGAAGATAAGATTGGACTTTTTCCATGGCAGAGGGAGACGGGACCTTGGAGGGGACTCCCTTAATGTTACATCACCAATAAGGCTTTCCAAGATACCTCAACTTCCCATGGGGGCCTCGGGAAACTCTTGTTCTCGTGGCACCCCAAGGACTCCACTTCTACCAGCTATAGGTGGGGACACAGAGGACACCCTACCAATAACACAGTCACTGAGGGAAGACAGTCCAGGGCCCTCACCATGGCCCAGGGGGCCCAGATTACTGCCCCGGCCCCAGCTTCCCATAGCACCAAGCAGGGTGCTGTGTACTGAACACGGTAGGACCTTCCCCTGCCGCCTGGATGCTCCCCACATTCTGTGCTTCTCCTTGGTGGTGGCTACTTCCATTTTGCTCCTTACCCGATTCCATTCATGCAGGCCGGGACAAGCAGAACTGAGGGCACAGCTCCCAGAATCTCTACAAAATACTGCATTTCCTAACATACAGTCAGCAATGACAGGGTTAACGAAGTGCAGTCTGGAAAGGGGTAGGGACAAGGAGCTAACTTCCCCCAAATAAAGACCTAAGGCTGGACCCCTCCAGAGGTCAGGTTCCTGGCCTGAGATGGCCCAGTGAGGCCAGATGCCTCCTGGGGCCTGAGCTGCTCAGCTGCCCGCAGGGGGCCTCATCCGATTTGGGCGTTGACCAGATAGTGGGGGAAGCAGAAGGGAGTTCCGATGGGCCTCCTGCCAGCAAGAGCCCCCTCCTCAGAGAGGAAGCAGTGGCCACAGCAGAAAAACAGCCTCTGTGAACACCCAGCGCTGGTACCCAACCAGCCGCCGCTTCTGATTCATGCGACAGCGCAGGGGAGGAGTATTATGCTCAGCAATTCATGCCTTGCCTCCTGTGGCCTGAGAGTGAATCCCAGAGCTGGGCTCTGCCTGTGGCCACGCTCTTGGCCTGATTACTATCACTGTCAAAGCTGTTATTTCACAAGCTGTGTATAACCTGAGTACTAAGCAAATCAAAAGGCATTTTACAACCAGCGCAAAACGCACCCTTTTGGACTCATCCTCTGGCTTTGCGGCTTGCCCGCCTCGCCTCTTCCTCAGCATCACTGAAAGCAGGTGCTGGGGACAGAAGTACACTTCCAGGGACTTCCAAAGGTAGCTTCCGTTTTTAATTATCCAGCAGGAGTGTCCTCTCAGGACAATTAATTTGGGGGGTTAATGCCACAAAAAATCATCATCCCCAGAAAAAGGCAACACGTGACCCTGTCAAACAGAGCCCAGAAATTCTCTGCGTCTGCTGAGGTGGGGTGACGCGCTTTGTGAAGCAGATTTAAACCCAAGTCTGGACGCCTGGACGTGGGGCCCCAGCCGCTTTTCCGCTCTGCCAATCGGCCTCGGTCCCCCCCGCCCCAGGTCTACCCTCGTCCCCTCCGCGGAGCCCGTGACCGCGGCCAGCGGAGAGCCGGGCCAGCTCCCGGCCCCTTCACACACTCCGAAACCCAGCAGGGCCGGGGCTCTGCCGCCACGTCTCCCCAAAGCCAGAGCGGGACGAGGTCCTGGGGGCAAGGCTTGTGGCCACCTCTGACACCCGCCTCGGCCCGAGTCCAGGATCCGCCCTTACGGTTGGGAAATTCCCGTCACGGGCAGTAAAAATGAGGCTGCACGGGGGCCAGCGCTGCGCTGCCCCTCCCGGCGCTCCGGCCCGTCCCCCTGCGGCTGGTCGGCCACCCCGCAGCCTCGGGTGCTGACCAGAGCGGCTTCCCGCGTCCCGTCCCCTGCACTCACACTGGGCGTCTCCCCCGTGCGGCGGGCGGGGAGCCCGCGGCTGCGCCCGGGGGGGCTCCGCGCAGCGCCCGACCCGTGGGAAACGCAGACGCTCGGAGCCAGAGGGCCTGGCCTCGCCGAGCCCCGGGCCGCGGACGTTCCGGGCGCCCTGCCCTACGGCCTCCGGGGGAGCCTGAGCGGACACTGCTTACCCCCGAGTGGCCGCCCCGGGGGGGCTCCCCCCTGCAGGGACAGGGGACAGGGGACAGGGGGCGCGGGGCGCGCCGGCGAATTCCAGCCGGGCCACACTCACAGCCGGCAGGGGTCGTGGAAGGGCAGCGCCAGCCAGGCGCCGGGCAGCTGGCGCAGGAAGTCGTGCATCTCCTGGGCGCTGCGGTCGGCGGACACCAAGACCACGGCCAAGGGCGCGGGCGGGCGCGCCCGCTCCACCAGGCCCGCGTAGAAGTCGCGGAGCAGCGGCGTGAAGTCGCGGCTGGACGCGCAGCGCGCGGAGGCAAAGTACAGCGCCACCACCTTGTTCTGCAGCGCCGCCTGCGCCTCCACCCACGCGCCGCCGCCGCGCACCAGCCGCCGCCCGCCCAGCACGTCCGCCATGCGGGCGCCGGACACCGCGGGGAAGGGCGCCTGCGGGGAGAAGAGGGCGGGCGGCGGCGAGCGCAGGCACACGGCCACTCGCAGGTGGAGGGTCACCGGAGGGCCGCTGGCGGGGGTCCCGCCTCTTTTCTCACCGCCGGGGCCGCGGCCTCGCCCTGGGACGGGGGAGACTGGCAGGGAAAACTCAGACGCCAGCGGCTCCAGACGCGCCCGCAGCGGTTGCGGCGCAGCGCCTCCTGCAGCGGCCGAGCGCCCTGGCGCGCTCCCGCCCAGGTCTCTCGGCGCCGCGCCCCGCCCCGCCCCGCCCTCCAGCACCCCCTCCCCCCCCCCCCCCCGCCCCCGCACCGTCTCCCGCTGTGGGCCCACGAGCCCTTCTCCCCTCCGAGCTCTGCCCGCGCCAGCCCACCGCCCCACCCTCTCGCTCCCGCTCCGCGCTCCGCCCGGGCCACCCTGCCCCGGGGGTTTGCGGGCCTGGGAGGGCCAGGCGGTTCGGTGGTGAGGGGCCAGGGCGGAGCGGCGGGGACACCCGCCCTGTTCTTTCCTGGGATTGCGGGGATATCCTGCGCCAGGCCTGAGCGTCCTGCAAGTAATTGGTTCTTAGCGTTTTATTCCGAGAAGCGGAATATTCAAGTGTCCGGCCCTGTTGGAGGCCCTGGGAGGTCTCAGCTCCCTGCCGGGGTGGAAGGGACACTCCCGTGGGTGCAGAATTTAAGGAAGCCATTGATCTAAGTGATCAAGAAAAATACTATTCTGGGGGTTGGGAGAGTGGAGGGGGAGAGATTAACCAAAGTGCGTAACCCAAGGTCACAGGCAATGGTGTGGGGCGGGGTGGAATGGGTCAATGGGGAGAAAAAGTGACATCTGTAATATTTTGAATAAAAATAAAAATTAAACATTTATTTAAAAATGTTTATATATATTTAAAAAATACTATTCTAATTCAGTATTTTTTTAAATCCTCATCAGAGTATGTTTTTATTGCTTTTTCAGAAAGGTAAGGGGAAGGGGGGAGAGAGGAAGAGAAAGGGAGAAAAACATCCATTGGTTGCTTCTCACACAGCCCTGACAGGCAACCTTTTGGTGTATGGGAAGTTGCCCCAAACCAACTGAGTCTCCCTGCCAGGGTACTAATGCAATATTTTAAAAATTCAAAATTAATGCCCAAAAGTTCATGATGAACAAAACATCAAACATGGAAATAGGACAGGATTCCCCCCTGCCCTCAGACTCAGACGAGTCTGCCATGAAGAATGCTACCAAAGCCCCCATTCACTGTCATCTTAGACAAGTAAGAATTTACAGTCAAACCTCGGTTCTCAAATGTCTCCCATCTCAAATAATTTGGTTCTCCACCAAGTTATTCATGGAAAAATGTCTGTTGTCAAAACTTCACTTCTCCACCCAAAACCCTTTTGTGCTTATACCTGTATGGTCAGTCATGCGTCTCTCAGGCAACAAAGGAGAGAATGCATGAGTATGAGTCAGCTTACCACTAAACCTTGCGTTAACATCTCAGGAAATTGTGCTGTGCATATTTCTATGTGTGTTTTTTTTTTTTGCTTCTGTTGCTGCTCATTGTTATTAAATATGTACTGTAAGTCACCATGGGTCCTAAGAAAGTAATAGCAGCAAAGTGTAAAGGGCAGTTGTGAGAACGATAGAGTTTAAAAAAGAAATAATTGCAAAATATGATGGAGGTGTTTGCGTGTCTGGCATGGCGATATCGATGATTAGCACAATTTTAAACATTAACAGTGCTGACACTCTAAGGGTGTGAAAGTGCTCAAGAAACCATGATCACAGGCAACTGAAGAGGTAGGAAAATTGATTTGGATAAAGGAAAAGCAGTTAGCCAGTAATAGCATTTCTGAGCAGTGATATGTGGAAAAGCAAAGATGCTGCATGCTGACTTTCTGAGACACTCCTGGAAGGGGTGCTGAAAGTTAGTTTAAGCGGGAGGCTGCCAGTTCCAACAAAGTAGCTGCTGATAATTTTGTCACAGTTGTTCAATATATAGAGGCCCAACCTTCTTAGGACCCATAGCAACTTACTGTACATATTTAATAAGCAGCAGGATTTGTTCCCCAACAAGTGTTCAGTTGTGATGAGATAGGCCTCTTCTGGGAGAAAACGCCAAAGAGGACCTACATCACACAGGGGAAGCCATTGCAAGGACACAAGCCAGTGAAGGACGGGCTGGCGTCACTGCTGTGTGGAATGCGAGTGGAGCCTTAAATTACAGCCTTTACTCACCTACCATTCTGAAAACCCGCGCATTTTCAAGAAATACACTACAATCAAAAACAAGTTGAATGTGATGTGCAGGGCTAAAAGCAAAGCTCTGGTAACAAGGCAATTTTTTATTGATTGGATCCATGAAGTGTTTGACCCAAGTATGAAGAAATACCTCTGGGGAAAACAATTGCCACTCAGGGCATTTCTTGTAGTGGACAAGGCTCGTCCCCACCCTCCAGGTTTGGAGACTGAGCTGGTGGAGGAGTACAGCTTCATCACTGTGAGGTTCTTGCCACATAACACAAATCCTCTTATCCAGCCCAATGGACCAGCAGGTCATTGCTAACTTTAAGATACTAAACAAAGGCACTGTTTCAGAGGTGTTTCTTTGTTGTTGTTTTTATTCTCACTCAAGGATATGTTTTTGAGTTTTAGAGAGGGGGGGAGAGAATCATCAATGTGGGAGAGAAACATACCCACAACCTGGGTATGCTCCCTGACTGGGAATCGAACCTGAAACCTTTTGGTATACAGGACGACACTCCAACCAACTGAGCCACCCAGCCAGGGCAGAGGTGTTTTGAGGTGACTTTTGAAACTAATTTAACCCTCAGGGGGTCATTTCTTGGAAGGACCATTAAAATATCCTCACTTGCCTGAGGCTCATAGAGCATGGGGGGAAGTGTCTTCCAGGACCATGCAAGCAGCCTGGAAGAAATGGTGGCCTGAGCCTGTTGCTGAAAGAGACTCTGAGGGCTTTGGGATGAGCCTGTGTCTACTGTGGAGGATACTGGGTCCCAGGGCAAGTCCCTGGGCTTGGAGGCAGATGATGATGGTGTGGAGGAGTTGGTGGAGGACCCCTGCACTAAGCTGACCACGGAGGAACTCCAAGACCTTCAGGGGGAGCAGAAATAAATGGCAGCAGAGGAGCTCTCTTCGGAGGAGGAGGGCAGGGAAGGTACTGCTTCACTCATCAAGGGAATGCTTGGGAACTGGTGAGGAACCCAAAGTTTTATTGAGAAACATCACCCTGACAAAGCAGCAAACCCTGCGATAAACTTGATCAATGACAATGCAGTGTTTCACTTCAGTCAAGTGTTAAAACGAACGTCACTGAATAAGCTTTTAGTGAGACGGGTGCAGTCAGCCTGAAGCAAGTTCTAGTGGAGCCAAGAGGAGACAGAAAAAACAGAGAACAGCTACATAGTGTTTTATGGAAGGAACTCCCCTTACAAACAATGATATTCCTCGATCCCTCCATTCTCCATCTTTAATCCTCCACCCCTCAATCCTCCATCCTCCATCCCTTCATCCTCCATCCCTCAATCCTCCATCCCCCATCACTCCATCCCCATCCTCCTCCCTCCATTCTCCATCCTCCTCCCTCCATTCTCCATCCTCATCCCTCCAACCTCCATCCCTATCCCTTCATCTCTACATCCTCCATCTCTACATCCTCCGTCCCTCCATCCTCGTCCCACCATACTCGTCCCTCCATACTCGTCCTTCCATTCTCCATCCCTCCATCCCCACCCCTCCATCCTCCGTCTATCCATCCTCGTCCCTCCATCCTCATCCATCCATCCTCCATCCTTGTCCCTTCATCCTCCATCCCTAGAACCTCCATCCCTCCATCCTCATCCCTCCATCCTCATCCCTCAATCCTCCATCCCTGCATCCACCATCCCTTCATCCTCCATCCCTCCATCATCCATTCCTCCATCCTCGATCCTCCAACCTCCATCCTCCGTCTCTCCATCCTCCGTCTCTCCATCCTCCAGCACTCCATCCTCCTCCCTCCATCCTCATCCTTCTCATCCACATCCCTCCATCCTCCATCCTCCATCTCTCCATCCTCCGTCTCTCCATACTCTGTCACTCCATCCTCATCCCTCCATCCCACTATCCTCATCCCTCCATGCTCATCCCATCCTCCATCCTCATCCCATCCTCCATCCTCATCCCTCCGTCCTCCATCCTCTACATATTGTCACCAACAGCTCTCAGCATGAAAGGTGAAGTGTAGTGTGCATATACATTTTCATCATTTACTGTACCTCCACTTCATTTTTGTTAAAAACTTTCATTTATGTTTCATGTCCCTTTTGTTTTTAAAGTGTTTATTTATAGATTACAGAAAGGTTAACCCGGAATCTTTTGAGGGGTCTGTAACAGATTTATTCAATTTACATTCTTTCTAATGGGGAAAAGTATTCAGTTTTCAAACAAAACGCTTTCCCAACAGCCTTCCGGAACGAAGTCAGCCCGAGAACCGAGGTTGCACTGTACAGGCAAACCAGAGAGAGAAATCAAGGCAGGCTGTGAGCTGTGTAAATCTTGCACGTGTAGGCCCATGACCTGTTAAATCTCAGAAGTAGATGAATGGAATATCTCTAAACTCTAAATATCAAAACTATTTTGATCTCTTTGGCTTTTTTTCTTTTCTCACAACAGTGAGTGAAGTAGAGAACACTCTTTTAGTGCCACCCAACCATGGGTGAAGTTTCCAGTTATTTGCATAAATGCTGTGAGCTGAGGCAGGGACGGATGTCTGTTCCCAGGAGAGCAGCCGCTCTAGGGACCCACCCCCGTGCTGGAGCTGGGGCAGCCCTCCCTCTCCTCCAGGAAGTCCTGGGGAGCACAGGGGAAGCAGGGGGGTGGACACCCCTCCTCACCAGGGGGCCCTCCCCCTGTGGCTGTTCCGATTGTGTGTGTGTGTGTGTGTGCGTGTGTGTGTGTATGTATAAGGACTTCACTCTAAAGAGCTCCTCACAGGTGCCCGGGGACTCATTCCCTACCTCCCTGTAACCAATCTTCAAGGGAGTTCTCGGAGCTCTTCCTGTTGCATGAGACTCTCCCAAGAGTGACAGGAAGGGTTTTCAGCCACTGTCCTCACCTCAGGGCCACCAGCCCCCGAGCATGGCAGACACAATTAATTTCCAGCTAACGGAGCCTAAAGCATAAGGTTTTGGGTAACAGAGCCCTGAGGAGTGAAGCTAAAGTGCACGATTTACTCCTGTTTACTCCACTGCTTTCGCTCCTTGGCTTTGTTTGGCTGTTCACACTCCCGTTTTGGTCTGCTGGCTGCCTCTCCGGGTGCTGCCCCTCAGGGGCCTGTCCCCTCTTCCAGATTGAGCCCCCTCCCTTGGTCTCCAGGCAGAATCACAGTCAGAATCAGAAGGGACTCCCGGGGCCGAGGTGCTTCTTATAAGCTTCTGGTAGCCTGCAGGCCTCATGGCCCAGGCACAACCACTACTGCTGGTGCTGGGCTGCCAGCAGGCCTCAGTGAGCAGTCTCCCACCATGGGCTTTGGCCTGGCCCAACGCCACCCAGCAGTGGGCATGTGGAGCTCGTTCCTGCCTTCCTGCCCTTCCTTCCTATCAGCTCTGCAACAAGTGTTCACTCGTGATGACCTTCTGGTTCCCACCAGTTATTTTCCTGAGAAGAGAAACTTGTAGTTTTAGACCTGACACTATTCCCCAGCATTTGACCAAGAGCAGAGATGCGCAACGATCGTGGAATTCACATTGGCCTCATTCAAATGAATGTCCACACTAAAACACCCCCATCCTGGTCTAGCTCCCCCCCAAAAACAGAACAGTACCACCCCGAAGCGTGTCAGAAACACAAATTCTTAGGCACCAGCCCAGACTCAGAATCACAAACTCTTCCTCCCTCTCCTTTTTAAAATTCAGGTCTCACATCAGGAGTCTCCTAACAGTTTCAGTAAGATACAATTTACATGGGTATCATAAAAACCTATTTAAGTGAACAATTCATTTTAGTAAGTTTAGAGATGTTCAACTGTGGGCGAAAAGGGGCCGCATGCTCACCTGACTAGCTCAGGGAAGGCCTGCATGGCGGCCTTGCAAAATCAGAGACCTAAAGTAACAACAAAGATGGTCTGAAACTAAAACCTTTTAACTAAAAGCAGTTTCCCGTGGGTAGTCATGTCCTAGGCCGGTATCGTCCCTGACAAATGTCAATCTTCACCTTAACTGAGCCTATCTTTTTGCATCTACCATATCATTGGAATGTCAAAGTAATTTCCCTTTTGCCAGACCCCTCAAAGCTCAGGCACCACTCTGCAGAGACCACAAATCCCCTCATTGTTATTGTTGACTGTTAACTAACCTGCACCCACCTAAGTAAAAGAAGTATGTCTATCATTTTTGCCCAATCCCCAAGGTTTCCCCTCTTTGCTTTCTCCCGCCTCCCTAATCTATCACAAATGGATTTTATGTAGCCTACTTTTGTCTCCTCTTTTGACTGTAATGCATAAAACAAGGTGCAAAACTGCCATTCTTGGGAGTATTAACCTGTTGAGATTCTGCCTCCTGGAACGTGTCGACAGTTTGGCTCAAATAAACTTGCATTCTTCACAGGTTTGAATGTTTACGTTAACCATTACCACAATTGAACTTTAAACATTTCCCCCGCCTGGCTGGCATGGCTCAGTGGTTGAGCATCAACCTATGATCCAGGAGACTGTGGTTCGATTCCCGGTCAGGGCACATGCCCGGGTTGCGGGCGTGCAGGAGGCAGCCGATCAATGACTCTCATCACTGATGTTTCTCTCTCTCTCTCCCTCCCCCTTCCTCTCTCTGAAATCAATAAAGATACATTTAAAAAATTTCCCCTCACCCCAAAAAGACTCCTAGTATCCCCAGCCCCCGTAAACAGTAATCTACTTTCCATCCCTAGTTTTCCCTCTATAGGACATTTCATATAAATGAAATCATGCATGTGGTATTTTCCATCAGGCTTCTTTCATTTTACGTGTTTGAGGCTCCTCTATGTCATAGCATGTACCAGTTCATTCCTTTCTCAAGCAGTGTTCCACAGTGTGGGGTCCTGTGCTGTGCCTGTCCATTCACTGGTTGGTGGAAATTTGGGTTATTTCCTTATGGAGGTATTATGAACAATGCTGCTACAAATATTAGTTTACCTTTTCTGTAGACTTTTTTTTTCAATTCTTATGTGTATATTCCTAGGAACCTAGGGTATTATGGTAAATTTATATTTAACTTTTTAAGAAACTACTGAACTGTTATCCAAAGGGCTGCAGCAGCTTCTTGGAGAATCAACACATCACCGCCTGATTTTTGGACTAGTCGTGCTGGTGAGTGGGAAGTAGCATCTCAGTTAATCTGCATTTCCCTACTGACAGGCTGTTGAGCATCTTTTTGTGTGTTTACTGGTCATCCATGCATCTTCTTCATAGCAATGTCTACTCAAATCTTTTGCACTTTTACTTGGACTGCCTTCTTAGAGTTCTTGATATATTCTGGATACCAATCCCTTTATCAATGTCATTTGCAAATATTTTCTCCCAGTCTGTGGCTTTTCTCATTTTCTTAACAATGTTTAACAAAAGTTTTAATTTTGATGAAGTCTTATCAACTTTACCTTTTATGGATTGTGCTTTTGATGTTGTATGTAAGAAACTTTGGTCATGAATATTCTCACCTATGATTTCTCCTAAGTTTTACAGTTTTAGCCCTGACACTTAGGTCTATGGTCCACTATGATGGTCTAAATTCAGCTTTTCCTATGTGAATATCCTATTATTCTAGCCTCACTTGTTGAAAGGGCAATCTTTTTTTCTACTGAATTACTTTTCTATCTCTGAGGAAAACCAATTAATCATGAATGTAAGCATTAATTTCAGGACTCTCAATTCTATCACTGAGATAGATGATTGATAGGTAGGTAGTAGGTAAATAGATTGATCTAGATATATCCCTATCCCAGTACAATGCAATCTGGATTATTGTAGATTCACAGTAAGTTTTAAAATTGGTGTTAGTTCTCCAAATTTTTTATTTTTCGGTATTCTTTTTTGCTATTGAGTCTTCTGCATTTCCTTTAAAATTTTAGGATCACCCTGTTCATTCTTCCAACAAAGCCTGCTGGGATTCTTATAGGGACTGCCACATTAATCATGAGTCTTCTGACACATGACCATGGACTGTCTCTCCCTTTACTTGGATCTCCTTAAATTTGTAGATTTCAGGGTACAATCTTATACTCTTATTAAATTATTCCTAAATATTTTAACCTTTTTGATGCTGTTGTGGATGGAATTAATTCTATTTTGGGTAGTTCATTGCTATATTTATTATCTACACAGAAATGCAATTGACTTTTATATACAGATCTTTCACTCTACAATCTTGCTGAATTGATTTTGTCACTGGATTTGTTGATTTTTCTGGATCTTTATTCAAGGGATATTGGTCTGTAGTATCCTCGTGATGATGTTGTCTCATAGAGACCTCATAGCATAAAGCTGGTAAGTACTCCCTCTCCTATTTTCTGAGTCTGTGAAAGATTGGCATTTCTTTTTTACATGGTAGCACTCACCAGTGAAGCTACCTGGCCCTGGGCTTTGTTTCGTGAGAAGAGTCTACTTTCTAGTCAATTTCTTTGTTATAGATCTGTTGAGATTTTCTAGTTCTTCTTGACTAAGTTTTGGTCATTTATCTAAGACTTATCCATTTGACTTCAGTTGTCTCATGTGTTGGCATAAAGTAATTCATAGTATTTCTTTACAATTCTTTTAATTTCTGTAGGGTTGGTAGTAATGTCCCCTTTCATTCCTGATGGTGATTTGTGTTTCTTTCTTGGTTGGCGTAAAGGTTTGCCAAACGTGTTGATCTTTTCAAAGACCCAACTATTGGTTTCATTAACTTTTCTCTATTGTTTTTTTTACATTTCACTGATTTCCATACTAATCTTTATTTCTTCCATTTGATTTATATTTATTTTGCTCTTCTTTTTCTAGCTAATGTGTAAGCTTAGACTATTGATTTGAGATCTCTTAAATATAGGTATTTACAACTATAAATTTCTCTCTAAGGACTGTTTAGCTGTGTCCATTAATTTTGATATATTGTGTTTTGCTTAGCACTTATCAGGAAGTGATGTTCAATTTATTTCATCAACACCTATGTAATATTCACTTACAGATTTTGCAAAAGTCAACTCCCTTTGAGAAAGGTAACAAGGAATTTAATATAAAATATAGGTTGCTACTGAACCAATTCAAGTTCTGTCTCTCAGATTCTGAAAACCTTAAGCATATTAAGATCTCTCCCCTTCTCTACCTATGCATTACAGTCCAGTAATCAGACCAATGTGAGCAATCTAGAAAGTAAACACTGATGTGTTCGGTATTGGGCCACTGCACACACACACGCCCATATCATAATTTAGATGGTTTATAGACCAAGCTCCACCCTCTTGTAACATGAGTTCTGTGAAACACACAGCTAAGGTGGTTATTCAGAGAAACTCCAAGAGTATATGACAAATGAACTGTGTTGAAATACTATGTTTGTTCCTATTTAAAATAGTTGTTTCTTGTAATAAATAGTAAATATCTTCCAAAGTTGTATCCAATCCACAATTCCCAAAGTTAAATTCATGTGTGAGAGAATGAGACAGCATCCTGCAGGATAAAATAATTTGGTATAAGGATTTCCCTGTCCTGCAAGTTTTCTGTGGGTTTTTGTTTTGGTTAATCCTCACCCAAGGATTTTTACCCACTGACTTTGAGAGAGGGAGGGAGGGAGGGAGAGAAAAGAAAGAACCATTGGTGTGGGAGACACATCAATTGGCTGCCTCTAGCATGGGCCCTGACCAGGGCCAGGGATCGAACATGCAACCCAGGTATATGCCCTTAACCGGAATCAAACCCTCAAGCCTTCAGTGTGCACGTCCCACAGAGCACACCAGTCAGGTCTCTATTTATTTTGTTTTAAAACTTAATACTGGGTATCCTTTCAGGAACAGGATGAAGTAATTGAAAGTGACTTGAGTTCGTTTCTGATGGGGCTACCAACATTATCTCAATGCTGAAGCATGAGGGCTGTTTTCCACCAGGAAGTCTTCCCAAAGACCAGCAGCAAAGGTCACCTAGAACCAACACAGCCAGGCTGCAAATGGGCAAATCACAGGAATGCAATGTGCCGATAATCTGAGCTCCACATAGAACAACTTGAATCATTTCCACAGTTCCAGTCTTTTAAGAATAAGACTCTCATACTGATAAAAAAAAAATCTGGAGCTTTAAAACAGCGAAGATTAGGTCAAGGTTATTAGACACATAAAAGCATGCCCTCCTTATCACTGAGATACAGCCTGAAATATCAGACCCTCTGTGACTTTTAACTACTCCTAAGGTTTAAGACAGGAGTCAGGGAGCAGTGCTGCTTTGACTGCAGTTTCCTGAGTCCCAACCCCAGTGTGTGAAGGCCAGGAATCTGCATTTTAATAACCCTCACCCAGAGCCATGTAGCTGCTTCTCACACTGCACTGAGACGCCAGCCCCAGAATTTCTCATTTTCAAAGATCATTCTTAAAGACCATCCATTCCTGAGGATTAACAAAATTAGTGTGTAATAAATTCCTAATTCCTGGCTCTTTAACTCCTTTCTGCCCCAGAGGAGTAAATAACTTAATGGTAAGTTACAAACACAATGTCAGACACTGAGGAAAAAGCACACAAAAAGCTGCCTTTTAAAGATATGAGGAACCAACTGAATTTTCTGGAAGAGCTCTTCTGCGCTCATTGACAAGTAAAAGCATGTGAACTGTTGACAGGGCAAGGGAAATAAAGGTATGAAAAGACAGGGACTAATTTGTGTAAAAGAAAATAGTCACGTCAGCCAATAGGCCACCTGGCAGTGGGCCGCTTGTCTCTCTGCAATCTCATCACCAATGTGTGGTGAAAGGTGGAAGGGGCAATGAGACCCGCACCGGCTGCCCAGGCTGCAACCAGACACGGCTCTTCCCGAGCGCTGCACAGGACCAACTGCTAAGGCTGCAAATCCAGCATGGCCACATGGGACCCAGGGGTGGCTCCATCTGTGAAGCCCTCCTTCATGGGCCTCCCACCACCTACAACAGGAGTGTAACTGAGATAGCACCTCCACGACAAATCTCGGGACTAAGAAAGTAGCTCTCATACTGCTCCTCTTTCCAGGAAGTGGCCTGAGGGGCAGAAGGGTCCTTAGGAGCCAGTGGGTTTGAGTGTCATTTCAGTGTCCAGCTGACAGGATACATGACCAGGGACCACATTCGCCACTGGCCAGCAGGCCTGGGCTGCTCCCTGGACTTCACAGCAGCTGTGGCGGTTGACAGCACCGACAAGCAGGTGGCCTGTGACTGGTCCTGACCTTTGGGAAAGGTTGTACAGTGGTCAGAGCCCCAGGTGGAGGACAGCATAGCAGAGGTCCGTCCTGACGCCACCTGGTGCCCGCCTGAGTGCTCAGCTTCACTCTGCAGGCACTTGAAGCTGGCGGCTGACGCTGAGAACTAGGGAACTGTTGGTGAACTAAACAGGATCTGCTCAGGGTGTGGGTTCTAATGCCTACAGTCACCTGGGCACTTGCTTCAACGCTATACTCCATATTCCCCTTTGTGGGGACTGTTTTTTCAAAGTCATGGAAATCCACTTTCTCGAAAGGTTACTCTGGATAGTACTTCCCAGCGAATGAGAACTTAGCCGTCTCAAAAAATTCATGACACAAGATTCCTAAAATCGTCCCTTTAAAGATTATAAAAGAAAACCAAGCACAAAACTATATTAACACGGTCCTTTAAAAGGATCCTTAATAAAGGTATGATAATTTTACCTCACAGACATTATGGTTTCACAAAATGTGAAGAAATATTAGTAATAGGGTTAATTATAAAAGGGACTTTGTTTTCTTGGAAAAATTAACAATTAGCCTCAGAATAAACCAACTGATTATAAAGGCCTCTCAAATCAATTCTGAAAAATTTCTAATTTACCTTCAGTACTCAATCAGCATATAAACTATTAAGTCAAAACTAGGAATCTCGCACCCTGGCCAGGTAGCTCAGTTGTCCTGACATGCCAAGGTTGTAGCTTAGATTTCCGATCAGGGTACATACAAAAAAGCAAGCAATGAATGCATGAATTAAATGGAACAACAAAATGATGTTTCTCTCTCTAAAATCAATTAAAAAACCCAAACAAACTAGGATTCTTTCCACAGTATAAGGAAAACATTAAAATACTTTGGATAAGCCCTGGCTGGTGTGGCCAAGTGGTGTTTGTTGGCCCATGCACCGAAGGGTCCCAGGTATGACTCCAATAAAGGCCATATACCTGGGTTACGGGTTCCCTCCCTGCCCCAGGTCCAGCCTAGTACGGGAGGCAACCAATCAATGTATCTCTCTCACATAGATGTTTCTCTCCTCACCCCCCTCTCCCCTCTCTCAGAAAAGCAATGGAAAAAATATCCTCGGGTGAGGGTCAACAAAAACAACAAAATACCTTGGTTTATAGTTGTAAAGCTGGTCTTTTACTAGAGGTGGCAGAGGTAATAATACAAAACCTTATTTAATTGGGTAATTCACCCAATTAAAGTTAAGATAGGTGTCTACCCAAAAACCACACCCTGTTCCAGCTTGACACCGTAACTAGAATTGTTTTTAAATAGGAAAACATGGTAAACAGTTTTAGGGTATTTTAAATTACAAAGGCATAGAAACTAGGAAAAAGGTTTGGATAGCAATGGAAAACATGAAACTTCACCTTGCAATTCATAATAAACTATAGGATAGCGTGCACAGCGAACCTGAGAGGCAGCAGAGGTAACCTCCAACCAGGCAAGGCCTTGACCACCGTGAGTGGCTTCCACTGGAAGAGACTGGGCAGAAACAGCCCTGGTGGGTTCCAAAGTACTAACATTCTCTAGGCTAATGGTCAGCTGGGAGAATTAGGACTAAAGTGAAATCATACTGCAATTCTTTCACTTTGTTTTTTTTGTTTGTTTTTTTAAATATATCTTTATTGATTTCAGAGAGAGGAAGGGAGAGAGAGATAGAAACATCAATGATGAGAGAGTCATTGATCAGCTGTAGCCCACAACCCGGGCATGTGCCCTGACCGGGAATCGAACCCCGATCGCCTGGATCCTAGGTTGATGCTCAACCGCTGAGCCACACCTGGCCGGGCTGCACTTTCTGTTCTATAAAAGCCAAACCACGCCACTCTGGTTTCAGAGAATTAAAATGCCTAGGTGGTGGCTGTGAGGCGTGAGCCTCCATGGAGCATGGGACAGCGAGAACCCTGGTGAGCCACAAATGCCGCCACCAGCTCCACATCTTCGCTTTCTTAGGACAAAAGCGTGCCCACACCCTCCACACTCCCAGGAGCCGTGGAGCACGGGGAGCAGCCTGCTGCGCGCTGCCTTCCAGTCACCATGCCCTGGCAATCTTGCTGAATATTCTTCTGAGCACACGTGAGAACAGAAGGCAATTCTGTTGCAATTTAAATAAAGCAGCTGCTTTGCTGAGAAAGACTGTGGGGACCAAGGTTAACTATCCATACCAGAAACTTAATGACAGAATGTCCAAAAACTCAAGTGAATTTTAACACCTGTAAGCTGTTCCTCCTTAGAAACATAACCCACTTTTAAAACTTCTCCACAGAGGGACCGACTTCAGATTAAACAGGAGAGGAAAGGCAGTGAAATGACATGGTGCACAAAGGCGCAACCAGGGGTAGACTGCAGAGTGACCACTGCCCCCACTGCACACACAGCTAACCATTCATCAGGCATAACCGTCCTTTTTAAAAGACAGCTTCCCTCTTTGGCAGCAATTTGTTCTGAAAGTGGACCTGCTATTTAAATGACTACCAATTAGACCACTGCCTGACACTGCAAAGTCTAGCAACACATGTCACAAAAGGTTAGTGCTCATGGCCGCTGTGATGTGAACACTTCAACAAAACAGATGCGCACCTTTATTCAGAAAGGTTAGATTTACAGAGAGCCCTCAGTTACAACAAAATTAAAAATGTAGGTGGAACATCCCACCAACATATCAATAGTACTTATTATTACAATTGTTATGTATGTGGAGATGCTAGTTTTCTAAAAAAAAAAAAACACATAAAAACAGAAATCTTCCTGACATTATATAATAAATGAAACCGTGGAACTAAAGTGTGATCTCAAAGATCAAAAATATCCAAGCAAACACGGCAAGCTCTTAAATAACAAAGCTGCAATCTATGTAAGGTGCTACCTCCTGATAAAATGCCAGCCTGGGTCGGTCCCCTCTGTGTCAGGTCAAGTCTGCACCTCGCACACATCCAGCATCTCACTGAGTGTCATGGCAGGATGTGCCCCATTTATAGACAAGGAAAACAGTGAGGGGCTAAATCATTTGCCTGGGTCACACCAGCAGGAAGTGGGCAAACAGATCTAGAACTCAGCGAGTTGGCTCTTCTTTCAATGTTCTTTTTAGTAACTATGCTTATCCCTTTGTATGAAACTAGAGCATCGGTATTACTTTAAAAATAATTAGCCTGTCAAAGATAATGCCCTGCCAATAAGATTTCTTTTCCACTGCAGGGTTAACAGTAAGAAAGCCCACTAAATTTTAATATGATGCTATGGGGTGAATTGTAATTCCCCAAAATCTACATGTTGGAGGCCTAACCCCTGGTACCTCAGAATGTGACTGTATTTGGAGACAGGGCCTTTAAAGAGATGACTAAGTTAAAATGAGGTACTAAGTGTGGGCCCTAATCCGGGAGGCTAGGACAGACACACACAGAGAGGCAGGGACATGTGAGGACACAGGAGGAAGACCGTTATCTACAAGCCCAGGAGAGGCCTAAGGAAAAACCAATCCTGCTGACATCCTGGCCTTGGATTTTCAGCCTCCAGAACTGAGAACAAACATCTGCTGTTTAAGTCATGCTTTCTGTGGTGTTTGTTACAGCAGCTCAAGCTGACTGATACACACACGTAGAATTTTATCACAAAGCACTCCTTCAGTGGTGTACCACATATGCTTAACCGGATCATGACCCTTTAAAAATTACAATTACCTAACAAAAAAAGGGCCAGTGACGATGGGCTGAGCCATTTCTGTTTTTATGAATGTGTATGAATTAAACAAATGGACATCATAGTTTCCTGTGCCCAGATGTGTTCTCTCCCCCTTCGAACTGCTCAGAGGCAGTTATTGCAGTTGTGGGTCAATGCAGACTATGGACATCATCCGCTCAGGTACATTTTTCAGTCTTTAACATTCTATCTTCCCCTGCAGGACTGTTCTAAAAAGACCACAATCTGGTCTCTTCTACCGTGACAAATCAGCTTAGGGGCAAATTAAGACACAAACCCAGTGGTTAGAACTACTTGACCATAGTATTACAGGACAAGTCAAAGCAACATCATGGTAAAAATAATGTCCCTAGTAAATAACAGACACACAGACACAATAAACACAAACACAGTCCAGAATAAAGAACAAGTTTCAGGAAAAGAGCCTGTCACCAGGGGCCACGCTTGTTTTTCCAGTGGGGATGCTCAGAGCCTATCACAGGCGCGTACACAGAGCATGTGTAGTAACTACCAGATTTCTTACAAATTGTTAGGAGACAAATTCAAGGCAAAAGCTTTAAAGCTATTTTTGCAATGTGTTTGAGGACAATGGAGAATGCTGAATTTCAACTCAATCTGTTGATAACTCATGTTAACATCAAGGTGTGTTAGAGGCCTTCCTGCTGTCCTTTTCACACCATAACCTGCTTCAGTGGTTTCAGCACAAGGACAGACTTTTAAAGTTACATGAATGTAAATCCTGTAAAGGATGTTAGGTAGTTCCCATGTTACTTCAAGCTCTTACATTCCCCCAGAGCATGAATTTTCAACAATGGGGGGGGATGAAGATACAAGTGGAGGCAGGAACACACCTACAATGTAATTGGCAGCTTACTCACCTACTGTTAATGGCCAACGTAAAAAAGAAATGCTTGGAAAGGGCCCACACATACTTCAGTGTCACCATCGCCACCTTGTCCAATGCCCTCACATAAAAATTAAGCAGAAAGGATGCAATGTCATATTTATGCAAAATGATGTGCCAAGGCAATACACAAAAACCATCTGCCATTGAGTTACCAAAACTTAAAGAACTTTAAGGCCAACAACGTAAGGGCAGACAGAGACTATGTAAGAATGTCTGGTGAAATAATTTAAAGACTCACTGAATTCTCTGCAACACAGCAGCCTAAAAACAAACTTACAAAAGATGACATAAACAATTTACTATAAAAATTTTGTGTAAGATTTTGTGCTATGGACATAAGTGGTCCAGGTTTTATAAGAATATTAATTTAATGACATGTTTAAAAGCGTCTCTGAAACAGAAAATACTATCTCCATTCTTGTAATGGAAATTATTCACATTTCTTCAGCAAACTTCTCTCCAAAATAAAGTATTTATTTTTGCAGGAAACAAATAACTTTGGGTTCTAATTCTTACCATACAGAGACAGATTCCTACATTCTAGTGACCAACATAAAACTTTTTATTAGGCAATTTGGAAATAAAAAAGGTTTTGCTATCCACTTATGATAATTAAGGTTACAAAAATTATCCATAGAAATTAGGCTATAGATTATTCAAATCATTCCACTGCAGGAACTTAATTTTGAGGTGCTGATACAGCAGCGTTGAGGGTCTGAGCCCTGATGGCCCCTGTGACCCTGGACAACATAACTCAAACCCTTTCCTTCCACACGTACAACACAGAAAAGTCACGCCTTCCTTACAAGATTAAGAACTAAATGAGCCCTGGCCGGGTTGGTTAAGTGGTTAGAGGTTCAGCCTGAGGACCCAAGGGTCACAGTTCGATTCGTCAAGGGCCCATACCTTGGTTGCAGGCTCCATCCCCGGCCCAGGTCAGTCGGGGTGCGTGCGTGCGGGAGGCAAGCAACCAATCGATGTGTCTCTCCCCCCCCCCCCCCGCCTCTGTCTCTCCCATTATAAAAAAAAAAAAAAAATCATCAATGAAAAAATATCCTCAGATGAGGATTAGAAAAAAAAAGGATTAACTGAAATAATGGGGCGAAGTACTTGGCAAGGGACTCATCAAACACCTACGAGTGCATTTGCGACCTCAGGGCTGAGCACTCCGAGAAGGAACAAGACTGCAGGCCCAGCCATCCCTACAGTTCTCCAACAGTGTGGACTCGCTCAACAGCCTGACCCATCAGTTTACAAGAGCAGCCAGCAACCACCAACATTCAGACTGAACTTGCTTTGTTATTTTGGGGAAAGTATTTCGTGAACTGTAGCGTTGATACCACAAGACGACTTAAGATCTGGCCCGGGGTGAGCACCTGCGCTCCCAGGCTCACCTCCCCACACCATCTGCAGCTACTCCTGCCAGAGCCTTGGGGCCACCCCACGTCCCCTTGGCTGTGGAAGACAAGCCTCCCTCGGCCACCTGGCCTGACCTTCACCATAGAATCCCTAAGTCAAACTCAACAAGGAAACATAAAAATAAAAAAAAATCCAATAAAGGCACATCATAAACTCTACTTTTACCTCACTGATTAAAATAATCCTGGTAGATAAAACAAAGTAAACATAGGTCACAGGAGTACCTACATTTCTTTTACCTTACCACTGAAAAATGAAGATTTTTTTACTACAGAATCTCATAGATTGGTATTTAAGTATTAATAAAGCATCATAGGCAGCATACAAAGCAAGAATAGATGTGAAAGTATAAAATACATATTTAATTCTATTTAAAACAAGTTAAAAATTTTATGATAAATTAAAATTTCTCATTAACGGCAAATCACAAACTTTAATATCTGGAACTAGATATCTGGGATACTGATTAATGGCCCCTCTCCTTTCAGGTATTATTAAATATTATATTCAAATAAAAATTCTATTTGTTTCTTGTATATCTGACATTTACATGTGGTGAAAAGGGGTAAAAAAGGTACTTAAAATCTTAAAGTAAAACTTTAAAGACTTTTTTCCAGAAGCAGGTTTAACACATCACATTTTGCTCATGAGCACAAAATTTACAGTCAAAAGTTGCACATAAAGGGTTTATTTTAAATGTTTTAAGGATAGGATAGAGTTACATCATAATTATAAAAATTACTTACAGAATTAACAGATTTATATTGTTTATACTTCTAAATGCAGAGAACAGGGAACTGTCTACACATTGTATAAAATAAAATTAAAATTAAAAAAATGAATTCAAGCTTGAAAGATGAGGTCATTACCTAATTTTAAGATGCGAACACGAAGACCTCTGAACTATACACATTCGTTCAAACTGCACTACGATGGAAAATACAAAAAGCGCAGCATTTCCAAGGAACCACCACAGACATTTCGACCATAATTATTTGTTCCTGCTTTGTCTTTGGAGAACTTTCTTTCTTTCTTTTTCTTTTTTTTTAAGACAATCAGCTTAAGAATGTTTTCAGGCACTACAATTTGTGACAATCAAAACAGCCTTCTAATAGGTCCACAGCGTTCAGAGATTCAAGCCCAATGCACTTTGGGGTTTGGCACATAAAATAATAGAAATGAAATCCGGTTTAGAGGTAACTGTGATTGTTCTAAGATGCACAGTCCCTTCAAATGCTGCATGACATACACAACTGGAAAATCACCTCCTGTTGGCACTACATTTGCTTCACCAGTGCATTTTATCCTACAACCACTAAAACAGCACAGTAAGCAAATATACAGAAAACTGAAAACAAGTAAAAACAAAAATAAAAAACAAAAAAACCTAAATACCTTTAACATGCATTTTTCGTTAGTTACACTGAACATTCTACTTAGAATAAAGCATGCAAAAAAGGATGGTCTGCTTTAAGGTTTTCCTTTGAAGCTTTACGTGGCAGCCAGACATCACACACACGCACACACGACACAGTAATACTATAGCAGGTCAATGAGGAAGGCCAATACATTTTATACAGATTCATGTCTTGTGTTGTCACAAGTCCCATAATTTTGGAAATTAATGTTGGATTCCTAGAACAAGGAACCAACATTCAGATACCAGGAAAACGCAAGCAATGCATGCAGATCTGAAACATGAGCCTAAAACGAAGCCTGAAATACTCGGCTAGGGAGGAATTAGTCACAGCGTCAGTAAGTGTGGTTCAAGCCACACACACACACAGAGGAGGATGGAAAACAAACAAAAACCCTTCCCTTTCCTTCCCCCTAAAGGCAAAAAATGGAACAATAATTAAAATAATAACAATAATCACTTGTCACATTCATCTAGAGTGGCAGATCATGTGGTACTGAAGTTGCTAAAGGTACTTGTGGGAAAACCACAATGCAAGTCATGAAGTAATGCTAGAACTGTTTCCACTGACCCGACCTCAGCACACTTCCAGAGAACTTTGTTTTTCAGCCCAAAGTCACTGTGCTGTTTGTGTAGTGCACACGCTGGACACACTCACTCTCTGGGCCACACGTGTCCACTGGGTTTGGGGAACTGGGCTTGGCCTTAGATTCACATGCAGGAACTCTTATAAGAGCCACCAGGAAAGCAGCTGACAGATGTACAGCATGACACGTGTTCAAACATGGGAGGAGCATCTAAGACCTGGGTACTCACTGCATGGAGAAGCTCACCCTTGGCTGCTGCGACGAGGCGCTGGACACGCTGCAGAAAACATGGTGTTTGCGTCTACGATGCGCAGGGTTACCATCCAACAGCGCTAGGTGCAGCCTTCCTGGAGGCAAAGTGGGCATCATGCGAACCACAGGTGAGACCTTGAAACTACAAAATCTCTGACATCAAGGATGGCCATGACAGAGGGCTCACGGACTTCTGGTGTTTGACTGACAGCATGAGCGTAATTTAGCCTTCTGCCCAAATCTTAGGTAAGATTTCCAATCTCCCCAAGAGACTGGTTTCACATAGGCCTTTATCCTAGCTTTCAAACCAGCAGGGCTTATCTAAAACAAAGTGACAGATGGGTGTCTTGCTGCTAAACCAACCGCTTTTTTGGTTAAAACCACCTTGAAGGAATAAGCCAGGGAAGGATTCTGTGGCTAAGGGCTGCTACCAGTCACACCAACAAATGGGCATGGGCGACTGATCCTTGTGTGACAGGGTCCACAGCAGTAGCACATCATAAGCAAGAACATATAGCACCCCAAAAGATGTCAGGAGATTTTAGCTGGTATTTGTCTAGACATTCTTTGTAGGGGAAAGCCAGAGGAAAAGCCTTTGGACCATAATCATGTATCAGTAATAAGTAATAATACAACTGTCCCAGAGAACTTGTTAGAGGGCAACATTGTCATTCTTCAGCTTACATTATTAATGTAAAAGTACTGTTCCTCCAGGAGTACCACATACACACAAATGACTGATGTACTGTCACTTTTAAATCTGTGTACCAAAATCCAGATTATGGATTTGTACAAATAATGGACCCAATGTGCATCCAAAATGCACTAGAATTACACCGTGTGGACCAAGCACCTGGGCTATGCTAAATAAAAAAATTTTAAAAAAAGAATTTGATAAAATATTTAAACAAAAAAGTTTACAAAGCTTAGATTTAAAGGCAGCCTTTTATCCAGATTTCTAGCTGTTTTATAAAATTCTAATGTGGGTCATTAACTATTGAGAAGCGACTCACATTTGGACTTATGGTTTGAAGCCTCCAAACTGAAAAGGTGCTCAGAACTTCTGACTTTCGAAACAAGCTGAACATCCCTATCTGCTTCCTGTGCCCAAATTTAATATTAAATAAACAGCAGTAATATATTAAGTATTGAATTGGGTCAAGCACTACTATTAAACTGGAGAAAATTATTTAACCCCCATCCCAATCCACAAAGGACTGCCAATAAAGTGTGTGTGTGTGTGTGTGCGCGCGCGCGCAAGTGCACAGAGATCTATGTGTGTGCATATATATATATATTATATATGTATACACACAGGTATAGATAGGCAGGTATTGATACATATATATCTCAAAAAAAGGCAGTAACAAAAATAGCAAACTATGCTTGCATTGTGGCAGAGTAAGAGAATGTTAAGAGTGAAGGGGAAATGGATAAGATCGATTACAGTTTTAATTGACTATGATACTAGCTTAACTTTTACCAAACTTGCCTGTAACTCCCCTCCAAACAGACTTCTTTTTCAGAGGAAAGAGTTCCTTACACAAAATGCTTTGTGTTCACATAAATCTGTACTATTCAGAACAAAACCAGTTCTGCTGGCAGAGATTGTGGGTTCGCAGGGACATTTAAGCTTTCATTAAACTGGAAAGCAAAAAGTCTTTATGTCTACAAATTATACATTTAATAGTTCCACAAATTTGGCAGAGTTCATGACGACATCTAGGATGTTTTCACCAAATCGTAGACATAAATATGGAAATCATCATCAAACTTGATGAAATAGACAGACGGTTTGGCTTCTACTTGATGGATGACCATGCCAGTCCTTTTAGAGCCATCTTCTTTGGCATATTCCACTTGTTTGCCTACCAGGCTGTCCACAACTTCTCCAGGTTCCCTTTCTGCTGGAGGTGAATCATCTATATGTAAATAGTGGGGGGAAAAGAATTTATAGCCAATTTTTAGATACATACCAACTCACATGTCTATTTTAACAATTAACATTTTTTCAATATCCTTGGTTTCTCTTATTTAGACCAAGGGTCAGCAAATTTTTCTTCAAGGGCCAAACAATGAATACATTAGACTTGAGGCCACATGGTCTCTGTACAAACTACTCAATTCTGCTTGGTGGTGTGAGAGCAGCCACATATGATACATAGTTAGTGTGGCTGAGTGCCAGCAGAACTTCCTTTATGCTCTGGCTGGGTGACGGCTGGCTGGCGTGTCGTCCCGTACACCAGAAGGCTGCAGCTTCGATCCCTGGTCAGAGTGCGTATGGAGGCAGCAGAACGATGCTTCTCTCTCTCTCAAATCAGTAACAAAAACAAAAAAATATCCTCCGGTGAGGACTGAAAATGAAAACAAAAAAACTTCATTTACAAAAATAGTGTGCTGACCGCCAAGATCTCAACGTGTAAACACATTTAAGAGTCCTAACCAGAAATTCCTTGGACTATTACCTGAAGAGGTACTAACTCAATGAAGAAAAGGGCCAAGGAAAAAATCTAAATAATTATATATCTTTTTAAAAATAAGTCTGAGCTACTCTGAAATAGGACTTCACGGCAGATGCTGCTGCTGGGTTTCTAAGGATGTGCCGCACACTGAAGATGCCTAAGTTTACTCCCCGTCTTAAAGCTCCTTTGTCCTCGGCTTCCCTGTGCCACACACTGTCTTCCTAACCCAGTTTCAAAACAGAGAGTTCTACAGGTGATGTAGTAAAGAACTGTACACCTGAAACCTATTATATAATTTAATTAACCAATGCCACCCCAATAAATTCAATATAAAAGATAAAAAAGATTTCCTATGCTTTAAAAATAGGTGCTAAATGAACTCCATCCCCAGACCAATTACAACGGAATCTCCGAGGATGGCTGAAGCATCCGCATTTTTCAAGAGGTCCTCAGGAGACTCTTAAGTGTTGAAAGACGCGACCCTGTGACCCAGCTCAGGAGCTCTATTCTAGTAATACACATGAAGTGAGAGCAAACCATCAGCGCCACCAATAAAGTAAAAGAGAAAAAAGGGGAAATGGAGGCAGGCGGTTAACAATTCTGTTTTTAGAAGCCTCTTAACCAGTCCTGAAGAGCTCATGCTTTTCCCACGTACTAGCAGAGGGCAGGGCCCTCAGGCAGGGCAACCAGATGTCTGGCGTTCTCAGGACAGTCCGGGCTCCGGCTGGCTGCCCTGGCACCATGGCTGGCAGTGCACCATTCTGTTCTCACGGCATCCGGTTTGGATCATTGTCATGTAGTTAAAAGTCAGCGGTAGTTTGCCTCTCTGATTACAACAAATTCTCTTACTGAATGACATGGTCCAAACCCTATCTGATCTGGTACTAAGAGTCACAAAAAGTACAACTGAAACGCCTGAGCACACATTACAGCGATTCTCTTAAACAAGGAAGTGAAGGGGAAACCTAAGCTGAAATCTTCAGAAATGCTTTTCGCTCAAACAGCAGCACTGCACCACCACTTTCACGGGCCTTCATGTTTACAAAGGGATCCCAAAAGCATGGTTCCCAGACATTTACAGTAACACAAGAGAGCAGCAAGGGACTCAAACAGGCCCCTGCAGAGCTCTTCGCCTCAGCGCATCGATGCTGCTTCTAACGACAAATGAGCTTCCATATCACACACGAAAACACTTGGCAGTCTGGAGAGGAGGGTAGAGGCGCAGTCGGGAGGGGAGATGGGCAACATGCAAACGACCCCAAGCTTTCTGTCGTCAAGTCTACAACACTCACTGTGACTGGATATAACGCTACAAAAAGCACCAAAAACCCCAGCTTCATACAGGCTGGAGAAATGCTTTTAAGGAATGCTTTCATGTAATTCCTACCTATATAAATACTTTCCATTACACATTTATAACAAATGTACACAAACATTTAATAAAAATCTAGAAGGTAGAAAGTCAGGGCCTGATGAAACCATGAGTAGGTTCATTGCCTGGCTTGTTCACAGGAAGAACTGAAAAAAAAAGGGAATAGAAGTCCTGACCAGATAGCTCAGTTGGTTAGAGTGTCATCCCCATACACCAAGGCTGTGGGTTCAATCCCCAGTCAGGGCTCATACAAGAATTATCCAATGAACGCATAAATAAGTGAGACAACAAAAATCCATGTTTCTGTTTCTCTCTCTCTCTCTCTCTCTCTCTCTAAATCAAGAGAAAAAATAAAAATAGGGAGAATAGAGATGCTGTCACATTACTAATATAGTGTCTGTGTCTGTCCAGGGATCCGGGATTCATGTGTTTGAAGAAAGGATATGGAGTAGTTTTAAAAAGACCAGGCTAATTCCATTCACAATAGCATTAAAACAAATAAAATACTTAAGAAGAAATTTAACAACAACAACAAAAAAAGTGTAAAACTTATACTCTGAAAACTACAAGACAATGCTGATAGGAAAAAAAATTTTCAATAGATGGAAAAACATCCCATGCTCATGGGTCAAGATGGCAATACTCCCTGAACTGACCTAGAGATTCAGTATGATCCTATCACAATCCCAGCTGATTTCTTTGCAAAAACTGACAAGCTGATTCCAAAATTCATACGAAATTTCAAGACACCCAGAATAGCCAAAACAGTCCTGGGAGTGAAAAAAAGGAGTCACACTTCCAGATTTCAAAACTTATTACAAAACAATATAATCGAGTGTGACACTGACATAACCAGACATATGAGCCAATGGACTAGAAGTCAAAGTCCACAAATACACCCATACATCTATAATGAACTGATTTTCAACAAGGGTGCCAAAACCATTCAATAGGGGAAAGAATCGTGTTGGTTTTGTTTTTTCAAATGGTGCTCAGACAACCGTATTGTCACATGCAAAAGAATAAAGCTGACCCTTAAGCCACATCATAAACAAAAATTAAAACATATCAAAGATCTAAACAGAAGAGCTAAAGACCTACATGTAAGAGCTAAAACTTAAGGCTCTTATAAGAAAACATAGGGGTAAGTCTTCACAGCCTTGGCTTTGTCAAGAGATTACAAGACACACCACCAAAAGCACAAACAACAAAGGAAAAATAGCTGAAATAGACTTCAGAACCCCATCGAGGGAGTGAAGGGAGAACCCACAGAATGAAAGTAAGTATCTGCAAATCATCTATCTGACAAGAGACCTGCACCTAGAATACTGACTCTCACAACTAACAAGTAGCCCAGCTGAAAAGGGACAAAGGACACAGACATTTCTCCAAAGACATACGATGGACAGATACTTGCCATCCTGAGTCATCAGTGAAATAATGAGATACCACTTCACAACCACTAGGGTAAAAAAGTGAGGAACATGCATGGGCGAGGGTGTAGAGAAACCAGAACCCTCACACTGCTGATGAGAAAGTGTAACAGGGGGGCCGCTCTGAAAATTAGGCAGTTCCCTACACATTTCAACAGAGTGAACTACACCCCTCAGTATATACTCAAGAGAATGGAAAACACCCAACCACTCAGAAACTTGCACACAAATATTCATTGCAACAGTCTTCACAGTAACTAAGGTAGAGGACAATCCAAATGTCCATCAATGGACGAACAAATAAAACAGTGTATCCACACAAGGAGCTGTATTTGTCCATAAAAAAAAAAAAAAAATTTTTTTAAATGAAGTACTGACACATGCTACAACATGGATGAGACCTGAAAACACCATGCTGAGTGAAAGAAGCCAGTCACAATTATATGCCCCATTCATATGGAAGTCCAAAGTCCAGAGCAAGGAAACCTACACAGAAAGTAAATTGCTCTTGGCAAAGGGGTGAAAATTTTCACAACCTATGCTTGGTGTGTGACTAAAAGAATCATCACTTATCCCTAATAATTAAAATTTAAAAATGTATCTGCAAGATAGTTAATCAAGTATCTTGCTCTAAAATTCAAATTACTTTGAAATAATCAAAAATAAAAGTTGTCAATCCATACTTACTAGAATCAGGCATAATGCGAAGGTCACCTTCTTTATAATCATCTAAGAGCTGGTACATGTACAAGACGGGGTCTTTCTCATAGGTGATGTAAAACCACGTGTTCATTATAGGGGCACGTGCTAAGACCATTCCCCTCCATTCATCTTTAGAGCCATCCTCGGTCTCAAACATGTGTTCTACCGCTTTGCCAATCATTGTGTCGGCTAAGTGTGCATCGCTGATTCGAGATGTAGCTAGGGACAAAAAAAGCAAACAATGGTCTACAATGGGTTTACTGAATATGTACTGTGAAAACTGAACTTATTCAAAGAGACTACCTGAAATGTTTTCCACACAACACACTAGCCAGCATCAGATCACCTGGTGGTTTTAAGAACCACCAAAATTACACTGTGGGGCCCAGCCCAGATTTCATTCCATCAGGGCTATTTTATTGCTTCAAGTCAGTTATCTGGAGAATATTTTTCTCCTTTTAATTTTTCTGAACTCATCTGCTCTTGGTACTATATCTAAACTGGGACTTTTAATGATTCATTCAAGGTATACATTTTTTTTGTTATTGTTTAATAGTTATTTTAAAATGCACCAGTATTTTCCTTCCATAATTTGAGTAACGAATGCTTCTCATGGGCCATCTTTCCCCGGTGGCCCTCTTCCCTCCTGCTCTGTCACCTTCCTCCTGACCACCTACACCTCAGAGGCGAGGGCCTCTTCCTTTTCCTGGGACACTCCGCTCTCCTCGTCCAGGCCACGTGCTGCTCCCACACCTTCAGGGGCCGGCTCCGGAGCAGGTCTCCTCCCAGAGGCTCTCCAGCCCTACCAGGCAGTCACCAGTCACCTCACCCAGTTTTATTTTTTAACGGCATTTACCATTCTCTGCAGTGATCTTATTTTACATGTTTGTTTACTTGCTTTTAGGCTGCAGACCATGATGCAAAGCAGAGGCCTTTCCCATCCTGTTTCCAATACCAAGCTCACGGTGGTTCAATATTTGTTGTACAAATTACTACAGAGAACAGGCTGCGTGGATGGCTCCCGTGGGGAGGAGCACAGCCCCTCCTGGTGTATCAACAGCCCTCTGCAGCCCTGCTCCACCTTCTTTAAAGAGGTAGGAAAAAACTACAAGCTTCATTTCTTTAATACTGGGAAATTAGAGAGATTCTTACTGATTATAAGGTTCCTCCTAATTTATGTCTTTAAAATAAATTAGCAACCCTATTTTACTCATGCTTTTCTTTCTGTCAAATAAAATTCAAAGGAACAAAGATTAGATAGACTTTCTTGGTAAAGATGCTGCTTACCCAATTTATCAGGACATTCTAAAAATATACAGTGGTTTGGTTAATTATCAGATAATTAATAAAAAGTACATAGAATTCCCCAGTGCACAATGTTAAAACGAAATTCCACTAGTTTCTTCATATCAAAAGTTCTCAAATTTTTAATCTCAGGACTCCTTTACATTCTTAAAATTTTCTGAGGACCCAAAGGAGCATTTGTATACTTAGATGACAACTATCAATATCAATGATTTTAGAAATTATAAATGACAAATCTAAAAATATTTTAAAATACCTACATAAACATTTCTTTTAATAAAATATATTTTTATCGATTTCAGAGAGAGGAAGGGGGGGAGAGAGAAACATGAATGAGAGAAACATCAATCCTGCATGCCCCCTACTAAGGACTGAGCCGCAACCTGGGTATGTGCCCTTAGCAGGAGTCGAACTGGCAATCTCCTGGTGCATGGGACCATGCTCAACCAACTGAGCCACACCAGCCGGGCACATAAACATATTTCTAATGAAAAATAACTATCCTCTAATAAAAACTTAGTAGGAAAAGTGTCATCGTTTTACATTTTTGCAAATCTCTTAATGTCTAGCTTTAAAAAGGACAGTTAGATTCTCAAATCTGCTTTAGTATCTGATCTGTTATATATTCTTTTGACCTATTAACCTTTTCATATAATTCTAGATATTCTTTTATCATACTATATCAAAACTCAACATGTGGTAGCTCCTTAAAGGCTAATTGCAATGTAGAATCTAAAATCATTATCAATAAATTTGTCATACTGTTATTTAAATTAAAACTCATTTACCTCCAGAATTATAAAGAACTCCTACAGCTCAACAACAAAAAAATCAAATAATCTGATCGAAAAATGGGCAAAGGACTTGAATAGCCATTTCTGCTAAAATTACACAGCAATGGTCAAAAAGCATATGAAAAGATGCTCAAAATCACTAATCATCAGAGAAATGCAAATCAAACCAGCAGAACTGGTGAGAATGTAGGCAAACTGGAACCCTGGTGCACAGTTGGTAAGGACTGTAAATTTTACGAAAACTATGGAAAACAGTAACTGTATGTATATTGCTCAGAAAATTAAACAAAGAAGTACCATATGATCCAGTAATTCCACTTCTGAGTATACACCCCAAAATACTGAACGCAGGGTCCCGAAGGGATATTTGTACCCCCATGTTCATAGCAGCATTGATCACAATGGCCAAAAGGTTGAAGCAAGGTTCGTGTCCACACACGGATAAACAAAACATGGTCTATGCATGTAATGGAGCAGTATTCAGCCTTAAAAAGAAAGGACAGCCTGACACATTCTACAACATGAATGGACCTTGAGGACATTATCCTAAGGGAAAGAAGCCAGTCACAAAGACAAACACTGTATAATCCTTATGAAGCATACAAAATCATCACATTCATAAACACAGAAAACAGAACGGTGGGTGCCAGGCATTAAAGGAAATGAAAAAGGGGAGTTGTCTAAGGGGGACAGGATTACAAATTTACAAGATGAAGTGCTAAAGATCTGTGTCACAACAATGTGAATATACAAAACACGACTAGACTATACCTTAAAAATGGTTAAAGTAGTAAATTTTATGTTGTGTTTCTTACCACAACAAAACAGAAAGTCTGTCAAGTCTGTCGGTCTTGCCCTGGCTGGGTGGCTCAGTAGGTTGGGAGTCATCCCATACACCCAAAGGCTGTAAGTTCGATCTCTGATCAGGGCACATACTAGATCAATGTTTCTCACATCAATGTTTCTCTCTCCCTTCTTTTCTAAAATCAGTAAAAACATCCTCCAGTGAGGATTAAAAAAAAAAATGTCTGTGGGTCTTTGAATGGATCTCTTACAAGTACATGATTTGGAGGGGGAAACTAATACATGATTTAGTGATGTCATGCATTGTCCATATAGAAAATACACAGTGGGACAAGTATGGAAAACTAAATAATAATACAAGAATCAACTCTGTGTTTTATGTACTCCCAACTGTAACCCGCCTTTTGCCCCACCCTGTATTATTGTTTGCTGAGCTATGCAGACCTTCCAGGTGGGAAGGGCCACTGTATGACTGTCAAAGAATGAGTTCAAAGGCAAGTTCTCCCTTGTTATTATCAAAACAAATCTGACTTCACAAACCTCCTGAATGGGCTTCAGGGGACCTCAAGGGTCCCCAGACCATACTTTGGGAACCATTACTCTGTGCCATCTCATGCTTTTAAGCTGAATGACATGTTTTTTTCTCCACCTTTAGCCTAAGGAGAACAAAATTGTAACTATAGTCTAATGTACTGCCTGAAACAAATTAGCAGACTTTCCCCACATGGATCATAATTTTTCAAACTCAAGTATCATAGGGAATACTATAATTAGCTATTAATTAAATCAGGCACATGATACACTGCTGGTTTGCATAGAGGCCTTTGTATTTTCTTTGTTAAACTGCTTTGCTGTTTACAAACCCAATTCCATGTCTACTGTTGGAAACTGAGGTGACCCAGAGCCAGAAAGAAAAACACAAACACTAAGCAGCCCTTAATCCCATCACCAGAGATACTTATTTTGGGGTATTTTGGTTTTACCTTTTTAAATCAAGATAAAATATTTGCTTCTGTCCCATGATGACAAAAGAACTGATGTAACACAGGTCATGCAGCAAAATGGTAGTAAATTTCAAATGAGCTAGTAGCCTTGCCCTAAAAGGCAGAGTCTAAAATTCTGGGGCAGAAAAAGAATGCATGATAATTGCTTACTACAAATAACCGACATAAAGGTGTGGATAGCCTTAGCCAGTTTGGCTCAGTGGTTAGAGTATCGGCCTGCGGACTGAAGGGTCCCGGGTGCAATTCTCGCCAAGGGCATGTACCTCAGTTGCAGGCTAGATCCCCAGCCCCCCTCGGGGCTTGTGCAGGAGGTGACCAATCAATGTGTCTCTCTCACATCGATGTTTCTCTCTCTCCCCTTCCACTCTCTCTGAAAAGCAATGGAAAAAATATCCTCAGGTGAAGATTAAAAATAAATAAAGGTGTGGATAATGTTTTTTTAGGCCTTGAAGGTCAGAGTCATCAATGTTAGTTTCTTATGTGAGAAATGGACTGATGTCAAGGCCAAGACGAAATAGAGGGTGTGCTTCATGAGGAGAAATAACGTGTTCAGCTGCATTTAGAATAGATAAAAATGTTTTAAAATGCCACATATTTACCATTTCACAACTAGTTATCTTTGGGAGTAATTTAAAGAATAAAAACTAAACTATGCTTATACAAAATGAATAAAGACATAATATTTGCTATCTAAAGGGAAGATTAAAAAAAAACTTGCTGCTCTGGCAAAGCATTAACTTGCTGGGGGAAGCACATGTCCCCAGAAGACAACGGCAAAAACAAAGGCGCGAAGGGACTGGGTAAGCTAAGCTTCTTCCCTTGACAATGTGATGCCAAAAGCTCTCCCCTTCAGTCCAGATCTGCTGAGACTATATTTGTTAACTGCATAGGCTTTAAAGATAGTTCCAAAAGCATCATCAAGTGTTCAAACAATAGCAGCATCACAGTGTAATAGTATGAAAACGTTCCAAAGTAAATACTCTGAAGAAAGTAACATTAATTCGGGTGTATCCAGTGATCTTAAAAACAAAATCAGTCATTATTATTTATAGACACCTTATTCCTTAAGGCATTTAAATCATGCAAAGCAAAACCAATACTGTATCACTTTTTTTTTTAAAGAGCTATTTATTTCCGCAAATATTGTATGAACACAAACCCTAAGGAAGGTATAATAAAGTTTGTTTTGCTTGCTTAATTTTGGCTGAGAGTACAATTATCACTTAAGTAATAACACACAATGAAAGATACATTTCACATAAAGATTTCAAAATGTGTAAGATTTTTCTTAGCTCTTATAATCCGATGGAATAAATACATAGGATATTTAAGCTAATGAGACATATTCTTACCTATCAAAGTACAGATAAGTAGTGAGCAAAGTAACTATATTAACAGTGAGAAATAAGTATATTAAAAATTATCAGGCTGTAAATTACTTGGGGCACAAGTTTATTCATACAGGGGAGGGCAAAAGTAGGTTTACAGTTGTGACATTCTTGTGTGTTAACAAAGCTATCGTAATAATCATAACCTGCATGTCTTTTTCCATATGAACTGTAATCCTTTTTTTTGCCCACCCCTGTATATTCCCCCCAGTTCCTTGAACTGTAGTTTTAGGACATGCATTGAACAATTTTTGTGGTATTAGGTGACTGATTAAAATACAGAATGCTTGTGTCCCAATAAAAATTTAAAAATACAATACAGAAGAATACCCAGAAAGCATCCATTTAAGTAGTTATTTTGAAAGCATAAATGCAGAAATAGTAAAGAGAACTTACCAACTCTATCAGGGAGGACTTCAAGCGCAGAAACTCTTTCATCTTTATTAAGTTCTAGTCCATAAACACAGTCAAATCCATCGTATTTTATAAGATACAAAGAAGGGTTTACAGGCACCTGGTCCAGAACTGTTCCTTTCCACTGGGTGACAGGGCCACTGCCCTCCTTCCACCCATGCTGAATCCTGCAGCCTACGATGTTCCGCCGAGGCTGGGACACGGGCTTGCTGGGCCCCACACTGCTCCGGTGTTTTCTGTATTCACACATATACACACACGTAAGGTATCAGCTCAAAGGCATGCACTACTAGATCCAACACAACTGCTGCTAACTAGCATACGCCCACTAGACTACCCCAACTGTGCTAGCTACTGCTGCCACTCAGGCAGTCCTACTGCCAGGCAGTGTGGCTCACAGGGGTGTACACGGTGGGTTGGCAGGAGCTTCATGTGCACCCCAAGTGTGAAGAGACAGAAAAACTCGACTACTCAGTAGCAATTTAAGCCCCAATATTAAGCATCAGTTTTTCAGCTGAGTTTCCTAATACAATCAACTCACAATTTATCCCCGTTAATCAAAGAAAAGAGGCACATGCATCTGACCTTACAGAATTAAATCCATTTCTAGTTAAAAAAAAAAAAGTATATCCCGAGCCGGTACGGCTCCATTGGTTGGGCATCATCCCATGCCCAGATGGAGGACCTGATCCCCGGGGGGGCGTTCAGGAGACAGCCAATCTATGTTTCTCTCTCTCTCTCTTCCCCTTCTTCTCTCTCTTAAAAGAAAACAGTAAAAATTTAAAAACATAATAAAAAAATAAAGAAGAAATGTATAACTATTCAACTTCATCCATTCTAATGCTTACATAATTTTGCCCCTCACCCCCATCTCTGCTAGACATTGAACTTTATATTATTAAACCGGAGTCAAGACTGGCCTATATCCATGATTACACCATCATTTCTTTTCTAGAAAACATATCATCTTAAACACTTAAATTTGTGACAAATACTTAAATATTAAAAATTATTGAAGCAACACCAAACTACATTCTTTCTGGATTATTAACAATTGAAAAATCTACATACACTGTTTACAAATAATACACCTGACTCTTGATATCAGGAAAAAATCTTTTGTTTCACCTAGATATCCACAGATATCCAAAGGGGACAAGACCAGGCTGGAATACAAGATGAAGGCCAAAGCCATGCTGGCACCTGGATGCATTTTATGCCAAGAAGGAGAAAATTTAGAGAGCAGAAAAGAATTCCCTTCCCACACTTTTGTGGATATAAAGCTCTCATTTGGTATACCTTGGATAAAAGCGATGAACAACTTGCATAAACACAAATATACTTTAAAAAAAATAATTTTTTGTAGGCTGTAATACTTAAAACTACAATTGTATGTATGTTAACTAGACCAGTTTGGTAAATTTAGTGAGTTTTATGAAACAGAAATAGTTTACAGCAAACCATCAGGATCATCTCAACGAGGCCTGAAATTTTACCTAAGCAAGATGGGGAACACATTTGGAGAACACCACAGAAGAAAAACTTAAGTCAGACTGAAAAAAACTCAAGAGGTTCCATGTGGACTGTGAGGAGATCAGGAAATTCCAGGGCTGCCCCAGCCCTCGAGGCTCTGCAAACACTCAGCAAAACTGCCCTCCAAGAAGGCAGAGCCCTGCACTGAGGATGCACTGCTGGGGACAACTTTCTAAATGAGAAGGATGGGGCCACAGGACAAAGGAAAGGAAGTTCACAGGCTAAGGGCAAGTCCCAAAGGAGGAAGACTTTAAAAGGGCTGATCGAGGCTAATCAAAGGCTCTATTTTCAAGTATGCCGCAGGAAAAGAGACAGCTGATAGATCTGAGGACAGCTCACCTGCAATGGTCTCACCCTTCCCGTGTACAGGAGTACAGGAGAGGATCATGGTGGGACCAACATAGGGTGATACTGTAATAATCAGAATGATGCACCAAGAGGCAATGGAGGCAGACCCAAAATATGCTCACAAGGTAGAGCAAACTGTCACCTAACATTAGGCACACAACAGAGGCCACAAAAGAGGGCCTTACATCAGAAACAAGACAGCTCCACCAGACACGAGGAAAATCAGGCACAGTTCAGGAAACAAGCTGCATTTGAAAACTTTTCAGAAATGAAGACTAAACTAGAGGAACATGAGAAGAAACAGACACCATGGGGCACGTAATGGAAATAGGTAATGAAAAGGAGATGAGGCAATTAAGAGATGGTGACAGAAACAAACGAAACTTCGACTTCTACATTAACAGAATCATCCGAAAACTAAAATCGAAGAAACAGAATACTAAAATAATTCAAGAAAATTTCCTGAAATAGAGGATTTAAATGCACATATGTATCCCTGGGAAAGCTGACCTAGAGCTATGGGCACTAAGACATTCTAGTAAAACAAATGCACTTTAAAGAAACATCTTTTGGGCATCCAGGCAAAAGAACTACATTACACGTAAGGGAAAGAAAATCAGAATGCGGCAGTGGCAAAGGAAGTGACAAACTTCAGGTCTCAGAAAAGAAAATGTAGCCAAAGATTTTATAATAAGCCAAGAATTCTATACTGACCTCAAAATGAAAGGCCACAAAGCTGTAAATGTGTAAGAATTTGGGGAACACTGTTCTCACAGATGCTTCCTGCAGAAGTCGCAGGGCAGTTTGAAATACTCAAGGAACGCTTGGGAAAGTTTCAGCTTGGGGCCAATAGTAAGCCATGAATATATGTGACTGCACAGCAATCCTGGGGACAAGAGAAATGGAATAGTATGTAACTGTTATCTGCTTTGATAATAGAGTTAACACTACTCTGAAAAGGGGAGGAAACAACTGTAAAGTGGAAACAGCTCTGTATTACCTGGAAAAAACTACCTTACATTCAATGGAGAGAAAGGACAGAGCCAAGAGCTCAATTCAATACTGTTTGGGGGAAGGAGCCAACCTGTATCACCAGGAAGACAAATAAATTAATAGACTCTGAATGTAAACCTCAATGGAGAAAAAGGCTTAATGAAGTACTATCAAGTCTATAACTTGAAAATACTAATAATACTCAAACTCCAAAAGAAAGTGAAATTCAAGATCTTTTCACAACCCTGGGAATGTGCCACTACACAGCCCTCTGTGGAAAATGGTGACAGTGATTACATTTCCTTTAGAATACAGAAACTTTTAGTATTATATGTTTCATCAGACAATCAATTACCTACCTTTTGATCTTAGGCAAAAAGTCTTAGTGATTCATGCTGGGTACAGATCAAGCTTTCTTCACAGCAAAGACAGAGATGAGTTCCCCAACTTTACTGAGGAAAGCATTCAGTCATGCGCACCACTTTGTAACTCACTACCAAAACTGTAAGCAAATACAGCATCTTCACCAGTGTAATGGGTAATTTTAATGTGTCAATTTGGCTGAGCTACAGTACTCGGGTAATTACTCTACTTTTTTTTTCTGAAGAGACTTTTGTAGAAAAACAACATGTAAACCAGCAGGCTGGCCTCCATAATGTAGGTGGGCCATGTCCAATCAGTTGACGGCTTAAGAAAAAAAAAGTCCCTGAAAGAGGAGGCAATTCTGCCTTTGAACTCTAGCTGCAACATCAGCTCTTCCCTGGTTCTAATCACTCTATATATGCACGCACACTTGCATAAGCATGCACACACCAATGGTTCAGGTGCTTTGGAAAACATTGACAACAGAAAAAGATTCTATCCTACACTTAAAGACATGAAATTTCTGTTACCATGATTCTAAACAAAACCAATATAAACTTAACCCTGGCTGGTGTGGCTTAGTTGCGTGGAGCATTGTTCCAAACACCAAAAGATGGAGGGCTCAATTCTCAGTCAGGGCACATATCCAGGTTGCGGGTTCGATCCCCGATTGGGGCACATGCAGGAGGCAACCAATCAATGTTGTTGTTTTTATCCCTCTCTCTAAAAAAAACACACCAAAAAACTCAAGCAATAATAAAAACCACACCAATATAAACTTAGCTAAGTGAGAGCAGAAAGGGGCAACTGGCAAACTCAGAGCAGCAGTTTCCAATTCAGTTACTCATCCTTTCTGCACTCATTGGTGGCATTCTTCTGTCACGTGCAGTTGCCTCTTGAAGAGGGACACAGGCGTTCCATCAATCAACAACTTTCAGAACAAGAAGTTTTCTTCCCACCTGACTTTGGAGGTGGTCACAAGGCTGCCTCTCTCTCCTCCCTCTTCTGAGCTTTAGAAGGCTCACATATGGCTAGTGGGCATTCCTGTTCAAGTGGCTCCTGTATCCTTTCATTCTGAAGACATGTGACCCTTTCTTTTGCACAGATTTTATTTCCTCACTTTCTCTATGAGATTTTAATTAACTTTTTAAAATATGTTTTTATTGATTTTAGAGAGGGAGAGAGAAACATATGGCTGTCTCCTGCACGCCCCCTACCAGGGATCGAGCCCACAACCTAGGCATGTGCCCTGGCTGGGAATCAAACAGGCGACCTCTTGGTGCATGGGACAAGGCTCAACCACTGAGCCACATGGGCCAGGGCAATTTTAATTAACTTCCACTGTTGTAAGTAATATGCCTGGGTCTATTCTAACATTGTTTTGTGTTTGCAACGCTTTCATTTCCTTACCCTTTTTTTCCTTTAATCTGTACAGTTAGAATGAAGTTTCTTCACACCAAATAAAGCTTCTAATGAAAGCTACAGCTTTTATTTCTAATCTTATAGCAATTACCACTTTCAAAATATTAAATTTATACTTACACTTTTCTACTAAAAACCTACAATTAAATCAAAACCTACACTTTTCCCTTTCCCAAACCAAGCAAGAGTAAAAGCAAAAAATTCTTAGTAAAAAAAAAAAAAAAAAAAAAAAGGGTAAAAATTTAAAAAGCAAACACATTAAGCACATAGTAATCCCACCTGGCCACTTTCACCACATTGAGGAAATTTAAACTTCTGTTCCAAACCTAGTCTTCATTTTGCTACTATTTTAAGAATTTTTTTTTTAACATTGCCTCATTTAAAATAAACAAACAAGGATTTTTGTTTCTTTTTCCTTAATGTTTTCATATATTTTCTTCTCCTGTCTATTTTGTCTTTCCAGATATAGCCTCTGGTGAATCAGATAGCGTTCATAAATACAAACTCTAAATTCTTGCAAGCATCAAAAATGTTATTTTGCCCTCACCCCTGAATAATCTAGGTATACAAGTCAGGTTCCAAATCCCTTTCCCCTCAGCACTTTTATTGGAAAAGTTATTTTCATTTTCTTCTATCTCCCAGTTACAGCCAACAGATGCCAATGTGATCCTCGCTCCTTTGAGGGTAACCTGTTTATCTCTTTGAGCTGCTTTTAGATTTTTCTTTGTTCCTGGATTCTGAAATGTCACTAGAACTTGTGATATGTTTTTAATGGTCCCTCATTAGCACTTGGTCAACCTAAAGAAAGCTGTGCAAAATCATCTTCATTATTACTTTCCTCCTCCATCCCCTTTTTGAAACTCTTATTAGATGAACGAAAGCTAGTACTTCCAGATCTATCCCTTTCATACTGTTCACCAAGAACTCCTCAGCCGATGTGGCTCAGTTGGTTGGACACTGCCCTGTGCACTGATAGGTTGCTCGCTCAGATTCCCAATCAGGACACATGCCTGGGTTTCAGGATTGATCCCTGGTAGGGGGTGTGCAGGAGGCAGATGATTAATGTTTCACTATCACATTGACATTTCTCTTTCTCTCTCTCCTTCTCCCCTCCTCTCTCTCTAAAAATCTGAAAAACAGAACCAATCAACCAAAAAAAACCCCTCACTCCTCAGCTCCATTTTTCTTGAATTAAATAAAATAGACAGGCTTTAAGTTCATCCTGAATATCTTACATAGTATTTTTGATTTCTACAAAGTGTTTCCTTATCTTCTTTTGAACAGTTTTTCTTTTTAATGAACATGCCCATGATCCCCAAGGATAATGTTCACTTCCTTTCCTGCTTTCTCTTTGAATGAACTCTTTGGGTGTCAGCCTTCTGCGCGGGCCTGGTGCCATCTGAATGGTGGTTTTCTTCACATTTGCTGACTTTTGGTTAGCTCTGCTATTCTATGTATGACTTCTTTCATGCTGTCAGTGTTCCTTGGGTAACAATGATGAGTCCTGATGTGCATATTTAAAAGGCAAGGCAAGATATGAGTGGTATCTGTGGCTATAAGTCTATTTTTTCAGGCCAAGTCGAGGTCCTGGGCGTCTAAGCAGGAAGTGCAGGTTCTGATGAAGCAGCCATGACACAGGCAGGTTAGAGCAGCCAGCAGTGAGCACAGAGACCCTAAGGGCGGGGGGGGGGGGGGGGGGGTGGGGGGGTGGTACAGCAAGCACCTGCAGCCAGACTAGTGCTGCTGGCTTTCTAGAGTGACTTTGGTGGTCATGGCTAGCCTTTGCTGTCTCTGACCTAGACAGAAGCGATCTAGTGTCAATATCCACTTTTTGGAGGTTTTCCTTTTCAGCTCAAAGTGGCTGAGAGTTCCTCAGCTTAGCTTAGTTTTTATATAAATCTGCCCCCATTTGCTTTACATCTTTCAGGTGTTTCTGTTCTGGTCTGCTGGTAAAATGACCTTTCTATATCAATAATAACAGAAACTGCAAATTTTGAGAAGTTATTTTAACATAAATTATGGTGAGGTACTATTTCCTATCTGCTCATTAAATAGATATAACCACCCTTTTGGTAAGCAATCTGGCACTCCATTGTTCCAGTGATTCCACATCTAGGAAATTTATCAAAAGAAAGTAATGGACGAGCACAAAGGTATAGCTACAGTGATGTTTTGAGCAGTGTTCATAAAAGGGGAAACTAGAAATAAAAAATGTTCAACAGGTCTTACTGATTCAATAATTAATAGTGTATCTTTATAATAAAATAACTACATGGTTATTAAAATCATGGAAAAGAACTTAAAGACATTTAAATATCCACAAATGAAAGAAATGTGACCACATGAAAAATTTTATACACACAAGTATCCATACAGATATGTAGAAAAGACTTTCAAAATATGCATTAAATTATTAACAACTGTAATCCCTGGATAATAGCATTAGTAAAATTTTCATACTAGAAAGTTAAAAATTATATAGTAATCAAATTCTTCCATTTTATTTTAACTTCTAATTGCTAATTTAGATTTTAAATCAACAAAAAAACTTGAATAAAAATTAAAGCTTACTGTAGTTGAAGTAGTCTATTTTTTGCTTCTATAGACTCCTTCAACTAAAGTTGAAGCAAACAATAGAACATGTCAGATTACTGGAAGAAAATGTGAAATGTCACCTCTAGACCATGCGATCTAAGAGAAGTACAAGCAGAAATGTGAAATTAAGGATTTAAAGTAATTTTTTCATTTAAAATGGGGAATCCTTCAGAATATGGTGATTTTGATTTATGTTCTTCTTTATATATGTATTTTTAACAGCCCTCAATCTCTTGTACTTTTCCTGGGAAAAAGTCTAAAATGTTCTTCACTATCACTCAACTAGGCAGTCAACCAACAAATAGCAATACTATACACAGATATTAATACACTTCATTCAACCATCTGAAATTACAGCCAAGTACAAATAACAGTTCAAGGATAAAAGTAGAGAAACCAGAATTAAACACTGGTCATCACTTTCTCTGTTTCTTATCTACAGAAGCTATTTCTTAAAACAAATGATTAAAGGAAAAAAATAATAAAGAAACTGGAAAGTATATGGCTTCATTAGGGATGAACTGGTATCTGTCCTGATGGCTAAGAATAGCATTTCTTATAGTTTCAATGGGAGTAAGTAGTAACCAAGTACACAGCATCTTACCACCTTTCATTGCTATAATTGTGTGTATTAATTTCCATACAACTTGACTTAGTTCTGTGATGTGCCTAAGCTATCAGCCCTGACGAGGGTATAGGCCAGTGCTTCTCACTCTCTGGCATGCATCGCATCTCCTGCAGAGATGGTGAAAGGTCAGTCCACTCCACTCCCAGGTGTGGAGAGGGGTCAAAGGCTCTAGCAAGCCACTGCACCTGCTGACCCAGCACCACACCATGAATAGTGCTGATTCAAAACCACCTCTAATTTCTATGTACCCATGTTCCCAAAAGGATAAACTGAGTGTAGGAGACATTTATGTAGTTTGCTCAATACTTTAAGTAAGTTCTGAAAGTACCATTTAAATTATTTTGTCATCAAAAAGAGAAATCCTGTGTCGAAAGGCCTTTCATCTAGATTCCCTTGATGACTTAACCACTATTTCTCATCACCAGTTAAATATCTTATTTTGGTAGCCAATATTTATTTCAAGGTGCCACAATCTTTAATTTTTCAATTATCACAATTCTATGAGCTATACTCTATTACATACTTTGTACTTTATTATACAAATTACTGACACTTTCCTCATTCTATTTAGTATTGTGATATAAAAGCACATCTGTTCCAACAGATTTCAGAAAAAAATATTGATTAAACCAAAACAATTGTCTTTTTGCAAGATGCACATCAGCAAGTAGAGAGAAAAACAATTGCTTTTCTGGTTACTTGTTGCTTCATAGAAATTCTATAACTGATATCATCACTCCCAGTTTCAAGTGACAAATACAAAAACAGGATAAAAAAAGAAGGCAAGATTTCCAACCCAATCCTTATGGTTTTTCTTTTCTTCTTTTTAGTATGTCCTTATTGACTTGAGAGAGAGGAAGGGAGAGAGACAGAGAGAGATAGATATATCAATGAGAGTCACTGATCAGCTGCCTCCTGCATGCCCCCTACTGGAGATCAAGCCCACAACCTGGGCATGTGCCCTGACCGGGAATCAAACCCTGATCTCCTTCCTGGATCACAGGTTGATGCTCAACCGCTGAGCCACACCGGCTGGGCTCCTTGCAGTTTCTTTCATTACTTTGTCTATACACTACACCTGAGAACACCTGAGATGTTCCAGTGCCCCGAGGGTCTTCCACAGGGATATTCACTTTCACTGGTGCAAATAACAAAGTTACTGCAAGTTGAATGAAAAGTATTACATGTTTTGACCAATTTAAAACTGTCAGCACCATGCTTTATTTAGACACCTGCTCTAATAGTTACCTAGTCTTTCTGTTTATGACCGAAATAACGGATTTTTCAGATATGAGACAACAAAACATGCAGTTTCAGGAACTATAGTGTGGTACTGACTATGGGTTCTAGAAAGCAGACTGTCCTGTTTCTGAATCCTAGCTCAGTCACTTCTTAGTTGTATGACCTCGGACAAGCTACTTAACCTCTATATGAATAGAGGGGCTCATGGTTTCTACTTGACAGGGGCACCATGAAAACTACAAGACACCCTAGCAGGTATACTGGGAGGAGGAGTACAATGACAATCTTTGTCAGTCACCAGTACTGTGTCTTGAAGAAAAATATTCCCTGGAAATACACCTAATTAGTGTGTAACAGTCCATTTTCTAAATGTATGTCAGTAGGAAACAGACCAAAGCCCAGTCAAACTCTCCAACAATGCCCTGAAATGAAAACCTATCCACTATTCAAATTAGGAAAGAAAAAAACAGACTTATATTGGAAAACTGAAACAAAGCCCCTCTATAGCTAAATTCACCTTAGGCTCCCCCAACTACAGTAATCTCCCTTCAGGATGTATTTTCCATGCAAACACATTTCCCAAACAATCTCCTGGGAAGCCGGGAAAGGCTTGTCCTTGTCCACAAGCTTGTTCCCAAAATGTATCAAGGCATCTGTCCTGCAGGAAGGAATATAAGTTTGTTTTTTTAAAAACAAAAACAAGGCCCAGCTATATAATGGTTCTGGGTGCCGAGGCACTGCTCTACGCACCCTGACCCGATTCCCAGCACCCTCCTGACACCCAGGGGACAGAAACTGTTGAGTTCAGGGCAATGACTGCTGCACTCCTCTCCTGTGTGCTCCTGTGACTCTCTCTCAAGCAAGCAGAGGCGTGTGCACATGGGATTACTACTCAGACACTTGTGCCACCATGTGCCAACAATACAGACATGACCACCAATGGAAAGCCGCAGTGTGGTAGGCAAGGGGAGAGGGAGGTTCCTGCTCTGTTTTTCTATGAACATTTCATCTGTAGAAAGGATCTATGCTGAAAGCTGAAAACCCCATGGTTCTAATCCAACACTGATTTTAACCATGAGTAAACTGAGCGCCAGGCAGACAAAGCAACCTGCTGAGCCCACCATTGAGCAGGTCTGGTTCCCACTCCCAAAGCCAGGCAGCTTCTGAGCAGGGGCCTCTCCACCAGCAGGCCCTGCTTACCCTTCCAAAGGCTATTAGCAGCTACCACTGAGGAAATGGGGAAATTCTGTTTTGGTCCTTTTTTCCTTTCCACTCATCTTCATATTAGCATTGAGATTAGAAAAAATAGGAAAATACTGTTAACTTTTCCTTTCATTCTGACTTCTTTTTGCTGCAGAGGGATATGTTCAAGGCTTCTTCTAGTCTGTGAGACAAGCACACCTCCTAGTAAAGCACTGGATGGAGTTCCCCACGTCACAGGACACACAAGACCGAAGATCCTCTGAGTTGGTACATATATGAACTACAAAAACCTAATAGGCATGTGATGATTCCTTGTGCTTTATGGGGAAAAGGTAACTAGTGTATCAAAGCCATGAATTAACAAACATATAGCTTAGGATGAGGCACATGAAATCCCTCTCACACAAAATGCATTCAGAACAGGCCCAAGAGCTCAGATCCACAAATGCCTAAGATCCTCTACCTGGAAATATGTAAAAATTGATAAAACAGAATATACATTACATTCTCAAAGGCATTTATTTTAACCTAAGTAGCAAAATCTATTTTGCTTCAACTGTTCTGGTCTTGCAAAGTTAGTGTGTAATTTGCTTTTATTCCCACTGTATTTAAGCTTTTATCATCACCTTCTATTTTGCCAAGAAATGGTTTTATTACCATTTATGATAATAATACGATGCTGAGTGGAGATATATTACATCAGTTATCAGATCACTGGATATGGCAGAGCAATGAGAGTAATGGGAAATAAAATGAAATTGAGAAGAACTTTATCAAACATCAGGGACATACAAGAGCATACTTACCTTCACATTTTTACTTCCCAGGTCATTTCTTGAACTGAGTATCACAGACATTTACATTACATATTCGTATGGTCACTTAAATCAGGGGTGGAGAACCTTTTTTCTGCCAAAGGCCATTTGGATATTTATAACATCACTTGCGGACCATACAAAATTATCAACTTAAAAATTAGCCATGAAAAAAGTCCCTAGATTCATTGAATTTTGAGTCCCACCTGCGGTCGCCTTGGCAGGGCCACACCAAATGATTTCTCAGGCCCGACGTTCCCCACCAGATTTAAATGGACACAGGTTTTGCATTAGTCACCAACAATTACCGAAAGGAACTGTTTTTCATGCAGACCTTCCACAATAGCCCAGAGGCCTCTTACAGTCTTCAACCACTATGGTTCTGTGACCAAGGGCATAAGCCTTTTAATAGGAATAATTTGGAAACAACTGCTATACTGAGAGGGGCTCAGGAGGTGCTAGAGTCAAGGAATCTATGATTAAGACTCTTGCTATCAGAATTTACTTGTTAGAGTGGTTTCCATGGTACAGTAGCAGTCACCAGTACTGGTGGATACTATTAAACATAATATAGTACAGGGGGATAGTATTATTTAAGATAGTAGTATCTCAATTTTTTCCTTGGACATAATTATGTTACACTCAAAAAACAATTTGAGGGAGAAAATGGCTTCTATAGTCTGGTACCTATAGAATTTAGGATTTATAACACATTTGTCACTAAAAATACATGGCTATTTAATTATCTTTCAACATGCATTTGCTTTCTCTTAAATTACTAGCTCTTCATTCATTTGAAAATGTTATAAAGCAGTGAGTGTGCCAGGCAGTGTGCTAGCCAGGCCCTCAAGCATGAGCTATGGTTTCTGTCCACAAGGAGCTGATTGTCCAGCAGTGGACCCAAGGCCCAAAAAGGAACCTGGAGGCCAAGAGTATAGCCCTTCCAAAGAAAGAGTGAGAGAGGTTCATGATGCACCTGCCACAACTGATACCTCTCCCATCAGTTCAGCTCCCATCAAGCTGGAGGGGAAATCATGGCTCAGAGGCTTTTAAAGGCTGAAAGACAGACCTAAGCACACTGAGGCCAGGCGAAGGATGAGGGAGTGGTCAGGGGTACGAGTCATTCCATGAATCATTGAACAGTAAGGTTATGTGAGGCTCAATGCTGTAGGCACTACAAGGGAGAGTGCCTCACATGGGTGACCTTGCCCCCCCCCCCAACCAAAGCCAGTTTTCGAGCTGCTTACTTGTGGGAAGTCCTTTTCTTCATCATGCTCGCAGATACACCAGCATGACCTAAAAGAGAAGTGAGTATAAGTCAATGAAAACTGGATACAAAACAGCTCAAACTCAAGAAAAAAAATTAACTTTGAAAGCTGTGACATAAAGCATGAAATGAAAATAAACTGTAAATGGCCAATGTATGAGAAAGCCATTCATTTACTGAACTTTCAAAATGGAGACATAAGGGGTTCTGAGAAGATAAAAAAACAAACAACAGTTCACCTCCCCAAATTAGCCATAAAACACAAAACCAAAATCATGTCGACAAAAAAATACAACCAAATAAAAGTGACAATCCTAGCCATAAAGTACTAAAAGTTACAGAATTTGTCGCCTTGCCACACAACTAAAAATCAGAACAGAAGATAGGAAACATCTGGACCCAGATACTCAAAGCACAGGACTATGGGACCAGGAAGCAGAAAGCCAGGCGGGGTCCCACACCAAGCAGGGCTGCGTTCTGAACAATTGTGGGTGATGCTATTATGAAACCAAGAACACTGGTTTTGCTACGTTGAGAGTCATACTAAAGCTGGGGAGGGCAAGGTGGCTGGAAGTTGTGGGCATAGTGCTAGCAATGAGATCTCAGAGGGGGCTCCAAACATTGCCGGGGGGGGGGGGGGGGGGCATAAGACACTAACCTTCAAAGGCATGAAGGTTGTTCAAAATCGGCCTACCTCTTTGAACATTTGGTGCAGTCAATAAAAACCAATAAAGGGGTATCCCTTACAGGAAGTCTGTAGTAGCCCTAAGCAAAAGAGTTGCTACAGACCCATCCTGGCATCTGCTTTGAAAACAAACTACAATATTAACCAACAGACATCAACAAAAACTGAACACTTCACAACAATTTTCAAAGGTCCAATGCCCCAGCAAAAATTACTAGACATACAAAAGAGTGGCAAACTAACCATTTAACCAAGCAGGTTACGACCAAAATAGTGAAATTAGCAGGCAAAGAGGTGAAAATAACTATAATAAATATGCTCAAATATCTAAAAGACACAAACACTTGCCCTGGGTGGGGTGGCTCATGCACCGAAAGGTTACCGGTTCAACTCCCAGTCAGAGCACAAGCCCGGGTTGTGGGCTCGATCCCTGGTAGGAGCATTAATGTTTCTCTCTCTCCCTTCCTCTCTAAAAAATCATTTAAAATATTTTTTAAAAATAAAAAAATTAAAAACACGAACACTTAAAATAGAAAAATAGTAGGTAAAAAATGAAACTGGAGAAAAATACATGTTCTGAAATTTTTAAAAAATTACTGAATGTGATTAATAGCAGATTAGACTCCACCGATAAAGTATCCAAAATGGAACACCACCACCAACAAAAAAAACCCTGGGAAAATGGACAGTTTCAGTGGCTTGTTGAACACATAACATGAATGAAACTAGACCCCACAAAAGAGAGCACAGAGGGGTGAAGGAACAAAACAAGTCTGAAACACATAACGGCAGAAATTTTTCACATGTGGTATGTATACAACCATACAGCTTACAAGATCAACATAACCAAAGAAAAAAAATTTTAAAAAAACAAGAAAAACCATGCCAAGGCACATCCTAATCAAATTTCTGAAAACCACTGATAAAAGTATTTTTAAAACAGCCAAAGAATAAAAGACATTAAAAATAGGGAAACAGAGAATACTAATTCCAGATTTGTTGTCAGACACCATGTGAGCCAGAAGACAATGCACTAAATCTTTAAGGTGCTGCTGAAAGAAACAAAGCAACCTACCTGTGAACTCAGAATACCATATCCAGCAAATACCTTCCAACCCCAGCACTGATAACATTAAACGGACATAGTTAAAATGCACCAATTAAGAGACCATATAATAAAAAAGAGGTAATTAATTGTCAGACAAATTAACTTCAGGGAACAAAAAGGTTATTTCAAAATGATAAAAGGGTCAGCCCTGGCCAGCGTGGCTAAGTGGCTAGAGCATCAGCCTGCACATCAAACGGATGCATGTTTGATTCCTGGTCAAGGGCACATGCCTGGATTGCAGGTTCGATCCCCAGCCCCCCACTGGGGCACATTAGGGAGGCAACCAATCGATGTGTGTGTGTCTCTCTCTCTTCTCTCTCTCTTCTCTTCCCCCCTCCTTTCCACTCTCTCTGAAAATCAATGGGAAAAATATCCTCAGGTGAGGATTAAAAAATAAAATTCATACTAAGCAATAAGAATACAGAGAAAACAAAGGACTTTTTACTATAACTCAGAACAGAGGTTCCCCTGGGTGGAGGAGGAAGGCTTCTGAGTTCTCTCTCCTTGGTTTAGATTAAGGTGACCACTTTGCAAACAAAAATTTCTGTACTACTGTTACATTTACAATTTTAAAAAGTTAACTGAAAAAGGAAATAAATGGCCAATTGGTTTGTGTAAGGTTGTCCGTTTTAGTTCGTAGATAAAGATGGTCAGCCACGACCCTGATAGTGAGAGAGCCATGTTCACCCACTTTCACCCTGCATGTCTTCATGTACATGAAGAAGTGGGCAGCTCATGGGTGAGGAAGATAAGACACAGACTGGAAGGAGCAAATCTACCTGAAGCATCCCTAGAACATCTCTAGGTGTCAGCAGACAAGAATGAGATAAGAAATGCAAAATCAAGTTCAACTGACATTGCACCAGGCACCAGGATCCCCTCCCTCCCTTCCCATGCTGAACATACAAGGAAAGGGCAGCTGATTTTAGCATTTGGTGCACCCCCAGCATAATAGACAGACCCTTGTCCCTGCATCCTAGAAAGCTTATACGGCCCCCACACATCCCCACAAAATTGCCTTTACTTTTTAGAAGAGTACTACAGCAGAAACAATTTTCTATTGATCACTCAAGAAAAAGTAAGCCATTTGTAATTCATCCTTAATTCTCAGGTATGAACAAACAACGATCAATAGACACGTAACAAAACCTCAGTGGTAGAACTGAGAAAGATGGAAACAAGTAGACCACTGTTTACGAAATGGTGCAAGAACTACAAAGATTAAATAAAAGAACTGGTATTCTAAAGCAACTGAAAATACTATAGTCATAAATGGAAACAAGAGGCTATGAAAAGGGAAAACAAAAGCTCTTGAAAATTAAAAAGAACAAATAGAACTTCTGGTTTCCAGTCTGGTATGTTAAGAGCTTGGAAGTCATTACTCTGTCCTAACAAGAGCTGAACAAGCCGAAAAATCAACAACTCTTCTTAGATTGGTAACAGAAGTGAGGGCACAGAGCAAACTGCTGACCCCAAAACTAGAGAAATAGACATGCAAATACACAGAATCACAACTCATTTAGCAGGAACCAGTGCTGGGGGAGGAAAACCTTAAGAGTAATTGACCAACTACTGGAGGCTCAGTGTAAACAAGTCTAAGAGGTAAAAACTCCAGGGAAACCCAGTCATGGGGGAAATGGGGGGGGGGGGCGCACAAATTTATGAGTTTTATCTCCAGGATCTCACAGAAGATCACTGAAAAATCCCCTCCTGCTTCCAGCAAGGGGGGGAGAGGGGAGTACCCATTTTGAAATATACCATAGCATCCTGTTCTTAACTGGGCCTGCCCTCAAAAGAAACTATTTTATCAGAGCCTAACTAAGCTGAACACAGGGAAATACCCAGCCCTCTCTAGCCCTGCTGCAGTCCTATCCCACATAAGGGGGAAAATACAGAGAAGCACTTGTGAAGGTCACAGCCTGGTGATACAGAGACCTAGTCGATTACAGCACTACAGAATGTATCTTCCGCACCCCACCCCACCCACCTCACCACCATCTCACTAAAGGCCTATTCACTGGAGTTCCTTTACCTAGTACATCATGTCTGGCTTGCAAATAATTAGTTGTAAGGCATATTAAACAGCAAAAAACACAATTCGAAGAGAGAGAGCAGGCATCTAAACCAGACTGAGATATTGCAAGGTTGGAATGATCAGACCGGAAATTTAAAGTAAGTGAATAATATGGTAACGGCTCTAATGAAAAAAGTAGAAAGCATGAAGAACATGTGTAATGTAAGCAGAGATAAAAATTATATTAAAAAAATCAAAAGGACATGATGGAGATCAAAAACATCTAACAGAAATGAAGAATGCCTTTGATGGCTCGTAGACCGAGCAGTGCTGAGGAAATAATCTCTGAACTTGAGAATGTCAACAGAAACTTCCAAAACTGAGAAGCAAACAAAATAGATGTGAGTGGAACACAAAACAAAATAGAATATCCAAGAACAGTGGGACAGTAACAAAGGATGTGACATATGCACAATAAAAATGCCAGAAAAACAAGAAAGAAAGGAACAGAAGAAATACTTGAAGCAATAATGACCGATGATTCCCCCAAATTAACTTCAGACACAAACCACACATCCAGGAAGCTCAGAGAACACAAAGCAAGTGACGAGACAAAAAGAAGAAGGGCATATATGCTTATCATATTGAAACCACAGAAAATCAGACTTCTAGCTGAGATGGCAGAAGAGGTAAACTCTGCTCACCTGCTCCCACAATCACATGAAATTTACAACTACATTATAGAATAACCATCACTGAGAACCACATGAAGGCTAGCTGAACAGAAGTCCTGGAACTAAAGATATTTTTTTAAAGCAGCATCAAGACTGGTAAGGAAGGGAGGAGAGACAGAATTGGTAGGTCCAACACCCACCATCTGGCAATTAAGAATCACAGCTGCAGAGGTCCCCCACACCAAGAGATAGGGGCTAGAGACCCACACAGGGTACTAGTGTTGGGAGGAAGAGTCCGCATAACATCAGACTGTGAAATCCAGCAGAGGATTGCCCAGGAGAGAGACTAGTGCGGGAGAGAGACTAAGTGTGGCAGGGGATGGAGACACTCTGCTCTTAAAGGGCCAGTGCACACTCACTTGCTTACAAACTCACTCACTTACTCTAAGCTCCAGAGCAGGGGTAGCAGCTCAAGAAGTGCCAGAGACACAGGGGGATGACCTGAATTTACTAACTTTAGGGTAATGGCTGGAGAGGCAGGGGTCAGGGCGACTCTCTGGGGAGTGGTAGGGGACAAAGTGCTGGCAGGCTATACTGTTCATTCCCTTATTGTGCTCTACTTCCATCCAGTCAGTCCAGTGCAAGTGAGAACCAAATCTGTACTCCTGATTAACCTGGCTAACACCGCTTGGCCCACCCTGGTGATTCCCCAGAGACCACGCCCCATCCAACTCTGGCCTGAGCCTCTTCCAGTGGCTTCTCCACACAGCAGTCCACCTGGACTTGTGCTATAGATTTTCCCCAAATCTCTCAAAGGTACACAAACAAGCAGCAGTTGGCCTCAGTGTGCCTTCTAATTCTTGCTAAGCGGACCCAAGCCCAGCACAAGTGGCAGCTCATCTCAACTTGCACGGTAATTCCCATCGGGTGACCCCAAGCCTGGAATAAGCAGCAGCCAGTCTTGGCCTGGAACACAGCTTCAACTAAGCAGCTCCAAGCCCCACACAAGTGGCAGCAGTCCTCTGCTAGCTTCATGGGGCCCACAAAAGGTTCCCAAACCCAGCACCAGTGGCTGCTGGCTTCAGTTCATAACAAAGCCCCTCCCAAGAGGCTCCAGTCCCAACACAACTGGTGGCCAGCTTCAGACCACACCAGAGCACCACCCAACCAGTTCCAAAAACCCAAGGGTTGACTCAGATGGCACTAGAGCCCCATTATAGTAACTCCTGCTCCATGGGGTCAGTCCATGCGCAACAGCTTGTCCTGTACAGTCACAGTCAGCCTGAGGGTCAACACCACCCACTGACATCAGCAGCAATTGAGACCCAACTACTACAGGAAAGAACACACAACCCACAAAAGGGACATCTCTGGAACACAGGGCTCAAGTGGCCAGGGAGACTCTAGGACTCATAGAACACTTACTACATAAGGCCACTCTGCCAAAACAGGGATACAAAGCAGATCTACCTACTACATAGAAACAGATGTGTCAACCAACATGAGGAGACAAAAAACATGTACCACATGAAAGAACAGGACAAAAATCCAGAAAAAAGAAATTTTAAAAAATGGAGACAAGCAATCTAACAGATATGACATTAAGAACAGTGGTTATGAGAAGAATGTTCAATGAACTTAGAGGAAGAATAGATGAACTCAGTGAGAACTTCAACAAAGAGATAGGAAACATAAAAATGGATACAGAAAACATTTTAAAAAGTCAGAAAAAGAGAATACAGTAACTGAAATGAAGAACATACTAGAAGGAATCAGCATCACATTAGATGAAGCAGAGGATCAAATCAGTGATTTGGAAGACAAAGTACCAGAAAACACTCAATAAAAATAACCAAAAGGAAAAAGGATTTTAAAAATGAGGACAGTTTAACAGACCTCCAGGAGAATAGAAGCTTACCAATATTTGCATAATAGGGGTCCCAGAAAGAGAAGAGAGAAAGGGATGGAAAACCTATCTGAACAAAATGATGACAGAAAATTTCCATAATCTGGTAAAGGAAATAGACATACAAGTCCAGAAAGCAAAGAACTACAAACAAGATGAACCCAAAGAGGAACACACCAAGACACATCATAATCAAAATGCGAAAAGTTAAAGACAAAGAGAGAATAATCGTAAAATTAGCAAGAAAAAAGCTGTTAGATACATATAAGAGAACTCCCATAAGCTGATTTTTCAACAAAAATTTTACAGGACATAAGGAAATGGCATGAAATATTCAAAGTGATTAAAGGCAAAGACCTACATCCAAGGTTACTTTATCCAGCAAGGCTATCATTTTGAATCAAAGAAGAAATAGAGTTAGCCCAGACAAGAATAAGCCAAGAGTTTATCACCACTAAAACCAGTATTACAAAAAATGTTGACGGGACATCTTTAAGTAAACACAACCAAAAACAGGAATTAAAAAAATACAGAAAAGCCCTGGCCAGTGTGGCTCAGTGGCTGGAGCATAATCCCATGCATTGAAGGGTCATGGGTTCGATTCCTGGAAAGGGTACATACCCAGGTTGCAGGTTCTATCCTGTTTGGGGCACATACAGGAGGTGGCTGTTCAATGTCCCTCCCTCCCTCCCTTTCCCTTCCCCTCTCTCTAGGATCAATGAAAATATATGTATGAAAAAAGTTCTCACTGACAAAGGCAAATACTTAGTAAAGGCAGTGGATCAACCAATTATAAAACTAGTACTAAGGTTGAAAGACAAAAGTAGTAAGACCACGGGTAATTTCAACAACAAATTAAGGGATATACATAAGCACACACAGAAAATAAGTAAAAATGACAAAAACATAAACTTGGAAGGGGTGACTAAAATTGTAGTGATTTTAGAATGTATTCGAACATAGCTGGGTATATATGAAGCTTATGGTAATCACAAACCAAAATTCTTTAAGAGTATACAAAAGAAATAAAGAGAAAATAATCCAAACACAACACTACAGAAAGTCATATACATACAAGAGAGTAAGAGAATGAGAAAGAAAAAGAATGACAAAAACAGTCAGAAAACAATAAAATGGCAATAACTACACAACTATCAATAACTATTTTAAATCTAAATGGATTAAATGTTCCAATCAAAAGACCTAGAGTGACTGGATAGATTAAAAAAAAAAAAGACATGTACATATGCTGCCTACAAGAGGTCCTCTTCATATCAAGTCACACACAGGCTGAAAGTAAAGGGATTAAAAAAAAGATATTTCATGAAAATAGAAATGAAAGAAAAAAAAGCTGGGGTAGCAATACTTGTTTCAGACAAAACAGACTTTAAAACAAAGGCAAAAAAGGGCATTTCATAATGATAACGGGATCAATGCAATAAGAGGATTTAACTCTTGTAAACATCTACACACCCAATGTAGGAGCATCTAAATACATAAAGCAAGTATTGACGGATATAAAGAAGGAGATAGACAGTAATATAGTAGCAGAGAGCTTTTCCATAAGGGAGATTTTTCCATTGACATCAATGACTAGATCATCTAAAAAGAAAATCAACAAGGAAACAGTGGCCTTAAATGATGCAATAGACCAAATGGATTTAATTGATATAGTTAGGGCATTTCACCCAAAAGCAAAACATACATTCTTTTCAAGTGCACACGGAACATTTTCCAGGATATTATACCACATATTAAGCCACAAAAAAGTCTCAATAAATTTAAAAAGACTGAAGCATTCATAGCAAGTACATTCTTTGGTTACAATGGTATGAAACTAGAAATCCATTACAAAAAGAAAACTAAAAACACAGTGACCCAAAAATCAATGGGATACAGCCAAACACTTCTAAGAGGGAAATTTATAGCACTACAGGCCACCTCAAGAAACAAGAAACATCTCAAATACTCAATCTAAACTTTTACCTAATGGAGCTAGAAGGGGAACAAACAAAACCTAAAGGAAACAGAGGAAAGGAAATAAAGATCAGTGTAGAAGTAAATGCAATAGTCTTAAAATCAATAGAAAAGATCAAGGAAACCAAGAGCAGGTTCTTTGAAAAGATGAACAGCATTAACAAAGCTTTAGCCAGGCTCATGAAGAAAAAAAGAGAGAGGGCCCAAATAAATAAAATCAGAAATGGGAAAAAAGGGGACAACAAACATCACAGAAAAGCCAAGTATTATAAGGTAATACTACGAATAATTATATATGCAACAAAATAACCTGGAAGAAATGGATAAATTCCTAGAAACACACAATCTTCCAAGACTGAATCAAGAATAGAAAAACTGAACAGACCAGTAACTACTAACAAAATCACATAAATAATCAAAAACACCTTCCAACAAACAAAATTTCCTGGACCAGATGGCTTCACAGATGAATTTTACCAAACATTCAAATAAAAATTAATACCTATCCTTCTCAAACTATTTCAAAAAACTAAGGAGTAAAAGCTCCCAAATTCATTTATGAGCACAGCATTACCCTGACACCAAAACTAGACAAAAACACTACAAAAAAATAAATTATTGGCCAAATATCCCTGATGAACATCCTCAACAAAATATTAGCAAACCAAATTCACAATTCATTAAAAAGATCATCATACACCGTGATCAATGGGGATTTATTCCTGGGATGCAAGGTTGGTTCAATATCCAAAATTCAATCAATGTGACAGACCACATAAAAAAATAGAGTAAAAATCACAGGTAGATAAAATGCATTTGACAAACACCAACATCTATTTAAGACAACAACTCTCAGCAAAGTAGGAAGGGAATATGCTTCAATGTAATAAAGGTAATTTATGACAAACCCACATCTAACATCATACTCAACAGGGAAAAGCTAAAAGCATCTTCCTTAAGAATAGAAACAAGACAGAGTTGTCTACTTTCACCACTTTTATTCAACATAGTATTGGAAGTCCTAGCCACAGCAATAAAACAAGAAAAAGAAATAAAAGGAATACAAATTGGAAAGAAAGAAGTAACTATCATTATTTACAGATGACATGGTACTATATATATAGAGGACCCTCAAGAATCCACCAAAAAACTATTAGAATAAATGAATTCAGTAAAGAATACAAATTAACATTCAAAAATAGGTTGCCTTTTTATACACTAGCAGCAAAACTATTAGAGAAATTAAGAAAACAATCATGCTCATGGATAGGAAGAATTAACATCAATAAAATATCTATACTACCCAAAACAATCTAACATACCATCCATATCAAAATACCAATGGTGTTTCTCACAGAACAAGAACATATAATACTAAAATTTATATGGAACCTCAGAACACCTCAAATAACCTAAGCAATCTTGAGAAAGGGCAAAGTTGGAAGTATCATGCTACCAGATATCAAACGAAATTACAAAGCTGTAGTTATCAAAACAGCATGGTATTGGCATAAAAACAGACACACAGATCAATGAAACAGAATAGCCCAGAAATAAACTCATACTTACATGGTCATTAATCAATGACAACGGAGGCAAGAAAATACAATGGGGTAAAGATAAGTCTTTTTATCAAATGGTGTTGGGAAAACTAGGCAGATACGTGAAAAAAATTAAACTTGATCACTTTCTTACAACATATACAAGGATAAACTCAAAATGGATTAAAGACTTCAATGTAATACCTGAAACCATAGAACTCCTGGAAGAAAACTATATAACATCGCTCTTTGCAGTATTTTTTTTAAAAATATATCTCCTTGGGAGGGGGGGGACAAAAGAAAAAATAAATTACAAGTTTTTGCAGAGCAAAGGACACCATTAACAAAACAAAAAGACAACCTACTAAATGGGAAAAGAAATGATTCGTAAATGATACACTCAATATGGAGTTAATACCCCAAATATATTAGACACATATACCTTAACACCAAAAAAAAAAAAAAAAAAATTAAAAATTGAACAGAGGACCTAAATAGACATTTTTTGAAAGAAGACATACAGATGGCCAAGAGACATATGAAAATATACTCAACATCACTAACCAACAGGGAAATGCAAATCAAAATCACAATAAGAAACCACCTCACATCTGTCAGGATAGCTGTATCAATAAATCAACAAACAACAAGTGCTGATGAGGATGAGGAGAAAAGGGAACCCTCATGGACTATTGGTGGGATTACAAATTGGTACAGCCGCTATGGAAAATAGTAGAGGTTCCTCAAAAAATTAAAAATAGAACTACCATATGACCCAGCAATCCCATTTTTGGATATTTATCCAAAGAAATCCATAACACTAATTCAAAAAGACATATGCTCCCCTATGTTCATTGCAGCATTATTTACAATAGCCAAGATATGGAATAAGTGAAGTTAAAATAAACTGTAATTTTTCTTACTTAAACTGGTAACATTTTGTTCAAAATAATATATTAGTAAATGGATCAGAGAAGGAATTAAGAGTATTTTGCATTAAAAATATATTGTTACTACCAGTGAAGCACTACAGTGTCATTTTAAAGTGGATCTGGGATAGTTGTAAATGTATACTGCAAATTCTACGGTTAAAAAAGTTTTTGAAAAGCATACAGTTGACCCTTGAACAATGCTGGGGTTAGGGGAGCCCACACTCCACACAGTCAAAAATCCACATATTAACGACTGACTCTCCCAAAATTTAACTGCTAATAGCCTACTGTTTACCAGAAGCCTTATCAATAACATAAACAGTCAACACACACATTGTTTGTTGTATGTTTTATATTCTGTATTTTTACAATAAACTAGAGAAAATGGTATTAAGAAAATTATAAGGAAACTACATTTACAGTATTTAGTGAAAAAAAATCCATCTATAAGTGGACCTGCATAGTTCAAACCCACATTGTTCAAGGACCAATGGTAATTGATATGCTAAAAGAAGAGAAAAAAATGGAATCATGTAAAATGCTCAATTAAAACCATAAAAGGAAGAAAAAGAGTAGAGACAAAAACTGGAAGAAACAATGGCAAGAAATAGGATACAGTAACGAATATGGCAAATACTAATCCAACAATCACCTTACATGTCAATAGCCTAAATACCCCAATAAAAGGACATTGTTATACTCCACCAAAAAACAAAACCACACTGTGGCTGTCTATAGGAAACACACTTTAGATATAAAGATATATTCAGATTAAAAGCAAGAAACTGAAAAGATATACCATGTTAACAGTAGTCAAAGGAAAGCAGGAATAGCTATATTAATTTCAGAAAGATTCCAGAGCAATGAAAAGTCACTGGGAATAAAGAAAGGCATTTTACTACAACAAAGATGTCCATTCTCCAATAATACATCACAATCCCTGATGTGTACCTACCTAAGAATAGAGCATCAATCAACAGGAGGCAAAACTGACAGAACTACAAGGAGAAATAGATGAATCCATGATCATAGTCAGAGACTTTGATACCTCTCTATCACACATAAATGGACAGATCCAATTAGGACATAGTTGAAGTGAGTAGCTGATATCTATCTACTATTTCATCCAACAAGAGAACACACCTTACCTTCTCAAATTCACAAGGAGCATTCACCAAGATAGACCACATTCTGGAACATAAAACACACCTTAACAAATTTTAAAGAACAGAAATCATACCATGTATATGCTCTTAGACCATAATACAATTAAACTAAATTAAATAACAGAAAGATGGCTGGAAAATTTCAAACTACATGGGAGATGAAACAATACACTTCTAAACATAAGTCTCGTCGGGCTCCACCTACATCCACTTCCACCTGCTGGCTATCAGCTTTAGTCACTGAAAAGGCTGTTTCTGAGAGGGCTTTTGGTGGAATCAGTAGTTTGAGACCTCTTGGTCTCCTGTGAGTGGGAGGTGCTGATCAGTTTTCTGAGAAAATGGTGGGTGTGTTCCCCCGTCCTAGAGCCACTCATCTGAGACTGTCCAGGAATATTTCCTTGACCTCAGCAGGGTGGAGTGCCTCGTATGCAGTCTAGGGTGGTCTGCTGGAAGCCAGGAGTTTCTATCAGCTCCCTGTGACGTAGAAGCAACTGTCAGGTTCCAGGGACAGTGGGGAAGTGGGAATGACTCCAACCCAAATTCAGTCAAACCCTTAGGCTTAGCCTCTGTAGCTGTCTCCTCAGCTGTATCTCTGTGGGTGGGGTATTTGCCTTTTCCCCAGCTGTTGCTGCTGGGAGGAGCTCAGGCATTTCTCAGGAAAAACGGCTGGTGAGGTATTGGGGGGCCTGAGAGGGGTGTCAGGGGATGACAACCAATTGCAGGCCTCCTGGCCTCCTCTTTTCCATGTCTCCCCCCATTGCTTCCCACCCCAGCCTCAGGCAACTCCAGTCTCAACCAACCTCCCTCTACCAAGGCTTCAGGTCAGTGCCTGCAAATAAAAATTCTGTGCTCTAGGTTTCTTTTTGTTCTGTTTCAAAAACAAACGTGGCTTTATCTTCCACCTGCTCTCCCCAGCAGCCAGAAGCCCCACCTTTCACACCTGGATGTTATGTGGGCTTCTATTCTCAGCTCTGGGGTGTTTGTTGATCACTGGGTCCAGTGCTGGCCCTTGAGTGCATCTTGGCCCTTCCCATACGCAGCCAAGCCCTATGCAAGCAGACACAAACTGTGGATCACTTGAAGCTTTGAACAGGTTGGTGAGAGCTAAACATGGACAGACTTGGCACCAGAAATGGCAGAAAAAAACCAGTCATTTTCAGTCACCATAAGAGCATGATCCAAAGGGAGTTCTAAGGAGGCACTAAACTCTGCCAAGACTGAACTCCGCTTCACTTTTTTCCTTTTTTTGCATTATTTTCTTTTTCCAATTGCTGTATTATTTTTCTCTCGATTTGTTCACATCTGTTACTTCTCTTTCCTTCTCTTACTCTCTTTCTCTTATCTTTTTTCCTTTTCTTGTCTTTCTTCTTTCTCCTCATTCTTTCTTTTCATAATTTTTCCTTCCCCTTTTCTTTTATAGTTTTCCTTTTCCTGTCCCTTATTCTTATTTTTCCCTCCCTTTTTTCCCCACTTTGTTATCTCTTCTCGTGTTATTTTCTTTCCTTTTTTATTCTTGTTGTCTTTTCTCTTTCCTAATTAACTTTCCTTTAGTGGTTGATTTTGTTGTTGTTATAGGGGTCTCTTATATGTATTTGTTTTGTTGTGTTGTTTTGTTTTGTTCTGTCAGTACCTGCACAACAGTTGGACCACGTGGTCGGAGTTGAGCCTCACAGCCAGCCAGCCTGAGGGGAGATCCTACCCACAAACGGGACAACAATCAACACCCAATTACAACAGGAAAGCCCAAATAACCCACAGAAGGGACATTCCTAGTGCATCCAGCTCAGCAGAACAAAGAGACTTCAGCACTGGGTCCCACAGGACACTTACTACATAAGGTCATCCCACAAAGACTAGAAGGAATAGCAGTTCTATCTAATACACAGAAACAAATACAAAGGGACAGCAAAAATAATGAGACTAATAACACACAAATAAAAGGAGAAGATCCCAGAAAAAGAGCTAAATGAAATGGAGATCAGCAATTTATCAGATATTGAGTTGAAAGCAATGGTTATAAGGATGCTAAAGGAACTCAGAATTACAAGAAACTTAATGGTAACTAAAACAGCATGACAAAGGAAATAAAAATCGTGAATAAGAGCCAGTTGGAAATGAAGAATATCATGTCTGATATCAAGAATACACTGGAAGGAATCAAAACCAGACTGAATGAAACAGAGGATCGACTCAGTAATTTGCAAGACAAGGAAGGGAAAAAACACCCAATGAGAACAAAAAAGAAAAAAGAATTAAAAATCAGGAGGTATGTTTAAGGGAACTTTAGGACAAGATGAAACATAACAACATCCACATCATAGGGTACCAGGATAAGAAAGTAAGCAACGAATACAGAAAGTGTTTAAAAAAACAGTGATAGAGCCGTATGTGGCTCAGTGGTTGACCATGGACCTAGGATCCAGGAGATCATGGTTCGATTCCTGGTCAGGGCACATGCCCAAGTTGTGTGCTCAATCCCCAGTCAGTGGGATGGAAGAGGCAGCCAATCAATGACAACTCTGTCATCACTGATGCTTCTATCTCTCTGTCTCCCTTCCTCTCTCTGAAATAGAAAGAAAGGAAGGAAAGAAGGGAGGGAGGGAGGGAAAGAAAAAGAAAGAAAAAGAAAAAGAAAAAGAAAAAGAAAAAGAAAAAGAAGGGGAAGGGGAAGGGAAAGGGAAGGGAAAGGGAAAGAAAAGAAGAGAGGAGATAGGAGAGAAAGAGGAGAGAGGAGGAAGCGGGAGAGGGAGAGGGAGAGGGAGCGGGAGCGGGAGCGGGAGCGGGAGCGGGAGAGGGAGCGGGAGCGGGAGCGGGAGCGGGAGCGGGAGCGGGAGCGGGAGAGGGAGAGGGAGAGGGAGAGGGAGAGGGAGAGGGAGAGGGAGAGGGAGAGGGAGAGGGAGAGGGAGAGGGAGAGGGAGAGGGAGAGGGAGAGGGAGCTTCCCTAAACTGGTGAAGGAAAAAGTGACACAAGTTCAGGAAGAACAGAGAGTGCCAATCAAGATGAACCCAGAGAGACACACTCTAAGACACAGCATAATTAAAATGACAAACCTTAAAGACAGAGAAAGAATCTTAAAGGGAGCAAGAGAGAGGAAAAAGCTACCTACATGGGAGTTCCCATTAGACTGTCAGCTGATTTATCAAGAAACACTTCACAGCAGAATGGACTGGCATGAAATATTCCAACTAATGAAATGTAAGGAACTGAATACAAGACTACTCTATCCAAGAAGGCTACCATTTAAAATTGAAGGTAAAATAAAGAGCTTCCCACATTTAAAAAAAGGCTAAAGGAGTACATTACAATCAAACCAGCATTGCAAGAAATGTTAAAGGGACTGCTTTAAGAAGAAATCAAAAGAGAGAGGGACATAAAGGAAAAATTGTCAATAAATAAGTACATATCAATAATAACCTTAAATATAAATGGACTAAATGCTCCAAAAGACATAAGGCAGCCGAATGGATAAGAAAACATGACCCATATATATGCTGTCTACAAGAGACCCACCTCAGAACAAAAGATTCACACAGACTGAAAGTGAAGAGATAGGAAAAGAGTATTTCATTCAGATGGAAGCAAAAAAAGCTGGGGTAGCAATACTCATAATTGAGAAAATAAACTTTAAAACAAAGGCCATAACAAGATATAAAGAAAAGTCACCATACAGTTCTAAAGGGATCAATTCAACAAGAAAATAGGACCCTTGTAAACATGTACACACCAACATGGGAGCAACTAAAGATATTCTTAAAACTCTTGGAACACTTTAAGAGAGAGATTGATAGCAATACAGTCATAGTAGGGAACTTCAACAAACCACTGACATAACTGGATAGATGTCCTAGACAAAAAACTAACAAGGAAACGGCAACCTTAAATGACACAGCAGATAAGACAGATGTAATTGATATTTACAGAACATTTCATCCCAATGCTGCAGAATATACATTCTTTCCAAGTACACATGTAACATTCTCAAATATAGACCTCAGGTTAGGACACAAAATAAGTCTCTACAACTTCAAGAAGACTGAAATCATACCAAGCATCTTCTAGGCATGATTTCTAGTTTCAGTGGCATGAAACAAGAAATCAACTACAATAAAAAAAACTCAAAACATTCAAACACATGGAAGCTACACAGCATGCTATTGAACAATAAATGGATTACCAATGAGATTAAGGAAGAAAACAAAACTTCCTGGAAATGAAAATGAACACACAACCCAAAATCTATGAGACACAGCAAAAGCAGTCCTGAGAGGGAAATTCATAGCATTACAGGCCTACCTCAAACCAAGAAAAGGCTCAAGTAAACAATCTAACCCTATGACTAAAAAAATTAGAAAGAGACACAAGTTCAGGAAGAACAGAGAGTGCCAATCAAGATGAACCCAGAGAGACACACACAAGAAAAGCCCAAAGGAAGTAGGAAGGAAATAAAGATGAGAGCAGAAATAAATGACATAGAGGCTAAAAAAAAAAGAATACAGAAGATCAATGAAACCAAGAGCTGGTTCTTTGAAAAAATAAACATGACTGATGAACCTTAGCCAGACTATCCAGAAACAAAAGAAGGAAGGAATCAAAATCAGAAATGTAAGAGGTGAAGTAACAACGGACACCACAGTATACAAAGGGTTGTAAGAAAATACTACGAGCAACTATATGCCAACAAGCTGGTCAACCTGGGCAAAATGGACAAATTCCTAGAAACATACAATCTTTCAAAACTCAATCAGGAAGAATTAGAAAACCTGATTAGGCCAATAACAACTAATGGAATTAAGGCAGTAATCAAAGAACTACCACCAAACAAAAGTCCTGGACTGGATAGCTTCAAAGGCAAGTTTTACCAAGTATTCAAAGAAGAACGAACACCTATCCTCCTCAAACTATTCCAAAAAATTCAAGAGGAGAGAAACTTCCAAGCTCTTTTTACAAAGCCAGCATTATTCTAATTCTAAAGTCAGATAATGACACTACCAGGAAAGAAAACAGGGCAATATTCCTGATGAACACAGATGCTAAAACCCTCAACAAAATATTAGCAAACTGGATCCAGCAATACATTAAAAAGATCATACATCATGACGAAGTGGGATTTATTCCAGAGATGCAAGATTGGTTCAATATTCGCAAATCAATAAACATGACACATCATATAAACAAAATAAAGGACAAAAATCACATGATCACATTAAAAGACTCAGAAAATGCATTCGACAAAATCCAGCACCTATTTAGAATAAAAACTCTCAGCAAAGTGAGAATACAGGAATCATACCTCAGCATAATAAAGGCCATATATGACAAATCTACAGCCAACATCATACTCAATGAGCAAAAACTAACAGTGTTTCCACTAAGTCGGGAACAATACAGGGATGTCCGCTTTCACTACTTTTATTCAACATAGTACTGGAAGTCCTAGCCACAGTGGTCAGAAAAGAATAGAAAGCATCTTAATTGAAAAGAAGGAAGTAAAACTGTCATTATTTGCAAGTGACATGATATTGCACATAGAAAACCCTAAGACTCAACCAAAAAACTGCTTAAATAAATGAAATCAGCAAAGTAGCAGGATACAAAATTAACATCCATAAATAGATGGCATTTTTAAAAAATATGTTTTTACTGATTTCACAGAGAGAGAAAGATCAATCATGAGAGAAAATCATCGATCGGCTGCCTCCTGCATGCCCCCTACTGGGGATCAAGCCCGAAACCGGGCATGTGCCTTGACTCGTAATTGATCTGTGAGCTCCAGGTTCATGGGTCGACAGTCAACTACTAAGCCATGTCAGCCAGGCCAATGACATTTTTATATACCAATAATGAACTCTCAGAAGGAAAAACTAAAAAAACAATCCCATTTACCATTGCAACAAAAAAAATTAAGATACCTAGGAATAAACTCAGAAAACAATAGGAGATTGAAAAAGGGAATAGAGGAAGATTAAACAAGTGAAGCATATACTGTGTCCATGGACTAAAAGAATTAACATCATTACAATGTCCATACTACCTAACTACAGATTCAACACAATTCCTATTAAAATACCAATGGCATATTTCACAGATCTAGAGTATTCCAAAATTTATATGGAACCAAAAAGACCCTGAATAGCCTCAGAAATCCTGAGAAAGAAGAACAAAGTTGTATGGATCACAATACTGGATATCAAACTATACCACTACAAAGCCACTGTAATCAAAACACCCTGGTACTAGCACAAGAGCAGGCATATAGGTCAATGAGACAGAACAAAGACCACAGAAATTGACCCATGGCAATGTCAATTTATATTTGACAAAGGAGGCAAAAGCATACAATGGAGTTGGACAGGTATATGCAAAAAATGAAACTAGGCCAACAACTTATACCACACACAAGAATAAACTCAAAATGAATAAAAGACTTAAATATAAGTCACAAAACCACAGACGTCCTAGAAGAAAACATAGGCAGTAAAACCTTAGACATCTCACATAGCAGGATTTTCACCAATACATCTCCTAGGGCAAGGAAACAAAAGAAAAAACAAACAAATGTGACTACGTCAAAATAAAATCTGTGCACAGCAAAAGAAACCATCAACAAAATGAAAAGGGAGAACATATCTGCCAATGATATATCTGATAAAGGGTTAACTTGCAAAATAAATAAAGAACTCATACAACTCAACACCAGGAAGAAAAACAATCCAATTAAAAAAATAGGCAAAGAACCTGAATAGACACATCTCCAAAGAGGACATGCCCATGACCAACAAGCATATGAAAAAGTGCTCAACGTCACTAATCATCAGGCAGATGCGTATTAAAATTACAATGAGGTATCACCTCACACCTGCCAGAATGGCTACCATCAATAAATCAACAAACGACAAGTGCTGGCAAGGATGTGGAGGTAAGGGAACCCTAATACTCTGCCGATGGGAATGCAGACTGGTGCAGCCACTGGGGAAAACATTATGGAGTTTCCTTAAAAACTTAAATGGAATATATCCCAAGAATCCCTAAACACCAACCAGAAAGAATATGTGCACCTCTATGTTCATAGCAGCGTTATTTACTACAGGTAAGATATGCAAACAGCCTAAGTGCCCATCAGTAGATGCACAGATAAAAAAGCAGTGGTACATTTACACCATGGAATACTGTGCAGTTATAAAGAAAAAGGATCTCTTACCGTTTGCGACAACATGGATGGACCTGAAGATGATTATGTTAAGCAAAATATGCCAGTTAGAGAAAGACAAATATCACATGATCTCACTTATATGTGGAATCTAATAAACAATATACACTGACAAACAAAATAGGTCCAGAGGCATAGATGTATGGTTAATAGAATGATAGTTCTCAGTGGGGAGGGGGTGGGGGGGACAAGAAGAGATTAACCAAAGAACATATATGCATAACGCATGGACACAGACAATAATGTGGTGGGTGGAGGGGGCCAAAAGGGGGAGGGAGAATGGGGGACATCTGTAATACTGTCAACAACAAATAAATAAATAAGTAAATAAGTAATACATTTTTAAAAAGAAAACAACCTGGAAAAAAAAATGGGTCAAATATCTTTACAGACACCTCACCAAGATAGATCTAGAAATGGGAAATATAAAAAGATGCTTCATGTGATATGTCATCAAGGAAATGAAAACTCAAAACAATGAGATAACACCATATACCTATTAGAGTGGTGAAAATCCAAAATAATGACCTGAAATGCTGGAGAGGAACTCTCACTCATTGCCAGTGAGAATGTAAATTTGGCAGTTTCTTATAAAACTAAACATAATCTTATTATATGACCCAGTAGTTATGCTCCTTAGCATTTACCCAAAGGAGGTGAAAACATCCACCCAAACTTTTCAACATGGATGTTTAAAAGCAGCTTTATTTATAATTGCTGAAACTTGGAAGTAACCAAGATATCCTTTACTTGGTGAGTAGATAAACTATACTATGTCCAAACAATAAAACACTGTTCCGTACTAAAAATAAATGAGATATCAAGCCATGAAAAGACATAGAGAAACCTTAAATGCATATTACTAAGAGAGAACCAATCTGATAAGACTACTTACTATACGATTCTAACTATATGATACTCTGGAAAAGGCAAAACTATGAAGTCAATAAAAAGCCAATGGTTGAAGAGATCAAGTACAAATTGGCAGTGACAAAATAGTCATGGGCATATGAAGTATAGTACAGGGAATATAGTCAATAACATTGTAATAACTAGGTACTGGACTTACTGGGGGAAATCACTCTGTAAGTTATATAGATGTCTAACCACTATGCTGTATATCTGAAACTAATATATTGAATGTCAACTGAATTCAAAAATGGAAAAAAATATGTCAGTGGTTGCCAGGAGTTGGGGGTGGGGGAGGGATTAATAGCTGGAGCACAGAGATTTTTAGGGCAGTGAAACTACTGTGTATACTATAATGGTGGGTACATGTCGTTATACATTTGTGAAAACCCACAGAATGTGTAACACAAAGAGTGAACCCTAAGGTAAATTCTGGTCTCTGGGAGATGTGTTAGTGTGGGTTCATCAAATGTAACAAATGTACATTCTCATGTGGGACTATGCTAGTGGGGAGGCTAGGGAGAGGAAGGGGGTATATGAGAAATTGTATCCTCTATTCAATTTTACTGTGAACTTAAAACTGCTCTAAAAAAATTAAGTGCATTTTTGAAAGTCCTTTTGAAAAAAATGAAGAGGTACTTAAAGAGTTACTCTTCCAGCATTCACACTTAAACAAGAGTAAGTGATACCACCTTCAAAGTTGAGGAAAAATAATTTTGAACCCTGTACCCAAGAAAACCAACTGACATTTACATTCACATATGGGCTCAGAATTCACATCTCACACAAATCTCTTAAAGTTTTGGAGGATACTCTTCAGAAACCAATAGAGAAAAGCATCACACACACACAGGAGCCAAGCAACCACAGATATAACCCTGGATTCAGAAGACCGTTTGGCTCAGTTGGTTAGCACATCGACCTGATGCACCAAGGTTGTGGGTTCAACACCCGGTCAGGGCACATACAAGAGTCAACCGATGAATGCATAAGTAAGTGAAACAACAAATCGATGTTTCTTTTTTTCCCCTCTCTCCCCTGCCCCCGTCCTCTTTCTCTCCCTAAAATAAATAAATTTTTTTAAAAAGAATCAACCAATGAATGCATAAGTGGACAACGAACTGATGTTTCTCTCCCTTCTTCTCTAAAAATCAATCTGTAAGTAAAAATAAAAACTGTACTAAACCATGATGGACAAGAAAAACTACACACACAAACTGTTCTAACAGAAACTCATTCAGACACATGTCCCCCAAATTACTAACTTTTAACTTCACTTTGTGTGAATTCAGATGTTCCAAAGATAAAGACCCAAGTCTGTTCCAGCAACTCATTTGGAATAGCAATACTCAATAATACCACTCCACACCACACTCTCCGCCTCCAACCCTATCAATTCACTCAATCCTCCCCTATGGGCACCTTTCCCTCTTGTGAAATTTCCCTGAGAAGCTGTCAAGGTGACACTGTCCCTGCTGCTCAGCCATTTAATAAGCCCAGCTTTAAATGACCAGCAATGGTCTCTGGGGGTTTCACTTCAAGAGATGGTAAAGAAGTATGACTTTATAACTTTTAGGGCAAAATCAGGAAATCTGAGATATGATGAATATTTTCATATAAGCAAGAATCTGAAATCTCATCTCTAGAGAAAACACCCACAAATACTGATACGTGGAGGCCCCAATAATATACGTGAAGCCCACCAGGCAACAAGGCCCTTTCACAAACACAGTTTCCAATCAACTTTTCTGTGTCTTGCTAGGGGATCTGCCTTGGACTAACAGAGATTTAAGGAAAATCTTCAAATGAAACACAGAGACTAAATGCAAAGAACCACAAAAACACACATACGAGGAAGAGCTAATTCAAGGAAGGCTTTTTAAAAATACAATTTATAGCCTCAGAAGTATAAGCTACGGTACTTGCATCTATGAAATAAACAAAGAGAACCAAAAAAGAGCTCTTAAAATTTTAAATCCTTACTGAAATTTTTTTAAAAGGTTGGAAAATAGCTCTAGGTGATGGAGCTCAGTTGGTTGAGTGTCGTCCCGTGTACCAGAAGGTCACCGTTTCTATTTCTGGTCAGGGCACCTACAGAAGGTAACCAATTGATGTTTCTCTCTCACATCAATGTTTCTTCGCCTCCCCACCTTCCTCAACTCCACCCCCTCTTTCCCTTCCTCTCTCTAAACATATCCTCAGTTGAGGATTAATTTTTTTTCAAAAAATGTCACTTCCAAACTAGAATCTATTACCCGACCAAAGACGAAACATAAGAGTAGAATACAATGTCAACACAAGGTCTCAAAAAAAATCTTCTATACGCATTTCTCAAAAATTTACTTGGCTCAAAAGTGTTCAGTATTTATACATAATAATTATAATAGAAACAATAAATATAATTTTAGCCAAACTCTTTATTAGGAGGCTAATGGAAGAGGGAGATGTTATGTGAACAGGTCAAAATCCTCAACAGATGTCGATATATAATATCTAAAATTGTCATAAGAGAAATTTGTATAGTCATATTTACAAATTTTGAAGGTAAAAATCAGAATGGAGGGCCTGCTTTTTAAGAAAATAGATCTTGTAACTGTTGAATGATTTTTTTAAATATTGATTTTATAGAGAGGAATGGAGGGGGAAAAGAGGGAGGGAGGGAGGGAAACATCCACAGGTTCCCTCCTACACATGCCCCAACTGGGGATCAAACCCAAAACCCGGGTATGTGCCTGACCAGAAAATCAAACCTGCCACCTTTTGGTGTATGGGACGACACTCTAACCAACTGAGACACACTGGTCAGGGCTGAAGTATATACCTTTTTGCTGTAAGTCTTTGGCACTATTTGACATTTTCAACTGTGAATTTTTATTAATTTCATAAAAATAAAAATCAGGATGGCGCTCTGTCCACGTCCTTCCCTCCCCCGTCCCCACCCCACCACAGGTGTGTTACCATTAGCTTCCTCACTCCCAAGTACCAAGGGCCCTTCCTTTACCTCTATAACTTGTTTCCTAAGCCCACTTCTTCTAGGAATTACTTTTTCTACCTCTGTGAATGTTCTCTTACAGTCTGGGTCTTGGCTCTAAACTTTTTCCTAGCCAGAAGCCCCAAAAATAAATAAAAATAAAAGTTTTAAAAATATTTGAATTAAATAGAGCAAAAATTAGTTGTTAAATCTGAGTGTTAGGTACCTGGATAGCTATTATTACCATTCCCTGTATCTAACAATCTGACTAAAGTATGCCATAAAAGGAGAAAAATTGCAGCCTTTGGTAAAACAGTAAAAATGGAGACTAACTCTAAAGCAAAAGTATATGAAAAAAATTACACCATATAATAGGACCTGCTGCCCAATGTCATTAGGTATATAAATCAGCTAGTTTTAGAATAGAAATCCCTAATATATTAAACTAAATATGTTAAAAAATGTAAAAATTTAATTTTCTAATTTTCATTGGTCACTCACACTCAATGTTAAACACTACCCAATCTATTTACCATAGTGGCAGTTTTAAATTCTTTGACATTCCTCTCATTCAGCATAGCATGTGCTCCCTCCGTTGAAACCTGGGCAGGCCTGAAGGAGCAGAATACAGCAGAAGTAAACCTGTAAGACTTCTGAGGCTCAGATAGAAGAGACCACACAGTTGTTCCAGTTTCTCTTGGGACACTTCTGGGAACCTCTATGTGAGAAGCCCAGTTACCATAAGGCCCACCTGGAAAAAGACACCCTAGGCGCTGGACTGTTGAAGTCCCAGCTTTAACCTTTAAGATGGCATCAGCCTAAGTGCATAGCTGAACCACCATACCAACTCTGAATGCCTATCTGGGCTTCCTGTTCCATAAGAAAAAGAAACCCCTCTTTTGGTGAATTTCTTTATTTTTAAAGGGCACACTCATTACTGAGGTAGGGATTTAACAGCAACAGGAAGCCCTTTGTCTTTGTTAACAAGAAGAATGACTAAGACAATTTTATAATCAATACCGATCAAGGAGTCAGCAATCTTTCTAAAATAGGTTCTATCACATAAGTAGAAAACAGTATGACCCCATGACCTAACAACAGGCTATAACTAGAATTTACAGAGTACCTACTTTGTCTTTAGCTTTATGCCACATGCTCCAAGAAATAAGGAAGAGTCAGAAAATGTAAGATCACACTACTGTTTGTGCTCAAAAAACACTTAGTGAAAAACAGGTTTGTAACTCTGGTTGCTGCCTTCCAGAAAAGAGGCTTCCTTTCTGGAAAGTATATGTTTCCATGAACTTACTTAAAATTGTATCCTGAAGTTGTTTTGCAATGCCAAAAATAATGAGCTTATTTATGTTAGCTGAAAAAAAATCCACCAATTCATTTTTGATATTGTGTAGATAGACAGACTGTTGACTTACTAAATTTTTGGCTAGCTGCTTAAGTACCTGAAATGAAGACACCACCCCAGAACATACGTAAGAAGTGTGAAACAGGAAAACACTTAAAAGTAACTAGCAAAAGCTTCTAGCATCCTGCCCGCCAAGCGTGGCTCAGTGGTTGAGTGTTGGCCTAGGATCCAGGAGGTTGAGATTCGATTCCCGGTCAGGGAACATGCCCGGGTTGTGGGTTCGATACCCAGTTGGGGGCGTGCAGGAGGCAGCAGATAAATGACTCTCTCATCACTGATGTTTCTATCTCTTTCTCCCTCTCCCTTCCTCTCTCTGAAATCAATAAAGATATATATTTAAAAAAAAGCTTCTAGCATCCTAATTTATCAATTATAAAAAGCCAATTACTGTCAAACTTTCTTTGATTCCTTTATGGAAATGAATGCTTCTTCCACAATGGCTACTAACTTCAGCTCTTTCCCCTTTCAATAAAAATCTTTCTGTGAACTCTCTTAAATTCAAATTTTTTACAACATAAATACACCACCAGATTGTTACAGGGCCATGCAGACATTTTCTTAGCAGAAGTACAGTGGTTAACTAATATCTCATTTACTATATGTTGAGCATAAAAAGTTACCAGTCTGGAGACGCCCTAAAACACCAAAATAATAATAATAATAACAATAATAATAATAATATCATCTAAGCACTGGCCAGGTTTAACAATCTCTCCCTTAAAAACAGTAACATCTCCTGGTTTAGCTCCTTCAGTTACTTATACAATACACACATCACCTTAATCAGCTCCCTCTCCTAAGATGATTTTAAAATCAATGAAAAAAACAGTAATGTTGAATTTGGAATGGTGTGCATAAAAAGAACTTGGGAAAACCAAACTATTTTAAATTACAGAAATGTGGGAAATTTCACTGATCAACAAAAACCTGATAGCAATTTTTACAACTAATGAAGTGAAACAGAAAGTATTTTATTGTAAACAGTATGATCACCAATAATAATGCTTTTTGTACCGCGGGTATAATGTGCCAGGCACCTAGCTAAGCACCAAACATGCATATGCTCGTGATTTCCTCAAATCCCCAAGTACCTACCCTAACATCCCATTGTTTAGATGAGAAAAACCAAGGCTCAAGAAGATACAAAATGCACCAATGTTCATATGGATAATGAGAGCAGGATAGTGCTGATGAGAGCTGGAATTAGAATAACAAACTCTCAGGTGACTTATACTTCAGTCTGTCATCACTATCAAAAGTTAATCTTACTGATAAATATTGAACAGTTACATCAATATTATCATTATAATTTAATATAACAGAGAAACTAAAATAAAAAAGAGATGAAGGATACTTAAAAATCTGAATCCCTGTGTCTCTTCTACAAAGGAATTCCAAATACTATGGTTAATAAATATAGGATATAGTTCTAAATCACACAGCAACCATTTCTGTAAGATTAATAATTTCACTAGCATAATTCTCAGATTCATTTATCAAAGAACCTTAAAATGTTATGACAGACTTTCTTCAACACTCAAATGTATTCTGGAATGGAGAAGAACCTGAGTCCTACAGAAACCATCACTTACCTATTTTATAGCGTCGCCTATTAAGATTTATCTTTGTTTTGAGGGTGGGTGAAAATCATGCAAAGTCTAATAAACTTCTATTCCAGTTATATTAGCTATGTGGCACAAAAATAAGAATTTCTATTAAATATTCATTTTCATACATTTATTCCAATAAAATTCTTTCAAATAAATATACAAAAACTGCAAGTTTATCTTTTTTCCTTCAAATTGCTATAAATATCCTAAATCTTACTAAATCTAATATTCGTCTATTCATCTCTTTCATTTCTTCCTTCAAAAAGAAATGACAACACCTTTAATGACTATAATCCTATTAACTAGGTATTTACCATTCACTTGCTAATTTTACTAGACATCTGTAAGTTTCTAGAAGGTGAGAGGCACACGAAAAAAATTAATATCATCCTGCCTCTCAAAAAACTAAACGTGTTTTTTCACATGTATGTGTATGAGCTACTGGAAATCACCAAGCTTTAAGAGCAAACCACTAGGAATTATGTGAAAGTATTCCACAATTTTACAACTATTTTCAGTTTATCGCACTAAGGTATGCAGAAAACTGCAATGCCTACCTGCATCAGCTCTGGACCGCTGGCCAGGTGTCTTCCCGAATGGGGTCTTCATTCATCTGTATTTAAGTGAGCAGCAGAGCTGCTTAACTAGGGTGAAAATTCAATATGCTCCGATTTGAAACTGCACAGAATTTCAGTGTTCTTGTTAATCCATCATCGAAGTGCCTCTTTTACAAGTTCAGCAAAAATACATGAAATCATAAGCACTCTGTAAAGGAGTGAAATAACAGTTCATTACTACAGCATCACAAGAACAAAATTATCCAAGTTAGCTATCAAACGTAACCATTACATTTTAAGCACAACATCAGCTAAAATGTACCCTGCCCAGAAGCAATTAACTTTATTTCCTCAGACCTGGGTGCCCAGGATAGCTCACAGTCAGGGGGAAAAGTGCTAGACCCTTCAAAGAGGAAGTCTGGGGCATTTGCAACACCCCAAAGTACAGTTCCTCAGAGGTCAACTGGAACACAATATGATGTCTAGCTTCACCCACTATAACTCAACCCATTTTGCTGCCAAAAGTCAGAAAAGGGTGACGATGCTGGAGTGTCAGAAAAGATTTAGACTGGCTTGGCCCATCTCCTTGATGGGATACAAACTCCCATCAAACCTATCGCATGGAGGTAGTGACATGTGAGGTCAGAGGGCAGCAAGAGGGGAGCAACAGCTATAGAGGGGACAACACAGGAATCAAATTCAAGACAAGAGCCAAAGCTCAGTAGGTCAGTAGGCCAGCAATCTTGTGCAACAGAAAATGAGTACAGCCAATAAGACTTTAGGGTTCCCTTTCTGTTCCAAACCTCCAGAAACCAGAGGAAAAGATCCAGTAACTTTGGAGTCTCAAAGAAACTTCCAACTCATACAAAAGTTAAGTCATCTTACAGAAGCAGTTTATCATTTAAACCAAATTTGTTTCCAGTTTCAGTCCACATAGTAACATATAGAGACGTAGTCTCGTAAAACACAAAAATGTCTACTGCAGCCCAGGCAGCATGGCTCAGTGGTTGAGCATCGACCTATGATCCAGGACATCGTGGTTCGATTTCCAGTCAGGGCACATGCCTGGGTTGCAGGCTCGATCCCCAGTGGAGGGTGTGCAGAAGGCAGCCATCGATGACTCTCTCATCACTGATGTTTCCATCTTCCTCTCCCCCTCTCCCTTCCTCTCTCTGAAATCAATATACTTGAAAAGATTATTAAAAAAAAAAGTCTATTGCAAATTTCATTTAACCACATGATGACATTTGGCTTTCATGAATTAGTCTTCATGTCTATAATTTATGGCCATGTGTTCACAGTTTTAAGAAGTAAAAAAGTTGTCCAGCCAGCATGGCTCAGCAGTTGAGCATTGACCTAGGATCCAGGAGACTGGGGTTCAGTTCCCGGTCAGGGCACATGTCCAAGTTTCGCACCTGATCCCCAGCAGGGGGCGTGCAGGAGGTAGCAGACCAATTGACTCTCATCATTGATGTTTCTATCTCTCTCTCCCTCTCCCTTCCTCTCTGAAATCAATAAAAATGTTTAAAAAAAACAACAAAATACAGTAAAAATGCAATGCTGAATTTTCTAGAAACTAAAATATAACAATATAGTTAAAATAATTAAAAAGCCGAATTAGTGAGGGTGAATCAGTTTAACTGGTACAAATTTTTAACCATATAAAACTTTTATATACAGGAAAGATAGATTTAAAATGAATAAACTGTATAACTAATTCATTCAATAAACATTCAGGAGTGCCTACTGTTTGGAGGTTTTGTAGGAGGGGAGAGACAGTACACCAGTAAGTAAGGAAAACAATGTCTCAAGTGGCCGTAAGTAATACTGAGAAAGACACAGGAGCAGCATCTTCTCTGGAGGTGACTTCCCCACGCAAGGTCGCAAGTGCACTCCCTAAGAGCTGCACCAGCCTGCCTCACAGCCCCAAGACCTAAGGAGACTAAGCCTAGAGCAACGGTGCCAGGACAACTGGCTGATCATCCATCTTTCCCTAAGAGTCCATGCAAATGCCACACAAGCCTCACATCCCTCTACCTTGATCAGCCAAACATCTCAGCTTCTCTCACTAAACTCTCCCCACACTAATGGATCTATCCTTACCTACTGAGACCCCACCGCCCTCCCCTCCATCTGCCCAAACCTCTCCAAAGGGCCTTCTGAAAGGCAGTCTGTCTTCTGTCCAGGGCCCTCCGCCCAGCAGCCCTCTGCCCTTGTGTGTACTCCCCACTGTCTATACTAACAGTCTCTTCTGAACCCCTCAGTGAAGGCAGGAGTCACAGCACCAGTAAGGGCAGCCACCCCTTTCTCCCATTAACCCTCGCCTGCACACCGAGGGCTCTGGTACCTGCTGTACCTCCTTTTCCACCACTCTCATCATGTTCTTAGCAACATACAGTCCTTTCAACAACCTGCCCCCTCAATTCTCCAACATCCTTACCTCAAACTATAAACCCCCTTTTTAAGCCACCTGTTTCCACATCACAACCTTGAACACTCATCACCAAGGACTGCGATACCTCTGGAACCTGTTTCGAGCATCTCATACTCAAAACTGCCTCTGACCACTCCACCTTCTAACACCCTCACCTCAACAATTCTTTGATGCAGCCATTACCTCCACCAGGACCACTTTTCAACATCCTAATCCAGTTTAGATTCCATGGATTGTCAATCACTATAGTGACTCCTTTTCTCCAATTTTCTCCCTCCTCTTCCTGTCCATTTTGTGGCAAAATCCTAACCCAACTCCCTGCCTACCATGCCCACAGCTTAAGCTGGTAAACATGGCTGAAAAACTAAATTTATAATCTCATGTCTCGAGTATTCAAGAATACTACCCCAATCTCAGCAGGTAAGTTTAAGAAAAAAGAAGCAAACAAAAGAAATATCTTCCCACTACCAAATTCAGACTGCTATCCTCTGCTGCTACAGTAAACAGAAGAACTGTTTCAATTCAGCCCTTTCACTGGTCTCATCTATCCCATCTTTGCCTTCTGTATCCATCTCTCAGCACTAGAATCCCCACTGGCATACAATAATGCATGATGTTGCCTGCCCCAACTTTAAGAGCATCCCATGACTCCGTCCTCTTATCTACTTCTCTTTACAAGGCTACTTCAAAGATTGAGGAATATTTTAATCTACATAAATATCAATGTGGCCTATCTTAGTAAGTTACACTGCTTCTGTAATAAGAATTTAGCTTACTAATGTTCTAAAGAGTATCCATTCTTCTCACTAGGGTATTTAAGCTTACCACTTTCTATTGCTTACCACTACATTAAAATTTTCAGGTTGAACTTGTCATACTTTTAAAAAGTATAGTCCTGGCCAGTGTGGCTCAGTTGGTGGAGCATCATCCCAAGCACCAAAAGGTCACTGGTTCATTTCCAGTCAGGGCACATACCCGGAGGTTTTTGGGCTCGATCCCCAGTAAGGGATATGCAGGAGGCAGCTGATCCATGTTTCTCTCTCATATCAATGATTCTCTCTCTCCCCCCTCCCTTCCCTTCTCTCTAAAATCAAAACATTTTTAAAAACTTGGCAAAAGAATGTAAAATAAATAAAAAGTAGACTATAAGTTGAAGGAAGAGTTGCAGTAGGGGAAGGACACGAAGAGCTTTTCAAATATAGAATGCAAAATTTGAGATGAGTCTTTCTCCATTTTTGGGTTACAATATTCCAACTGCCTAATATTATCCCACCTCCTGTTAAGACTAGAAAGAAATGTACAGAGACTGAGCAAAAGGAAAACACCAGCTTCGTTCTGCTTCAGTAGTTGCCATACAACTATTTATTCAGTTAAGAAAGCAGTCTGAGCTTTCCTAAAACAAATCTCACTCTCTTTTGACTAGAAAGGTAAAAACTTACAGTTCATTTAAAAAAAAAACAAAACCAGTTTTGCCTTATGTTATTCTACTAAGTGGTTAATTTTGTAAATAAGACAAACTAAAGGGAAAAAAAATTTTAACTTTAAATGCTGAATCTCATCATTTCTACGATAGTAGGACTTATCAAGTTTTTCAAGTATTACAGAAATGTTGTCAGATGAAGCTTAACTTCAAAGCCATAAAAAAAGATAATCCTGTATTTGGAGAACCACCCAACAGACGCCAGGACCACTAGGAGGTGGAGAACACTACTACACAGCACCGTGGGCTCCCCTAGAGCACCTGACAACAAACGCTGCCTTACAGCAGAGGCACCAAGCAGTTCAGCACCACTCAGTGAGCAGACTGCACGCCAGAGGCTTCCTGATCCACAATGCTGCACCGACATCTACTTGATTCTCTACACCCAATTTCCAGTTTTACAAAATACAGGTAATACAGGCGCAAGTGAGAAGTTTCTACAAGATCCACGGGCCATACTCTTCAAAAAGTCAATGTCATAAGGAAGAAAAAGGTACACATAACTGTTCTAAATTAAGAGAGACCAAAGGGAGATGACAGACTCAGTGAGTAAACCCTGAATGGATGGTTTAGAGAAAAAAAAAGCTAAGAGATATTTAAGACAAATGGGGAAATTTAAATAGGCGCTAAATAGTATATGAAATTATGTTAATTATCATTAGCCTTTAAAAGCACAATTATTACATTGACCATGGTTATGCATGAGAATATACTTGATTTTAGGAAATGCATGCTGAAATTTCTAGAGATAGACTGTCATAATGTCTGCAGCGAACTTCAAATGGTTCACCCCAAGGAAACCATATATACATAAAGAATTAAGTGAAAATGAAAAATATTAATTTTTTAATCTAGGTGAAGAGCAAACTTATTTTTTTCTTTTAACTTTTATTGCAACTTGAAATTTTTCATAATAAAAAGTAGGGGGAAGCCCAGGCGGCGTGACTCAGAGGCTGAGCATTGACCTAGGATCCAGGAGATCACGGTTCGGTTCCCAGTCAGGGCACATGCCGGGCTGTGGGCTCAATCCCCAGTGGGAGGCGTGCAGGAGGCAGCCAATCAATGACTCTCCCATCGTTGATGTTTCTCTCTCTCTCTTCCTCTCCCTTTCTCTCTGAAATCAATAGATATATTTTTTTAAAAAGATATTTTTAAAAAAATCATAAAAGCCTGAAATAAGACAGATTCCATTATGGGAGCAAATATATATTTTTCAGAGTGAGACTACAACAAGTTTTATTCAAGCAGAGAAAAGGAAAGAGACTAGGGCACTGGCACGTAGGAAAGTAAAAAGTATGCATCCACCAGCCAACTCCAAGAGTTGTGCAAATGCTTACTTAACTCTTGGGATTTTATGTGTTTCCCAAGGGTGGCGGTTGTCTCCAAGCTTTGCAGCACCAAATTCTGACTCCTCCTTCTGTTTGGGGCCTTGTTGTTGTTTCCTGCCATTAACTGTTTCCCTATGATCATGCCTGAAGGTGGGAGCTCTGGTGAGAGGATGTCAGCTCCTACTTCCTCACTCCACTTATAGGATTTTTCCCCTAACTTGTTTCTATTCTGCCTCATTCCCTACTCAGAGACTTCCATCCCTGAAATGTTTGAGATGATGAGAGAGGAGGGTTTGTCTTCAGTAACTGCTTCTTGCTGACAAGGGTTGTGGTGGCTGCCCATGCAGGGTATGGGAGTCTCTTTCCCTGCCTGATCTAAGAGACAGGGGAATGGGAGTTGGGGGCAGAGCGCTGACGTTACTGGCTGGGTCCTCTAAGTCAGGGATGGGTCAAAAGCTTTGAAGCATCATCAATCTTGACATGGAATTGTTATATCCAATGGTCACAGCAGTGGCTAGGCACTCTGACAGTGGGTTTACTCCATTCAGAAAGGAGGTTCAACTCCACACCTGCAATAGTAACAGGAAAAGGGACCGAAAAGAGGAAAGTGAAGTCCTCATGGCTGGCTAACCAGAGAAGTATGTTAGGAGTCCACTCCTATGCTGGAATCTTTCGTGTGTCAGATGACCTCCATGTCCTTCACTCACCCAGGAAAAATTTCAAGGATGAATCAGAGTGAGAATAAAGCAAGTTTTATTTAAGTAGAGAAAAAGGAAGAGGCCCAGGAGCAGGTGCCACTGTGAAAGAAGCAAAAAGTACGGGTCCCAGTGGACATGGGCCAACTCAAGAGTGAGTTCCACCCACGGATGCAAATACTAAAACACCTTGCTGACTGGTCAAGAGTATACACGTTTCTGTGTCCGAACACTGCTGACTGGTCACGAGATAACTTGTGTCTGCACTTACATTAATTTAAGTAATTTTAAATACCTTGCTAACCAAAGTAGCCAGCCACACAGGCGGGTCCTGGCTTGAAATAGTTAGCAAGATGTTAAACTGACTTCTTACAGAAAGAATAGAAACTGAAAATGTAATTCAATGACTTCTTTCACTGCCTTAAAAGAAAACTGACAAGTTAGGGTCCTATACACATCAAAACTATCCTTCAAAAAGGAAGGTCCATTTGAGACATATTTAGACTAACACATACTCAGAGCATTCACCATCAGCAGTCATACAACAGGCAGGAAACAAAGTATTCTTCGGGAAGACGGAAAATGTTCAAAGATGAAGAGTTGCGATTATAGCAAGGAAAGAAGAGCAACGAAAGGGTAAATCAAAAAAGTTACTGAGCCCTGGCCAGTATGGCTCAATGGATAGCATGTCAACCTGCAACAGAGGGTCTCAGGTTCGATTCCCAGTCAAGGGCACGTGCCTGGGCTGCAAGTTTGATCCCCAGCCAGGTTGGGGCTCTTGTGGGAGGCAACAATTGATGTGTCTCCCATCGAGGTTTCTCTCTCCCCCCCTTCTGCTTTCTCTAAAAATCAATTGGGGGGGAGCTACTGACTGCACAAATTAACAATGTCTAAAGATAAAATATACAGAGAATTATACCAACACAGCAGTGATATAAAAGTGAAAATGAGATAAGTGGAGTTCAAGTACCTAGGAAAAGAGGGAAATAACCAAATATTAGATTTTGATAGGTCAAAGGTGCATGTTTTAAGTAACTTTTAACAGAGAAAAATAATAGTAAAAGTTAGCATCCAATGAAAGGAGAGGAAAACGCACATAAAACAGGTACAATAGCCTGGCCAGGCGTGGCTCAGTGGTTGAGCATCAACCTAGGATCCAGGAAATTCGGGTTTGATTCCCGGTCAGGACACATGCCTGGGTTGCGGGCTAGGCAGCCGATCAATGACTCTCTCATCATTGATGTTTCCCTCTCTCTCCCCCCCCTTTCCTCTCTCTGAAATCAATAAAGATATGTTTTTAAAAAAAAAACAAACAATACAGATACAATAAACAGAAAACACTAAGATAACAGGTTTATACCCAACTATGTCTATTACCTTGTTAAATGTCATCAATAGACCAAATGTTCCAATTTTAAGAAATATCAGACTAGATTTTTAAAATTCCAACTATATATTGTTTACAACAAAATTATCTAAAATATAAGCACTTAAATTGAAAATAAAAGACTCAAAAATATATATATTGCACATACTAACCTAAGAAAAGATAGTGCAACTACATGAATATTAAGAAACTTTGTTTCTAGTAATACTGTTTTTTTCCTCACTTGAGGGTATTTTTTCCATTGCTTTTCAGAGAGAGTGGAAGGGAGATAGAGAGAGAAAAGCAGTAATATGAAAGAAATACATCAATTGGTTGCCTCCTGCATGCATTCCGACCAGGGGCAGGGATCGAGCCTGCAACCAAGGTACATGCCCTTAGCCGGAATCGAACCCAGGACCCTTCAATCTGTGGGCCGACACTCTAACCACTGAGCAAAACCGGCCAAGGCTCTAATAATACTTTTGCCTTAAGGAGTAACATGATTTTTTTTAAGTCCTTTTTTTAAAAAAAAAAGGGGGTTTTAGAGAGATAGGAAGTGGGAGAAAGAGAGAGAGGGGGAGGGAGAGAAAAAAACACTGATCAGATGCCTCCCATCCCACAACCTGGGCATGTGCCCTGACTAGGAATTGAACCAGCCATCTTTCGACGCACAGGATGACATTCAGCCTACTGAACAACACCAGCCAAGGCAAAGGTGATGATTTTAAAAAAACACAATTGATGAGAAAGATACACAATTCTAAGCATGTATGCACCTAATAACATAATCTCAAAATACATAAAACAGAAATTACCAGAACTAAGGAGAAACAGACCAATGTAAGTTGAACTGACAACTGCGATCTGTCCTGGCCGGGTACCTCAGCTGGTTAGAACCAAGTCCCAATATGCCAAGGTTGCGGGTCTGATCCCCAGTGAGGGTACATATAAGAATCACGCAATGAATGCATAAATATAGTGGAACCACGCCACAGTCAGTGTGGCTCAGGAGGTTGGAGCATCGCCCCATGCACCAAAAGATTGCCAGTTGGATCTCTGGTCAGGGCGCATATAGGAAGCAACTGATCTGTGTTTCTCTCTCACGTCAATGTTTCTCTCTCTTTCTCTCTCCCTCTTCTCCTTTCTGAAAAGCTAAATAAGTGGAACAACAAGTCTCTCTCTCTCTCAAATCAATCAATCAATAAAAACCCACTGCATCTACATTATTTCCAAGCACACATAGGACATTTACAAAAATTGATCGTCCAGCCAGTGTGGCTTAGTGGTTGAGACTCAACCCATGAACCAAGAGGTCACCAGTTTAATTCCTGGTCAGGGCACATGCCTGGGTTTCAAGCTCAATCCCCAGTAGGGGTGTGCAGGAGGCAGCCTATCAATGACTCTCTCTCATCATTGATATTTCTCTCTCTATCCCTCTCCCTTCCTCTCTCTCTAAAAATCAATGAAAATATACTTCTTTAAAAAACTGATTATCTCTTGGGCCATAAAGCTTCAAAAAATGTAATGAATTTTAATTAAACAGTGTTCTGACCACAATGGAATTTAGAAATCTGGGGGGGGGGGGGGGGGAACACGACACAGGCAGCCTAGCCAGTGTGGCTCAGTGGTTGAGCATCAACCCATAAGCCAAGAGGTCAGGGTTCCATCCCCGGTCAGGGGTGTGCAGGAGGCAGCCAATCGATGTCTCTATCTCTCTATCCCCCTCCCTTCCTCTCTCTCTAAAATCAATGAAAACATTTAAAAAAAAACAAAACAGGCAGAAAACAGAGTATTCTTAGAGCAGTGAAGGTATTCTGTATTTTACTGTAATGGTGAATACACATTACATATTTGTAAAAACCCATTGAATATACATGCCAGAAGTGAACCCTAACATAAACTATGCCTGCGGGATAATAATGATGTCAATGCAGGTTCACTGGTTGTAACAAGTATATAATGTGGTGCAGGACATGGGAGGCTGTGCCTGTGCAGGGTCAGAGAGTACAGGGAAACTTGAACTTTTTGTACAATTTTGCCAAGAACCTAAAACTGCTCTTAAAAACAAAGTCTTAAAAACAATTTTTTTAAAGGTTTATCTGTCAGGATAAGTTAATAAGTATACAACAGCTACAAACAACCCCAGAAATCTTAGTTGCTTGAAACAAATTCCCACTCCCTTCCCCTACTCTCCTCCCCCTTTTCTCCACCCTGTCCTTCCTCTCTCCTTTCTCCCTCCACTCTTGGCTCACAGTGAAAGACACACAGAAGACCTACACTACAGGAAGCTCCATCTGGAAACAGGACCACTGCAGGAGGAAGGAGATGTGACAAATCTCTCCACTGCTCCTAGAAGTTCGTGTGACAAGTCTCTTCTACTGGCATCAGTGGCTAAGACAAATCACATGAGCACACCTAACTTAGGAGGCAGGAACCAGAGTAACATACTACTAACGCCTACTGGGATGACTAAAATTAAAAAGACTAAAAATGCCAAGTATTGGTGAGGATGTGGGGCCACAAAAATGCATTCACTGTAGCAGAAATTGGTACGTCTACTTCAGAAAAGTCTGATACTATCTATGAAGACTAAACACAGGCATAATGTGACCCAGCAATTCTACACAACAGAAAAATGTGCCAGAAACATGTGCCTGAATGTCCACAGCAAGTCCACTCACAAGAGTCCCACACCAGCCATGAAAATGGAAATGAGATGAGCTCCTTCGACCACCTACCTCTGGGAGCTTCACCTACTATGGGAGCTTAAGTGAATGACTCAGCTGCTCTGCTGAATCCATCACCACCACCCCCTCCCCCCAGCTCCATGCACCCCTTACACAGACTGTTTCTAGTGGGTGAGATGCTAAAGCAGGCCCACTCCTGCAGGACAAGGGATGCCCCTGACCCAACTTTGGCTGGAGGACTCCTCACTGGCCTTGCTTAAACTTTATCAGAACTGCACTGTGGTCCTAAGACTTTTCCCACCAGATGTTCTCTCCCTTCTTCCTCCTGCACATGCATCAAGACCCGCAGGGAGCTGGCCTCACTGGTAATTCCCTCAACACAGCTAGATGTAACCCCAACTTGCCATCTTTTTGTTCTTGGGGGACCTGAGCTAATAGTCTCAAACTGGAAACAACCCAATACTTAACAGGAGAATCAGTTGCCATGAATAACACACGAATAAATCATACATGAATAGGCTGACAACTGTATGTGACCACATGAATAAAATTTATGATGAAATGAGTGGCAGTTCCCACAGCTGGTGTGTCACAAACCATGATCTGTCGCTACTTGTCAACCTACAGTATATTTCACAATTTTTTTTAAACAATTAAAAGAAAATACAAGACTGAACAGTCAATGGTCCTCAAACCAAAGGTGAATTTACTATATCAACTCAAATTAAGAAGCTATTTGAAGCTAAAGTATTACTTTCTTACACAGAGCCCACCTCCCCCTTTCTCCATCAGTCCTGCCCCCAGAGGTAACCACGGGTAAGACTTCTATGAATCTAATAAAATGTACAAATATTTAAAGCATAACACAGATACTCAAACATTTTAAAACATACACATGCGTGCAAGACAATATACAGCGCAACAACTTGCTTCTCTAACTGTTATGTTTTCCATGCAGTACAGTGGGCCTTTAAATGGAAATAAAGACCATTTATTTTAACCTGTTAACCCCAATACTCTTACACATACATATTTGTATATTTGTGCAAATGCAGCTATAAAATAAGTTCCTAGCAGTGGAACTGCTAGGCAAATAGAGTATGTGTGTTTTAAATTAAGTATAGTGAAGTCACTTTCCAATAAGGTTCTACCAAATTACAGTCCCACCAATGACATGAATTATTTAAAGGCCATGTATTGCTCTGGCAGGGTCACTCAAGTGGGTTGGAGCGTAATCCTGAACCAAAAGGCTGCAAGTTTGATCCCCAGTTGGGGTGCATACAGAAGGCAACATATTGGTGTTTCTCATTGGTGTTTCTCTTTCTCCCTTCCTGTCTCTCTAAAATAAATAAACATATCCTCGGGTGAGGATTAAAAAAAAAAAAAAATTAAAAATAAAGCCCAGCCAGTGTGGCTCAGTGGATTAAGAATCATTCCATACACCAAGAGGTCACAAGTTCAATTTCCAATCAGGGCACATGCCCAGGTTGAGGGCATTATCCAGTAATGGGCGTGCAACTGATGGGTGTTTCTCTCTCATCAATGTTTCTCTCTCTCCCTTCCTCTCTAAAATCAATAAAAATTTTTAAAAAATTAAAATTAAAATAAAGGCCATGGCCCTGGCCAATGTGGCTCAGTTAGTTGGGCACAGTCCCATGCACCAAAAGACTGCTGGTTCGATTCCCGGTCAGGGCACCTGCCCAGGTTGAGGGCGCAATCCCTGGTAGAGGGTGTGCAGGAAGCAACTAATCAATGTTCTGCTCTCACACTGACGTTTCTCTCTCTCCCTCTCCCTTCCTCTTAAAAAAAAAAACAAAAAAAAACAGAAAATCAACCCTAGCCCATTTGACTCAGTTAGAGCATTGGCCAGCAGACTGAAGGGTCTTGAGTTAGATTCCGGCAAGGGCACTTACTTTGGTTGCAGGCTCGATCCCCAGCCCATTGGGGCACGTGCAGGAGGCAACCAATCGGTATCTCTCTCTCACATCAATGTTTCTCCGCCCCCCCCTTAAAAAAAAAAAGAAAAAATATTCTTGGGTGAGGAGTAACAAAAAAAAAAAGAAAAAAAGAAATTAAAAATAATAATAAGAAATACTAGGATGTCTTTCAGCCACGGGATAAGGCATGAGCTCTGAATCCCCCCAGGGTGGGTGAGCAGGTCTTTCATGACAAATCCACTCCAACATCCCAATCTCCAAAGTTTATGAACCCTTCCTCTATGGTATACCAAGGTAGTTCTAGCAGCTCAACTTTGGTTAGCACAGGCCACATTTTGAGTGGTTTCAGGCTCAACAAAAGACCTTTCCAACCCCTCAAGCTACAACACTGAATTAAGAATCTATAAATTCAGTCTACCCCAACTTTAATTCCTTCCACCATTATCCCACATCCTTAAGATCCAATCCCACACATATTACTCAGGTTCCTATCTATCTATATAGTGGCAAATCAGGCAATCTTTTGGAACAAGGGTGGGAAACCTTTTTTCTGCCAAGGGCCATTTGGGTATTTATAACATCATTCACAGGACTTACAAAATTATCAACTTAAAAATTAGCCTGCTCTATTTGGTCAAACATTTAATTAACTCACCTCTAATGTGATAGATGGAACTGCTTCTCCTTGGTGAGGCCTTGGCAGAGCCAGACCAAATGATTTCACGGGCAGTATATGGCCCGCAAGCTGGGCATTCCCCAGCCGTTTAGGAAGGTAGCACACCTCCTCATGGGTCACACTTTGCACCTTACCCTCTGGAGTCTGCTGGGACTATCCTAGGAGAGGCCAATTACACATTTTTCAGGGAAATGGAGATTAAGTTCCTCAGGGACGAGGTCTCCAGCTTAACAGGAATCTGACCATATGCCCTGAATGCAATTTTCAGGATCCCATTCCTTACCAATCAATGCTTTCACTTTCAAATTGGGAATTCAATTTGTACTTTTAGGGCAGACACAGAAACTCCTTTATGTAGAAACTGAATGGGGTATTTAAAACCCTGAGCTCATCATTTTGCTTTGTAATGTTTTAACTTGGCTGAATCACATTCCCCAGAATTTCCTCTCCTGCTTGTTTCTGGTTTGGGTGGACCACGAGAGAGACTCTTGTGCAGCAGGCTGAGGACGACACAAGCAAAAGGGCACCTCTGTAACATGCATCCTCTGATCTTCCCACCCACCTCACTGATTCGAGGCATGGTTAGGTCTGCACCGGCTGCAGCAACTACTTGTACCTTCCCTTCCCTGAGCTCCTCTGGCCCCTGGACCAAGTGTGTGTGGTTAGCTCCATGACAAGGGCCCAGCCCTTGTAGGTCGCCCACTCAACCAAGGTCACAGACAACAAAACTGACATAGCTTTCAATCTGGCCTGCTGTGACCTACAGCTTGTTCATGTTCTCTTTTCCACTACATATGCATCTTCTGTTCCCAAATGCCTGCCCTGTGAACTTCAAAGTCCAGCATCAAGCACGCAGATAACAGCCTTACTGTCTATAAGCTATACTGTCTATAAGCTGCTCCATCAGCTCCATGTTAACTCTGATCCCTAATAACCACTGATTGAGAGACCTCTGTACAGCAGACCACCTTCCCTTGGACAATTCTAGTTACTGTCCAGGGGGTTTGAGCACTTACAACCCAGGCACTGAGCAAAATACTAGAAAATAATTATGGGCAAAAACAGGAAGAGTCTCTGCTTTCATTAAGCTCAGCCTTTTTGGGAAAATGAACACTCATTAATTTATGTAAACTATTGTAAATGTGATAAGCACCAGGGAGAACAGCAACGTCTCTAATAGGAGGACTTGACTTCTTCCTATTAGAAGTCAAGAAAAACTTCAGAAATTGGATGGTTGTTATAGCGGGTATGAGGGCTTCCATAACTATTGTCTCTACCTTTACTGAACTGCCGGAAGCCATTCCATCCTTGCTGCTTGACACAGTCCTTCAAGAAGGAGACATCTGCACAGCAAATGCTCCAAGGGACTTGGTGTATGGTATATCCCTCTTGATATGCTTGTTCCCCTTCCTGACGCTCTGTGTCCTTACCCGAGTCACTTCACCAGAAAAGGGTTTTGCCCTGGTTGGAAACTTTTCCCTAGCAGGGGAGTCAGATACAACTGGAAAAGACAATAATCCAGTAAAAGGCCCAAGTATTACAAAGATATTATGTGGCGCCTGTAAGGGACTTAGGCTGTCAGCAGAAGAGTTAGGGCTTGTTAGGCCCACTACCCCGGGGACCTTCCCACCAGGGAACAGGCCTGGGTTGGGGACCCTGCTGACTCAGCGGCACAGGGCAATCCACAGGGAGTCCACCAGTGAGTTCCCATCAAGGAATGTATTACTGGGGGATGTTTATATTAATGGAAAACTCTGGGAATCCCCACAAGGAAAGAGCAGTCTAGGAAAGAGATTATTTCAATCTACACCCGAACCCTTATCATACACAGAATATTACAATGAGGAGGGACTGCTGCAGGGAATTAAACGGAGAGACCAAGGCTAGGTGCCAGACAGGCGGTCAATCACCATACCTAAAAACAATCACACGCAAGCTACATAATCCTTACTTAGGACTTGCATAACCTTCACATAAGAAAAGCTGGCTTAGTTATTCTTTTAGCTATGTGGTAGAGCAATAAAATAGTAACTTCAGAATATAAATAACAAACTAGAGATTAACCTGTAGAATAGCCTATAGAAATATAAACAATAGATTAAGACTCAAATTAACATACCTAAACAGATGTAAATTCTTTAGCAAAGGTCAGATAAGAAGGTATATTCAGCCTGGCCAGGCGTGGCTCAGCGGTTGAGCCCTAACCGAGGATCCGGGCGATCGGGGTTTGATTCCCAGTCAGGGCACCTGCCCAGGTAGCAGGCTGGATCCCCAATAGGGGGTATGCAGGAGGCAGCCAATCCATGACTCTCTCATCATGGATGTTTCTATCTTTCTATCCCTCTCCTTTCCTATGAAATGAATAGATATATTTAAAAAAAAAAAAAAAAAAAAAAAAAGAAGGTATATTCATTAACTGAAAGGCCAAAACAGAAACCGGAACAAAGCATGATGTCATGTTGTCTAACCAGCAATAGAATCAAATAGTATAAATACAGTTATAACAAGGCAAGAAAACAGAGAAACTGATTGTCCTGATGCTCTGAACGCTGTCTCTGTGTCCTTCATTCTTCGCCGATGCCGCCCACACCTTTGGGGACCCCTGGACCGCTGGGGCTGGACCCCAGCACTGAACAAAAAATACAAACTCACACAAAAAATTTCATGAAAAAGCAATGTTTGAAACAAGCTCTGAAGACTAGAAATAACAAAACGGAGAGAAAAGCATTCCAGGCAGAGGAAAAGAACAAGTGCCACACTCCCTGGTGGAGGAGACGGTGGGCACAGGGATTGGCAGAAGGATCAGCATGGCTAGGCTAGAAAAGCAAGGGGAGATGTAGTACACATGAGGCAGAAGTCCCAAAGGATGAACTTGAGGCCATGTGATGTAGTTCCAACCTTAAAGCAATAGGAAGCCACTGAGAGTTTTAAGTAAAAGGGTGACATAATCAGATCTGCCTTTTTAAAATTTAATTTTGGACACTACCAGAATTACAAACATAGTGATTGATCTTTTACCCAAAAATCTCACTATCTTAAAGCTATTCCTGCACAAATACAAAACAATACAGCTACAAAGTATTCACTGAAGCAATATTTATAACAGCAATAGAATATAAACAACCCAAGTGTTCATCATTAGGAGACAAACTGCAAGAACAAAAGAACGAAAAAGAGCTAGTACAAAGTGATCTCCAGAATATATTAAGTAAAAATGAAGAAACAAAACAGTGTACACAGAGTTCTCTACTTTAAGAAAGTAAGAGAAATAAAAATACATGTGTGAGCTTGTATTTGCAAAAATGAAACACTGGAAGAATAAACCAGAAATTAATAAAAATGAGACAGGAGGGGACTAGGTACAAAGGACAGGAATGGGAGACTATAAACATACCTTTGTAATATAGCTTTAACTTCTGAACCACATAAATGTTTTACATATTTAAAAAAATACATAAACTAAAACAATCCTTAAGCTAAGGATTTCATGCAAATACCAAACTAATAATCAAATTGGTAACATAATCAGAGGGAAAATACTTTTAAATGATTTTGTAATTCAGAATGTCAACTGTACATTCTTATGTGGATAAATTTTAAGAATAACTGTAATAAAACACAAACTTACAATCATTTTATTATTAGTGTTTTCAAACTACTATATTTATTTTGTAGGAAAAAGTAACTAATGTTGCTAAAAATGCAAATTTTCAATGGTATGAAATAGAAATATCCATACAAAATCAAAATTTATGTATCCCAAGCCTGTCCAGTGAAAACAGGGGCATCCCAGTAGCAACCGGGGTACACAGCATCAGGTTCTGGTATCTAAATTCCACTCCAGATAAAAGAGGTTAAATGAATCAGCTGGTAGCTCAGTGTTTCTGGCTGTGCTGGGTTTATTTGTGAGACTGATGTAACAATAAGTGAAATCTTCCCCTCTGGGGAGAAAAAAAAAGAAAAAGAACCAGCTGACAGGTACTGGGCAGAAAAAACACAAAATGTACCTCAGACACCTTGTGTCAGGGAGCAAGAAATGGTTCAAAGGTTAATGGGGTTGCATCCAAGGAAAGAAAACTACCTTGAAAGGACAATAGCACAACCAAGGTAAGAGAAGCTGAAGAAAAAGAGTGATGACTACCTGATTAAACGCACTGAACACACAAAGCACCATGTGCCACAGTAATACAAGAGAGAAAAAGCAAAACCACCAACTAACCCATACACAGTAAAAAGGACATTGTTATCACTTCTGTCAGGATCTACAACTCAAGCTAGGAATACTAATTCAGATACATCATGAATTAATATAGAGAGATACATACATCATATATACATGTCTCCAGCATATAGATCATTTACAAATATATGGACCATTTGCAGACAGGTCCAAAAATTAAACCAAGGTTATAAGGATATAACTATAAGCAGAAAGTGATCAACTTAACCACAAATATAACCTAAGTTTTAAATAAAAAGTTGTTTTGCCTTTTAAAGACATTGCTACAACCTGAAAACATCTAAAACAGAATAAAAAAATGCCTTACTAGTCTTTTCATTCACTCTCTCAACACTTGGATAAAATCATACCCATATTTTATCCAACATCTGGATAAATACCACAAAAAGTCAACACATTTGACATTCTCGTGACTCCAGACCAATTCCTCCTGCCTCAAATGACTTCATCTGCCTTCCCCAACAGGCCAGGCTCAGGAGTTCAGAGACCCTACACTGGCAGAGTCCTCCAATCCACCTTCACCCTAGATGCAAATCTAGGATGGTCTCAAAACACTTTCTTCACGCCTCTGCTCCTGCTATCCCTCCATCTAGACTTCCATCCTCTCCAGCTGCAGTCTGCTGGAGCATCACCTTCTCTTCCCAGATCCCCTCTGCACAGAATTTCCTCATTATATACATGTGTATCTTCCTTACAGATGTTATGCCCATAATATGACTCATTCTAGGAAAGACTTATGGCAATTTTTGGACCATAAAATAAGCACCCAATAAAGATTTAATTAAAAATTAAACTGAATACTGGGCACAACTAAGAACCTGTTTACTTCAACATGAAAAAAATTATGTTAATAACTACAGCAAAGTTCAAAAGAAGAGCCTGGCCAGTGTGGCTTAGGAGGTTGAGTATCACCTCAGTATGGAAGGGTCGCCAGTTCGATTCTCAGTCAGGGTATATGCCTGGGTTTCAGTTCGGACCCTGGTCGGGGTGTGGGTGCTTACAGAAGGCAACCAATCAATGTTTCTCACATTGTTGTTTCTTTCTCTCTTTATCCCTCTCCCTTCCTCTCTCTAAAATCAATAAAAACGTTTTTAAAAAAATAAACATAAAATAAAAAATAAAAGTTCAAAAGAAGGGGAAGGAAATTAACAATGTTTGGCATCAGCTGCTTTTTTTCAGGAATTGTACTGGGAACTCTACAGTCTATTTAATTAAATTTTCATAATAGCTTTATATGATAGGTTTCATCAGTTTACAGATGAGGAACCGAAGTTTAAAAAGGAAAGGTAAGCCCTTGCTGGGTAGCTCAGTTGATTAGAGCGATACGCAAAGGTTGGGAGTTCGATCCCCAGTCAGGGCATATACAAGCACTCAATGAACACATAAATAAGTAGAACAAACTGACGTCTGTCTTTCTCTCTTTAAAGTCAATAAGTTAAAAAAAAAAAAAAAAAGTGATGAACCAGCTATGTGGCTTTGGACCAGTGGGGGCTGGATTTCAACCCTACTCTTCTGAGTTTAAAGGCCATTCTATCTCCATGTCCAACTCCAAAGCTCATCTTCTTTTCACAATACCATAATGTCTTCCAAAATGAACAAAATACTTGGACAAAATAGTTGATTCCCCTCTTCCAATTTATTTTTATTCAAGGAGAGGAGAAAGAAAACACATTTAATAAATATAAGGAAGTATTTACATGGATATATATTAACTCCTCTTTCTCAGCAGTTAATTAAGATCCTAACAGCTAAGCTAAAGAAATGCCCAACAGCATTATTTTTAACCTCTAAATAATCCACATTAGTAACTTCAGAAACAATGGAATCTTTTTGATGTATTTCTAACATATCAGGGGGGGAAAATGTTAACAATTAAGGTAGGCAGCCAGAAGTTTTAACTGTGCAATCAGGTAAGTCATCGAGTAGTGAAAACACTGTTTCTTTCAGTTAAGACTTCAAATTATAACTCTCATAATTTCTCATCAATACAGCAAGAGCCAAATCTGATGCAAAGGCACACACAAATGACATAAACTTCCCAGTTCACAATTAAAGGAGAGGTAACATTATCTAAGATACACTGTAAGGAGCCCCCAAAACCAACATTACCTAGATTTCATGGGTGTTAATAGGTATTACACTGCAATCAAAACAAAAAGATATCTGGGGCCAAATATAGTAAACACTACTGCACTATTTCTCACAGCCCAAATGTGAAAATGTGAATTGTGAGCCTAGGAGAGAAGGAAAGGAATAGTTTGTTTCCCAAACTTAGGTGACTACGGAATATGTTGTCTATCCTGTAACATCTCTTAGAACTACAGATGCTCCTAGACTTACAATGGAGTTATATCCCAATGAACCCACTGTTAATTTGAAAATATCATAAATTGAAAATGCATTTAACACATCTAATCCACCAAACATCATAGCTTAGCCTAGCCACGTGATATGTGGTCGGAACACTTACATTAGCCTTCAGTAGGCCAATTATCTTGAGCTTCATCTCAAGAGTAAATTGCCTTCCTCTTTCTCACCAGAAAAGGGACACACAGATGGCAGTTTTGTAGACATGATGGAATGCAAAAACTCAAAACAATGTCCCGAAAACACTGCCAACACAGTTCACTGTAAAGTACTGGTTGTGATCACGTGCCTGACTGGGAGCTGCGGCTCACTGCCCAGCAACAGGAGAGTGTACTGTACAGCACATCACTAGCCCGGAGCAAGTCGCAAATCAAAATTCAAAATTCGAAGTCCGGTTCCCACTGAACACACATTGCTTCAACATCATTGTAAAGTCAAAAAATCATAAACTGGGAACTGTCTGTAGTGTCACAAAGAATTCACCTTAAGTAGCACTGCTTCAGATATTCCAAAACTAAAACTGTTTTCTGAATTGGTAATTAAAGGTACAGTTAGAAACAGTGCTAGCAAAATTCCTGGAATCATCAAAAGTCTTTTTAAAAAACAGAGATAACCAAAGACGCCTTTTCCTTATCCATTTCACAGCAACTATTTATTTCCCTACTCAAAAGATTAGGAACAAAGAAGTTCTCTTTTATTCCTCACTTGAAACTGACGCCTACTACTGATAATTTTGACACACATTGTACAACCTTTACATATATTATCAGTCTGATAATAAACGTTCTGTAAATTAGTAGCTTCTACAATTTTTTGGTGTTTGCCCATTAATTAAGGCTGGGGGAAGGGAGTTGGGAGAAGTTTCATTTCACTTGAGCCCCATCTGACATTTCACAATCGAAAGTTCACAACCTCATTATGTCCTACTATACATCCTCAAGTACAGGTTTAATTTTCACTTCCTAACAAAGCTATGTAGAAAGCAAGTACTGTATTCTATCTTTCTGACTGCAAAGATCCTTCCAGAAAATTTCAACAGAAGTTATATACGTATTCCCATTTTTTGTAGGTATGACGTCTACTGCAGGTCACGTTACACAGCGTAATCCTTGAAACAGTTACATGGATCTCGAGCTGCTCTGTGCTGTAGAACTGAGAACCAAACAGTCCGCACTTGACACTTGAACATGCAGGAAAAAATCCTCTCCAAAACCTGGAACCCCAACCCACAAATCAAAGAAAGCAAATATACATAAAACAACTGCGTAAACAGATTTGAGGTGCCTATTTCGAGGCATATACTGCGGAGATCGTCACTAAAACCCGGTCTAGTTATGGCGAGGGTCGCACCCCCCGTGGAGACGCAGGCAGAACCGAACCCAAGACACTGCGCAGTTTTCCGCGTCGTGCAATTCATCTCCACAAACGCTGCGGAATGCGCTCAAGGTCATCGTGAGAAAAAGTGTTGGTGTGCGCGGGGGCACCGACCTCGACGCCCTCCCGCCCCGCGCCAGCCGCCTGCGCGCAGGGCGCCGCGCGGAAAATGGGGCGGCGGGGTCGCGAGAAGCCGCCTTCTCCGCCAGGCCCACCGTGGAAGGCTGAGGGCAGCGCCAGGCCGCAGGGCACCACCCGCACACCCCCTCCCCACCCTGGGGTCCCAGCAGGGCCGGTGCGTCGCAAAGGATTCCGCGCAGCCTCGCCCGGGCTCCGCGGACCCACCCCCTCCCCTCCCCTCCCCTCCCTGCCCCTCCTCTCCCCTCCCCTTCCCTCCCCACATCCTTCCCTCCCCCACATCCCCCCGCCCCCCAGGACCCCGGAGACTCGTACCTTCCCCCTCCCTACAGCCCCTCCCCCGCCTGGAGGGGTCCCCTTCCCCCGGCCCGGCCCCGGCCCAGCCCGCATTATGCAACTCACCCCCCCGCCCCCGACCGCACCCGCTGCATCGCCCCCCCTCGCAAGGCCGCGCAGCCCGCCCCGGGCTGCTGCGTCCAGAACAAAGCGCGCGGTGCGGCCGGGCCAGGGGCGGCGGCCATGTTGGCGGGGGCGGTGAACAAAGGCGAACGGCCGGAGGCCCCCGCCCGCGGCCCAGCCGGCAGGGGGCGCTGTGCAGGCGCCGCTCGCCGCCCGGACAATGCGCCGTGGCCCGCCGCTCCCCGGGCGCAGCCGCCCCTCAACGAGCCCGCCGCGCCCCCCCCTCGCGACGCCCGCTCCCTTGCGGCACACGGGCCTCACCTGTCGGCCACTGAGGCCGTTGTCCTCAGCCCGCGGGCACCGCCGTCCCGCGCCGTGCTCCCGCCCGGGCCCGACCGAGCCAGACGGCGCCGCCCCGCCCCCGCTCCTTCGCCGCCGCCGCCGCCGCCGCCGCCGCCCGCCCTCGGCCGCACGGCGCACGCGCACTGCGCCCGCCGACTGCGCCGGCCGCGGCGCCCGGCCTCGGCCCGACGGGCCACACTGCGCAGGCGCCGCCAGCAGTGGGCGGGGCCTGGAGCTGCTCACCTGGTGGCAGGAGGGCGGACGCGGCGGAGCACCGCGGGGCCCGGCGGGAGGGCGGGGCCCGGCCGGCTGGAGGTGCGGCCCCGAGGTGCGGCTGAGCGGAGCTAGCGCTGCTCACCTGGCGGCGGCCGCGGGGCCTGAGGTGACCGGACTGGGTCTGGCGGGGCGTGAGCCAGGCGATGGTGCGAGGCCACTGGGCCCCAGGTGCGTGCGGGGAAGGGGCGGTCTTCGAGGCGGGGAGCCCTGAGAGCCCCGGCGGGCGCTGCTGTCGCCGGGAGTAAGGCTTCCAGGGAAGTTTCGTTTTCGCTCAGTAGGAGGCTTTTAACGGAATTGCCGGATCTCCTAGTCCTCGGCTTAAAGCAGCAAGTCGTCCTGCGGCGCGCACGCTGCCGGTGGAAGGAGGCCGGACACCGTGGCACCTGAGCGTCCTCCGGCGGAGCCTTAACCCCCGTGGGCCGCTCCCTTCCCGCGCGGACCCGCCGCCGCCCCGCGCTCCGCCGCCGCGACCGGCCTCGGCCGCTCACTTGCCCACCTGGGGAGTTGGGAATGAGGGAGGCCCCTGCGGGACCTGCTGTCCCCGGCCCCGCCCCGCCCCGCAGCGCCCGGGAGTACTCGCCCGTCTCTCCTGCCATCAGGAGCCAGGCGTGCCCACGGCCACTGGGGAATTTGTTTGACTTTATTTCACCCAAGGCGCCCTTTAAACCTTAGGGTGGGTGTTTGCAGGAGGAGGAGGGGGAGGAAGAAACAGTTTTGACTCCTACGGAGCTGAGTGCGGGACCTGGAGGGTGAATCCCGGGTATGAAGCTTGCGCTGCCCGGCGCTCTCGGCTCTCCCGCACAATCACACCCCCTCGGCGCTCTCCGCTCCCTCCTCCTCGGCTCTCCCGCACAATCACACCCCCTCGGCGCTCTCCGCTCCCTCCTCCTCGGCTCTCCCGCACAATCACACCCCTCGGCGCTCTCCGCTCCCTCCTCCTCGGCTCTCCCGCACAATCACACCCCCTCGGCGCTCTCCGCTCCCTCCTCCTCGGCTCTCCCGCACAATCACCCCCCCCCCCCGGCGCTCTCCGCTCCCTCCTCCTCGGCTCTCCCGCACAATCACACCCCCCCGGCGCTCTCTGCTCTCTCCTCCTTGGCTCTCCCGCACAATCACACCCCCTCGGCGCTCTCCGCTCCCTCCTCCTTGGCTCTCCCGCACAATCACACCCCCTCGGCGCTCTCCGCTCCCTCCTCCTTGGCTCTCCCGCACAATCACACCCCCTCGGCGCTCTCCGCTCCCTCCTCCTTGGCTCTCCCGCACAATCACACCCCCTCGGCGCTCTCCGCTCCCTCCTCCTTGGCTCTCCCGCACAATCACACCCCCTCGGCGCTCTCCGCTCCCTCCTCCTCGGCTCTCCCGCACAATCACACCCCCTCGGCGCGCTCTCCTCCCCCCAGCCCCCACTGGCCGTGTCCTCCAGCCAGTCCCAGAGCTGACATGATTCCTCGAGTGCAAAAGTACAGCCAGCCGCCTCGTGATAAACTGCCTCCTCGAGTGTTGTCAGGGTAAATGACAGGACGTATTGGAAAGCACTCTGTATACTCTAACCTTCAGCACATTTGTTAGTTAGCAGTGCTCTTGGGATTTCCCTGGCACCTTTTCTTTCAAATAAGATTGCAAGGTGCCTGCTCTAACAAAGTGCTCATCTCAGATGACGCATTGGCATGCGCAGGAAGTTCACAGGCCAACTAGAGGACCAATTTACTTATAAAAGCGAATCTCCTACTTAACAGGAAGTGTTGGGAAATTGTTACTTTCGTTTGTGTTTAGTGTTGATGGCCCAGACAGTAGTGAAGCATTTCGCAAACAAGGAATGGTGCCAAGGAGTCGGCTGGTTGGAACACTTAAGTGGCTCCCTTGGTTTTTCCACCTCTCCAGATAATACATTTTCAAGGGGGGTGTTTGACAGCATCACTGGCCTCTTCCCACTTACATGCCAGTAGTACACCCACTCGCCCAACAGTATCACAACCAAAAATGTCCAAAGCCAAATATGCCCCCCAACCCCTGGTTTATTTTTTTAAAATATATATCTTTATTGATTTCAGGGAGGGGGGGGAGAGAGAGAAACATCAGTGATGAGAGAGAGTCATTGATCCGCTGCCTCCTGCACGCCCCTAACTGGGGATCAAGCCCGCAACCCGGGCATGTGCCCTGAGCAGGAATCGAACCAGGATCTCCTGGATCCCAGGTGGATGCTCAACAGCTGAGCCAGGCTGGCTGGGCCAACCCCTGGCTTAAATGTTGCTTCTATACTGGTAACTGGAGCTATCAAGGCCAGGGAACTCAGCCAGCCCTTTGAAAGGGCCACACTCTCCAGGAGGCAACTACCATTCCTGCTAGAAGTATCCCAGCTGCCCTCTGAAGACTTACTTATTAGCATGCTGAATGTCAAAAGTGGTTTTTGTTTGTTTTTTTTTAATTAAATTTATTGGGGTGACAATGGTAAATGTGAACATATAGGTTTCAGGTGTGGGTTTCTATGTTACAAGATCTGTATATTGCTCTGTGTGCCCACCACCCAAACTCATCTTCTCCCATGACCATATATTAAGACTCCCTTTACCCCCCACCCCCTCTCCTCTGGCAACCACCACACTGCTATTTGTGTCCACAAGTTTCAGTTTTATATCCCACATGAGTGAAATCACATGGTTCTTAGCGTTTCCTGACTGATTTCACTTAGCATGATATTCTCAAGGTCTATCCATGTCGTTGCAAATGACAGTATTTCATCCTTTCTTAAGGCTGAGTAGTATCCATTGTGTGCATGTCCCACATCTTCTTTATCCAGTCCTCTATCTCAGGACACTTGGGTTGTCTCTGTATCTTTGCCACCGTGAATAATGCTGCAGTGAACATAGGGGTGCATACATCTAGATGAATACATGTTTTCAAGTTTTTCAGGTCTATACCCAGGAGAGGGATTGCTGGGTCGTATGGTAGCTCCTTAATTTTTTGAGGAATCACCAGACTGCTCTCCATAGTGGTTGTAGTAGTCTATATTCCCACCAGCAGTGAGTGAGGGTCCCTTCTCTCCACAACCTCTCCAACACATTACCTGCCTTGTTGACAGTAGCCACTCTAACAGGTGTGAGGTGGTATCATGTAGTTTTGATCTGCATTTCCCTAATTGCTAGTGAGGTTGGACATCTTTTCATATATCTATTGGCTGTTCATATGTCTTCTTGGGAGAGGTGTCTGTTCAGGTCCTCTGCCCACTTTTTGATTAGGTTGGTTGGTTGGTGTTGAGTTTTATGAGTTCTTTATTATTTTGGAAATTAAACCTTTGTTGGAGCTACTGTTTGCAAATATCACCTCCCATCTGGTTGGCTGCCTCTTTGCTTTGTTGTCAGTTTTTTTTGCTGTGCAGAATTTTTTTAGTTTGCTACAGTCCCATTCACTTATTTTTGCCTTTACTTCCCCTGCCTTTGGGTCAAGTTCATAAAATGTTCTTTATGACCAGGACCCATAAGTTTGGTACCTATGTTTTCTTCTATGTATCTTATTGTGTCAGATCTCGCATTTTAGATCTTTGATCCATTTTGAGTTAATTCTTGTACATGGGGACAAACTGTAATCCAGTTTCATTCTTTTGCATGTGGCTTTCCAGTTTTCCCAGCACCATGTATTGAAGAGACTATCTGTAGTCCATTGTGTGTTTCTGGCTCCTTTGTTGAGAATTTTCTGCCCACATACATGTGGTTTTATATCTGGGCTCTCTATTCTGTTCCGCTGATCTGTGTGTTTGTTTCTCTGCCAATACCATACTGTTTTGATTATTACAGTTCTGTAGTATAATTTGAAGTCAGGTAGCATGATACCTCCAGCTTCCTTCGTTTTTCTCAGGATTGCTTTGGCTATTCTGGGTCTTTTGTGGTTCCATACAAATCTGGTGATTTCTTGTTCTGTTTCTTTAAAAAATGACATTGGTATTTTGATGGGGATGCATTAAATCTGTATATTGCTTTGGGTAATGTGGCCATTTTAACTATGTTGATTCCTCCAATCCATGAACACAGGATACTTTTCCATTTTGTTCTTTTTCAATCTCTTTTAATAATGCTTTGTAATTTTCAGCATATAGGTTTTTCACATTCTTGGTTAAGTTTATTCCTAGGTATTTTATTCTTTTGGTAGCAATTGCAAAAGGAATTGTTTTTTCATTTCTTTTTCTGAAGTTTTGTTGTTACTATACAGGAAGGCAATTGATTTTTGTACATTGATTTTCTATCCTGCAACTTTACTGTATTTGTTTATTGTTTCTAATAGTTTTTTGGTAGCGTCTTTAGGGTTTTCTATATACAGAATCATGTCATCTGTAAAAAGTGACAGTTTTACTTCTTCCTTCCCCATTTGGATGCCTTTTATTTCTTTCTGTTTCCTTATGGCTCTGGCCAGGACTTCCAGAACTATATTGAATAAGAGTGGTGAGAGTGGACGTCCTGGTCCTGACCTGATCTTAGAGAAAAAGCTTTCAGTATTTCACCGTTGAGCATGATATTAGCTGAGGGTTTATCATATGTGGCCTTTATTATATTAAGATACTTTCCTTCTATTCCTGTTTTATTGAGTGATTTAATCATAAATGGATGTTGTATCTTATCAAATGCTTTTTCTGCATCTATTGGTAAGATCATATGATTTCTACCCTTTCTTTTGTTAACATGTATCACATTGATTTACATATGTTAAACCATCCTTGTGCCCCAGGAATAAACCCCATTTGATCGTGGTGTATTAAAAAATGGGTTTTTACATCACCTATGTATATCTGGCCCCCCCAAAAAATATATTTAAAATAAATCTAGTCATGGGGGGAGAATCAGACAAATCCAGATTGAGAGACATTTTGCAAAATAGTTCCACCAGACTCTTCAAAAAGTCAATATCAAGGAAAACACAAAAGTCAATGAATCTCTCCATAGGAGACCACCAGCAAATCATCCCATAACCCTTGGTCCTACACCAGGTTGAAGGAAAGAAGCTATGAAGGAGATGTGGGACAACTGGAGAACTTTGTATGATGACTGTATATTAGACAGTATTATTGAATCATTAAATCTTTCAGTGTTATGGCTGTTTATGAGAATGCCTTGTTATTAGGAGAAGTGTAACCTGAATTATTTAGAGTAGAGTAGAGTTCTCATGGCTGCAACTTTCAAATGGCTCAGAGACATTTGTTTTGTACAGACATAAAGCAAATACTGCAAAATGTTAACTGGATCTAGGTGGTGGGCATATGTGTGTTCACTGAGCAATTTTTTACAACTTTTCTGAAAAACTAATTTTTTTCAAAATAACTTGTAAAAGTGGAATCCAAGTTATTTTTTAATTTCTAGGGTGCTAAGTAAGCCACGTTGCTCAGCTTCCCAAGCTGCCCCTGCTTTCTTCCAACTTCCTAACCAAGCATTTTCAGAAACAAATATGTAGTTAATTTCTTTAGTTTCTTAGCCACATTAGGTCAAAGAACCTACCACTATTTTCCTCCTGCAGGAATTTGATTGCTGGCAAATATAAATTGGCATGATAAAAGTTTACCTATAGTGCTTGCTTCATCAGCACATACACTAAAACTGGAGTGATACAGAGAAGATTAGCATGGCCCCTGTGCAAGGATGGCATGCAAATTCATGAAGCATTCCATATTTTTTATGAAAAAATGCTCAACATCGCCAACCTTCAGAGAGATGCAAATTAAAACCACTATAAGGTACCACTTCACACCTGTAAGAATGGCTCCATCAACAAATGACAAGTGCTGGCGAGGGTATGGAGAAAGGGGAACCCTGGTACACTGCTGGTGGGAATGCAGCCACTATGGAAAACAGTATGGAGAGTCCTCAAAAAATTAAAAATGGAACTGCCTTTTGACCCAGTGATCCCACTTGTAGGAATATATCCAAAGAACCCTGAAACACTACTCAGAAAGAATATATGCACCTCTATGTTCATAGCAGCACAGTTTACAACAGCTACAATATGGAAACAGTCCAAGTGCCCGTCAGTAGATGAGTGGATAAAAAAGCTAAGGGACATTTACACCATGGAATACTATGCAGCTGTAAAGAAGGATCTTGTACCCTTTGGGACAGTATGGATGGACCTGGAGAATATTATGCTAAGCAAAATAAGCCAGGCAGAGAAAGACAAACATCCCAGAATCTCACTTATATGTGGAATCTAAAGAACTTAATAAACTGATGAACAAAACAGTTTCAGTGACATGGAAGCATGGATCAGACTGACGAATCTCAGAGGGAAGTTGGGAGTGGGTGGATGGGGAGAGATTAACCAAAGAACTTATATGCATAACCCAAGGACACAAACAATAGTGTGGTGAGGGACTGGGGAGGGGGGTTGGTGCTGGGTGGAAGGGGTCAATGGGAAGAAAACCGGGCATCTGTAATATTTTGAACAATTAAAAAAAATTCTCGGCCCAGTATAATCTCTGTGATGTCTGGGGATAAAAGCTCTACCAACACCAAAAAAAAGTGTCTCCTTTATTTTTTACTTTATTATTATTTTTTAAATCCTCACCCTAGGATATTTCCATTGCTTTTCAGAGAGAGTGGAAGGGGGAGAGAGAGAAACATCGATATGAGAGACACACATCATTTGGTTGCCTCTGGGAATCAAGCCTGCAACCGAGGTACGTAAGCCTTGGCTGGAATCGAACCCAGGGTGATTCAGTCTGCAGGCTGACGCTCCAACCACTGAGCCAAACCGGCCAGCGCGGGCCTATGTCTCTTTTAATGCTGAGTCCTGGCTTCCAACTTGGGGATACAGGAATTTCTGTCCCAGAGATGAATACATTTGTTAACCCCAAAATAAAAGGCCAAAGTGAGAGGCAACAAGCATTTACTTGAGATCCAAAAAGTTAGCTATTGGGGAAGCACTGATTTAGGCAGAAACCCAAATAGTGTTCCGATTAAGAGGTGCAGGCAAAGGGCGGGGGGGTTGAGAAACGGAAAGGGAGCAATAACATCAGTGAAGGGGAACAATTACATTAATAGAAGGAAGGAATTTCTGTAACTGCAGATAAGCTAGCAAAGTGATGCAAAGGTTATTTTTGCCTTGTTTTAATATTCCAAAGGTTTGAGGCACAAGACTGAAGGCAGATCCTCTGGATTGGCAGCTCAAACTCCATTTTAAAGTGCCTCCATTATTTTTTTTACATATTTATGATGTGGGAGTGGGGCAGACTTAGACCCACATTGAACCTCAGAATATGTACCCCACTGACATTGATGTGATACTTGGAAACCGACCAGTTTCAAATTAGTTATATTTATTAAAGAATTGTTCAGTTATTCAACATAGCAAAAGTATTCAGTCTTCAATATACAGACCTCACACACAGTGATAATCCTTTGTATTAGCTTAACCGCCAGGTGGGTGAGCTTGGTGGGCCGCCCGTCACCCTGTAGATAAGGGTGCCCTTACCTCAGTGGTTGCATGGGTCATCCCCCAGTTGATCCTGTGGGCGAAAAGGGGCCACATACTAAAACTGACAGGCTCAGGGGAGGCTGCATGGCTGCTTTACAAACTCAGACCCAAAGTAACCACATAGGATGGTCTAAAATGAAAACATTTTAGCCAAAGCAGTTCGAGGTGGGTGGTTATGTGCTAAGGCAGTATTTTTCCCTAACAAAAGTCAGTCTTTACCTTAATTGAGCCTGTCAATTGTCTTTGCATCCAGGATAACACACCTTTGGAATATCAAAGTAATTTTCTTCTAGACCCCTCAAAACAGGCACCCTCTGCAAGACCACAAATCCCCTCGTTACTGCTACTGTGTGGCTGACCGTTACCTGTCCTGTAGTCACCTGTGTAAAAGAAGCGTGTGTCTGTCATTTTACTCTATCCCATCACAGAGGTTCCCCTCCCCTCCACGGCGTTGCTTTCTCTCGCCTCCCGAATCTGTCACCAATGGATTTCTTGTAGCCCACTTACATCTTCTAATTTGATTGTAACATATAAAATAAGGTGCATAACTGCCATTCTTGGAAGCATTTTCCCCTTCCCTTGAGGTTTTGCTTCCCGACAACTGTCGTCAGTTTGGCTCAAATAAACTTATAAAAATTCTCTATAGGTCTGAACGTTTGTTTCTTATGTTGAAGGTCCTATGGCCTAACCCCAGGCAGTGGGGGCAAACCATTGAACTGGGAGTGCTCAGGGTTCTTACACATGGAACACTTTGGCCTGAAGCATGTAACCCTCGTTTTTAATCTAACTGCCAACCCTGTTCTATAACCCTGAACAGTTATAAGCTAGGAAATAGCCAACCGTAACGGGTAAACAATGCTTGCTTTGGCTTCTGTACATTGCTTCGCTAGGCTCCCACCCCTCTCCATGCCAACCAGGATGCAGTTTTTGTCTTTATATTCCATCTGTGGAGACTGTTTGGCGCTGCGAGTCTGTTAAGGTCATGAGCCCACTCGCAGCTGCCGGCTAATAAATTCCGAACGATCAGTTTGGTCTCGGTGTGAATTAGTCTCGCGAAAGTAGGGTATAACAGGCCCTCGTGGTTGGGGCTCATGCTTGTGTGGGGGAGGAATAAACTTTCCTCTACCTTCAAGGGTCTTCTGGCTGGCCTAATATCAAATACACATGGGACAGATTAGCACATATATATGGGAACCCCACATACATGAGAGATTCAGAGATCCCACATGCAGAAGAGTTTCAGAGATAGAAGAGGGGATTGCAATATGTAAGGAATTCTGTGCCCTGGCTGGGTGGCTCAGTTAATTAGAGGATATTGTCCCATACACCAAGAAAGGTTGCAAGTTCAACCCCTGGTCGGGGTGCGTATGGGAGGCAACCAATCCATGTTTCTCTCTCATATCAATGTTTCTCCCTCTCTTTCTCCCTTCCTCTCTAAAAATCGATTTAAAGAAAGAAAGAATTCTGAGCTGGGGATGAGGTAATGCACCTTGGGGGCTTTCAAAGGTCATTGTAGGGTGATAAGAGCAGATGTTTAGTAGATAAAAGTTTTCCCTGTCACACAGTGGGTCAAAAAGCTTCCTGCGGATAGTTTCTTATTATGGGCAAGGCCACTAATGCAAGTTCTTCTAGAGTTAAAGGGAGGAACAGAAGTTTCTCTTAAGCTGGAGCTAAAATTGCCTTTATCTCAAAACAATCTACCACAGAGGCACATCTTGGGGTGACTCATTCTGAACCCCCATACTGGCTCTCCCTCTCCCACCCATGGCTCCAGGGTTGTGGCTACACTGATTAGGCAGCCCTAACTGGGAGCCCTGAGAAGACGGTGGGCCCACTAGGACAGAGGCAGATCTCTGGCTAAGAGCCATGTTGATACCCCACCAGAGGAAGGGCAAGGTCCCGAGCACAGGTGACCAGAGCCTCCCTGGGTGGACAGCAGTGGGACCAGAAAGAGGAGAAAGGAGGAAAGAGAGCTGGAGAAGCAGTGAGCTGTGCCTGGAACCCATCCAGGTGTTTCCCCCAAGGGGCTGCAGGAGTAGGAATGGGTGAGAGTGGATTCCCCAAGCCTCTCATCAACCTCCACCACATTATCTCCTCTTATCACCCTCCCAGAGGGCAGACCCGTTCTGCTTTCCCAGCTGTATCTCCACTGCCCAGATTAGAGCCCGAGGAGAGAAGGGGTTCAGTAACAAGTCTACCGAAGACCCTTTTGTGGTCTCTAGATGGCTTCTCCAGGTTCGCTCCACAATTTCAATTCTGAAGTTAATCTTCCAGGGGAAGTAACCTGTTAGGAAAGGCATTTATTGAGAAGGCCAGCCAACCAAGAAGACAGGAAGCATAGGAGCATCCGAAACCTGTCTCAAGGAGTGGCCTGAGGGATCGGGTTATATAGGGAAATGGGATAAACTGAGACTGGGAACAGAACGCAGCTACGTGCAGGCCCCGAGGTCCGCAGGTGTCATCCATTGTTCTTGGTCATCTGGCAATGTCCGATAAGATGATATCTTGGCTCCTGGTTGGGCCAGCCTGACCAATGGATACATTGCTCACAGCTGTGTCACCTCCTTAATTGCTCCGTCTGCGATTAAGGGAGTGCAGGGTGCAAAGGCCTAGGAAAACGAAACTTAATCCCCTGTTCACATGAGTATATGAGTTCCATAATTCATAAGTAATATAATTATAGTTCAGATTAATTCAGGTGCTAAATCTTGGAAAATATAAGTGCCTCTATCAGTGCCAAAGAGGGTCCCTTACCTTTCAGCAAGCCTGTTTCTCAAAACATACTCTCTCTGCACACTCATTTTTGGCTTGATAATTTGCTCTTGGAACCTTAGCAAAATCACAAATTAGAGCACCATACCCCTTCCAGGCTTCTCTCAATCCATTGAAACTTACTGTCTCAGCACCGCAGAGTGGAGAGGACAGGACTAGAAGAGCCTTTCCACTCCCCGTCTCAGCAAATGCCCAGGGACCCACCAGCACAAGGCACTGCACTAGCCTCGGGAGGGGACACGAACAAGAATGTTTACAGGTTGTGGAGGGAATATTACATGGTGCTAGTGAAATGTTTACTGAATGAATGACTCCAAGGGAGAAGCTGCAGAGGCAGAGTTCAACTCTGGCGCTTCCTCCCCTGGCTTACTCCCACCTCCCTCCAGGTCATTTTCTACACAGCAGGCAAATAAATGCTTTTAAATGACACCTCCTCAGAGAAGCCTCCCCTGACCACGTGCACAAGTAGGTTGTCCTCTCTCTGTTTTTTTTTTTAAACTTACATCCTTGTTTATTTTTCTTTGTAGCACTTACCCTCTTTTGTGATTATATACAGTATTGATTTGCTTACTGTGTATTGTCTGTTCCCCACCCCATTTATAAAGTCCAGATGGCAGAGACAAGATCTGTTTTCCTTATCAGTATACTTCCTGAAGGACAGTAAGTGTTTAACAACTATTTATTATAAATGAATGCATGGCTTGTTCTGGGAACCCTAGATAGTGTGAATTCATTAGGACACAGCTTGTGAAGGGCCTCAAATGCCAGGATACTGGGAAATTTAAACTCTCCTTACCAACTCTTACAGGGTTATGTCAGGATCAAAATAAATTTTACGTAGACCTACATACGTGTAAGAAGCTTCACCATCCGTAGGAAACAACTCAAGTTTGTGAGGTTTAAAAAAATAAATACTTTTCCTCCCACTTTCAAAGTTCTTCTGGTTGGGCTAACAATGAAATTAACAGAGACAGATTAACAGGAGAAAATCAAAGTTTAGTACATGCGCATGGGGAGTCACATAAGCATGGACATTCCAAAGAAAGTGAGGCAACATTGGGTGTATAAGACATTTTCGGGTAAAGAAGTGGGGTGAGGATAGTAGATTTCAGAAGTGAGAATGGGTGACTTACAGGTAGTTGAGGAAGAGCAGAACTTATGTGGCCTGAAAATTCTTGCTAGGTGACTCAGAAACAGTGGGACAGGCAGGATCTCGCTAACGGGCTTGCTTGGAGTCTTTCTGAGAGGGTGAAGACTTTTTTTTAACTTTATTTTTCAATTACAGCTCACATTCAGTATTATTTTGCATTAGTTTCAGGCGTAAAGAGTGAAGATGCTTTAGGTGGTGACGCCAAAGCTCCCTTCTGAAGCAGGTTTCTCTCAATCTCTGGGGCAGGGAAGTGGGAGGGTCCAAAGCTTCCTCTGAGTCTTGCTTCTTCCTGAGCAGCACAGCCAGTGTCGCCCAAGCAGCTCCACCTGGCCGAGGAGCTCAGAGCGTGCTCTCTCTCCACACTCATTTTTGGCTTGGTAATTTGCTCTCGGGACCTTAGCAAAATCACAGATTAGAGCATCATACCCCTTCCAGGGGTGTCTAACCATGGAAACTCAGCCTCCGCCCTGCGGAGTGGAGAGGGCGGCACTTGGTTAGTGCCCTTCCCCGGTCAGGGTACATACAACACTGAGCCAGTGAACGCGCAAATAAGTGGAACAGCAAATCGATTCTCTCTCTCCCCTCCTCCCTCCCTCTTAAATTAGTTAATAATTTTTTTTTTTTTTTAAAGAAACTTCATGGTGAAAAAGTTTGGCTCCCTTGAAGATGTTCTGTCAGGCTGGAGGGGTGACTGTTGAATCAGCCTGGTGCTCTCTGGAGGAAATTTTACAGTGGAGTTGTTGCCGGGGGAATCCGTGAGCCAGATTTCCCAGCTAGGAGTGGGCATGAGGTTCTCGGGGTCCCGCCGAAATGAGCACTTTCAGAAGCCCCCGCGGGAGAATGAGAGGTGGTGAAAGGCTTTATTTGTGCGGAGTTACATTTCTCGGGCTGTAAAGCGCCATGCCCCTTCACCCAGTCCCAAAAGAGGTGCACCTGTCTGAAGCCCCAAGCCTGAGCCTAACCCACGAATGCCCTCAGCAACAGAGTGATGCAATAGAGGAAACCATGTAGGAGGCCACTGCAATGATTTGAGGGGACAGTATTTTAACTGGATGGGGTGTTTATGTAAAGGGTAATATAATAAATTTGAAACAGCAAGCAAACTGGGTGCTTGATGATAATGGGCAGTTATTTTATAAGGGAGGGATATAAAAGCAGCATTGTGCTTCATTGGGAAGGAGGAAGTGCTCATTATTAAATGCCCTGAAGGGTTTTGATTAAATGATATGATGATACAGTTATGCTGATTTCTCTCAACAGATTAGTTTTGCCCGTTTTCGAATTTTATGTAAATAGAATTAAACAGCGACATGCCGGCGTATCACCTATTTCTTCAATATTGTTTAGTCATCCCTGTGATGCTGTGTGTAAACTGGAACGCAGCTCCCCTAGGAGCTGCTCCTAGAAGTGGGATTGCTGAATAAAGAATATGAGTATTTGTGTTAATACATACCACACCCGTATGATGATATTGTGGGGGTTTTATAGAATTTATTGGGGTGACGTTGGTTAATAAAATTACATGGGTTTCAGGTGTACAATTCTATAGCACATCATCTGTATTTTGTACTGCGTGTTCACCACCCCAAGGTAAGCCTCCTTCCATCACCATTCACCCCCTGTACCCTCTCTTACTCCCCCCCAGCCCTTCCCTCTGGGAAGCACCACACTGTTGCCTGTGTCTGTGAGTTTTCTTTGGTGGTGGTGGGTTTTTTTGCTTAATCCCTTCCCCTTTTTTCACCCAAGCCCTCCAACCCCCCTCCCCTTTGACAGCTGTCAGTCTGTTCTCTAGGTCTATGAGTCTGTTTCTATTTTGTTAGTTTAATTTAATTAGATTTCACATATAAGTGAAATCGTATGGTATGTCTTTCTCTGACTGGCTTATTTCATTTAGCATAATACTCTCCAGGTCCCTCCATGCTGTCCCAAAAGGTAAAGAGTTTCTTCTTTTTTATGGCTGAGTAGTATTCCACGGTGTAAATGCACCACAGCTTTTTACCCACTCATCTACTGATGGGCACTTTTGCTGCTTCCAAACTTTGGCTGTTGTATATATCGTGGCAATGAACATAGGGGTGCATGAATTTTTTTTAATAAGTCTTTCGGGTTTCTTTGGATATATTCCCAGAAGTGGAATCACTGGGTCATAGGCATCAAAACTTTAGATCTTTGCCAATTTAGTAGGTGAACAAAACCGTATCCCATGATAGTTTTTATTTGCATTTCTCTCATTGTAATAGAGGTTGGTCTCTTTTTATATATTTAAAAGTCATGTGATTTTAAGCAATCCACTAAAAACTATCAAAGTAATAAACGAAAAAAAAAGTAATAAATGAATTCAGCAAGGTTGTAGGATATAAGGTCAATATACAAAAATCAATTATATTTCTGTATTTCGCTTTTTGCCAACTGAAAGTGAAATAAAAAAAAACAATTTCTTTTATAATAGATTTTCAAAAATAAAATAGCAATAAAATTAACAAAAGAAGAGAAAAAATTTATACTCTGAAAACTACCAAACAATGTTAAAAAAAATTAAAGATCTAAATAAGTTGAAAGTATCTCATATTTACAGATTGGAGTATTTATAGATGGCAATACTCCCCAGTTGGCCTACAGATTCAATGCAGTCCTATCTAAATGCTAGCTGAGCCTGGCCAGTGTGGCTCAGTTGGCTGGAGCATCACCCCGTAGACTGAGAGGCCTCGGGTTTGACTCCCAGTCAGGGCACATACCTACGTTTCGGGTTCGATCCCTGGTCCATCAGGGCCAGTACAGGAGGCAACCCATCGATGTTTCTCTCTCACATCGATATTTTTCTCTCTCCTCCCTGACCCCTTTCCCGATTTTCTCCCCCTCCCCCCTCTCTAAAAATCAGAATATGTCCTCTGGTGAGGATTTAAAAAAAAAAAATCCCAGCTGATATTTTCAGAAATTGACAAGCTGATCCTAAACTTTTGATACAAATTCAAGAGATCCAGAATCACAAAAACAATATTGAAAACGAGGGATGAAGTATGAGGAATCACACTTCTTGATATTAAAACTTAATACAAAGCTACAGAAATCAAAATAAAATGTAGATAGATGGAATAGAATTGAGAGCTCAGAAATAAACTCTCACACGCACAATCAATTGATTTTCAACAAGGGTGCCGAGACAGTTCAACAGAGTCCCAGTCTTTTCAGCAATGATGGTACAAGTGTCTATCGGCAAGTGAGGAAATGAAGCTGGGCCCTGGCCGGTGTGGCTCGGTGGGCGGAGTGGCAGGGCGGGGGCACTCAGGCACCTGCAGCCCCCCTCCTGTCTCTCAAGCTGGCCCAGGAGGAGGGAGGCAGGCCCTGCACGCACTCGGGGCAGAGGCCCGCGCCCGCCGGCCCTCCTCTCCTGCCCCCTCTCTCCTTTCCAAATGCATCCCGACGCTGGGCAGGTTTCCCATCACTCCCTTTAAGCAATTTTATTACGATAGGCCATGGAGCAGTTTCCTTCATGTTCCTTTTGCTTGGAGTTGTTGAGTTTTATATTTTATTGTTGTTTGTTGGTTTGGGCTGTGGGTTTATAGTTTTCATAAATCTCCTCCCTCCCCCATATTCTGGGACTCAAATTACAAAAATGTTAGGCCACTTATGTAGCCCCACAGCTCACTGATACTCTATTCATTTTTCTTTTCAGTCTTCTTCTGTTTATTTTTATTTATTGACTTGAGAGAGAAACATCAGTTTGTTATTCCACTTACTTATGCACTCACTGATTGATTCTTGTGTGTACCCTGACCAGGGACTGAACCCACAACCCTGGTGAATCAGGCTGACGCTCCACCTACCTGAGTTACCTGGCCAGGGATTTCTGTTTCATTTTGAATGGCTTCTAGGCCCTGGCCGTTGTTCGGGAGCACATGAAGGTACTTGGATATAGTCTGATCTTTCTGAGGCTTGTTTTCTCTCTAGGGCTAATTTGACCTGCTACTAAAGCAATACCCCTTTGAGTACTTTTCTCAATAGCATGTTTTTGGCAGTCTTGCTAGTCTGTCTGGTGGAATGTGAATCCGTCCTGACCTGTGTGAGCCTGGGCATTGCTTTCTCTGGTGATCTTTTCCTGGTGATCTTTCTCTGGGCCTCAGTCTCCTCACATACTCACACTTTTCAGGACTCAGTCACTGCAGACAGGTTTCTGGAGTTCTCTGTGAGATCTCTCCTCTGGGACACTCTGCCCTGTGAAGTCCAGCCTCCTTGGCCTCCCCCATCTGTGCGCTGTCTCTTTCACTCAGGGGGTTGCCACCAATGGCTACACCTGGGCATCCCTTGTGCTCTGTGGCCAGCACACTCTCCAGGCGGTCACCCAGAGACCACTGTCTTGCCTGCTAATTGCTGACGCTGTTGTTTCCTGTATTTGGTCTGTTTTTCTGTTGTTGTAGGCTGGTATGGGAGATAAATTCTGTCTGCATTCCTCCACGTTAACTGGAAGGAGCATCGCTCTCTTTGTGATCTCTGAATGGCCAGCCCTCTAGGACCTTCATACTTAATGAATGTGGGCTCACGGACCACCAGCCTAGCAGCCCCAGGAGACTCACCTGCCCCCCCCACTCAGTCACATGCCTCCTCTAACCTCCCCCACACCCTCCGGTACTTCACACACAAGTGTATGGTGCCTCAGGAAACAAGCTCAAGAGCACATTCTAATTTCAATAGTACACGAAAAGCCAGTGGAATTAGACAACAACCCCACCTACACATGGAATGGAAAATGCTGTATTCTTTAACTTGCTCTCAGTCTACAACCATTACGGAAAATTACTGTTCCCACAAAGATCCTTGACCACATGTTCATTCCGTTCAATTTGGCAGAAGATCCTCCTCTTCCTTGTGGTCTCATTTTGGTTTAACTTGCAGCTATCCTGGCTGGAAAAGCTTTGTAAATCCTAGGGTGAGCCCAACAGCGAGCCTCAGACGTCCCTCCATCTCAGCTGCAGCAGACAGCGTCTGCGCCAGAGCCCGCTACAGGAAGACACATGACAAATGTGTCAGTTACTTGTGTGGCATTTTAATTGAACCAAAGGGAGTTCATTTTTGGTACAAAGATTTAAAATGACCAGGTGTCTCATACCTGGCTGTCAAACAAACAAAAGGATAAGGTCGGATAGAAGATCCACTTGAACAGGTTCCAACAGCAGGGGTGCTTTTTCATGTAGGTGAGTAGCCAAAGCTCTTATCTTTCAAAGCATCTTATTAATAAATTCAAAATAATATCAAAACAAGGCGAGTGCATAAATGATGAAAGTTCACTATATATCAATTTAAATCATTCAATAATTCATTTCCTAAATACTTCTGATATGATACGACTCATTCAGAAATGTGACCCCCACATTTTGGGAGATCAAACTCTTCGGATCATCATGGCTACACCATCATGGTGGGCTTCTTAGGTGTTCATTGAGCATCTATACCGTGTTTAATTGTGCTTTATTCTGATAAATGTACACTTTGCACCCAGGGAATTCAGAGTCAGAGGCACAGAACTAGTGGACAGTGATCCAGTAAGTTGGTGCCTACCCACCTACAAGAGAAAGCCCTCATAGCCAATAAGCTTCCAAGTGTAACAAAACACTAACTATAGTATTTAAGTTTCCACATTATAGTGAGTAACATTATTTCAAAAATTTTATAGTGATGACTGTAAAGGCTTGTTTGTAAAGCATTTAAAGTACTTGTAGTAATGTAGTTAGAAAGCTATTCATGTAGCTTTTACACATATAGTCAGTGTATTGGGAGAATGACAATATTGTGCTCAACCAAAGGGAGCAGTTATGACAATGGTAATCGGAGCTCCTCAGTGGGGCAGGTCTCACTCCAAAACCGCCACAGCATGGGATACCAGCAAGATATCCTTTTATTTTATTAATATATCTTTATTGATTTAAGAGAGAGGAAGGGAGAGGGAGGGAGAGAGAGAAACATCAATGATGAGAGAGTCGTTGATCGGCTGCCTCCTGCACGCCCCCTGCTGGAGACTGAGCCCTCAACCCTGCATGTGCCCTGATGGGGAAAGAAACCTCAGTCTCCTGGATCATAGGTTGATGCTCAACAACTGAGTCACGCTGGCTGGGCACCAGCAAAATATTAACAGGACTCAAAAAAAAAAAGCCCTAACTGGGCATCTCAGCTGGTTAAAACATCATCCTGATACACCCAGGTTGCAGGTTCGATGTCCAGTCAGGGCACATACAAGAAGCAACCAATGAATGCATAAATAAGTGGAACAACAAATTGATGTTTCTCTGTATCTCTCCCTTTCCTCTCTCTCTCAAATCAATCAATAAAAAATTTCAAAAATTATTTTAAAAAGAAGTAAAAAAAAATCCACTAAAATAAAACAAAATTATCTCCTGGCATGACGACCTCTACAAGATACTGCCATTTGTTGTGTTATCTTTTATGCCAAAGGTCTAGAAATAACGGAGTCTTTGATTTACAGTTATAGATACCAGGCTTTTCTTTCCACTCTCCTGTGCTATTCAGTCAACAAATATTCCTTGGGGGCCTACTGAGTTTTTAGCCACTGTAATGTGCCAAGGATATTGTGCTTAACAAGATGAGAATAATGCCTGAAAAAAACAGAATGCACCACCCCCAACAAAAAGCTAAGGCTGGTTTCCATAGTTGAAACATGTCCTTTGGTGCCAGAACATCTACCCGGTTGAGAGACATGAGGCCACATGGGTCGGTCACCTGAACCTCAGAGGCAGGGAATCACCTTAATCCAAGTGCAAGTCCTCAGAAACTGAGAGCATGTGTGATACAAATAAAGCGAGTGTAGTGCAGGTGAAGCATTCTTCTAGTTGGTCTTGAAAGTAATTGGCTAAGCTTCGATCAACTTGATGGGAAACTTTCTAAAAGATTTCACTGTATTTTTAAGTTAAACGGTCTGGACTTTTGAAAATGGAATGATACATGAGAAGTGGCCAGTGGGACATTTCAGAACATCCTAAGAAGTCTGTACTGCAGCATACCTTAAAAAAAATTATTGAGTCCTTGCCAGTGTGGGTTAGTGGTTAGAGCACCGGCCTGCGGCCTGAAGGGTCTCAGGTTTGGCTCCCAGTCAAGGGCATGTACATGGGTTTCGGATTCATTCCCCGTCCCAGGTAGGGGTGCGTGCAAAAGGCGACCAGTCCATGTGTCTCTCTCACATTGAGGTCTCTCCCTCCCCCTTCTACTCTCTCTCAAAATCAATGGCATGTGCCCGGTGTGGGCTGGATCCCCAGTCAGGAGAGAGCCAATCAATGACTCTCTCATCATTGGTGTTTCTCTCTCTCTTCCTCTCTCTCTCTTCCTTCTTCTCTTTTTTTAAAATTTTTTTTATTTTTTTAAATTTTTTAAAAAATTTTATTATTGTTTAAAATATTACAGATGTCCCTTTTTCTCCCCAATGACCCGTTCCACCCCATCCCTTCCCCCTCCCCAGTCCCTCTCCCCACCATTGTCCTCTTCCTTCTTCTCTTCAAAATCAATAAAGATATATTTATAAAAAAATAAAACAACCCAACATCAACTTATTGAGATAATAATTCACATAGCGTACAATTTACTCATTTAATGTGTACAATTGAATGGTTGTACTATCTCCACCACAATCAGTTTAGAATATATTTATAACCCCCAAAAGACCCCATAATTTTTAGCAACTACTCTCCATTCCCTCCTCTCCCAGCTCTAGGCAAGCACTAATTTACTTTCTGTCTATGGATTTACCTATTCTGGATATTGCACGTGAATGGAATCAGACCATATATGATCTTCTGTGACTGGCTTTCACTTAGCATAATGTTTTTGAGGTTCATCCATGTTGTAGCTGCATCAGTACTTCAACCCTTTTTATTGTAGAATAATATTCCATTGCATGCATATATCACATTTTATTTATGCATTGATCAGCTGATGAACATTTGGGTAATTCTATTTGGGGGCTACTATGGAAAACGCTGCTATGAACATTTGCATACCAGTTTTTGTGTGGCCATACATTTTTATTTCTCCTGGGTAGATGCCTAGGAGTGAAATTGCTGGGTCTTATCTATAGAAACATTGTGTTTACCATTTGAGAAACTGCCAAGCTTTTCCAGAGCTGCATTTTACATTCCCAGCAGCAGTGTATGAGGGCCCCAGTTTCTCCGTCTCCTCACGAACGCTTTTATAGCCTGTCTTCTTCATTACGGCCGCCCCAGTGGGCGAGATGTGTCTTGCTGTGTATTCCCCATGGCTAATGAAGCTGAGCGTGAATTTATGGGCTTATTGGTCATTTGAACATCTCCTTTGGAGAAATGTCTATTCAAATTCTTTGTCCATTTTAAAATTGTGCTCTTTTTTAACTTAAACTAAAAATGTTTTTATCCTCACCCAAGGATATGTTTATTGAATTTTAGAGAGAAATGAGGGAGGGAGGGAGAGAGAGAGATCTGAGAGACAGATCCATTGGTTGCCTCCCCCATGCGCCCTGACTGGAGATCGAACCCGAAACCTGGGTATGTGCCCTGACTGGGAATTGAACCCACAACCTTTCAGTGTATAGGATGACACTCCAACCAACCGAGCCACCCAACCCCAGCAAGACAATTTCAGAGTCAAATGCAGTTGTAAGAAATAGTAGAGAAAGATACCACTTCCCACCAATGTAGCATCTTGCAGAATTATAGTCCTGTGTTAGGGTCAGGGTATGGATGCTGATCCCCTCAATACTCAGAACATTTCCATCCTCACAAGGATGCCTCTCGTTACCTTTATATAATCCACCCACTTCCCCCTTAACCCCTTCTTAGTCTCTGGCAATCACTAATTTATTCTCCGTTTCTATAATGTTGTCATTTCAGGAATGTTATATAAATGGAATTGTATAGTATTTAACCCTTTGGCGTTTAGTGTGTTTTTCACTCAGTGTAACTCCCTGGAATTTCACCCAGGTTGGTGCATGGATCAACACTTTGCTCTTTTTTGCTGAATAGTGCTCCAAGATATGTATGTACCACAGTTTGTTTAATGAGTCACCCACTGAAGGACATCTATGTTGTTTCCAGTTTAGGGCTATTAGGAGAAAAATCACTATAAACATTCATCAAGGGTTTCTGCATGACGTAGTCTTCATTTCTTTGGGATAAATACCCAAGATTGCAAATGCTGAGTCACATAGTAGTTAAGAAACTTCCAAATAGTTTCCTGTGGTCATAACGTTTTACATTCCCACCAGCAGTGTTTGAATGACTCAGTTCCTCAGCATTCTCACCAGCCTTACATGTTCTCACTATTTTTTATCTTAGCCATTCTGATACGTATCTCATTGCAGCTCTAATTTGCGTTTTCCTAATGGTTAATGATTTTGAACATCTGTATTAGTCGGGCTTCTCCAGAAACAGAACCCATAGTATATATATGTATATATATGAGAGAGAGAGAGGGATTTATGATTTATCTTAAAGAAGATTGGCTCACATGATTGTGGGCCCGGCAGGTCCAAAATCTGCAGGGTAGACCGAGAGGCTGAAGACCCAGACAAGAGCTGATGTTGCAGCTTGAGTCCCAAGGTCATCTGGAGACAGAATCCTGTCTTCATTGGGGGACCTCAACCTTTTTCTCTTAAAGCCTCAGCTAATGATTGCTTGAGGCCATCCACACTGTGAATGGTAATCCACTTCACTCAGAGACCACTGCTTTAAATGTAAATTACATCTAAAATAGACCTTCGCAGAAACGTGTAGATTGGCGTTTGACCAAATATCTGGGTATGATGTTGCATTAGTATCTAGGGCTGTCATTACAAATACCACAGAGTGGGTGGTATAAACAACAGAAATGTATTTTCTCAGAGTCCTAAAGACTGGATGTCTACGATCAAAGTGTCAGCAAGTCTGGTTTCTTCTGAGGCCCTCTCCTTGGCTTGCAGATGGTTACCTTCTCGCTGTATCCTTCCATAGTCTTTCCTCTGAGCACACGAGCCCCTGGTATCTGTGCTTCAAAATTTCTTCCTTTATAAAGATATCAGTCAGATTAGATTAGGACCTACACTAGCAACCTCATTTTAATTTTATCTCCTCTTTAAAGATCTTATCTCCGAATACAGTCTCATTCTGAGGTACTAGGGAACATGACTTCAGCACGTGCATTTGTTTGGCGGGAACAGAGGGAGGGAGGCTGACACAGTTCAGCCTGTAACATGGCCTAGCCGAGTCGACACATAAAATTAGTCATTACAGCACCTTTTCATGTGCTTGGTTGTCATCTGTACATTTTCTTTGGTGAAATGTCTCTTAATGACTACTCATTTTCTAGTTGGATTATTTTATTTTTATTGTTGAGTTTGAGAGTTCTTTATATATCATACATACTAGTCCTTGGTTGAATATGTAGTTTGCAAATATTTTCTCCCACTCTGTAGCTTGTCTTTTTATCCTCATAATAGAGTCTTTCGTTGAGCAAAAGTTAAAAAAAAAATTAAATATATTTTTATTGATTTCAGAGAGAGGAAGGGAAGGGAGAGAGAAACATCAATGACAAGAGAATGTCACTGATCGGCTGTCTCCTGCATGCCCCTTGCTGGGGATCAAGCCCCAAACCCAGGCATGTGCCCTGACCGGGAATCGAACCTCAATCGCCTGGATTATAGGTTGATGCTCAACCACTGAGCCACGCGGGTCAGGAAAAAGTTTTAAATTTTGATGAAGTCTAATTGTGTGAATTGAATTGTACCTCCCCAAAAGATATATTGAAGTCCTAGCTCGTGGTACCTGTGAATATGACACATGCAATCAGAAGTTATCTGCAGATATAATCGAGCTAAGATGAGGTCATGCTGGATTAGGGTGGACGCTAAATCCAACAACTGGTGTCCTTATAAGAAGAGAGAAGCACACAGACACAGAGACACAGGGAGAACATGATGTGAAGACAAAGGCAGTGAGTGGAGTGAAGAGATAAGCCCAGTGAGACCACTGGAATTAGCTTAGTTATTAATAACAGGAAAGGAGCAAGGGAAGGCCATACATTATAGGCATGTCACTTGTGCAGCTTTGCCAGGAAGCTGCAGCTTTGCACTCCCCAGGGAACTGGGCAAGAGGAGGATGGACGCATGCCCAATAAATTTGGGGAGACATAGGGAAGGTACTTGGCTGTCAGTCACACCTGGGGACAGGTCATTGGCCAGAATAGGCATGGCTACTGCAAGGGTGAAAAATTTGGGATACTTAATCCCCTAAAAGCCTAAACAAAGGAGTTTGCTCTCTTAGTTGCTCCTGGGCTCTTGGCCCTGGCATGTTGCTGTTGACTCCTGGTTTGTGGGGCTCTCTCCCTCCTGCTTTCTGTATTTGCCCACTTGACCCACAGCCGTGTGGACCCCACCCACAATGGACTAATGGACTGCAACTAGCCTGATTTTGAATTGGACCCCGCTGCAATGCAGAGCAGAAATTCTGGACACTGACTTTGCTTTTAGTTCTACTGAAACCCCAACTATACGTCTATGACTGGAATGGGACTTTAGAAACACAGAGATGTAATTCCACGCAAATAAAAATCACTCATCCTGCTGAGCCAGCATGGCTCAGCAGTTGAGCATCAACCTATGATGCAGGAGATCGCAGTTTGAGTCCAGGTCAGGGCACATTCCCGGGTTGTGGGCTGGATCCCCAGTGGGGGGCATGCAGGAGACAGCAGATCAATGACTCTCTCATCATTAATGTTTCTATCTCTCTCTCTCCCTCTTCCTTCCTTTCTCTGAAATCAATAAAGACGTATGTATATATTTAAATCTTTTTTTAAAAAATCACTTATCCTCTCATGCAAGTTTCAAAAAATTCTTTTCTCAAGATACTGTAAGGACTCCACCCCCAGCATCCAGTGGGAAAAAAGATGTGTCAACCATCAGAAAACAGAAGAAACAAGGAAGAATTCTTCCCTAGAGACTTCAGAAGCATGGACCTGCTGACACCTTGGTTTCAGATTTCTAAGCTCTAGAACTGTGAGAGAATATCTTTTGGGGTTTTTTCTGCCACGCAGATTATGGTAATTTGTTAAGACAGCCACAAAGCTAACATACCAATTAATCAAGTTTTTCTTTAAATGGATTGTGCTTTTGGTGTCAAGTCTAAGAATTCTTTGCCTTGCCCTAGAATAAGATCTTAGATTTCCTCTTATGATCTATTTCTAAAAGTTTTATAGCTTTACATTCTCATTTAAGTATGTGATCCATTTTGAATGCATTTTTCTGTAAGATATGAGACTTGGGTTTTGATTTATTTTTTTACTTATGGATATCCATTTGCCCCAATACCATCTATTGAAAAGGTTACCTTTTCTCCATTGAATTGCTTTTGTACTTTTGTGAAAAATCACCTGGGCATCTTTATGTGAATCTATTTCTGGGTTCTCTTTTATGCTTTATTGATCTATGTATCTATCCATTTACCAATACTACACAGTTTTGATTGCTGTAGCTATGTTAGAAGTCTTGAAATCAAGTAAACTGATTTTCCTACTTTATTCTTTTTCAAAATTTCTCTAGCTATTCTAGCTCCTTTGCTTTTCCTTATAAATTTTAGAATGACCTCATCTATAACTACAAATAATGTTGCTGGGATTTTCATAGTAATTGCATTAAACCCGTGTGTCAATTCGGGCAGAATTGTCATTTTTACTATGTTGAGTCTTCTGATCCATGAATATGGTATGGCTCTCATTTATTTAGATTGTCTTTAATTTCTTTCATCAGCATTATATAGTTGTTGTTTTTAAATCCTCACCCGAGGACCTGTATATTGATTTTTAGAGAGGGGGAAGGGAGAGAAAGAGGGAAACATCAATGTGAGAGAGAAAAATCGATCAGTTGCCTCCCATATGCACCCCGACTAGGGATCAAACACAAAACCTATGTATGTGCCTTGACTGGGAATTGAACCTGTGACCTTTCCTTGTACTGCATGATGCTCCAACAAACTGAGCCACACCAGCCGGGGCAGCTTTATATAGTTTTTAGTAACAAGTCCTGTAATGTTTTATTACATTTACACCTAAGCATTTTTGAGTGATTTTCAATGGCGTTGTATTTTTAATTTTTGGTGTCTACATGTTGATTGCTAGTATATAGAAATACAATTGACTTTTGTATTAATTTCAGGAACTTTTTAATAAAAATACCTCGTGATTTTAATTTTGTCAAAACCTTTTTCTGCATCAATTGACATGATCCTGGGGAGGTTTTTTCTCTTTAAGTTGTTAATAAGGTTGCTTACATTGATTTCTTTTCAGCTATCAAACCAGTCTTGCATTGCTAGAATCACCTCTACCAGGTCATCATGTATAATTCTTCAATATATTATTGAATTCTGTTTGCTAATATTTTGCATTTATCTGTTATTTTCTTTTGTTGCACTGTTTTAGTCTAGTTCCGGTATCACGGTCACAGAGCCTCAAAAAAAAAGGTTGTGAAGTTTCCTTTCTCCTCTATTTTTTTGAAAGAGCTTATGTAGTATTGACATTATTTCTTCCTTAAATTTTTGATAGAATTCACCAGTAAAGCCTTCCAGGCTTGGGCCTCTCTATAAATGAAAGAAATTTTATTCTAAATTAAATTTCTTTATAGATTTGGGGCTGTGTAGATGTTCTTATGTCATATTTGCTAACTGTATTTTTCAAGGAATTTATCTAAGCTGACTTACGTCTTGAGTGTGGGTTACAGACCAAAATATGGACAGGCATTTCAAGCACAGAGAGTTCCATGGTCAAAGATGCGAAGTGTGTGCATGTGGGTGGGTATAAGCAATTGTTGCTGGAGCATGAAGTGGTGGAAACAGAGATTGAGACCAAACTGTAGACAGGCTGCTCTGAGCCCTCTTTTCAACTATGCCTTGTCCTTTGGCCTTGACCTTGGCCTGCTTAGTCCAGCAGTAGCCCAAATCCTGCTGAGTCAGTTGAGAGAGAATTCCCCACCTTTGATATTGTAGGGAGGGAAAGACTCCCTCTGCCTTCCTAGATTCCATGGTTGGGTCTATGAAATACACTGACAAATTACCAGGAGAAAAGGCATGTGAATTTATTCATTTTTAATATTATACTCATGAAGGCATCGTAGGAAAAAAGCGAATACTTCAAAGACACAATAAGAGCTCATACACTATCTTACTAGGGGGAAAGAACAGGGGATATGGATCTCTTAGGAGAGAGTCAGTGGTTTTTTTCTTTTTTTTTTTTTAAAAAAAAAGATGACTGGGCCTTAAAATTAATGGGAGGTTTGGGACAAAATTTGTCTGGATGTAGTGGTGGCTTCTAGTATCTTCATCTAGTGGATAGAACTCTGAGGGCGGGGATTTAGGACAACAGAATTCCTTTTGGAGGATCTGTCTTTAGGCAAGTCAGGGAAATTCAGAGAAAGATTCTCCTAACATTTGCTGTTTTTCAAGTGTCTTCAGCTCAAAATAATTAATATACACCAAAGTGGCATATTTTGGGGTGGGATGTCTTGAACTCCTTCAGTATCTGCTCACCCCGTGTACCCCTGATTTCTGACCATCCCAGTCTGTCTTCAGCAAGAATCCTGTTAAGTAGGTTTAGCAAAAATTCCCCACCCTGGATGTCTCCTCTTAAGGAGACACCGACCCCTCCCACTCTGTTTGCGAGAAAGATGGCTGGAGGTTGTCTATAAACGACCCCCAGCCATCTTTCCTGCAGTGGGAGTTGGGCCAGATCTCTCTCTCTTATTATAATAGTCTCAACACCTATTGCCATAGTGCTGAATAAAGTTTTCCTTTGCTGTTTTAACAAGTGTCAGAATAATTTTTTTTCTTTAACAGGGCCATGGTCTTAAGAATTTTCTAAGCTTTTGAGGTATTAGAAAAAATATAAATCATGGTTAGATTTTTCAGTACAAAGTGTGAAGCAGTGATTCCTTTTGATGGGGTTCAGGACATCTTGGCACTTTGAATATTTTAAGCTGAAGGCATTCCAGAGCTGGTAGGTCCTGGAAGGATCCTCTGACCTTTTCCCCCTGAAGCAGGTCATAAGGCTCTTTGCTAGGAGGTGCCATCCTTGTGAAACTGGACAACAAATGCGTCCAGGCTTCTGGTCACTACTTGAGCCAATTAGGCAGAGACAGGGTTGAATTGTATATGAGCATTTATTCCAATATTGCCGGCAGCATGGGAGAGCAGCAGGTCATCCACAAAAATCTACTATTCATCACTCCCTCTCACAAGCCAGCTACTTATATTAGGTAGGAGGACAAACATTACATGGGGAAGTAGGCAAAAGGAATAAGAATGGGTATGTAAAAGGAATAAAATAAGTAAAATGGTTACAGATTACAGGCAATGCAGGCTGGGAGTTGCAAAGGGCAGGAGCCTCTGGGAGTCCATTGTTTTGGCAACAAGGTTGTTAATCTGTCCATGATGATGGACAATTCTGGGATAAGGAGAATGGACATCATTTCAATGTTAACTCCCAGGTCCTGGGGTGTATAGCTCCCATCCAGGTCAGAATTTGCTTTATTTAATCAAAACAAAACAATCATGACTAACAGAGCATGATTAATACTTCTTATAACTATAGCTAGTCCCCACTATTCTATTTCTCCCTTCAACCCCTACCTTTTGTACCAGAGGAAAGGAGCCTATTATCTCCAAGACAGAGGAGATGCTAAGAAAAGTCTAGAGTAACATGCCTTGCTGTCTCCCTCAGTTCACCACACTGACTTTTTACCATTGTTCTGTCATATTCCTCCATGACCATCCACTCTTCACCAAATCTAGCATAAAAACACTCAAGTTAATGGTTTCTTTGGGTTTTCATTTCTTTATGAAGGCTCCTATGTCATGTAAAACTTACATTAAATAGCCCTGGCCAGGTAGCTCAGTTGGTTAGAGCATAATCCCAATACACCAAGGTTGTAGGCTTGATCCTCGGTCAGGGCACATACAAGGACCAACCAGTGAATGCATAAATAAGTAGAACAATAAATTGATGTTTCTCTCTCTCTCTCTTGAATCAATAACTAAAAAGCATTAAATAAATTTGTATGCTTTTCCCCTGTTGTAGTGTCTTTATCAGTTTAATTTTCACACCAACTTTTTTTCTTCCCCTGTGCTTTGGGATAGCTATGTTAAGTTTTCTCCTTGTAACTAACTTTAGTGAAATTGTTAGAGGTGAGAGGGAGAAATAAAATAGTAGGGACTAGCTATAGTTATAAGAAGTATTAATCATGCTCTGTTAACCGTGATTGTTTTGTTCTGATTAAATAAAGCACATTCTGACCCTGTTTCTGCTTAATTGGCTCAAGTAGTGACAGGCAGCCTGGACCCATTCATTGTCCAGTTTCAAGATGAAATTAATGGCAATCCATTGTTCCCCAAATTGAAGGAAAGGTGGGACTCAGGCTTGAAAAGGATAAGGAGGCAGAGAAGACTTGAGAGACCTGGAACAGGAAGAGATAGGGGTCTCCTCATGGGGAACTGGGCCATTCTTAACCCCTTTGTATCTCTGAGGCTCTAATTCCAGTGGAAGTGGGGTTGTTTGGTCTCCCAGAGCCACAAATCTCAGCTGTGCCTGCACACTGAACTCTAGTAGGAAGTTTTAAAAAACATGATGATTTCCCAGCCCTACCCCAGAGATTCTGATGGATGGCAATTGTCTGGACTCCCTCTTGGCCTTGATCTTTTCCAGAGCACCCCTGGTGTTGGGACCAGAGATATTGATCATACACTTTTGACCATGATTGTTAGCTATAGTTATAAGAAATATTAATCATGTACTGTTAACTGTGATCTGTTCCAATTAGAAAAAGCACTTTCTAACCTGGCTGGGAGTTGTATGCCCCAGGACCTGGGAATTAACATTTGGAATGTGGTCCATTCTTCTTTTATCATGAAAAGATAACAACTTTGTTCCAGAAACAAAGGGGTCCCGGAGGTTTCCCACCCTTTTGCAACCCCCAGCCCACATTTCCTGTAACCTATAAACCATTATACCTATTCTTATTCCTTTTTGCCCATTTTCTCATGTAATTTTTGTCCTTCTACTCAATATAAATAACTGGCTTATAGGGGACAGGTAGAGCAGATTTTATGTGAACAAATCCTGCTGCTCTCCCACATTGCTGGCATTATTGGAATAAATGCTCATATATGATTCAACCTTGTCTCTGCTTAATTGGCTGAAGTAGCAACAGGCAGCCCAGACCTACTGTGTCCAGTTTCAGTGGGAGAGGAGCACCTGTTGGGGTGAGGATGAGAGCCTGCACCCACCTGCAGGTGCTCTGAGGCAGGTGCCCCGGGAGTTGTTCTCAGCTAGTGTCGGGGAAACATAACTGCCAATAAAATCCTCTGCCAGCCCAGAAAAATCACTCAACAAAGTGTGGACAAAAAGAAGCCACATGCTAACATGTCAAGCTCATGGGAGGCGTGCACAGTGGCCTTACAAACTCAGAGAACTAAAATACCACAAAGGATGGTCTGGAATTAACTTTTTAACTAAAAGCAGTTTATGGTGGGGAGTCATGTCCTAGGCTAGAATCCTCATTGGCAAAAGTCAATCTTTACCTAAACTACACTTGTCTTTTGCATCTACCATAACGTTCCTTTGGAATGTCAGGGTAATTCTCCTTTTTCAGAACCTTCAGGGCACAACTAATGCACCAGGGTGGAGACTATAAAGCCTCTCATTGTTATTGTTATTATGTTAATTGTTGACTGTTAACTATCCTGAACCCACATAGGTAAAAGATATATGTGTCTATCATTTTACTTTTCATCCAATCCAAGAGGTCCACCCCCCCCTCGCTTTCTCCCACCTCCTTAATCTATCACCAGTGGATTTCATGTAACTCACTTGTGTCTTCAAATTTGTATTGTATAAAATAAGGCGCAAAACTGCTGAAACAATGAAGCATGTAACTTTCATTTTTAATCTAACTGCCAAACCCTGTTCTATAACCCTGTTCTATAACCCTGAACAAACAATTACAAGCTAGCGCCAGAAAATAGCCAACCGTAACGGTTAAACAATGCTTGCTTTGGCTTCTGTACATTGCTTTGCTAGGTTTCCACCCCTCTCCATGCCAACCAGGATATAGTTTTTGCCTTTATATTTGATCTGTGGAGACTGTTTGGGGCTGCGAGTTTGTTTAGGACAGGAGTCCGCTCGCAGTCGCCAGCTAATAAATTCCAAACGGTCAATTTGGTCTCTGTGTGAATTAATCTCGTGACAACTAGGTACAACATTTGGAGGCCCCAGGGAGATCTAATTCTAAATTTCTCCAGACTGCTGGGCCTCCGAGACTGGCCTGCCAGGGAACTTCCCGTTGCAGGGGGGGGTACCCCCTGAAGAAGTTCCAGGGCCCTGAGACAAGGACTTCTCCCCTGTGGGTTGAAAGCTGAGGCCCTATGGCCATCTATCCATTTGGAGTCCCTCAGGATGCTTCTGGAGGTAAGAAATAATTCTAAATTATTTTCTGGTTTGATTAGTCTCTAGATTCTCACCAATTAGGGCCAGATGTGGCCATTCTAATTGTGGGGGGTCCCTCCTTGGGTCGGGACGCTGATTGACAGATTTACCTGGTTCTGAAAATCTGTTCAAGGGAGACTGATCATCTCCCCGGACCTATAGAGGTCCCAGTGAGGTTTTGCCAGGTGGGAATGTCGTAACCTCTGAATGAGTGTCATGTGAATGTGTCTGTAGTCCCACAGCTTTCGCTACGGGATTTGAGTGGGCCCTAATCCACTTCCCTAGTCGGCCACAATGACATAACGGTGACTCAGCTTTAGCTGACCAGGCCTGGGGTTTATATGGGTGCATCTTAGTCAAGGCCTAACTAAGTCACCACGAGGCAGCGGACGAACGGACATCTGATTGGGTCCCTTCAGGGGCTTCCTTTCTTTTTGTCTGTTCTCAACACCAACCACAAAAACACAAGGGGCAAAGGCGTACAGTTCAGTCTAGTTCAGGCTGCCTAGATTGAATGTCTTATCTCCTATTCTAGGACTTTTTGTTTCATTTCACGTCATTTGTCTCAGATATATTAGAGGATATTTCTTGGTTTGGTGCTACTTTGTTCTCTGTTGAATCTATCTTCTCCTGGATCATGGACTTAGTCTTCCAAGGCAGCCTCTGTCTCTACTCTCCGTGTGAGACTCAATTATTTATCTTCCTTCTAATCTCTGTTTTATACTCGTCCCCCCACCCCCCAATCTGTTCTCCCATTCACAAGAGGACGAGACTCGGCCTTGGCCTCCTGGACAACATCAAGAATCCTTCTCATTCCCTTTCCCTTGGCCACACTAATTGTTTCACTCAGTTTCGACATGGGTGGATGTGGCGCAAAGACTAACATTCCTCTCCAATGCATGTTAGATCATTGGGAGGAAGCTGGATTTAGTTAGCACTGGAGGATATGGAGAGCCCCTCTCAAAAGGTGTTCTCAGAACACTCTGTGAGTTAGAATGGCCAACCTTTGGAGTAGGGTGGCCTGACATTGGCTCTTTTGACACTAGGACCACAAAACAGGTTTGGAATGTCGTGACAGGTCACCCAGGCCACCCGGACCAGTTTCCGTATATTGACATTTGGCTATATCTAACCCAGAACCCACCTCTGTGGTTCAGAAAGTGTGCCAAAGACATGGGTACAAAAATTCTAGTCACACAAACTCCTTTTCAAAAGACAAAATCAAAGAAAGAAGTCTCACCCCATCTTCCAAAACCCCGAACCAGAAGACCTGCCCTATAGCCCGTGGTGCCCCCTCTCTGACCTCTACCTTCCTCCTCAACCGACCCCTCAGTGCCTCCATTGCCTTTCTCGCCTCCCCAGACCCATAGCTCCACATTAAGGGCCGTGCAGGAGGCACCTTCTTCCTCTAGCACTGTCCTCCCCTAAGGGAAGCCCCTCCAGCTGATGGGGATCAGGAGGGAGGCCTCCTTTCCTAGTCTAGGTCCCTTTCTCATCTAGTCATTTATACAACTGGAAAGCCCAGGGTCCCCCATTTTCAGAGAGACCACAGGCCCTCACTGGACTCCTAGAGTCCGTATTTCATACCCACCATGCCACATGGGGTGACTGCCAGCAGCTTATGGTTACCCTCTTCACATCGCAGGAACGCGAAAGAATTAAGCAGGAGGCCCGAAGGCTGTCCTAGGTCCTGGGGGAGGGTCCTTAGAAGAAAATAGAAACCGAATAGAACAATATTTTCCCACAAACAGGCCAGAGTGGAACCCCAACACCTCCGCAGGAAGGGATGCATTGTACAATTTTCACCGGTACCTCCTAGCAGGCCTAAAAAGGGGAGCTAGAAAGCCAATTAACCTATCCAAAGTAACTGCAGTTTCCCAAGGGCCCCAGGAATCGCCCACGGTGTTCCTGGAGAGGTTACAGGAAGCCTATTGGGTTTACACTCCAATAGATCTTGCCGCCCCAGAGAATAGCAGCACAGTCAATGTAGCTTTTGTCACACAATCAGCACCTGATGTTAGGAGGAAATTACAAAAGTTAGAAGGATTTCAGGGAATGAACTTATCTCAACTAGTAGAGGTAGCTCAGAAAGTTTTTCAAATCGAGATAGCCCCTCTGAGAAACAAGAAAAGAGCCTTGCGAGAGTAGTAGTAGCGGCCCTAAAGGAGCCTAGTAATCAGCAACCAAGAGGAACTAGAGGAAGAGGAAAGCCAGGGCCTATAAGCCAGAAAAAGGGCTCTCGTAGCCAAGGGAGGCCACACCTAGGGAAAAATCAGTGTGCTTATTATAAGGTGGAGGGACACTGGAAAAATGAGTGCCCAAACAAGCCAGAGAAAAACAAAAAGCCAGTGGAGTTCCTAAACCTGGACACAGATTGACGGGGCCAGGGCTCCATTCCACTAAGTCCCCAGGAGCCCATGGTGACTCTTAACATAGGGGGCAACCCAGTAGAGTTCCTAGTAGATACTGGGGCTACCCACTCTGTTCTCACCACTCCCCTGGGGCCCCTTTCCACCAAAAGGACAGTAGTCCAAGGGGCCACTGGAAACTCTGCGCAATACCCTTGGACCTCCTGGCGGACTGTTGACCTAGGAAAAAGTACTATTACCCACTCTTTTCTTGTAATCCCAGACTGTCCCGACCCACTCCTAGGAAGAGACCTCCTCTGAAAACTCCGGGCCACTGTATCCTTCATAGAGGACTCAGCTTAAACGTCCCAGAACAACAGGCTACCTGAATCATGGTTACTCTTCCCTTTCTGAGGAGTAGCTGCTACAAGATAATTCCCCTGATCAGACCGACCCTGACCCCTGTCTGCTGGAGCTGCAGCAGCACTACCCTAAGGTCGGCTGAGACAGAGCCCCAGGATTAGCTTTGCATCACCTCCCGGTAGTCGTTCAGCTCCAGGCAACCGCTACACCAGTCAGGATAGGTCAGTCTCCTGAGTCAAGAGGCAAGGCGGGGAACGACCCTGCACATCAGCTGCCCGGAACCCTAGTTCCTTGCCAGTCCCCATGGAACACTCCATTACTACTGATACACAAACCTGGGACGAGTGACTATTGGCCGGTACGGGACTTACAGGAGTAAATCTTTGGGTTGAAACCATACACCCCACTGTGCCGAACCCATACACCCTCCTCAGCCTCTTACCGCCTAACCAGCATTATTATCCAGTCCTCACCCTCAAGGATGCCTTCTTCGCTATCCCACTTGCGCCTGTCAGCCAGCCCATCTTTGCTTTCGAATGGTCAGACCCTGTTACTGGGTTCTCTGGCCAGCTTACTTGGACACGGCTGCCCCAGGGGTTCAAAATTTCCCGTTATTTGACTAGGCACTAGGCCCAGACCTCGCTGACTTCGGAAGACAGAACCATTCCTCCTGTACCCTACTACAGTATGTAGATGATCTACTCCTAGCTGTGGACTTGGACAGAGAGTGCAAAACAGCCACGGAGGATCTGCTACAGCACCTACGGACTCTTGGATATCGCGTCTCGGCCAAGAAGGCCCAATTCTGCACCACGTCGGTAACGTACGTTGGCTACCAGCTCCAGGGAGGTAAGCGAACTCTTTCGGACAGCCGAAAGCAAACCTTCCTCCGAATTCCTACCCCCACCACCAAACGACAGGTACGGAAATTCTTAGGAGCTGTTGGGTATTGCTGACTCTGGATTCCTGGGTTTGCGGAGTTAGCAAAACCCCTTTATACCCTAGCTGGAGGGGGAAAGCCCCTAGACTGGACTGAGACTGAACAAAAGGCTTTCAAAACCTGAAGCAGGCCCTTCTATTGGCATGAGCCTTGGCCCTACCAGATTTATCTAAGCCATTCCACTTGTTCATTCATGAGTCAAAGGAATTGCTAAAGGGGTCCTAACGCAGACCCTAGGACCATGGGGAAGGCCTGTTGCTTACCTGTCAAAGAGACTTGATCTTGTAGCATCAGCATGGATGGCTTGCTTAAGGGCAATGGTGGCTACAGCTGTTCTATTTAAGAGGCGGATAAACTGGCTCTTGGGCAAAAATTCACCCTCACCGCCCCACATGCGGCTGAAACTCTTCTACGAGGAAGCCCCGAGAAATGGATCTCCAACTCCCAGGTAGCCCAGTACCAGGCTCTCCTCCTTGAGCAACGCACATCACCTTTAGCGAGACGCAGGCCCTGAACCCAGCGACCCTGCTGCCTGATGACGAGAGGATGATCTTGCCCTCCCGATACATAACCGTGAGGACCTCCTAGGTTTCACTCGGCCACCAGGCCAGATCTTACAGACGCACCACTCACCAGTCCCGACATAGGATCGTGTACAGATGGAAGCAGTTTTATAGAAAAGGGAATCCAGCATGCTGACGCCGCTATAGTCACACAGGAAGAAACCATCTGGGCCCAGGCCCTACCTCATGGCACCTCGGCCCAAAAAGCTGAATTAATTGCCCTAACGCAGGCGCTCAGGTGGGCAAAGGACAAAACTGTCAATATCTACACAGACAGTCGGTATGCCTTTGCTACAGCCCATGTCCGTGCTCATATTTACAAGGAAAGAGGACTATTAACTTCAGGGGGAAAGGAAATTAAAAACAAGACTGAAATTCTAGCCTTCCTAGAAGCTATATGGCTCCCTAAAAGATTCGCCTTAATACACTGCCCGGGGCGTCAGAAAGGACGATCCAAAGAAGCAAGGGGAAGTAGAGCCGCCAACCTGGCCGCAAAAGAAGCTGCAAAACTCCCCATCCAGCCACTAGACATCCTTCTAGCCTTGCCAGACCGGTCCTACCCCAGTCCCCCCATTATTCTCCAGAGGAAATAAAATTAGCTGCAACTAGACAGGCAACTAAAGATAGAGAAGGATGGTATCACCTGCCTTCAGGCCAGGTATTTCTACCAGAAGCTCTAGGAAAAACACTTGTATCCCAGTTACACCAGCCTCACCTAGGGCAGTCCCAGCTATGGGCTCCTCGGAGATAATTCTCTACTAACCAGAAGTCCATCGTTGAGTCTACCCCTTCCAGGAGCCTGCGCTCAAGTCAACGCTAGACAAGCCCGCACCCCGGTTAGGAGTGCGGGCCTGAGGATCCACACCAGGAGAGCACTGGGAGCTTGACTTCCCCGAAGTCAATCCCCCGCCAGACAGGAATAAGTACCTCCTAGGACTCGTAGACATCTTTTCGGTCTGGGTCAAGGCTTTCCCCACCCGAAATGAAACCGCCCTCACAGTAGTCCGGAAACTCCTATCCGAAATAATTCCTAGATTTGGCTTACCCTTTTCCCTCGGTTCAGACAATGGGCCGGCCTTCATGGCCCAGATATCCCAGCTCGTAACAAAGGCCTTACACATTAATTGGAAACTCCACTGCTCCTACCGACCTCAGAGTTCAGGGCAGGCTGAACGCATGAATAGGACTCTAACGGAGACCCTAACTAAGCTCATTCTAGAAACCGGTGAAAATTGGGTCAATCTATTACCCCTAGCTCTCCCAAGGGTTAGATGTACTCCCTACAAGGCGGGTTTCACCCCCTTCAAAATTATGTTTGGGAGACTGCCCCCTCTTCTCCCTTGGCTACAGGCAGAGCCATTAGCAGAAATCCATAACACCTCTCTACTTAAGTTTCTCCAAACCCTACAGGATACCCAGGCTAAAGTTTGCCAGGTTCTCCCTCTACCCTCCTCAGACCCTGTACACTCGTTCCAACCTGGGGACTCAGTATGGGTTAAAACTCACCTGAAGGATGGACTACAACGTACCTGGAAAGGGCCCTTCCTCATTCTAACCACACCCACAGCAGTCAAGGTCCACCGCCTCTCCACCTGGATCCATCACTCCTACCTCAAGACAGCAGACTCCAGATGGACGTCCCAGCCAACTGGCAACCCGCTCAAGATAAGACTAAAGGGGGGGGATATAGACACAACCCAAGGACATGGACAATGGTGGGGAGAGGGACTGGGGAGAGGGAAGGAACGGGGTGGAATGGGTCATTGGGGAGAAAAAGGGACATCTGTATTATTTTAAACAATAATAAAATTAAAAAAAAAAAAGACTAAAGAGGGGGGGATTCTCCTTCTTAATATCTATAACCCTTATTTGTCTCATTTGGTCCCCAGCATCTGTATCTGGGGCATCCTATTATTGGGAAGTCTGAAATGGCATCTCAGGGGCGGTTTTAGCAAATTACACAGACCCCCGCTACAGCTGGAACCTAAACTAGTATGCTATCCAAATTGATCTGTGCACCCTTTTTAAGGGTTCCCTATGCACAACACCCCAACAATCCAAATCAGGGTGTGGGTATTGGTCCCCAGAGCGTAGCCTACAATCTGCTGACTTTTACCTATGCCTAGGAACAGGTCCTGTCAATCCCCGATGTTTATTTTCCTCACATTACTTCTGTCCCAGCTGGGGTTATGTAACCCTTGCCACCTGGGGAAGAGATGGGGACAAATTCCTAAAACTTTGGAAGACAGCAAGACGCACGACCTGCACAGTAGGACAGTGTAACCCTCTTTCCCTCCAACCCAAGGATAGGAGTCACTCCTCATGGCTCACTGGCCAGACTTGGGGAATCCGGTTTTATCTAACTGGTTACGATACTGGGACTCTTCTTACCATCCAGAAGAGACCCAGTCTCCAACCAAAAAGGCCCATAGGTCCCATAGCCAAGCTAAAGCTCCCTGTCCCTATAGCACAACCAAAACCTACTGCCCTGAACCATCTCGGTCAACGGTGTAGGGTTACTAATGCAGCCCCTGCAGAGGTGCCCCTGCTCTCCCTCTCGACAGCTATGCACCACGTGATCAATTCTACACACCCTCACTTAGCCTCCAGCTGTTGGCTGTCTAGCCTCTAAATCCCCTTTCTATTCAGGCATAGAGGTATCTCTCCCTCTTACCCCGACTTCAGATCAGTCCAATTGCCGTCAAGAGCCCCATCAACTTACATTAGGAGATATACAAGGCCCAGGATTATGCCTCCTCACTGGAAACAGTGATATTCCCAAACCGTATTCTAACCTCTGCAACACAGCATTATATGTCAACCCTCTTTCCCCTCCTCTAGACAGCATTTTCCAGCCCCAAACAATACATGGTTTGCATGCACCACGGGCCTAACTTGCTGTCTCAGTTCTGAGGAACTACAAGACCCCTGTAATCCTGTTTTCTGTCTCCTTGTACATGTCCTACCACAGGTCTCTATTTACAGTGGGTCGGAAGGGAACACCCTTGTTTTTCCCCCTGAAGGTTTAACTCATTGGAAATGAGCAATCCCCCTCGTCCTGCCTGTTCCAGCTGACTCGGCATAGCCGGATCGGCAGCTATAAGCTCAGCTGCCTTAGTCACCTCTGATCTCCACACCTGCAAACTCACCGAACAGGTTAATACAGATCTTAGCCACTTAGAGGCCTCAATAGCTGCCCTTAATGAACAGGTAGAATCCTTAGCAAAAGTAGTCCTCCAAAACCACAGGGGACTAGACCTCCTCTTCCTACAACAAGGAGGCCTCTGTGCCGCCCTAGGGGAAACCTGTTGCTTCTATGCTAATAACACTGGTATCATCCAGGAATCTCTATCCCTCATATGGAAAAATATTGAGGAGCGCAGAAGGCAGCTCGAGAGTTCGCAGTCTTGGTATCACCGTATATTTAGCTGGTCCCCTTGGCTCATCACCCTCTTATCTGCAATAGCTGGACCCCTACTCCTCCTCATGATCGCCTTTATCATAGGTCCCTGCCTCCTTAACTGCCTGACCTCTTTCATTAGAGATAGAATCAACTCTGTAAAATTAATGCTTCTTAGAGCTAAGTATAACTCTCTACCCTCTGAGGAAGAATCAAGGATTTAATTGTCATCATAATTTACAAACAGGAGTGGGGAGTGGAGCATGTAACCCTCTTTTTAATCATGAAGCATGTAACCCTCATTTTTAATCTAACTGCCAACCCTGTTCTATAACCCTGAATAAACAGTTACAAGCTAGTGCCAGGAAATAGCCAGTCGTAACGGGTAAACAATGCTCACCCTGGCTTCTGTACTTTGCTTCGCTAGGTTCCCAGCCCTCTCCATGCCAGCCAGGATATAGTTTTTGCCTTTATATTTGATCTGTGGAGACTGTTTGGGACTGCGAGTTTGTTTAGGACAGGAGTCCGCTCGCAGTCGCTGGCTAAAATTCCAAACGATCAATTTGCTTTCCGTGTGAATTCATCTCGTGAAAAATGGGTACAACACTGCCATTCTCCAGAGCACTATCTCAGTTGTTAACAGTTTGGCTCAAAGAAAGTCACACAATTCTTTACAGGTTTAAATATTTCTTATGTGGACAAAAAGTAGAAGAGAAAATGTTGTTACCCGATCAGCATTAAATCAGTGTGGTGCACAGTACAAGCAACCCACCGAAAGCACTGTGAAGACTGAAAGAAAGCTCGCGCCTTGCTGCCCAGGGCTCACGACCCATCACCTTAGGTAAGCTTTGCTGTTTGCAGTCAGGTGACAGGCTGGCTCACCTCCTCCCGGGCACTGGGGGTGGGCTTCTCTGCCTTGGTGCGGACATTTCTGAGAGGCCCACACCCAAGCCCTCTAGTGAACACTCCTTTAACATGGCAGGGGGCCATTAAAGACTTACATACATTTGAAAAGGACAGGCCAAGAAATTCTAACAAAAAGGGAAAGGAAGAAGTCTCTATTTTCACTGGGGACAATGAAGCCTCTTTTCAACTCACTTTTGCTCTGGCTGGGGAGCCCTCTCCATTTGCAGCTCCGCTCGAACTCACAGAACTCACACTCACAACTGCCCTGTAATTCCTGCATTTGCTGGGATACAGACGCCCCACCACCACCTTCCACCAAGATGAGGAGCCCCACCGGAATTCTCCAACTTTCCACTAGTCACCTGGTTGGCACAAGGTGTCACTGTCTTAAAAGAATTTGCTCGGTAATTGTCCTGAAGTTAGTCACAGCAGGGCCCATGTGTGAGTTCGAACTGTGACCTAGGACTGAGCTCACAAAGAACCTGTGGCCCATTGGCCTTAGACCATGGGCGCTCTGTGAAAGGACTAGGATGCTGGCTCCCAGGCCAGCCCCGACTCTCAGCAGCACCCAGAGCGCCGTCAGCCAGGCCGCAGTTGGTTACAGGCTGGGGGTGGCCACCGGTTTCTGCTGCTCTGAGGACCTTCTTGTCTCACTGGCTGCGCTGGAGCCTTGTAAGCAAACGGCTTGCATCACCCTTGCGGGGAAGTCATGGTCAGTGGCAGTGGTCAGGCTGTTGGCCTTTTTAAGAGGACAAACATTTTCTCTCATCCAGTGGAAGGCGTTGATAAGAAAGAAGCTGTCAGGGCCACCAGTGAGAAGTGGTCCTATCCTTAAGAATAGTCTCTTCCCACAGCTAAGTGACACTACCTCTTTCATCCTGGACCCTTTTCCTGCTCTAACATACCCATTCAATAGCACGAGGCCTGCCACGCAGTAGAGGGAGGCTTAAAGGAAGTGATACTGTTGAAATTAGGTAGCTAGTAATAACAGCAAGGGAGCAAAGGGAAGGCCAGGCACGCCGGCATGCCACTGGGACAGCTTCCCTCGGAAGCTGCACCTGCACGCGCCCCGGGGCCCAGCAAAGGGGAGAGAGAAGCACGCCCAGTAAAGTCTGGGTGACATGGAAGATGCTTGTTGTCAATCGCACCTGGGGACAGAGAGGGGTGGCCACAATGGGCGGGGCCCTACAAGCCCAGGAAGATTTGAGATACTTAACCCCCAACAAAGAAGCTCGCGCTCTTGGGCTCTTGGGCTCTTATGCTCTTGGTCGCTCCTGGCACGCTGGGCGCATGGCTCACACGGCTTCCTGGCACTCTCCCGCGTGCCCCACAGCCATGCAGCCCCCTCAGTGAACTAATGGGCTACAGCTAACCCGCTGCTGAGCTGGACCCGGCTCCAATGTGGAAGGGAAACTCTGGGCACTGGCTTTGGTTTTATCTTTGCTGAAGCCCCAGCTCTACTTCTGCTATGACTGGACCAAGGGAAATGGGATTTTGGAAACCCAGTCAGGTACTTTCACGCAAATAAAAATCACTCATTCTGCCCTGTGAAGCCCAGGAAATTCTTTTTCTCAGGATATGGCAAGAACCCTACTCCCAGCAGCACCCAAGCAGCACCCAGGTCTTCAGTGTGCTTGCTATTTCCTCCCTGTCCCTGCCAGTCTGGACGGTCACCGGCGAGAAGTCACGTGCTAACGGTGGGCGCAGGGTCGCCTGGCCTAGCGGAGCCCCGAGTCTCTGCTCTGCGACCCCTGGCGCGTGGTGGGTGGCTCTGGCGCACGTGGGGGTGGGGGGGCCACGCCAACTGTCAAGTGAAAAACAACTCTGACAGCAATTCTAAATGTGATTTGCAACATTTTCTTTCCTTTTTGTTAAACTGTCCTGGGAAACACTGATTTCTCTCCCCTCCCCCCGTTTGATCAGGGGAACTGCATATAAACATCATGTTTCTGGTCAGTGCACGCTTATCCCACTTTCACACTAACTTTCAAATAAATACGTTTCTGACACAAATTCATTTTATTAGCACGATCGCTAGTCCTGGCTAATTTTTAGACTATTTAAATATTTTATTGTGTCAATGTAAGAAACCTTTAAACATGTAGAGAATTTTTATGAGTTTATTTGAGTTAAACTGACAACAATTGCCGGGAAGCAAAATCTCAGTGAATTGAGAAAATTCTCTGGAAAATGGCAGTTTTGCACCTAATTTTATATGTTGCAATGAAAGGAGGACATGTAGGGGGGTTACATGAAATCCATTGGTGATAGATTAGGGAGGGGGGAGAGAGGAAAGCGGGGAAACCTCTGGGACTGGATAAAAAGGAAAATGATAGTCCTGGCGGGGTTGGCTCAGTGCTGAGAGCGTCGGCCCTCAGGCTGAAGGGTCCCGGGCTTGATTCTGGCCAAGGGCACGTACCTCGGTTGCAGGCTCGATCCCTGGTTGGGGCACGTGTGGGACGCAACCGATTAATGTGTTTCTTTCACATTGATGCTTCTATCTCGCACTCTCTCCCTGCCACTCTGGAAAGCAATGGAAAAAATATCCTTGGGTGAAGATTAAACATTAAAAAGTAAAATGATAGACACACTTCTTTTACTTAGGTGGGTGCAAGACAGTTAGCAGTTAACAGTGAACACAATAACAATGAGTTTTGTGGTCTCTGCTCTGTTATAGTGAGGGGTCTGGAATCAAGGAAATTACTGTGACACTCCAAAGGTATGTTTCATAGATGCAAAAAAACAATAGACAGGCTCAGTCAAGGTAAATATTGACTTTTTTCAAGAAAGATACTGGCCTAGGACAGGGCTACCCACCATTACTTGCTTTTTGTTAGGAAGTTTTAATTTCAGACCATCCTATGTGGTTACTGTAGGTCTCTGAGTTTGTAAGGCCACCGTGCAGGGCCCCCTGAGCTAGTATGTGGGTTAGATATAGCCAAATGTCAATATACGGAAACTGGTCCGGGTGGCCTGGGTGACCTGTCACGACATTCCAAACCTGTTTTGTCGTCCTAGTGTCAAAAGAGCCAATGTCAGGCCACCCTACTCCAAAGGTTGTAAATAAGTGATTTCTTTTCTTTTAAATTGATTTTAGAGAGACGGAGGGAGAGAGGGAGAGAAAGAAACATAGATGTGAGAGAGAAACATTGATCAGTTGCTTCCTGCACGTGCCCCCACTGGGAATGGAACCTGCCACCTTTTGGTGCACGGGATGACACTCCAAGCTCTGAGCCACTCCTGCCAGGGCTCTTTTTTTTTAATTGATTTTTTTGGGGAGGGAGAAGGAGAGAGAGATTGGTTTGCTGTTCCCCTTATTTATGCATCATTGGCTGATTCTTGTATGTGCCCTGGCTGGAGATCAAATTGGCAACCTTAAAGTATCAGGGTGATGCTCTGCCCAACCAACACCCAACCAGGGCAAGAAGGGATTTCATTAGAACCTTGAGCAGATCTCTTTGCTCCAGTTATTTTTCTATATAGTTAGTACATTTTTAAAAAGCTGACTGTTTTTGTTTTTTTTTTTAGAATAGCTTTAGCTTCACTGTGTGGGGGCTAAAAAAGTATCAATATTTTTCCTCCCACTTTCTAAGTGCTTCTGGGCTGGGCTAATTATCAAATTAACAGGAAAAAAAAATCCATTTTAATACATGCACATGGGAAAATTCCAGAGACAGGGAGGCACACTGGGTATATAAGGCATTTTGGACAAAGGAGAAAAGAGGGGAACAGGGCATTAGATTTCAGCAGTGAAAAGGGAGATTTACAGGCAGTTGAGGAAAAGGGGAACATACCTGGCAGGCAAGCCCTTGCTAGGAACTCAGAAACAACGGGCCACAACGGGATACAGGGGGTATCTAGCTAGCAGACTCCACCCCTTCCCAGTCTGAAGCCCCTCTTATTTATGAGACTTAATTCAAATGAGGCTGAGGTGACATCCTAAGATCTCCTTCCTTAAGCAGGTTTCTCTGTCTGAACCCCTTGGGCAGGAAACTGGTAAGAGTCAAAGGTTCCCTCTGAGGCCTGTTTCCTAATAAAGAGCTTAAAATCAATACCCCAAAATGGTAGCTTCAGGGTGGCAGAATTTTGGTCCTTTCAACAGTACAATTGAGAAGAAGGTAGAGAGATTCCCCGCAGACCTCCCCACCCCTGCACAGCCTCCCCCACGTCAACATACCACCATCGTGGTGCATCTGTCGTCACTGATGAACTTGCACTGAGTTTACAGTTTACATCAAGGTTGCTCTTGGTGTTGGACATTCTAACGTCCTGACGAACGTATCATGACATGTATCTACCATTACAGTAGCACACCGAGTCATTTCATTGCCCTAAAAACCCCTGTGTTCCATTCACTTTTCACCCCTCCCTTCCCCTTGGCCCCTGGCAACCCTAAACTTTTCAGTCTCCATAGCTTTGCCTTTTCCAGAGTGTGGTGAGTGGGAATGACACAGCACGCGGCCTTTCAGACCGGCTTCTTTCCCTTAGTCATGTGCAGGCAAGCTTCCTCCGTGTGTTTTCATAGCTGGACAGATCATTTCTTTTCAGTGCTGAGAAGTATTCCATTATCTGGAACACTAGCTATTTTTACAAAATTAGTTTAGAAACTACTCCTTATACCAAAATGTACGAGAAAGTAAGTGTTGGGACTGGGGGGAGGGGGTCACATAATGACTTACTACTTTTTTGTCTTAGTTCTCAAGGTGGACAGGGATATGATGGTGGGCGTCCCCTTAGAGATGTTATTAAGTGATCTCCTTATGAAAACAGTCATGGCCGTGTAAAGTACAGCATAGATGATATAGTCAATAATATTTTAATAACTAGATATGGTGTCCAACACGGGGTGATCACTGCGTAAGTTCTATAATGCCACATTGCTAAGTTGTGCATCCAAAGCTGATATGATATTGTATGTCAACTGTACAATAATTTAATTTTTTTAAATTAATAAAGCATTATACAATATGCTTTACAAAAGCAAAACTAATATGTTTTTAAATTAATGAATATGTAATAGGCAGTTAGACATGAGCAGGGCAAAGACAATGGTCCAGGTACTGAAAGAAGGTCATGAGGGCAGGAAGCCCCAGGTGCCTAGCAAGGGGCAAAATTGGGAAAACAAGGATCTCACCCCAGGGTGACCTCTCTTTCCTGGCGTTTCATTGGTCATGCGGTTTGGATTCCTGACCTTTCCTCCATAAAGATAACATCTAGGCCTCAGTTGTATTTCAGCTCCAGGCCCACAAAAGCAGCGAAACCAGACCAGCGATGCTGTGGCTGCCTCAGGACCAGCTGCACTGACTGAAGACCCCCTGCCCTGGTGACCACCAATCACTGGAGACCACAACCCTGAAAGAGCCCACCTGGAAAGCTGATATTCTATTGAGACCCTCCTTTGAGCCCTCCCCTAAGATTCCCCACCTGCAAGAGAGAGATAAATACCCTCAACACAAAGGACCCAATGTGCACTCTTCCTCTGGGGAGGATGCCCTTGCTATTCCCTTCCCCCTCTCCTTCCCCCACAGGCATATATCTCCTAAACTCCAAGGGACCCCAAGAGACTTGCAACCAAGGGAGCAATGGACAGTGGCAGCTTATCCAGGAATAACCCCTGAACCTGTCTCCAAGGCCCCCTTTCCTCTGACTTCTCAGTGAGCCAAAGCAGCCCAACCAGGTTCTCCTATAGCTTGTTCTATGCCTTTCCTTGTCTCACTGTCCTAAGTGTGTTTTTGCTGCGGCCAATAAATTCTTGCCTGCTTTTCTACACTTTATCTCTTGATTGAAATCTTTCCTTCAAGAAGACAAGACTGAGGTCTCGTAGTCTGGCAGACAACAAATGGACTTTGAAAAATCCCATTACACAATGTAAAATTAAACTTTTAGATAGTTGACCTGATATTATTAATCTAATCAGCAGCTGCCTTCCATTAATGTGAGAGAGACACATCTACTGCTTGCATCCTGCACGCGCCCCAAGGGGATTGAGCCTGCAACCAAGGCTTGTGCCAGCTAGAATCAAACCTGGGACCCTTTTGTCCTTGGGCCAGTGCTCTAACCACTGAGCAAAAGTGGCTGGGGCTGTAGTTTTTATTTTAAATGAAGTAAATCTGTCTGTCTTGGAGTGGCTCGATCGGTTGAACTTTGTGCACTGAAAGGTTGCCGGTTCAACTCACAGTCAGCGCACATACCTGGGTTGCTGGTTTGAAAGCTGGGTTGTGGGCTTGATTCCCGCTTGGAGTGCATACTGAAAGCAACCAATCCACGTTCTCTCTCTGTCTCTCTTTCTCACTCTCTGTCTCTCTCTCTTTCTCTGTCTCTCTCTTCCTCTCTCTAAGCATGTCTTTGGGCAAAGATTAAAAATAAATGAAATACATCTTACCATGATTTTTTCAAAGTTCTTTTCTCTGCATTCTCTCTTGTAAATTATGTTAGTTTGAAATGTGCTGCGCCCATGACTTTCTGTCTAGGTCCAAATAAAGGCTGTTGCTGCTTTCAGCAAGATTGAATAATTCTTATCCAGATACAACCCATAAAGTACACTCATCCCAAAGTTCACAGAGATCCTGTGACTACACGTTATTGCTAAACTCTTTTCATGGCTAAATACTAGGTGACACTTATAGGGTGCTTACTCTGTCCTAGATAGTGTGCTAAGTGTTTCAGATATGTTAACTCATTTTGCTTTTACAACAGCCTTAGGAGCTACTTAGAATTAGAATCGCCAGTAAATAATGAATAAACTGAGGCCCAGAGAGACTGGGGACCTTGTCCATGGCTCTGCACCTGGAAGTGACAGAGCCAGAAATTTAAATTTGCTCGACTATATAAATTCCAGCTCACCACGATTGTCCTGAAACCTGGGCAGTGCAGGTTTCACCACCACACTCGTTTTGGGGTGATTAAGGGTTGTAGCGATCAGAACATGCCTCCCCAAAATAGGCCGCTTTGGCATATGGATTATTTTGAGCTGAAGACAATTGAAAAGCAGCAGATGCCCAACAAAGCTCTCTGCCCTCCCCTGTCTGCTGGAAAGCAGGCTATTGGTCCCCACCTTTAGAGTGAGCCAGCAAGGGCATGAGCTGGACTCCTAACCACTGAGGACCCTTTGGACTCCTACCAGCCCAGAGATGGCAGGAGGAATCGCCTCCATCCCAAACCTGATAAAACAACCCTGTTCTTCCACGATGTCTTCCCCACACATTCACCTTCCTGAGTTTGCTGCCTCTAAAGCCTGAACACCCTCGCCTGAGCCTTGTCCCTTCTTGACAGATTTATTGTTTGTTAATGTGGGGAGGGGACAATTTCCCCTTCCCTCCTCTGGTTGTTTTGGCTGGTTGAATAATTAAAAACACATAAGACTGATTAATAAGAGAAAGTAAAATTTAATTTCTCGTACATGGGAACCCCACATACGTGAGCAAGTCAGAGACCCCCACATAAGGTACAGATGGCACCTCGAGCTGAGGATGAGGTAAGGGGGCCTGACACTTCAGTGGGAGGAAGGTCATTGCAGGACAATAAAAGCAGATGTTTAGTAATTAGTAGTTTGTCCTGCCGTATAGATAGGTCATAAAACAGTATTTCTGGTAATGATTCATTATAGGCAATGAAACTGGACACAAAGGGTCCAGGCTGCCTGTTGCTACTTCAGCCAATTAAGCAGAGACAAGGTTGAATCGAATATGAGCATTTATTCCATTTTTGCTGGCAAATGGGAGAGCAGTGGGATTCGTCCACAGAAAATCTGCTTTGCCCTTCCCTTATTACCTGGCTGGTTATATAGGGCTCCATGCAAGGGGTAAGGGGGTGGGGTGGGGATGGCTGCAGGGTCTGTGGTCCCTGTGTCTCCTTCCAGGATCTTGAAGTCACATAAACAAGGTAGTTAATTTTCAGTGATGTTAAAACCCAGTCCTTCCAGTTCCTGGGACCTGAGAATGGTCGGCATTCCTGCGGGGGTGGTGTCAGGCTCCAGGCACAGCAACCAAATCAAAGCGCATCTTGTCCTTTGTTTCTTTTCTGAGCAGTGGACCCATCCAGGCCCCAAGGTGTCTCATCTTTTTACAGCTGTTTCTCTTCTTGCAGCACATCCTCCAGTTTCCCAGGGTCTGTAGGGAAACTTCTTATCTATAGTTAGTAAGGGGAATAATCATTAGACAACGATGGTCCTATTCCTATTAGGTGCCCTCCCCCATTTCAAAATCACGGTCAGGGCATGATCAACATCTCTGCCCCAACAGCAAGACTCCCAATTTAGATCCTTCCAAGTTGTTAAGGGGGGAGCAGAAGTTTTTCTTGAGCCCAGAGGGCTTGGTTGCCTTTAGCTCAAGATAATGCACATACCAAAGGCACACCCCCGAGTTTCCCCAAGACTGTGTGTGGTGCACAGATTAATAAATTGATTGTCTCTTAATCTTGTCACTCTAATTTGTACCTGGAGAAGATAGGAGGGAAGAGGGAATGGGTTTTTTCTTCCCCTACAGAGCAAATACCTTTCCCTCGTGGTGGGTTGGATGCCCTCATCACTGTCCTGGAGCCAAGCTTGGTGACTCAGAATACAAAAGTGAAGCCACAGAAAGGAGGCAGCATTGCCCGGCCTGCCAGAGGCTCAGGAAGCCACAGTGGTGGGGCTTTCCTTCCACATTCTGGAAGAACAGGGTTTATTTATTCACTGAATCAAAAAAATTTTTTTGAGCACCTATGTGCCAGCAGTCAGCTAGGCACTGGGATTAAACAAAACAGTAAAACGAATTCTCCTACGATCTGAAGTGGAGGGAGTGAGGAGAGAGGAAGGAAAGCTTCTCCTTCCCCCCATGCTGTACCCCAGGCCTCCCATTCTCCATTCCCTCAGGGCCCTGGGAGTGTTTGCTTCCCACCTTCGCTCCCAGACCACAGGCTCCTCAAGAGTGGGGGCAGGTCCTTAGCATCTTCTCTGAGTCTGTTTGGGGCCTACAGAGACCTACCCTTAGGGCTTAGTATGCAGATCACTCCAACACTGTGGGGACAACAGGACCTTCAGGTGGAAACCGAGGGGTACAGCAGTGCATGTGGGCCTGCCCCTGGCTCGCCTCACTTCCTTGAAATTTCTCTGGCTAGTTTGTCCCTGGGAGCAGATTATAGTTGTACTTGCAAAAAAATGAATGGAGCAAACACTTGATGGTTCACATCTCTGGATGGAGAGGAGGGACAGGTCCCCACTCCACCTGGTGGACTGTCTTCTCTCATCTGGAAATGCACTTTTCCTGCCTTGTCCATTCCCATAATTAAACGCGTGCATGCACGTGCACACACACACACACACCTGTTGATAGGGGCACTTATAATGTCTGAAGATTGAGCACCTGAATTAATCTGAAATATAATTACATTACTTATAAAATTGTAGAACACATATACTTATGCGAGCAGGGATTTAAGTTTCTTTTTTCCTTAGGCTTCTTTTCCCTAGGCCTTTTCACCCTGCACTCCCCTTGATCCCCGATGAAGCAATTAAGGAGGTGACACAGCTTGAACAATGAGTCAAGATAGGACCTCACGGAGACATCCCCAGACCAGGCGACTAAGAACAAAAGAATGACGGCTGCGGACTCCCAGGACTGCACGTAGCCGTATTCCGTTCCCAGCCTCAGTTGGCCCCGTAGAACCCGACCCCTCAGGCCCCTCCTGAAGACAGGTTTTGGATGCCCGTGTGGCCGCCTTCTCAATAAATGCTTTATGGGATTCAGCCCTGCCTCCGTTGAATTGGACACGGCGACAGGCCGTGGAGCCCCACCGGGGTTTCCCCGGCAACGCTGTCCCAGTTTAAATCTGTGGTTTACAAAGGCTCTCTCCTTAAAAAAACACTAGTCAGCCTCCTTACCCTTGGCCTGCTGGAGATAATCTTTGCAGAGAACCCTACTAAGTCTGTGTGGACAAAAAAGGGGCCACATGCTAAACCTGGCAAGCTCGGGGGAGGCCTGCATGGTGGCCTTGCAAACCGAGACCTAAAATAACCACAAGGGATGGTCTGAAATGAAAACTTTTGAAAACATAAGCAGTTTAAGGCTGATAGCCATGTCCTGAGGCAGTATTTTTCCTTCACAAAGGTTAATGTACCCTTAACTAAGCCTGTCCGTTGTCTTTTGCATCTGAGATAACACACAGGATGAACACGGGCCTCTGCTGAACGCAGTGCTTTCCCCCTTTCTGGTCCCCGGTGCACCCGGACAGGGGCCAGGGCTCCCCTGGTTATTGGTACCTCGCTGACTGCTGGCTGTTGCCTCTCCCGTTCCTGCCTGAGGAAAAGAAGTGCGCCTAGCGATTTACGTCTCATCCCATCCCGGAGCTTCTTCGCTCTGCTCTCTCCCGCCTCCCTAATCTGTCACCAGTGGATTTCGTGTAGCCCACTTACATCTCCCCCCCTGACTTAATCTATAAAGCAGGGTGCAAAACTGCCATTCTCCGGAGCATTATCTCAGTGCGTTGAGGTTTTGGCTTCCCAGAAATTGTCCACAGTTTGGTTCAAATAAATTCACAAAAATTCTTCAGAGGTTCGACCGATTTCTTATGTTGACATCAGTTTAGCCAGTTTTCCCCACTCTTGACATCTGGCCAAATTCCTTGCCCGCCACCTGCCGTCTCACGGCCCTCACCGGGTTCAGGGGAGGTGTTCAGCCGGAGCCCCCCCCCCCCCCCCCCGAGTCCCCTCTCTCAGTGGCTCTCCACCCACCAGCCCCTCCTGCTCCGTGGCCATCGCCCCCAGCCCACTTGGCTGCGTTTGGAGTGGGCTAATCTCTTGCCCCTATTGCAATTTGTAGTCTTTAATTAAGTCCTTACTGTTCGAACAAGTGTCAGAAAAATTTTCTTTGCTTCTTTGAGAAGGAAACAGAAGTAGCCTAGTGCGCGCTTCTTGTTTCGTTCCTACAAGTAACCCGACTACAGCCAGTGCGCCTGCGAGGAAGCACCGACCGGGGCCCAAGCCCAGGCAGTGGTCTGGGGGACGCAAAGCAGGGCCATTTATGACCAAGGGAAGGGCAGCAATTACATCAGCAGGAAGAAGGCATTTCTACTGGTGCAGATAACAGTGACGTTAATTCTAAAGAAGGTTTTTAATCTCCAGCCTGGGCAGTCATGATGTCTGCTTTCTTGTCATCTCTGGAAACAGTTATTTGGGATACAATCTTGCTTTCTGCCCAGTCCAAAGGTAATTTTGCCCAAGTTTGAGAAGAAAGGCATACAAGGCAGCTCCTCTGGGATGTCAGGTCTGACTCCATTTAAAAGTGGCTTCATCTGTATTATTTTTCTTACAGCTTACATGGAGAGAATATGTTATCTCTACAGCTAAAAAAATTTGGAGTTCTAGGGAAAAAAATCCTCTAGATATCAAATAAGATTTATAGAAAAAATTTACCCAAGTGGTAATGTAATTCAGCAGTTTACATTATGGTTTTTAAAAGTTCTATATAAAACCCAGAATAGAAAATTTAAAATTAACATTTTTAGACCACCTTCCAGGACTGTGATTTCTTCTTGACCTGGAACCCAACTGTCAAGGTTAAGAGAAAGGGAAGTAGTTGGGGAGTGGGGAGGGGCAGTGGCCACTAAAACCACAGGGTTCACTAGGGAAACAGCTATAAATTATAAATGCAGATCAGTTAAAAATTCAGCCAAACAAAATACACTCAAGCATTTAGATTTTTTCTTTTCTCTGGGTACTAGTGAATGTGTAGTTATGATAGTGGGGAAGGGCACGTAATGAGAATAGAGCCACAGATGTTAAATAATTATTCACCTTACTAACTATAGATACGTTTTCTTACAGACCCTGGGAAACTGAAGGATGAAACAAGGCTGTAGAAAGATAAGGTGCTCTAGTGGGTCCATTATTCAGAAAAGAAATACATTTTGAGAACAGATCAAGGACAGGACATGCTTTGATTTTGTTGCTGTGCTGGGACCCTGACCCGCCCCTGGGAGTTTGCCTCAGGAACCCTGACCACTCTTTGGTCTCAGGAACGGGCTGAGCTGCTTGTAACATCATAGAAGATTAGCCGCCTGGTTATCAGACTGTGAGCTCCTGAAGGCGGCCTGCAGACCCTCCCCTCCCATTTCCCTGTATGCCTGCAGCTGCGGCTGCACCTAACTGTCTTCTCCCTCACTGGTATATAATCAGCCAGCTGGGGAGGGGGTCAGAGCAGAATTTCCAGGGTGACTGACTGCTCTCCCGTTTTGTTGGCAATAATGGAATAAACGCTCACATATGACTCAACCCTGTGTCTACTTAATTTGGCTCAAGTAGTGACAGGTGGCCCCGGACCCCTTGTGTCCGGTTTCAGTTACTGGGGGAAATACCAAGATTATCCCTTTTCTTCCAGGTGTGTAGAGCTTGCTGCAGGACACCACCGTGAGCCCTCCAGAAGGTGCCTCTTTGGCCCTGGGCGATTTTGAGAAGCCGCAGGTGAAGTCCCCCTTCGGGAGGGACGTTTGTGTTTATAAAGGATGTCTCCATGTGTAGGTGTCTCCCTCTCTGGACCAGGAAGAGGAGGGTGACTAAGTTAGGAGAGAATCTGCTTGACCACCTTACCCTTGCTTACCTGGCTCTTCCTGGTCACCCCCCATAACTGGTCTCCTCTCCCCCCAGTACCTTTCTTTTCTTTTTAGCTGAAGATGATATTTAAGGTGGTGGCTTGGGCCTTCTGGGGAGTTACTCAGTTTCCCTGTGTCCCTCCTATGTATATATGAGATGTACATGTTGATAAACCTCTGTTTGTTTTTCTCTTGTCAATCTCTTTTATTACAGGGGCTGGGGGGTGCCTCAGCCAAGAACCCAGAGGGTAAAGGAAAAATTATCTTTCCCTACACTGCTAAGCATGGATTTAAAGTTCCCAAGTCAGTTGCTATATTAGCTTTTCCAGGCCCAAGTTTCTGATCTCAAAAATGAAAGAGGAAGGTAACAGCTCAAAGGTGTGTGCGCCCATGACTTGTGAGACTTGTGGTTCAACAGTCTTTTTAATTAGGGTGGTTAAGAATTCTTTTATCCCCTGTTCCCACAGAACAAGTGATCCTGGCTGGCTGTCAAGAATAAAGGGCCACATTCCTCCTCTGGTCTTCAGGAGGGGTCCCATCGGGGAGCAGATGGTAGGGGTTAGCACCTCTCTCCCTGACGGCCGAGGGACTCTGGCTTCAGCTGCAAAGGGCAGGGGGATTTGTCACCTGCTCCTGGGCACTGATACCCACAAGTTGATTGACTTCAGGCAGCTGACTTCCCAGGGGCCGGAGCACATGGATCTGCAGTGAGAGCTTTGCCTTCGCGCCTCATCTGCTGGGGCGCCACCCATCCACCTTCCTCTCGGTCTGGGATGGCGGAAGGTGCCTTGGGGTGGGGGCAGCCGGGTTGTTGGTCTTCACTCCTCCTGTGGGAGGCTCCTTTTTCCTTTGTTGGGCCTTCAGGGTAGCGATGCTTTTGCTGTGTGGTGTTCGGTTTGGTATAAGTTATAATAATCTACTATAGGAGTCTATTCCTATCACCAAACCAGTATTTGTGAAGAGACTGCTCTACAAAAGTCTCCCACAGGCTTCCGCTGGGGACATGAAACAGTCACATGTGGGACAGGAATGCATGTCAGGGTGTGCACTTGGCTGCACCTGCACCTAACCCTGCACGAAGTGGCTCACATCGCCAGGGCCATGAGAAGGCGGAGAGGGCTGGCAGGACCGGTGGAGGGCCGCTGCGCTCCGCGGCCGAGGGCTCTGCTCCTGCCTTCCCTCGGACCCAGGCAGTGGTGGGTCCACAGCGGACACAGCCCGGAGTGTGCACCCTGCCCAGGAGCATACCCAGATGTCAAACCAACAATTCCCACTCGCATCTGCGTTCCCGCCACCAGCTGCAAGGGGCACGCTGCCACGTGCCAGCTGGTCAGAACCTGGTCTTTGGCTTTGGTCATTCATTTTTCATAATAGCCTGGTTTTAGTTTTTAAATTGTAGTGAAATATACATAACATAAATCTGCCGTCTTAACCACTTGTAAGTGTGCAGTTCGGTGGCATTAAGTACGTTCATTCACAGCGCTCTGCCCCCGTCGCCACCCTTAACCTCTAGAACCATTCCTCTTGCAAAACTGAAACTTTCCCCATTAAACACGAACTTTCCATTTAGCCCGGATTATTTTATGGTGAAAATCTTCTGAAATCTCTCCAAGTTCGTTAGAAACTGTCTAACTTATATGTTGTCTCCCAGTCATTTTTTCCTACCCCTGCCCGACCATTTGTTATGTTGATACCGGACACAAGGGGTTTGAGGCTTCCTGTTACTACTTGAGCCAAATTAAGCAGACACAGGGTTGAGTCATATATGAGCATTTATTCCAGTAATGCCGGCAGTATGGGGAGAGCAGTCGATCACCCTGGAAATTCTGCTCTGAACCCCTCCCCAGCTGGCTGATTATATACCAGTGAGGGAGAAGACAGTTAGGTGCAGCCGCAGCTGCAGGCATACAGGGAAATGGGAGGGGAGGGTCTGCAGGCCGCCTTCAGGAGCTCACAGTCTGATAACCAGGCGGCTAATCTTCTATGATGTTACAAGCAGCTCAGCCCGTTCCTGAGACCAAAGAGTGGTCAGGGTTCCTGAGGCAAACTCCCGGAGGCGGGTCAGGGTCCCAGCACAGCAACCAAATCAAAGCATGTCCTGTCCTTGATCTGTTCTCAAAATGTATTTCTTTTCTGAATAATGGACCCACTAGAGCACCTTATCTTTCTACAGCCTTGTTTCATCCTTCAGTTTCCCAGGGTCTGTAAGAAAACCTCTTCTCTACGGTTAGTAAGTGAGTAATTATTAAACGTCTCTGGCTCTGTTCTCATCACGTGCCCTTCCCCACTATCAGTGTGAGTGTTGCTCTGGGTAACCATGGTTCTTTTTTCTGCACAGTGACTGTGGATGTTCGTAACAGGAGAGCTCAGTGGCCAATGAACTTTGTGCTGCCGGTTTGGATGGAGGTCATGCCCCCCGGGGATCTTTCCATTGAGCTCAGGGGACTATTCATTGACCAGCAGACTTCACTTCAGGGTGTATTGGCAAGGAGCTGGGAAGAAGATGCTGTTGCTCCAGGCTTGAGGTCTCAGAGAGGTGGGAGGTGGCATGTGCCACTGGTCTGTGCTGAACTGGAATTTTGTTCTTATTTTTAACTACTATATCTTTTTCCATAGTGTCTCGGTGCCACAGTTTATTTAAACACCCCTTCTGATAGACATTTAAGGTTTCCATGTTTTATTATGATGAACAAACTTTCGTAAACATCACGTACATGCATGAGTTCTTGTCAAGGACAGCCTTTTAGAAATATAATTCTATATAAAGTATACGGACACCCTAAATTTTGATAGATGCTTCCAAATAGTTCTTCTAAAAATTCAAAACCAATGTCCTACCAAAAATGGATGCAGATACACAAGCATCTCCCTGCATTGGATATTATTAATCTTTAATATTTTTGCCCATCTAATTAGCTGAAATGATATCTCACTATTTTATTACATTTCCATGTTGTTCAAGGGTCATCTGTACTAAAAGAAACCAAGAAAGAATTTTTATGACGGCTGGTAGGAAAGTGCTGTTATAGACTGGATCTCTGTGTCTCCCCAACATTCATGTGTTGAAATCCTAACTTCTAAGGTGGTGGTTTTTATTAACCATTTGCATGTTTCATTATCTAAATGGTCTACTCTTACTATTTGTACACCCCTCCCTCCCCCGCTGGGTTATTGTACTTTTCTTTTTATGTTAAAATTTTTTGTGTGTGCATTATTTGCTTAACTTTTTCATGGTGTCTTGCTATGTAGAACTTTAAATGTTAATACAGCCAAATCTATCAATTTAATTTCTTTACAGCTTCACTATTTCATGCCTTAATTAGTCAGGACTTTGTCTTAGTCTGTTTGAGCCACTATAACAAAACACCACAGACCAGGTGGCTTATAAACAACAGAAATTTATTTCTTACAGTCCTGGGGCCTGGAAGTTCAAGATCAAGGCCCCACCAGATTTGGTGCCTGGAGAGGGCCCACTTCCTGCTTACTAGACAGCCCTCGATCTCCTCCCTGTGTCTCACAGGCAGGAGGAGGGGAACTCTCTGGAGGGGGGAGTTCCTTTTATTAGGGCACAAATCCTACTCATGGGGGCGCCACTCTCATGACCTAATTACCTCCCAAAGGCCCCACCTCCAAAACTCATCACATTAGAAGTTAGGATTTCAACATAAGAATTTTTTTGTTGTTTTGTTAATCCTCACCTGAGGATATATTTCCATTGCCTTTCAGAAAGAATGGAAGGGAGGGAGGGAGGGAAGCATGAATGTGAGAGAGACACATCCAATGTTAGCCTCCCTCACCAGGACGGGGCTGGGGGGAGAGCAAACTGGAAATCCAGGTACCTGCCCTTGACTCGGAATCGAACCTGTGACCCTTTGGTTTGCAGACCTATGCTGTAACCACTGAACCACACTGGCCAGGGCTCAACATCCTGTTCTAGTTATGCATTTATATATAAATACATATAAATGTATTTATACATTTACTCTCTGTAGGATGCATTTTCTTCCCTGCATCTAAGGAGCTTATAATTTTGGAAATTAAGTCAGGCTTTAAAGTCATAAAACAGTAGAGGTTCATCCCGTGGTGGCAGAACAGGTCATCACCAAATGTCACAGCAAAGATACTACCTTGAATGGACCCTGCAACCCTGTGCCTGGGGGCAGTGCCTGGCCAATTGTCCTGGCAGCTCTGTGCATGGGTGGGATGGAGGTGTGGGGGGTATTGACTGTTCTGTACCCAGGTCTTTTTACAGTGCTTGGTTTTCAGCCCTCCTCTCCTCTCCTACCCCTAACTGTTGAGCCCTGGGCTCACCCCACAACCCCACAACCTGTTCTAGCTGTGGTGTCCTCTGCTCTTTCCTCCATCACTGCTCCCAGTCTGCATTCAGTGCTCCAGAAATGCGCTGGGATCTTCCTCGGCACTTGTCTATCCGTCAGCATAGCGCATCCTACCAATGTCTGCTGTCAGGTGCGTATCGCACCTGTCCTTTCCCTTCACTTCTGCTCACTGGTGCCTACAGGTGACCCCCAGTGCACAGCACAGCAAACACGGAGATCCAAGGACACCAGTGAGCCAAGGGTGAGGCAGGAAGGTTCTGGTGCAAGTTCTGGCCACAAATGCACACATTTACCACGTAGAATTGTTTTACACGTTTGAATGTTGATGGGATGGGCACACGCTTGAGGCAAGGAGAGAAAGGTGTTGGTCTGGCTACCAGGCGCATGGCATGGCCACTTACTGAGATGGAAGAGAGGGAGAAAGGCAGGAACAGGGGCAAACTTGGGGGCACACCTCTCAGTATGTTATGTTTGAGAAACCTGTAATTGTTGTAGGAGTTCAGAATATGTCACCCCGAGTTATGCCACTTTAGAATATCGATTATTTTCAATTAAAGGTCCTTGAGAAACAGTTTGTGCAAGGTCACTCTGACCTTTTCCTGTCCCTCTGAAAGCAGGAAACAGCTCTCCCATATGAAAGGTGCCCTCCCTGCACAGGAGGGAGAGACGACTTTATCAACAGAGACAGGGAATTTAGGCTTAAAGGCTGTATCAACAAACCTGGTTACTCCTCACTGATTTACTACCCCATACACCTGTCAATTCTTCACACATTTATTGTTTCTTTGTCTAAAAGGTATCAAAGCTGCCTGCTTTGGTAACTTCTTTGAGTTTCATATTTTTATAGGGCTCCCGTAAGTACAAAATTAAATTGGTTTTCTCCTGTTAATCTGTCTTTAAAGTTTTTTATTATTGATTGATTTTGAGAGCGAGAGAGAGCGATTTGTTGCTCCACTTATTGATGCATCATCGGCTGCTTCTTGAAGGTGCCCTGACTGGGGATTGAACCCACAACCTTGGCATATTGGGACGATGCTCTAACCAACCGAGCTACCCAGCCAAAGCTCCTGCCAATCTGTCTTATGTGAATTTAATTGTTAGATCAGTCAGAGAACCTAGATAGGAAGAGAAAAGTTTTCCTGCCCTAAGTTCACACAGTTGCGTGGCAGCTCCTTGCACTCCTGGGCGTTCCAGGCTGCAGAGCACTTTCTAGCTTTCTGGGAGCCAGGACCCCATGAACAATGACAACTTTTTCACTTACTCCAAACAGTGTTTACCACTGGCAGAATTTTAAACAGCTTTAGAAATCAATCAAAGAAATAGAACAACTGCCTGTAAACCTCAATTTCATTAGTCAGTTAATGAAAAGAGTACTTGCTCAGAGAGAAATAAGTCAAAGGTCATGATTTTCCTTGCAGTAGGGCTGTAGGTAGGCATCACTGTCTGATTAAAGTGCTCCCTTGGGCAGGCATGTTCCCTCTATTCCCACTTTGCTGACAGTTTTTATCAGAAATGGGTGCTGGATTTTGTCAAATCCTTTTTCTGCATCTATTCATATGATCATGTGGTTTTTGTCCTTCACTTTGTTTCTGTGATGTATCACATTTATTGGTTTGCAGATATTGTACCAGCCTTGCATCCCCAGAATAAATCCCACTTGGTCGTAGTGTATGATCTTTTTAATGTATCCCTGGATCTGATTTGCTAGTATTTTGTTGAGGATTTTAGCATCTATGTTCATCAGGGAGATTGGCCTGCAATTTTCTCTTTGTCGTGTCTTTATCTGGTTTTGGAATTAGGGTGATGCTGGCCTCATAAAAGGAGCTTCGGAGTCTTCCCTCCTCCTGAATATTTTGGAAATGTTTGCAGAGGATAGGTGTAGTTCTTCTTTGAATGTTTGGTAAAACTCACCTGTAAATCCATCTGGTCTGAGACTTTTGTTTGCTGGGAGTGTTTTGATTTCTGCTTCAATTTCATTAGTTGTTACCGGCCTATTCAGGTTTTCTGACTCTCCCCGACTGAGCTTTGGAAGGTTGTATGCTTCTAGGAATTTGTCCATTTCACTCAGGTTGTCCAGTTTGTTGGCATATAGTTGCTCATAGTATTTTCTTACAATCCTTTGTATTCCTGTTGGGTCAGTTGTTACCTCACCTCTTTCATTTCTGATTTTATTCATCTGTACCCTCTCTCTCTCTTTTTTTATCCTCACCTGAGGATATTTTTTTTTCAGTTGCTCTTCAGAGAGAGTAGAAGGGCAAGAGAGGGAGAGAGAGAGAAAGAGAAACATCCATGTGAGAGAGACACATCGATTTGTTGCCTTCCCCACACGGCCCTGAGCCTGCAACTGAAGTACGTGCTCTTGTTTGGAATCTAACCCAGGACCCTTCAGTCCGCAGGCTGATTCTCTATCCACTGAGCCAAACTTGGCTAAGGCTTTCCTTCTTTCTTGATGAGTCTGGCTCATTGTTTATTTGAGCTTTTTCTTGTTTTTTGTGGTAGGCCTGTAATGCTATAAACTTCTTCTTCAGGACTGTTTTGCTGTGTCTCATAGATTTTGGGCTGTTGTGTGTTCATTTTCATTTGTTTCCAGGTAGATTTTGATTTCTTCTTTGATCTTATTGGTAACCCATTCATTATTTTTAGCCTCCATGTGTTTGAATATTTGTCAGTCTTTTTATTATAGTTGATTTCTAGTTTCACACTGCTGTGATCTGAGAAGATTCTTAGAATGATTTAAATCTTCTTGAACCTGTAAAGACTTACTTTTTTGTCCTAACATATGGTCTATCTTTGAGAATGTCCCATGTGTACTTGAGAAGAATACATATTCTGCAGCTCTGGAATGAAATGTTCTGTAAATATAAATTAAATCCATCTGATCTAGTGTGTCATTTAAGGTCATCATTTTCTTGTTATTTTTTTTCCCTGGAAGATATATTCAGTGTTGTCAGTAGGGTGTTAAAGTCCCCTACTATGACTGTATTGCTGTCTTTCTCTCCCTTAAAGTCTTTAATATGTTTAGGTGCTCCTATATTGGGTGCATATATGTTTACCAGGGTTATATCCTTTTGTTGGATCGATCCCTTTAGTATTATGTATTTAGTATTTAGTATTATGTAGTGGCCTTCTTTGTCTCTTGTTATGGCCTGTGTTTTGAAGTGTCTGGCATTGGTACAAGAGCTGGAGGGGCAGCTTTCTCCCGGGCAGAAGTGCTGGCAGAGACCATTGTTCTTTTTCTGAGCCCTCCCTCCACAAAGCTGGCAAGCAGTGGCCCCAGATAGAATGCAGGTGGTGGCTGACCTTCCCCTGAACTTTCCAGGAAGCCCCAGAGCCAGAGCACCCAGGGGACAGCTTCAGACCACATCAAAGCACCATCCAACCACCTCCACAAGCAACACACTCAAGGAGTGGATTCAGCGGGCACCAGAGCCTCACTGAAGTACATTGTGCTTCATGGGGTGGGCCTCTGCACAGCTAAATCTCCATGGTGGTTGCAGCCAGTTTTTGCAGCCAATCTGCCTGGAGGTTAATCACTCCCATTGATGTGCCAACAGCAATCAAGGTTCAGCTACAACAGGAGGGTATACACAACCCACCGGGGGGTTGTCACACCTCTAGTACCCAGTTTGGGTGATGGCGAATGCTGTGCCACTGGACCCTACAGAACACCTACTACATAAGGCCACTCTATTAAACTCGGGTGACATAGCACCTCTACATAATACATAGAAACAAACATCCAAGGAAGCTGCGAAAATAAGAAGACAAAGAAACGTGCCAAATGAAAGAACAGTAAAAAACTCCCCCAAAAGAGCTAAACAAAGTGGAGACAAGCAATCCACTAGATGCAGAGTTCAAAATAGTGGTTATAAAGATGCTCAAGGAACTTAGGAGAAGAGTAGATGAACTTAGTAAGAACTTTGACAAAAAAATAGGAAACATAAAAACAAAAGTAGAAACCATAAAAGAGAACAAGTCAGAAATAAAGAATACATTACAGGAAATCAATGGTGGAGTAAATGAAGTAGAGGATCAAATCAGAGATTTGAAAGGCAAGGAAGCAGAAAACATCCAATCAGAACAGGAAAAAAAAAAAAAAAAAGAGTCCAAAAAGATGAGGGTAGTACAAGGAGCCTCTGAGACAACTTCAATTGAACCAAAATTAACATCATGGGGGTAACAGAATGAGAAGAGTGAGAGAAAGGAATTGAAGACCTATGTGAAAAAATAATGACAGAAAACTTCCCTGAGTTGGTGAAGGAACTAGACATATAAGTCCAGGAAGCACTAAGACTCCCAAACAAGATGAACACAAAGAGGCCCATAAATCATTATTAAAATGCCAAAGATTAAAGACAAAGAGAGAATCTTAAAAACAGCAAGAGAAAAGCAGTTAGTTACCTACAAGAGAGCTCCCTCCCACAAGACTGTCAGATGATTTCTTGACAGAAACTTTGCAGGCTACAAGGGACTGGCAAGAAATATTCAAAGTGATGAAAAGCAAGGACTTACAACCAAGATTACTCTACCCAGCAAAGCTATAATTTAGAATGAAAAGAGAAATGAAAACAAGACAAAAAAAGCTAAAGGAGTTCCTTGCCACCAAACCAGTATTATATAAAATGTTAAAGGGTCTTCTTTAAAAATAAAGAAAAGAAAAAAAATTAAAAATGTGAAAAATAACATGGCAATAAATATATATCTATCAATAATTGAATCTAAAAGCCAAAATAAACAAACAAGCAGAGCAGAAACAGATTCATAGACACAGAGAACATTGCATCCCTGGAATAAACCCCACTTGATCAAGGTATATGGTCTTTTCAATGTATTGCTGGATCCAATTTGCTAATATTTTGCTGAGGATTTTAACATCTATTTTCATCAGGGATATTGGCCTTTAATTTTCTTTCACTGTAATGTCTTTTTCTGCTTTTGGAATTAGGATAATGCTGGCCTCGTAAAATGAGCTCAGGAATCTTCCCTTCCCTTAAATTGTTTGGAGTTGTTTGAGAAGGATAGTTGATCGTTTTTTAATGTTTGGTAAAATTCACCTGTGAAGCCATCTGGTCCAGGACATTTGTTTCCTGGGAGTTTTTTGATTCCTGCTTTGATTTTATTAGTTGTAATTGGTTTATTCAGATTTTCTGATTCTTCTTGTATCATTTTTTACGAGACCGACGCCTTACCACTTGGCCACCGAGCCTGCTCTTGCAGCATTTTTTAAAGATTGTATGTTTCTAGGAATTTATCTACTTTGCCCAGGTTGTCCAATTTTTTCCCCCACATTTCCTTACAATCTTTTGTATTTCTGTGGTGTCAGTTGTTACTTCTCTTCTTTCATTTCTGATTTTATTTATTTGGGTCTTCTCTATGTGTTTCTTTATGTGTCTGTTTAAAAGTTTGTCAATCTTGTTTATCTTTTCAAAGATTCAGCTCTTTGTTTTATTGATTTTTTGCAGTTTTTTCTTAATCTCTATCTCATTTATATCTATTCTAATTATTTCCTTCCTTCTACTTATTCTGGGCTTTGTTTGTTGTTCTTTCTCTAGTTTTTTTTTTTTTTTTTTTTTTTTAACTGTAGGGTTAGATTGATTATTTGAGATTTTTCTTGCTTCTTGAGGAGGCTTGTAATGCTATGTATTTTCCTCTTAGGACTGCTTTTGCCGTGTCCCATAGATTTGGGGTTGTTGTGTGTTCATTTTCATTTGCCTCAAGATAACTTTTGATTTCCTTCTTGATCTCATTGTTGATCCATCCATTGTTTATTTGCATATTATTTAGCCTTCATATGCTTGAGACTTTTTCAGTGTTTTTTATTTTATTGTAATTGATTTCTAGTTTTATACTATTGTGGTCAAAGATGATGCTTGATATGATTTCAGTCTTTCTTAATTTGTTAAGACTTATTTTGTGTCCTAATGTGTGGTCTATCCTAGAAAATGTTACATGTGCAGTTGAACAGAATGTATATTCTCATGCTTTGGAATGAAACTCTCTGAAGATATCAATTAAATCCATCTGATCAAATGTGTCATTTAAGGTTGCTGTTGCCTTGTTGATTTTTTGTCTGGAAGATCTACCAGATGTCAATGGGTTGTGAAAATCCTCTACTATGGCAATATTACTGTCAGTCTCTCCCTTTATGTCCACCAAGATTCTCTGAATATATTTAGGTATTTCTGTGTTGGGTACATATATGTTTACAGGGTTATATTCATGTTGGATTGATTTCTTTAGTATTATGCAATGTCCTTCTTTGTCTCTGTTATGGTATTTGTATTTGTCTACTTTGTCTGATATAAATATCGTTATCCAACTTTTTTGTTTGTTTGTTTCTATATGCATGGAGTATCTTTTTTCACCTCTTCACTTTCAGCCTGTGTATCTTTTGTTCTGAGGTCGATCTCTTGTAGGCAGCATATATATGGGTCATGTTTTTCTATCCATTCAGCTACCCTATGTCTCTTGATTGGAGCATTTAATCCATTTACATTAAAGGTTTTTATTGATAAGTATTTATTTATTGCCATTTTATTCTTTATACCTATATTTCTCTTTCTATTTTTTCACTTTTTTCTTCTTAAAGAAATCCTTTTAACATTTCTTGCAACACTGTTTTGGTGGTAATGAACTCCTTTAGCTTGTTATTTGTCTAGGAAGTTCCTTATTTCTCCTTCAATTTTAAATGATAGCATTGCTAGATAGAGTAGGCTTGGTTGCAGGTCCTTACTTTTCATCACTTTGAGTATTTCATGCCAGTCCCTTCTGGTTTAAAGTGTTTCTGTTGAGAAATCAGCTGATGGACTTATGGGAGCTCCCTTGCAGGTAACTGTTTTTCTCTTGCTGCTGTTAAGATTCTCTCTTTATCTTTAACCTTTGGCATTTTAATTATGATGTGTCTTGGTGTGGACCTCTTTGGGTTTATCTTGTTTGGGATGCTCTGTGCTTTCTGGGCTTTAATGTCTTTTTCCTTCGCCAGGTTAGGAAAATTATTTCTTCAAACTGGTTCTCGATTCCTTGCGTCCTCTCTTCTCCGTCTAACCTTATGATTCAGATGTTGTTACACTTGATGTTGTCCCAGCGGTCCCTTAGACTTCCCTTATTAAAAAAGTATTTTTTCTTTTTGTTGCTCTGCTTGTTTTTCCCCCTGTTATCTTGTCCTCTAAATCACTGGCTCAATCCTCTGCTTCATCTAACCTGCTGTTGATTCCTTCTAGTGTATTCTTCATTTATGACTGATTCTTTTTGTGGATTCTATGTCCTTTTTAAATGCACACTATCTCTTTAAGGTCTCACTGAGATCATCTCTTTTCCCCCTGAGGTCTTTGGACATCCTTATAACCATTGTTTTAAACTCTGCATTTGGTACCTTGGTTGCTTCCATTTCATTTATTTCTTTTTCTGGGGATTTCTCTTGTTCTTTCATTAGGGGCATATTTCTTTGTCTCCCAATTTTGTCTTCTTTTTGTGTTTGTTTCTGTGTTTAGGTAGGTTGGCTATGACAGATGTTTTGTGTATCTGGTCTTGGGTGGCTGCCTATCTGGAGCTACCATGCTATTCACTGTTTATGGCTTTGGCTACTGGGCTGGGTGTGCATGGTATAGGCCAATCTGTGTACAAGGGTTGGCTTTCTCTAACTCTGAGCCAGGAGCTGTTCAATAAAAGATCCAAGGCTCCCTGAGGCCCACCTCCACCTGTCGGCTACTCCACTCCCCCCTGAGTTTGCCTGGTCTTCCCTCAGATCCTTCTGAAGAAAGACTATAGAATGGTCCCAGGCTGGTTGTGACACACAGACCCTTCCACAAGGCTGGAGCTCAGTAGGGTGGTGTGACCAGTGTTGGGAGGATGGGGCTAGTGGATCTCCTACTTGGGGGCAGTACATTCAGGCACTAAAAGGGGGTGGAGAATGTGGCCCTTACTCCAGAGCCATACTACTCAGTCTTTGCCAGAGTCTCCAATACTAGTTCCCCCAGAGGGAGCACACCACAGATCCAGGTTGGGTGCAGCCAGCTGGCACCACTGCAGGATCAAGCTCAGCATTGTAGAGGCCCCAGAACTCAAGAGGACAGATCAAAAGAGTCTCCCATTGTGGGTGGTGCCCGCTGAGCCTGCAGGAGAGGGACAAGCACATCCTTCCCCCCTCACCTGCTCCCTAGATGTACAACCCAGCACCTGACTGAGTCCCAGACAAGAGCATTTGAGGGATACATGCTCCAAAAGTTCCAGCTCTAAACAGCACTCCCTTCCCCATGGAACTGAAGTAAGTAGAGGTGGGGGCTCTGGGACTTGGGAGGACAGATCAAAGCAGTCTCCCACGGGGGGTGGTGATGGCTGAACCTGTTGGAGGGGGCAAAACTGGCCCCTGTTCCACAGCCACATAGCTCAATAACTGCCTGAGTGTCTACCAAGACACCTACAGAAAAAGAGGGCGCCAAACGTCCTTGCTGGGTGCAGCCAACAGACCCCTCTGCAGATCTCAAGCTTGGCAGGTTGGTGTCACCAGTAGTTGGAGGTTTGGGTTATTGCACCCTCCAGGCTGGTGATACAGGAGTAGGACTGCCTGACCCTGGCAAGGTGGTTCTTGAGGGTGATGTGGAGTAGGGACTCAGGAAAGGGACCTCAGTGGCTGACCCTCCAGAGCTCTCCTCAGGACCACACCACCCAGATCTTCTCTTTATGACCCTGTATGCCCTGAGTCGCCCTTCCTCTACCAGAGCCCCAGGTGAGTGTCTAAGAGCAAGATCCTGTGTGTTGGCCCTTTAAGAGAGTACCTGTATCGCTAGCAGACTCCCTCCTCTTCCTGGAGGACAGAGTCCCGTTGACTTTCACTGGCAGACCTACGCGGGCTCCTCTTTCCAGCCCTGGTACTCTAGGTTGGGGACCCTGGTGTGGGGTTGAGACCCTGCTCCTTAGGGGGGCCTTTTGCAGCTGCAATCTCTCCAGCTTCTCAGCCATGCATGTGCATGTGGGGGGGCAGCCCTCTCCCTGTCTCCACCCTTCTTACCAGTCTCTTTGTGGCTTCTTCTATAAGTCCTTGGTTATAATACTCCTAATCAGCTGTCTTTTTGTTGGTTATTAAAGTTATTTCTCCATAACTTATCTGTAAATCAGGTTTGGTGGTGGGAGGAGGTGAGTGTAGCTTTCACCCCCTCCGCAGTCCTCTGGAATCCAGACGGGTAGAGTTCTTACCCTGTAACAGCACTTGGGGAAAAGATGAAGCTTAGATAAAACTCTAAAAACCTCACTCATACTCCCTCTTCCCAGCCATGCACACCACGGAGGGCCCTCGGCAGTAGAAAATCAGGCTCTGACTCACAGGCCTGATAGTCCCTGGCTGGTGCTGGAGTGGTGACTCAGAGTTAATTCTCTTCAGTAACAAGGGGAAGGCCACCAGGAGGAAAAATGAAACAGCAAGCAAGAAAAAAAAAAAAGAGAGAGAAGCAATGATGAGAACTTGGTAAGGGGAAGGACCCCCACCCCTAGCGGGAATATCAAAATGCACTGAGACCCCACAGTAGTCCCCACCATGGCAAGGCGAGGCACACGAACTCCGCCGGCCACACGTGATCTGCTCACCCAGGCCCGTCAGCAAAAACCCGGGCTCTGATCTGCGGGTACACAGCCTTACCTCCACGGTGGAGACAGAACACGTCCAGCACTCTCTTCAAATGTCCAGGGAGGTTCTTAAAAAACTGACTTGGGAAATAAGGACAGAACCTAAAGCTGTAAAACTCTATAGTTATCTTTTAATTTTCAGTTTCTTCCTTTTCTTTTAAATTCAAAAATTTAAATTTCTTATAGGTCCATTAAGTTTCTTAGGGTTGCTTTAATGAAGCGCCACAAAACAGGTGACATAAAACAATAGGAATTTATTCTCTCTCAGTTCTGGAGGCCAGAAGTCGGAGATCAAGGTGTTGCGGGGCCACAATCCCCCTGCAGGTTCTGGAGGAGAGTCCTTCCTGACTCTTCCAGCTTCTTTGGGGTCCAGGTGCCCCTTGACTTGTGGCTGCATCTTCCAACCTCTGCCTCTGTTTTCTCATGACCTTCTCCTCTGTGTCAGTGTCTCTCCTCTCTGTCTCTTATAAGGACACCAGTCATTAGATTTAGGTCCACCCTATCCAGGATAATCTCATCTCATGATGCTTAATCATGTTGGAAATGATCCTTTTTCTAAATAAGTCATATCACACATTCCAGGGGGTTGATATCTTTTCAGGGAGCACCATTAAACTCACTACATAGATATATGAAATACATCCTAAAAATTGTTCAGATTAAGCACAGTGTGAATTTGGCAAAGTCTTAAAATACAGAGAAATAAATTTTAAGAGTAATTTCCAAATGCTACTATTTGGCTGAGATTTTGAACTTAAACCTATATTTGTTGGCCTGTTTGGTTTAAACAAATGTTTAAGACTAGAGTCACTTTCCACTCAGATCAAGGAGCCCAAGAGGCTGGGCCGAGGATTATCCAAGTCAGAATCAATGCTCCTCCCTTATCCTCTGAAAAGTCTGTCGAACCTGCCGAGCCACCTGTCAGGCAAATCAATACCCTCCTCACCAACTTGCCAGACATGCTAAGTCACAGTGGACCACCACGGGCCCACCACCAGCCCCCACTGTGCTACAGATCCTCCATCTAACCCTCCAGAACTCAACTACCAGCCCCGCCCATGCCCTCTGGCGCTCGTACCATCCGTGGGACAAGCTGCCCTGAGGTGAAACCTCACAGGAACAAACTTGGGAACATGCGTCTCAGAAATCAAGGCCAATGCTCCCTTGGAGATGATGCTTCTCTCCCCAAATAACTGCAGCATAAAATGTTCTGTTTATTGTTTTCCCTCAGAGTGATTCTCAGAGCACTTCTTGTCAGTGGCTTGTTAAGGTTGTATTTCTTGCTGAAGCCAATCCACTAACTATGTTTTATTTGCACCGTGAGTGGTGACCTGCGTCTCTCCAACAGCGGCTCAGGACGCGGGCGCCAGGCGTGAACTGGAGGCCGTGAGCTCAGAGATAATCTTCACTGGTATGGATGCCCAGTGTGTGGAGGGAAAATCTTGGTTTAAAATTGTTCCTTTTAAAATCTGAGGCTTTCAACAGAAATAAGCCTCACTGAGTCTGCATGCCTGTTGTTGGGAGGAGACAATTTTGGCTTTGCTCGGCCTTTTAGGACCTGAACCTGTGAACTGCCTCTCTGCTGACCACTCTGTGCCGGGCATCATGCGAGGTGTGAGATGCCGCCTCAGGACATCTCCCAGCTAATTAGGGGGACGAGACAAGCTCTAGAAGACGAGGCAACAACCTCTGGAAGATGACTCACTCATCAGGGTGAGGAAGCGCAGCGCAGGACAAACCCCCGAAGCAGACGCGTGGTATTTTCACCTGTGCGGTGGCCGCGTGAGGATGGGTGAGGGCGAGCATCCGAGCCGTGGCCCGCCTCCCGCTGCAACACTAAGGCTATGTCCAGGGCCAGATCCCAGGCCACGTTCATTGTTTCAGTCGGATGGTGATTAGATTGGACTCAGCCCCATGAAAAACTTAGGAATGACTGGAGGACTGGAGATGATTCTGTGCATACATGAATCGAGCTTTGTTTACGGCACACCTGGAGATATGCAGGTGCACTTCCAGACCACCGAAATAAAGTGAGCCGTCATCTTTTTGCCTGTGGAGGTTTGTCGCTTCCATTTGTAAAAAATGCAACATCTGCCCTAGGCAGTCTTGCTCAGTGGTTAGAGCATCGGCCTTCAGACTAAAGGGTCCTGGGTTCGATTCTGGCCAAGAGCACGTACCTCAGTTGCAGACTCAGCCCCAGTCAAGGCGCGTGCAGGGGGCAACCAATCTATGTGTCTCTCTCACATCCATGTTTCTCTCTCTCTCTCCCTCTCTCTCTGTCTCCCCCTTCTACTCCTCTCTGAAAAGCAATGGAAAAAATATCCTCCATGAGGATTTATTAAAAAAGCAACATCTGTGAAGCACAATAAAGCGAAGCTCGGTAAAATGAGATATGCCTGTATTTTACTTTTTCTAAGTGTAGCAACTTCATAGACTCAATCAATAAATTAGCTGACACTTTATTGATGATTGGAATGCGGATGCCTGCTTCAGTGAAGTACGAGCATGGCTGAGCTGTGCCCTGGGAGCTGGGGGGCCTCTCAGGAAGGATTGAATTAAGGCCCAATATGCCCAGGCATCTGAGGAGCCTGGGTCGGGAAGAGGGTGTTGCCGCTGAGAGAAAAAAGTGAGCTGGCAGAGTTCTGTGAGGTTCTGATGACTCAGACGTGACCAGGGGCCTTTATTCTGGGACAATGTTTCCTGGCATTTGAACCTTGAATCTTTGAAATGCTAGTCCTGAGAGATGTCCTTAAAAAAAGAGAGAGAGAGAAAAGATCTGGGGTCTAATAAATACACCTGCAGTGTCACAGGAATTCCAACTTCTAGATTCAGGGTTAATAAGACAAAATGCTGACTTTCCTTGTAAAATCCAAAGGCTCATAAAAACAAGTTAACATGTAAAGCTGAAATCATTTTCAGGCTGTAATTCAAATGTCTGCTCTGCAGAGACATGAAACTGTGCAAGTCTTAAAATAAGCACAAAGGACAAAATATTCACAGGCATTTGTTGGGCTCTGACGGAGGCCAGGGCCACATGAGGGGGGAGGAAGGTGTGAAGCTGTGGCAGGGAAGCCCAGGCTCCAGATGAGAGGCAGCCCCTCCTCCACCCCGTGGCAGAGAAGCGTGGGCCTGGCTTCTCCTGGGGGCCTGACCATCAACCGGGGCTGCTGGCGGTGCAGGGCCTGTCCACATACAATCCTGACAAACGGTGAATCACAAGGCTCCTGGCCTGCGAGAGGCAGAGTGCTTTACAGACAGCAGTCCAGAGTCACAGGCAGGGGAAGGGCCCACGGTATCCAGGCACTGTCTCTGGTCATTTGGATCCAGGAACCGTCTCTCCATGTCTGATAGTCTTCTCGGCTACCCTCCTGTCCCGGCTAACCACAGAATGAAGGTGGCAAACGCACCTTTATTGTCTCCAAGAATATTACGGTGACAGCAAAATTAGTGTTTAAAAGGGTGACCCAGAAGCTCAGCAAAGAGGTTGGTTATATTTAATATTCACTTATTTTGTGAATATTTCTGTGCCAAATGCTGCACTAGGAGTTTTTATGACTTATGTTCTCCACTTAGAACACACAGATTTTCAACAAGAGTTGTGCAAGTTTCCAGTGTAATGTTTTGGAGAATTTCGGAGTTCTGCCCTCACTGTGGCTGCCTTCGCATTACTAAAACCTGGGAAAGATAACCTGCAGCAAGCGCAGCTGCACTGGATTCCGGATGCTAAGGGTTTGAGCGTGAGTATCCTGTGGCTGTTTTTTTTCCTTTTGCTCACCACTAATCATTCAGACATGATAACGAAATTGGTTCTAGAAGTTGGGAAGTATGGAAATCATGGAGATGAAAGATGTAATGAGAAGCAGGTGTACCGCTTAGAGACGGCCTGACGCATCTAGCTGCCAACCTGAGGGGCTAAGTTTGGAATTCGGGAACAGAGCCCACCTGCTAGAGGAAGCTCGTTCCTTCTCCTGGTCTGTGAAAGAAGCAGGATTGCAAGTGGAGGTCAGTTAGCAGGGTGTTCCTGTCCCTGTCAACTGTCATCTGGGCACATTCCCTCTCTGGGCCTGAGTTTACTAAACTGTAAATGAGGGTTGTCAGCTCTTTTTCAAGCCCAAGAACACTCAGGGCCTGGAGAATCTATTTGTGGGAAAATTTTTCTTGGAAGACGAATCACTAAAATAGCTGAAAGCCACAGCCATCCTGGCTGGGGGATGGGCCCAGGGGCTCCCCCCCCCCACTGCACTTCCTGTCTGAGTGCCCTGAGCGCAGAGGGATCCGCCCCTAAGAAAGTGGAGCCTGGAAATCAAGGAGGTGAGGAGCACGGCTTCTGCAGGTCCCCAAACTGCATCGCTGGCCAAGTGGCCCAAAGTGATGCCTCACACAGGGCTGTCAGGGTGCTCGCAAGCCCTGTGGGGTGGGATTTGGGCCCAGAGGGGCCAGGAGGGTGGAAGCCTGGAGAGGCTGTAGGAGCTGTGACTACTGTCCTCTGCATCAATTCCTTTATAATCAACTTGTCACAGCAAGGAAAGCACTTTCCTGAGTCCATGAGTCATGCTGGCAGATGGTCGAACCTGAGGAAGGGGTGTGGAAACCCACAGTTTATACTTGGTTGGTCAGTACAGGTGACAACCTGGGACTTGCGACTGGAGCCTGAGCGGGGCAGTCCAGTGGGGCTGGGCCCTTATCCTGGGGGGTCTGCACCAACTCCAGGACACCCAGCTGGGTCAGAGTTGGAAAAATCACGATGTATGTGGTGTCAGAAGCGTGAGGAAAACCCTTTCTAAGGTCCCACCCCTTTTCTCAGCTTGTGACAGGGTCAGTGGACAGGTGGGCACTTCTCAAAGAACTCGAGTGTGGGCATGACCTGCACGACCTCTACATGCGAACACCCCACTCCTCTGCGGGTTCCTCCTCTCGCCTTCTCTGTCGTGCGGCCCAGAGCCCCTAACCCTGTACTGTGTACACAGATCACCTGTGGGGCTTGTGGAACGGGAGGCTCGATCCCGCAGGTCAGGGGTGGAGCCTGAAACCGGGCGCCTATTGAGCTCCCAAGAGACTCACCCCAAGTAAGGAGGCTGGTCCCTTAGCCTCTCAGGCGTTTCTCACGTAAATCTCAGCTGCACGTTCCTCTTGCTTCCCTCTTGGCCCCCAAAGTACGCAGAACATTTGAGCAAATGCCCTCCGCTAGCATCTCAGCAGCGAAACAACGCTGCGAGTCAACCCCGCAGTCGCTAGAAGCTACTTTCATCAGCGAGAACGGCCTTGCTCTGCACACTAGCAGGACTGGAGGGACACGTGGGATTTTCACGCCGTGCCGGGCAAATGGGCAAGATTCCAGGCATATGGAACAGAGACGGAGGCGCTGCAAAGGAGTAGGGCAGGAAGGAGTCTGATGACAGATGTGTCCCCCAAACTTTGGTCCACCACAGTCACCCTGGGCTGGACCGGCCATGAAAAGCTTCATGGAGGAAACGGGCACAGAGCTGGTAGGGAGGCTGGTGGAGCAGACCAGGAACCCGGGATTTGGCACACGCTCTGTCACATGGGCCAAAAGGCTGGAGGACTTGCCCAGACACAGGGGCAGGGCTCCATCTCTCATCCTTCAAGGGTGGATGCTGAGGCCTGCCCGGCAGCCTGGGAGGCACCTGACTGGAGAAAAGGGTTTCTGCCAGGATCCCTTTCAGAAGGGTTGTCATTGAGAATTAGGAAAGCACTAATGTCAGGGGAGGGTCCAAAGGGAGGTGGAGGGCCTGCAGGTGGCACAGGTGACCCAGCGAGGAGGTGCGGTCAGTAACAACATAGGACTTCCAACAGGAGACAGGGGCGTCTGGGCAGAGGCGACAGCAGGCAGAAGGATGGGATTGCTCTTCCTGACCCATGAAGGATAGAAGTAAGAGGGGGTGGCCTCAAGGTTTGGAACATTGTCAAGTAAAACCAAGCTCCATCATGGGAGCTTAGGGGACAGGGACACGTCAGCCCGAATGTGCCGTTTTGTGTAAGGATTGTTTTGAGCCGCAGGCAAATGAGAATCAGCAGCTGCAGGGAGATGCCTAAGGTTTTTCAAGAGCTCTCATCTAACTCCAGGCAGACGCTTCGAGAAATGAGCTGCCGTGGGTGCCCTCTCCTGGGCGAGCTTTGTGGCTGTGAAGATAGAGAGTCGGCACCAAGAGGGGTCTGCGCAGCCTTCATTCCCTTAGTGTCTTGTCACATCTCGCAAACCTACTGCTCGCTCATGAAGCTGTTGTATAAGCCCCGGAGGCATAACCGCCCCTATGAGCAGCTCCCCGCTCACTCCCGCGGGTTTGCCTGCATGTGTTAATAAACGGCTTCCCTTGTTGATCTGTCTTTTGGTAGTTAATTTGCAGGCCCCCATCTGTGAACCTACGATGGGTAGAGGAACAGTTTTCCTCTCCTACAGGAGGCCTGGGGAGAGTTTTCTTTCCCCACCTTGACAATGGAGATTGATTTAGTCATTAATAGATCAGAGGGGAGATGGCAGCGGAGAAGGGCACAGGGAGGAGTGGGATCCACCTGATGGGTCACTTAATGGGGTGGGACTCTCAGGGAGAGATTACCTACTGCCACGTGCCCATCAAGAAGCAGGGAACCTGGCATCAGGTAGGAGGAGAGCAACTTGGAGGGGTGCGTGGGTGCGACTGAAGGGGCTTATAGAATAGACAGTCTGCGGCTTGGCGGGGTTGGATCTGCCCAGGCTGTGGGCTCAGCTCCAGGTAGGGTTCCCTGCCCCCCATTGTGTCTACAGGATCTGCCTGCACTCGGGGTTGTTCTTGGGTGGGTGAAGAATGGATTACTCTGGAAATGCTTGTTTGGTGAGGAATCACTAAAGTAGGGGGAGAAAGATTTGCCCTCTGAGTGACATCTGGATGGAATGCTCATGTGTATTCATGAGCACATGTGAAGTCTGGAAACTGACTATGAAACTGAATGCAGAGCCAGCTTCTGGTATGCGGATGCAGAAATCCCTGCTTTATCCATCTATTTTACTTCACTTTATTTACTTTTTTTATCACTGCTGCTAGCTTTTGAAAACGAAAGGATTGCGTTCTGCCATATTTCAAAGCACAATCAAAGGAAAATTATTTGCAGCCAACAAAGAAAAACTCGGAAGCTTCCATAGTGTTCTTTGAGAAGCAATCGAACATGGTGGCCTCACTTATTTATGTGACAGCTGGGACTTATTCTGGGATGATGCACAAAGGCCTCATGTGGTGGCCCAAAGGTGCCCAAATCTCAAAGGCAGCCTGGGGTGAGGGTGACTTCTAGGCTGTGAGGGGTTGGGAGGGGCCCTCCTGAGAACAACGCAGTTCGAGTGGGCAAAGTTGGTGCTCATGCTTGTCTGCTGACTTCCTTCAAGCCTCCATGACAGCTCCTGTTTCCTCGCATTGGCCACAACTGCATCCTGGTCCCACAGGCTCTTTAGAGCTTTGTCCTCCAAGAGGCCGTGTGTCTGTTCTTTCCCCTTGGACCTGAGAGCGTTGTGACTGCTACAGGAGTGACCTCTGTGGTTGATGAGGCTGGGTGAGAAATGGTGACACAGCTCCTGCCTGGGTCTTCCCCAGGACCTGTGCCACAGGAGCCCCGAGCCGCCTTGCTGTGGGGGGGGTCTGCGTCTGGCCTCACCGGAGCAGCTGTCCTGGTCACCAGTGGGAGCTGAGATGCGCCGACCCCCCGCATAATCGAACCATCTGAATTTTGCTCCCTGCCCCAGCCAGGAGGGCTGTGTGTGCTGCTGTCAGGACTGTGCCTCTGTTTGGGGATGTTACACAGAGGATGCTGTAAGAAACGGTTGTACGGAACCCCAGTTACTTTTGCACTGTCTCTGAGCACAGTGTTACAGGGCTTCTTGAGCTTGAGCGAGCCCTAGAATCACTTTGGAGGGTGAAAACTGTTTGATGGGCTGCATTCCAAGGATTTCGGGTGTGGGGTGAACTTGCCTTTCTAAGGAGTTCCCAGGTGACGCTGATGCTGCTGGTCAGGGGATCTCACGTAAGATTTTCAGACCTTTAGAGTCAGAAAAGCTTTGCTGCCCTCCTAGGTGTAACAGAAATAGATTTGTGTGCGTATTAGAGTCAGGAAGATAAGTCTGATGTGTGTATTAGACTTGAAATAAGTAACTCCATTTTGTGTGACGGGAGCCCCGAGCCGCTGTGACGCCTGCGTGCCACGATAAGATGAACACTTTGCAGCCCCGGCCTCCAAGCAGGCCCGCGCTCTGTAGGACCCTGATAAGACACACTGAAGACGCACCACACCTTCAGCTGAACTGTTAAAAGCAGGGGCTTTTCGGCCACATCCTTGGACGCTTGTCTGCCCTCCACAGACTTCGTCCCCAGCTCCGGGAAAGCTGCCCCCGCCTCGCTCTGCCCGCATCCCTCTGCGAGGGCTTCCAGAGGGCTGCAGTGACCGACGCCGTCGGGCCGCACCCCAGACCTCGTGTGGTCTTTCAGCGGATCCTCCGGGTGGCCTGCTGGTGCCGAGAACCATCGGGAACTGGAAAATAAACCCTGTGAGATTTGCTTTATGTTTGTCTCTGTCTCCCTTCTTGAAACTTGAATTATTGGCTGGGTCTCATTGAACCAAAGTGTCTCTCGACCCTCACGGTGGTATATCCACGTTTTGGGAGTTAGACCACCTGCATTTACGTCTCCAGAAAAACTGGGACACTAGGTCTGCTCGCTTTCTCCTTACTAACAATGGGAACCATGCGACTGTATTTTTCTTTTCTCTCTAGCTGCCAGGAGCTAAATGTGTGGTTCCACTCTCTCATCCATGAAGACCTCTGTGGTGACCCCCAAATTCATGTCCACTTAGAATCTCAGAATGTGATCTCATTTGGGAATAGGGTCTTTGCAGGTGTAATTAGTTAAGGACCTTAATACAAAATCATTCAGGATTTAGGTTAGGTCCTTAGTGCAAAGACTGGTGTCTTTATAAGAGGAGAGGACACAGAGAGAGACAAGGGGAGCCATGTCAACAGGGAGGGAAAGGTTGGAGTGATGCAGGTACAAACCGAGGAATGCTGGAGTCACCAGAAGCTGGAAGGGACAAGGACGGATCCTTCCCTGGAGAGTTTGGAGGGAGCAGGGCCCTTCTGATACCATGTTTCAGAATTCTGGGCTCCCAGCTGTGAGAGAAGCCTTTGCTGTTTTAAGCCACTGGTTTTATAAACTCCTCTCCCTCTCTCCCTCTTTCCCCCTCTCTCCCTCTCCCTGTCTCCCCCCCCATGTTTATTTGTGTGCATACACACACTTTCATTGTACGTTTCTGGAACTATTTCCGAGTAAGTCAGACAGCATGGAATGAAGGAGCCTATCAAAGGGGCCGGCCCCCCGCGCGGAATGCCTGACCGTCAGGATGGCCGGGAACAGTGACGGGTACAGCTCCAGGGAGGCGTGTCTGCGGGGCAGTGCGGGCGCAGGGCAGCGCTGACCGTGCCCACCCGAGGGACGCGCCTTCCGCGGGTCACTCTCTAGGGACTGCGGACCGAGGGCGGCTTTGCCGACCACCAGAGCTGGACACACATACCACGCGTCTCCCGAGGGGTAAAGCATCTCTGTGATAGTGTTACCCCAAAACCCAATTATGAGAAAACGTCGGACAAACCCAGACTGACGGGCATTCTACAAAATAATTGTAATTAAAAATCACTGTAATTTTAAAATCACAAGGTCATGAAACGCTAAGGCCGAGGGACTGTTCCAGATGGAGGCCAGAGGGACATGAAACCAAATGCTTTGTATAATCCTCGGCGCAACCACCGACCAGGAAAAATAAAAAGGGCCACCGTAAAGGCCGTGATTGGGACAGTCGGTAATGAGGACAACCTCTGTTCCCTCCCTTGGGCAGGACTCATTTTACTGACAGGTCAGGAAGAGCCGCGTGGGTCCCCCTCGCGCCCTGCCCAGGGCGTCCGCCCCGCAGCTGGAAGCGGCAGCCGGGGCGGGACTGGCTGTCCCGGCGGCGGGCACGCGGCCACCTCCTCCCGCCGCGGCCGCGGGGCGGGTCCGCGGGCTGCGCGCCCCGGGTCCTGGCTCAGGGGCGCGCGCGTCGCCGGCCGGCTGCGCCCCGCTGCGCCCGCTGCGCCCGCGCTGCCCCGGTTCCGCCGGCGCTGCGCTCGTGCGGAGCTCCTCCCGCAGCCCTGCCGACCGCGGGCCCTCCCGGCTGCAGCTTCCTCCGGCGGCGCTCAGCCCGGACCCGGCCGTGGCTTCTCGGGCACCGCGAGCCTGACTGCGCAGTGCCGGGGCCGGACCCCCTCCCGGCCTGGCCGCCCCGGGCCCCTCCCCGTGCTCGCGCCTCCCGCCCCTGCCCTGGCTCGGGAGCCCCCGCGGCAGCCGGGCCCTGGCGAGCTGCAGGTCGGCCCGGGGTTCTCAGCGGGGGGCCAGGGGTCTCGGCCCACGCGTGCTCCGTGGTCCGGTGGCAGTGGCCCGAGTGGCGGGCCGGCTCCGCTCCCGGCGCCAGCCGCGGATCTTCGCCTCCGGGGCCCCGCTGGCCGCCCGGGGCGCGGCTTCTCCAGGCTCTGCGGGGTCACCTCGCCCACTGGAAGCCCGTCGGCCCGACCAGGGCGCCCACGGAGCCGCCGCCCAGCCCCAGGGGGGCCCAGGACGCCGAGGGGCCGGAGGACACCCACAGGCCGGGGGGGGGGGGGCGCGCAGGGCCTCCCGCCGCTGGGCCGGCCGCGCCGCCCAGGCCCCGAGGACCAGCAGGCCGACCACGGCCTGGCGACGGTGGGAAGTCCCAGCCACAGGGGACGCGGGGCACCGGGGGAAGCAAATGTCTGTTGTTTTGGTCACCCTCGCCCTCTGTGTGCTCTGTTATGGGAGCCTGAGCAGACTAATAGGGATTTCTGCAGAATTTATGAAAGTATATGTAGAGTTTAAGTAATAATAATAATAAATTAAGTTCCTGCGCTTACCGTGAAAGTTAGGAATTAGATCATGCCCGGCTGGCGTGGCTCAGCGGTTGAGCATCGACCCAGGATCCAGACAATGGAGGTTCCATTCCAGTCAGGGCATGTGCCTGGGTTGCGGGCTCGATGCCCAGTCGGGGGCGTGCAGGAGGCGGCCCATCAGTGACTCTCATCATTGATGTTTCTGTCTCTCTTCCTCTCCCTTCCTCTCTCTGAAATCAATAAAGACATATAAAAATAAAAAGAATTAGATCATAACCAATAAGCTAGGAAGCCTGTTGTCCCACCTACTCGGGAAGTAACAACTATACCAACCTTGGTTCCCCATCTACAAATGCAGCATAAAAATTGCCCAGCTTCAGAATCTGAGTAGCAAACACCAAACTAATTGGATAAGAGAAGCTCAATATTGTCAGCATTAAAGGTTTTCAGGAAAAGATAAGCTGTAGGGAATTTCTGGGGAGTAATCTGGCTTTGGTTTTGGGAAAGGTGAAGAGAAAGCCTTGGGAAATAGGGGGCTTACCCCACTCGGGGCACCAGCAGGGCTAAGTTGTGGGCCAGGACCTGGATATCTGGTAAAAAATATGAGCAGAGGACTGGGCTGCTCTGAATTTCCCTTTCAAGGCTTATCATGCTTTATATCCAGCCCTTAGGCATGCCTCAAACAAAATACTTTGTGGGGTAAAATAAAAGTGCTGAGAAAGATGTGGAAGAAATATCATAATGTCGTCATCCCATGGTCAAAACAAATGAAATATATATAAGCATTTGCACCAAGCTCACCAGATGGAGTTCTCCAGTTAGAGAGATAAAGCAGCAACCAGGGTTTTGGTGATGATTTTTTTTCTTTCTCTGGGCCATGCTGGTCCAAACTGGATGGTTGATTTCTAGGTTTGGGTCTCTGCTGCTGTCTGGGGGGTCCCTTCCCATCATCTTGGGGGTTACCTTGTCCATTGTTGTACCCCTGGCTTCCTGCATCCCATTTCTTTTCTGGTTGACACTCGCATTTTAATTGAGCATATTCCAGCTGGCCCTGGAGGAAGGCTGCGTGGCACCTTGTGTGTATGGAAATGTTTTGTCCTTGCTCTGGCCAGCGTGGTTCAGTGGTTGAGTGTGGTCCCATGCACCAAGAGGTGTAGGTTCAATTTCCGGCACATGTTTGGGTTACAGGCTTGATACCCAGCAGGGGGCATACAAGAGACAGCCAATGGATGTTTCTCTCTCTCTCTCTCTCTCTCTCTCTCTCTCTCTCTCTCTCTCTCTCTCTCTCTCTCTCTCCCCCTCTTCCTCTCTATCTAAAATCATTAAAAACATAATAAAAAAAAATATTCTGTCCTTATATGTGCTTGATAGTTTGGCTGGATATAGAAGTCTGGGGTGTCATATTCATACGGTTTTGGAGGCATGGCACCATTGTCTTACAGCTACTGATAAATGTGGTGCTGCTCTGACTCATATCTTGTGTGAGTGGCCTGTCTTTTCTTCCCAAAAGCTTGTGGAATCTGCTCTTCGCCCCTGGTTTGTGGAATTTTCAGTGCAGTGCTCTGATGTGGGACTACTTTCATTCATTGTGCTAGGTACTTTTTCAATCTGGAAACTCATGTTCTTCTGTGAGAGACATTTTTTAAAAATTAGGAATAAAATTCTATGTTTTTGAAGATGCTGTTGTTTTGAGAGTAAACTGATATTTTATTTTTATATCTTATTCCTTTGTTATCTGTATAATATTGTTGCTGTCTCATGACTATTTTTCAGATTATTAAAATAATGCCTATTTGTTATAAAAATTGAAGTATACGGGAGCCCTCCGTGTTATAGTTTTTTGTGTGTGTGTTTTTTGTTAATCCTCACTTGAACATATTTTTTCCATTGCTTTTCAGAGAGAGTGGAAGGGAGGGAGGTGGGGAGAGAGAGAGAGATGAGAGAGACACATTGATTGGTTGCCTCCCCCAAGCACCCTGACCAGGGCCAGGGATTGAACCTGCAACCCAGGTACGTGCCCTAGACTGGGAATCGAACCTGAGACCTTTTGGTGTGTGGGCCGACTCCCTAACCACTGAGCAACACTGGCCAGGGCTCCATTACAGTTTTGGTTTTCTTTTGATTACAGCTTTTTCCTGTTCTCACCCTTACCTTGAGCAGAGTCTCCCTGGCGCTCAGCGTAAGTCCCTGGATGCGTGATGAAACACAGATGAAGTGCACACTCCACCTGTGTGGTGTCGTGCAGGAGTCAGAATACAGGGCAGGTGCCACAATGAGAACATCTTGTAAACTGGCTCGTTTGTCTTACTTGTCACTGGCACCAGGCTCTGAATGCCAGCCCCTGCTGATGTCTGGAGCTCTGATGAACTGCTGTCCTGTGAACAGCTCTGACTGGAATGGCGACAGGCCTGCAGAGAACACAGGCACTCGGCCTACTTGACACTCACATACTGGAAAATGAAACACACTCTCTATTCCACCCTGTACATCCCAACACAAGCTGGTCATGAGGCGGTTCTTGCTAAGGACTGATCACCTCCTAATACACAATCATCTAAAGCTTTTGCTAGGGATGTGTCACCAGCGGAGGTGGCCCTTGCAAAACAGTAAGAAGTTGAATATACATATGTATTTTTTTCCCTTGAGAATTAATATTTGTCTTTAGCATGTGTGTCCATTGAGTATGTTGTAACTGAACTCAGTTGGGAGATTCTGAAGGGCTCATCCTCTAGCAAGTTCTGTGACGTGCGTGCCCAGGATGGCGGTCCTGACCCACACCTCCGTCCCTGGTCGGGGAGAGCAGGTGGGTCTGAGGAGGAGGAACTCCTACAGGTGGAAGTGGCGTTTTCGGGGAAAAAGCCTGTGCGTGGAGGTGGAAGAAGGAAGTGCTTCTGTGGATATGCACAGACCCAGGGTGGTGTGTTTAATTTCTCAAGTACTTTTTGTTAAACTATGGGGGAAGTCACATTTGGCCCACTGTTTAAACCTCTTCTGTGTTGCACTTCCTCTTAGCCTCTCGTCAGTCACACCCTCTAGGTTTATTAGCCTGTGATAGCAAAGGGGGGACGTGTCCCAGAGGAGCCTGAGGGACACTGGGGCAGCCTCTGACAGGGCTGAGCCTGCTCTGGGTGACCAAGGAGCTCATCCCCAGGCCTGGGCTGGACACCAGGCGCCCTCTAGAGGACGGATCCACAGAAGGGGATCTTGGGTGCATTCTGCAGTCAGGCGAATGGGCCTGGTAAGTCCTTGGTAAAAACAAAGTTGTCACTCAGGGAGGGACTGCTGAAAATTGCAGCAGCCACCGTGTTTGGGCTCTATTAGAAAATCTGAGGTATTATGTAGGCATTATCTGTGTCCCACTGTAAACACGGGCTTTCTTGTGCCGGGACCATCCCAGTCTGGGGGGCTGCAGAACCAGTGATCACTTTCTCAGACCCGCAGCCCCTCGGTGTGGCCTGACATGCAGGTGGGGCTGAAATGCAGCCTGCTCTGCTTGCCAATATGAACGGAACAGGGGCTTGTTCACACTGACCAGCTCCGGGGGCACTTGGCAGGCCTGACAAGCTCAGTGACTGAAAGTACCCACAGTGTGCTTGACTCACAAATGCCTAACCAGGCATGGCAGGTAGTCACTCTGCTGGCCTATAGCTTCCTTAGCAAAAATCAGCCTTTATCTTAATTGAGCACGGTCCACTGTCCTCAGCCTCTGACATACCTTTGAGATGTGAGTCATCAGGGCAGCGGAGTGGTGGTGGCCTGCCCTGCACCGGTCTGCGCCGTGTGGACAGCCAGCAGTGCTCAGGGCTGTGGTGCAACCAGAGGTAGGTCTGGTCTGGGTCCCTAGTCCCTGGCGCAGAGTTCCTACAACGCTAGTGTGTCCCCAGTGATGGCAGCGTCTTGTTATTTATGAGGAGCCCCTTTCCATTGTGAGAGCAAGATAATGAAGTGACTCTGGGTGGGGCTGGTCACTAGAAAGACCAAGCTGGGCCCTTCAGTCCCACCCACTGATGTCTGGGGAGAGGAGAGCGGCTGGAAGTTGGGTTATAAAAACTCTTGAACTAGATCAGAGGGCCTCAGGGTTGACAAGCACAGCCGCATTCAGGGTGGGTGGTGCACCCAACTCCACAGGGACAGAGGCTCCTGTGCCAGGAGCCCCTCTGGATGTGCCACATGTACCTTTTCATCCAGCTGTTTCTGAGTTGTAACCTTTAGAATAAAGTGGTAAATGGAAGTAAAGTGCTTTTCTGAGTTCTGTGAGCCATTCTAGCAAATTTTCAAACCTGAGGAGGGGATCCTGGTGTGGCAGGACAGTAAGAAGCTAGGAAAATCCCTGGGCGAGTGGAAGGGGAAACTGAGACAAGAAAATGAAAGAAGGCCAAACAGTTTGGCCACCTTGCAGCCTGCTTGTGAATTACAGACTTTATCTTCCCCAACCAAGGACACCTGAGAGCAAATGGTTTCTAGCCTCCTCCCTAACCAGAGAATGCGTAGCTCAAATCACCCTGACCCGGGAAATAGGGAACAGAGACCCAATTAATGCCATTCATGCCATTAAACCCAAGGACAGATGAAGTTGGGGAACAAATAGCAAAACCCCATTAATGCCAGACAGACCCAAGATAAAAGCGAAACAGTAAAACAGACCAAAGAATAGTCCCAAACTCCCCCATACACTCATTTGGATGCATCAGCACATTAAAAATGCACCTGGAAAGCTGATGAATATTCTGCTGAAACCCTCCCCTAAGATTCTGGCCTACAGAGAAAAAAAATGGATAAAAAGCCCTCAGGACAAAGACTCAGTGAGGGCTCACTATAGAGCAAGCCCATGCCCCTTCCCGGGCATGAACTGTTTATTTCTTCCTAATTTCTAAGGGTGCCCACGGGACTTGCAGCCAGGGGAGCAGTGGGCAGCGGCAGCTCGACCCAGGCTCAGCCCCTGATCCTGTCTCCAAGGCCCCTTTTCCTCTGACTTCCCAGGGAGCTAAAGCAGCCCCGCCTGGCTCACTTCTTTCCTGTAACATTTCTAGGGAGCCAAAGCAGAGCACTGCCTAGGCTCTCCCGTTGTTTCCTCTGCCCAGTTCCTTCCTTTGTTTCACTGTCCCCAGGGTTAATAAACACACCCTCAAAGCCTTCTGGACTCGTGCTCTGAAATCTTTCCTACAGGAACTCAAGGACCCACACAGCACAGGCGGCCTGAGGCAGACCTGCTCTGGCCTGGCACCTTTCCAGTAACACTGGGAACCCCTGAATTTATGGCTGGTTGAACAGAAGTATGGGTGGCCCTTGGAACTTGTAGCTGGTGTAGGAGTAGGGGATAGCCTCGTGGGACTAAGCCCTTAACTTGAGAGATCTGGCACAAGCTCCGGGGAGATGGTGTCAGAACTTATTCAAAGGGCTAGAACCCAGCTGGTGTCAGGTAATCAGAGGGCTGCCCCTGGAGAGGAAAGCAGAGGGGAGGGACCCCCGAGGGGAGTGAGGAGCGCAGTGTGGGGGGATAGCACCAGGAGTCCCTGCCAGGGGACAACTCTGAAGAACAAGCTGTAGCCTGCAGGGCAACCCCCTCTCTGAGGCCTGAGAGAGTTAGAAACGGTGCACTGACTGATAGTTGTCAGAGTTTAGAAAGGTAGTGGGGGGACAATCTGTATTATAAGCCACCTCTGGCAGGGACTGGGTAGCATCCAAATCAAACATATTAATATATTGTGCCATGAACCATATGAATATTCATGAGATGAATAAAGAATGTAAGAAAACTCAGGCCAGGCTTTGGTGCCTCCAACTCAGGCAAGCACGTGGTTTTGAGAGTGGTCTGGGTTTCAGAACTGCTGGTGAGGACTGTGGACGTCAGGCAGCTGAGGCAGGTAAAGGCTGTGTCTGGCCCAGGACAAGGCTGACCAGCAGGGTCCGCCTGGAGGGGCGGAGTTCAGGGCAAAGCTGGAGCCAGGGGTGGCGTGCCCAGCCCAAGAATCTTAGCCTGTGCACATTTGTGGATTTTGTAGACACGGTCACTAAGCAATTCTGCTTCACATCACTGCAATGTTTGTTTTGATTCCTTTTGTTTTATTCTCACATCTCACCACAAAACACACTTGCTTTGACCCCAAAGAGAAATCCAGAGTCACACAGCGCTCTCCAGGGAACGGGTGTCTCTGTTGTGTAATATTTCAGAGCATTTATTAGTGCAACTCCCTTGATTCATGGCTGTCACTGTTTTCAAGGGTTTTTATTTACCAGCTGAGAAATTCATACCGCATGCTGAGGAACAGAAGGTACAGGTTTGTATATTCGGAATGTCTTGTGCTAGAATGGTGTGCATCCACTTGGGTTAGGAAAAGCGAAAATGTTATACTCCTGTCCGAAACGTGTGAGCTGTGACAGTTTTATTTTATGAATGTGACATCTGAAAAAAATGATTTATCAGGGAAGACAGGGCTGAGTGACTTGTCACAGAAGTTATATTACTATAACTATTCGTGTTTGGGGAGTTTCGTTTACAGAGTGGTGTCCTATTAATCATGTAAGTATGTGAGAATACAAACTAAGAAATGTCAGTGAGCAGCAAAGGGCAAGTCAGAGGTTCTGAGCCAGCTTTGTAGCATCTTAGCTTGTAAACTACTAAGGTGAGGACCTCTGGCTACACCTCCTGCTGTGCCTGATGGCAATTAGTACTTTCAGTGACAAGACTCTCTCTTCAAACTAATTATGGAAACATGTTGTAACCATGAAGCCTGGAGGGTCTGCAAGAGGACAAGCATTTTTCAGAACTTGAATGAAGGCAGGAAGGAGCCGAGCACTTTAAGAAGACTCAGCGCTAGGCCATGCCAGCGCCTCTCTCTTGAGGATCCCTGTGAAGTGGGAATTTATTGGCCCAGGCTCCAGAAATAGAGGTGCAGTTCAGGTCCTCGAAATGCTTGTTGGTTTCTCTTCCTTAAAATCACATGTTTCTTTTTCCATCTGTACAGGGCCTTCTTCCTATAATGAGAGTTCAGGTTAGACCCTGGGCTGCGATCACCACAGGGAGATGCTCTGGCCTCCTCTATGACCATTCTCCTTCTCACATCTGTCTGGGAAGAGATTCAAAATTGGGCAGACGCTTCAGGAAACCTAAGACCTACGGCCACCTGGGTGGGGACTGCAGGTGATTGGTTCTCTGACCCACATGGCCTCCCTGGTCACCTCTGTCCATCATGGGAATGCACCACTGTGCTCAGGAGAAAGCGGGAACAGACCTGGGGTGGGGCTGATATGTTGCTGCTGCAGTGTAGATTTGGACTAAAGAGTGAAAATAGTTAACAGTCAGGACAGCATAGTAATGACACCAGAATGGACAGAGAGAGCAGTAAGGCTGCTGTGCTGATGGTCACTGGTAGCTGCCATGTCACAGGTGGCCATGCTTTAGAGGAGGGCCACCTGCTTAATAAATGGTGTGGGCCCCAAAGCCGTTTACCTGAGAGCACAAAGTTGCACCCTATTCATATCATGCCCACAGTTACAGGTGCAGAAAGAAAGAGGTAAACAGCAAAACGCATGACGATTAGGAAACTCGTGTCAACCCAGGGGTCAGCCAGACCTTTAATCCCGCACTAAAGACCAGAAATTACAGAGACATAGCTGCCTTCATATGATTTCAAATGATATACACCGGCTTTATACACACGCATGGGTACCAACAGATACCACAGAAGCCAAGAGACCAATGCTAAGCTGAAAAAATATTTGCAATTCATACAAAAGATAAATTATTAATGCTATAATATATAAACAGCACTTAGGAATAAGAAAAATGAGAGATATAGCTATTAAATAGAAAACAGATTATTGTCAAGGTTATGTTAAAATTAGCGTATGAGAATTTACAAAATGATGTAAAATTATAACCTCTATTGATGGTAGAAATGTGTAGAAAAGTATATTCGTTCATTGCTGGTGGGGCTGTGAATGGCTCTTTCACTTTGGAGAGTAATCTGACAGTGTATAAAAATAAGACCTGCATATTCCTGTAGCTAGACCACAGTTGAGCTTTCAGGTGATAAAATTAAAAACACCGAGATTAAAGATGGCGGTGGACTGAGTGGAAGCTACACTGACACTCTCCTGGGACCAAACTGAAATTACAAATAAAATATAGGAAAACCATCCTGAATAATCAACTGCAACTGAAGACAAGCTGGAGAGAACCCTCATAACCAAGGAGGAAAAGGGGAGACCTCATAGAGACTGGTAGGAAGTGCAGAGGTGTGAGAGGGCTGGGTAGGCTCCCACAGGCAGCAGCTGAAGGTCCAGAGGGATATCTCAGCTGTAGGGGGTTCCCACTGAGGACTCTGGGGTCTAAAACCCAAGCCGGGCTTCCCAGCCCAGAGCACCAGAACTGAGAAAGGTGCCCACATAACATCTGACTGTGAAAATCAGCAGGGTATCTGTCTGCCAGGGAGAGATGGCTGGAAATGCAGGCACCCGCTTAAAGGGACAAAGCACAAAGTTTCCTGTACAGCCACTCACCTTGGGCTCTAGCAGAGGGAGGGCAGAGTGGACTGGAGCTGTGTGAGGAGAATCTAGGGTTGTGGGCTCTGGAGATTGAGATCAGAAGGCACCCCTCTGGATTCCTGTACTGAGTCATTCCGTCATACTGCATAAGACATTTTCCTCAGGCAGACAGTTTGCTACATTTGCATGAACGGGAGGGGTAAGCAATTACCCTATCCTGTTGGAAAACCTCTTGCCCTACCCAGAAGAGTTTCTATAGCCTGAGGCTCATTAAGAGAATCAGATTAATTAGCCTGTAGCCAGAGGCAGACCTCAGGGTGCTTTGAGTCTTTGCCTGATCTGATTCTGGACCTGGGCCTTGGAAAAGCAGACTTTGCTGTGCATCTTGGTCCTGTCCAATCGCACCCAGCCCCAGCAGAGGAGACCTCAAGATAAAGGTTGTTGAAAACTCCAAACAGTATACTCAGGGCCAGTCACAAACAGCATCTTACATTGAATTGCACAGAACCCTCCAAAAAGACTGAGAGTCCTAGAAGATTTACCTAATACATAGAAACAAACCCAAATAGGCAGCCAAACTGGGGAGACAAAAAAACAAGCCTCAAATGAAAGAACAAGAGAAGTCTCCAGAAAAAGAGCTAAGTGAAGTGGAGATAAGCAATCTATCAGATATAGAGTTCAGAATACTGATTGTAAGGATGCTCAACAGCATGAAAACTGATATGGAAACTATGAAGGAAATTAGGAATGGTATAATAGAAATGAAGAATACATTGGAAGGAATAAACAGCAGATTAGAGGAAGCTGAGGATCAGATCAGTGAATATGAAGACAGAGTAGAAAAAATCACTCAATCAAAGAGCCAAAAAGAAAAAACAATTAAAAAATAGTTCAATCTAAGGGAGCTGTGGGAAAACATGAAACAAAACAATGTTTGCATCATAGGAGTGCCAGAAGGGGAAGAGAATAAGCAAGGATAGAGAATCTGTTTGAAGAAATAATCGCAGAAAACTTCCTTAACCTGGTGAAGGAAAAAGATACACAAGTTCAGGAGGCACAGAGCGTCCCAAGCAAGAACACAAAGAGGCCCACACCCAGACACATCATAATTAAAATGCCAAGAATTCAAGACAAAGAGAGAATCTTAAAGGCAGCTACAGAAAAGCAATCTGTTACCTACAAAGGAGCTCCCATAAGGCTGTCAGCTGACTTCTCATCAGAAAGTCTACAGGCCAGAAGGGAATGGCATGAAGTATTGAAGGTAATGAAAAGTAAGGATCTGAAATCAAGACTACTCTATCTAGCAAGGCTATCATTCGAAATAGATGTTGAAATAAAGAGCTCCCCAGACAAAACAAGGCTAAGGGAGTTTATCACCACCAAAAGAGCATTGCAAGAAATGTTAAAGGAACTGCTGTAATTAGAAGTACACACACACACACAGAGAAATATAGGCATAAAGAATTAAAATGGCAATACATAAGTATCTATCAATAATAACTTTAAATGTAAATGGATTAAATGCTCCAATCAAAAGACATAAGGCAGCTGAATGGAAAGACATAAGGTGGTTGAATGGATGACCCAAATATATGTTGTCTACAAGAGACCCACCTCAAAAAAAAAAAGACTCACACAGAATGAGACTGAAGGGTTGGAAAAAAATTTCCATGCAAATGGAAATGAAAAAAAGCTGAGGTAGCAATACTCATATCTCACAGAAAAGACTTCAAACCGTAGGCCCTAACGAGAGACAAGAAAGATCACTACATAACACTAAAGGGATTGATCCAACAAGAGGATATATGCACCCAATTTAGAAGCACCTACATTTATAAAAAAACTTCTAGAGGACTTTAAGGGAGAGATCGACAGCAATACAGTCACCCTAGGGGTCTTTAACACCCCACTGACTTCACTGGATAGGTCTCCCAATAAAAAAAATCAGCAAGGAAACAGTGATCCTAAATGACACACTGGATCAGATGGATTTAAATTAACTGACATTTACAGAACATTCCACCCCAAAGCTGTAGAATATACATTCTTCTCAAGTGCACATGGGACATTCTCAAAGATAGACCATATGTTAGGACATAAAACAAGTCTTTACAAGTTCAAGAAGATTGAAATCATATCAAGCATCTTCTTGGACCACAATGGCATGAAATTAGAAATCAACTACAAAACAAACACTAAAAACATTCAAACACATGGATGTTCATAGCAGGGCAATTTACAATAGCTAAGATCTGGAAGCAGCTCAACTACCCATCAGTAGCTGAGTGGATAAAAAAGCTGTGGAAAAGTTACACCATGGAATACTATGCAGCTGTAAAAAAGAAGGATCTCTTATCCTTTGGGACAGCATGCAGGGAACTGGAGAGTATTATGCTAAGTGAAATAGGCCAGTCAGAGAAAGACAAATACCACATGATCTCACTCATATGTGGAATGTAATAAACAAAATAAACTGATGAACAAAATAGATCCAGAGACACAGAAGCATGGAATGGACTGAGGGATCTCAGAAGGAAGTTGGGGGTGGGGGAGTGGGCAGTCACAGAACTTATATGTCTGTAATCGTAACCCATGGACACAGACATTGTTATGGGGAAGACCTGGGAGTGGGATGGATGCAGGGTGGAGGGGATCAATGGGGGAAAAAAGGGGATATCTGTAATACTTTCAACAATAAAGATAAATAAAAAAATTAAAAGCACCAACATATACAGAACCATAAGGATGTTCATGGCAGCATTGTTCTACAAACACCATGTGACAAAATTCCTGAAAAGGAAGTGACTGTTCATCAGTTGGGTGGAGCTCAACTAAGTTGTGGGATACACTGTCCATGAAATATAGAATAATCTTCACAAGGAAAGTTTGAGGCCTGCTTAATCTGGGGAGGAGGTATCTCTAAACTGTGAGTGAGAAAAGCAAGATACAAAAAAGGTGGTAAAATTTTAATCTTTTCAGCAAAATAAAAAATAGGAATACAGAATTGTTTTAATATATTAGCATGAGATTTATATGCATATGAAAAAGAAATGGGCTTACTTGGTGGGGAGTAGGGCCAAAATGAGTTCAAAGGACAGGCCCCCAAAATGGCCGGTAAAAGAAGAGTTGTCTGTGACAGAACAGCTATGATGGTATGACCCATTTTTGTCACGTGAAGAATGTGTGTACATACATGGGGATCTATTCTGAGGGCGGGACCAACAAGTTCATGGGGTTATTTCAGTTTGGTAGGATTTCAGGGTTTTTTTCTTATGCCTTTAAAAATTGTTTGAAAAATTCTTAATGAGCATATATTAGTTGTGCAATCAGAAAACATTTTTTAGAAGAAAAGATAAAAATGTGATACTTCACGAATAGTGCATAATGGGTCTGTGAGAAGCCTCCAGGCTGCAGGTCCCTCTGTCTGCCTGGTCTTTGCTGCTCTGAGGAGCACCCCTCAAATCTGCAGCCAGCGCTCTGAGACTAACTGCTCTCCTGCTGTGCCCCATCCCCCATTCATCCCCTCCACCCCCATCCACCCGGCCATGGCAGGAAGCCCCAGCGCAGACTAGGGGCCCCAGATGTGGAATCTACTAGTGGCGAGCTCTTAAAATAGTGCTCTTCTGGTAAATATCTACATGGTGGGAAACAAGCATCTTGAACTTTTGAGTTCGTTTCTCACTTATGGCTTCGGGTTTATCCCCAACTCCTGCCTGCAGGAGGGCTTGCTGTCTGGGGCAGTGCCCGATGGGCTGCTTGAGAAGCACCAAGTAGAATAAACTCACCTGACCAGGTAGGGTCCTCACTTAGCACCTGCCCAGCCTTGTCATTTAACACTGTATCCATATGGCGAATTCGGGTGGCTGTAGACACTGCACCATGCCCCTGTGGAGAGGTGGGTTTGTTTCTTGACATCTGGGGCCTTCGCGAGCTCTGGCAATGAAGAGTGAGAATCAGCACTGTGCCAGTGAGAGAGCTGGCAGGGCCCCTTGCACCACGTGTCCTCGGGGAGATGGGTGCGGCAGGAGGCCAGTGAGGGAAGCCGTTTCCACCACGGGACTCCACCGTCGGGCCTGTCCACACCCAAGGCAGGACGGACTGCTGAGCCCTGTCCCAGACCGGCCTCCAAATCTCACTGTAATAGACTGACGGGTTTTTAAGCCTCTGAGTTTCAGCAGTTTCCTGCACAGCAACAGGTGACCAGAGTCCCTCGTAAGGTGGTTTCCTGTGGCTCCCTGCCCTCCTCTGGCAGCTGTGGGCCCTGCCTGGCTGGGTGCACTGTACGACAGTGACAGTCGCCACCCAAGCTCCATGCTCTGTCCAGTACCCTCGTTCAAGGTGCCCAGCTGCTGAACCTGGGCAGGCTCCGTGGCAAGGGGAACTTGGTGGGAGTCCGCTGCAAAACTTCCTTGACCAATTTGGAAAGTGCTGGATGCTTTACCCTGTCCTCCGCCTTAGGATGCTGGCTGCGGGCCCTGAGACGTCCATCCACCCTGGGGGCTCTCACTGCTGGAGGGACCATAGAGCAAGGAGGACACCAGGAGCCTGGCTTCAGAGTCTTCCCTGCTCAGCGGGAGGTGAGCGGTGGAGAGACCCACCGTCTGACTGTGGCTACCTCGCAGGGCCTGGAGCCATGAGCATGATAATAAAGTGGCTCTTGTGGTTTGAGGCCCCCAAGTTTGGACGGTTTGTGTGTAGCAACCAATAAGGGAAACACCTGTGTTGTTATCCGTGTCTTGCCAAATTGTCTCACCTGGAACATCGCTAGTGTGCGGGCGTGAGTGGCGTGGGCCCCTGTTTCTCTAACTGCTCTCCCGGTTAGTTAGCAGTTAGTCTCTGGACTCAGAAGCACTGGCATGGCACCAGATGCCTTTTGTATCTGCTCAAAGGTTACACTGGGCAAGTGGAAAGGAAGGGAAGTGAGGGGGAAGAGAAGGGAAACCCTGGGAAGGTAGGGAGCTCGGGGAGTGCAGGAGGATCGCTAGCAGCAAGCACCCGGATTCGGAATCGGATGCTCCCGGGGAGCACCTGAGCCCCCGGCACGGAGACGGAGCAAGCAGGCCTGGGGGGCTCTTGTTTGGGATGGTGTTCAGATGTGACAGTGCCTGGGGTTCTAATGGTTGAGGGTCATCAAGGACCGGTCTCAAGGCCAGCAGCTGGGCCCCCCTCCAGTGTGGATCCACGTGGGACTCTATTTTTGTCTTCTTGACCCTGCCAACGCATCTGCCCCAACCCCAAAGGTGACAACATGTTCAGTGGGCTCCGGGAAGGCTGCAGGGGAGAGCCTTGTCCCTAATCCTTCTGTGGCTGTTGCCACCTGAACACACAGCAGTTCGAGAGAAACAGTGTGCCTTAGGTTTGGTGTGTTTGCTTTTACTTTTTAATGTTCTGTAGAAACCAAGAAAAGAAAGTCACTAGACACAGTGGCAAGTGGACAGAGTTGCTAGACTCTGGCAGAAGCTCCCACCTCCAATGTACTTGGTAAACCTAAAGATTAGAGAATTGTTCACTGGGAGACATGGGAATTTCTGTGAAGAAAGCAGACTACCCACGTCCTCCTATGGAGACTTCCGAGCCAGTTTCAGAAGTCGAAGTTTATTTTATTATTATTATTTTTTAAAATATATCTTTGTTGATTTCAGAGAGAGGAAAGGAGAGGGAGAGAGAGAGACAGAAACATCAATGATGAGAGAGTCATTGATCAAGCCCACAACCCGGGCATGTGCCCTGACCGGGAATCGAACCCTGGTGGCCTGGATCCCAGGTCAACGCTCAACCTCTGAGCCACGCCCGGCAGGCAGAAGTTTAAAGGAAACCAGGGGTGGCCACCTGAGCAGTCAGTTCCAGGCCCCAGGGCAGGACGTGGGTGAGGGGAGAGGCTCCCCCCCCCTCGCCCCCCGCCCTGGCTTCTCTAAAAGAGACCACGCCCACTCTTTCTGAGACACCACGGCCTACCATTGTCTCCAACGGGAAGAAACTCACATTTGCTCCAGGGCACGTTAGAATTCCTCCCTCAGCTGGCTTTCAGTTTTCTTATTTCAAATAAAGCTTTCAATTCTTTAAAGTAACAATAAAACCCTAGGTTTTGAACTTTTATTTTTATGACCAGATGGGAGTTATAGATCTCTCAGATGTACACCAGAGACCGAAGAGGGGAAATCTGGGTAATCTCTTAGGTAGATTTTATAAATCTGTTTTTCTCATGAATCAAAAAAGGAATAAGTTGGATTAGACCCAGTCACATGTTGTAATGTTAGCATTTTTACCTTAAGCTCTAAAATGTATGGGTGTTCTTAATAGGCAAAATTAATTTTTTGAGAAATTGAAGCTTCAGTATCAGAAAACTAATGGATTGGGTTTTTGTTTTGTTTTGTTTTTTAAAGAAAAGAACGTGGGTATGTGGCTTTGGGGAATGACTTTATCTTGATTTCCTTCTCTGAGAAGCGGACAGTAGTCACAGGTGAGCTGAGCAGCCTTCATTGATCCCCATAGCACTTGGTCCCAATCTCATGGCTGCCATATCGGCCAAACTCACCTTCATTGGTCTTGACCAGAATTTACTGCTCTAGTTTAAATACCATAAAATTACTTGGTCAAAAGTTCATTATGTAGGAGTGGAAACATTTCAAAATAACTCCTATTATTATTATTATTTTAAATATATCTATTGATTTCAGAGAGATGAAGGGAGAGGGAGAAAGATAATTGAAACATCAATGATGAGAGAGTCATTGATCGGCTGCCTCCTGCACGCCCCCTACTGGGGGTCAAGCCCACAACCCAGGCATGTGCCCTGACTGGGAATCGAACTGTGATCTCCTGGAGCCTAGGTCAATGCTCAACTGCTGAGCCACGCCCAGCTGTGCTCCAATTATTTTTAATAAGAGTTGGGGTTATGAAGAACTATAACATGATTCAGTGTTGTGTTTTTCCCCTCACATTCCTTGTACTGAAGTGACCTCATCCCCCACCCCCCCCACCCCCCACCCCCCTGCCCCCGGCCTCCTGGAAGCAGATCCTCATGAAATGAAGGTTTCCACATAGCTTGTCTGGTTTAGTAAAAAAAAACCCCAAAAACAAAAAAAAACCACCAAATTTGCCAGTTTCTCCAAAGTGACTGGCAGTACCAAAATGGAGTTCTGATTAAGTAAATGTTTCTCCAAAACCTTGTTAGAATCCAGGTTATTTTTGAAACAGTCATGTCAAATCCTGGGATATTTACTTTTTAAGAGATGCTTGAATGGCTGGGACACCAGGCTACAGAGCCAGGTCAGGAGCCCGAGGGGTGTGTCTCGGGCCTCTGATTTCCATCCCGGGGCCCCACCATGCGTGGGTGACCTCAGAGGCTCTGCCCCCCTTCCCACGGCCAGGGCTAGTGTGTTCTACACCAGTGCCTGGGATGGACTGGCCACCTCTCAGTGTTGAGTATCTTAATAAAGTTATATCTGGTTTTACCTAAGAAATTATGGAAATTCCTGTCACAGGGAAACAAGGTTATGAGCACCATCGTCAACTTCAGTCCCTCTTTTTATTTTCCAGAAGAGGAATCAGCCCAGGGGCTTCAGGGGTTTTCTGCCTGAGCCTCTTTTCCAAGATGTGCCTGTCTCCTGAAGCAGAGAGTGAAGACTCTTCCACCCGCCTCAGGGTAACTACTCCCTCCCCCCCTGGGTCAGAGGCTCCCGTTCTAGTGACAGCACCTCCTGGTGAGCTCCCGAAGGCGTCCTGAAAACCATTACTCTAAATTGTGTGCACCACTGCCCCGGGGCCTTTTGGCTAAGATCAGCTGCAGCAAGGTTCTGCCCGGCCGGTTGGGCTCGGTGGTTGGAGCGTCGGCCGTGGCCTGAAGGGTCCCGGGTTTGACTCCCGGCCAAGGGCACACACCTCGGTTGCAGCCTGATCCTCCGCATGCGGGGGGCAACCAGTCCATGTGTCTCTCTCACATCCATGTCTCTCTCGCTCTCCCTTCCACTCTCTCTGAAAAGCAGTGGAAAAAATATCCTCTGGTAAGGATTAGAAAAAAAGTAGTGTGTTTTTCCATCTGTTGAAATGTGATTTTCTCTAGTCTCGTGGGGTGGGGCAATGCATGCATTAAAGGGCAGGTGGTACTAAGGAGAAACAGCATCGTACTTACTTGGAGTTGCTGAAAAATCTTTTGTTGTAATATTTCATTTCCATGTAATAAAAGAATGTTGATTATTTTATAGTGAAAGAATGATTTTTATCTCAAATTTGCATGAGTCAATTGTGCTTTCACAATGACAAGTGACGTTATTCATTCGTCCAAACCCATAGAATGTGCACCAGCAAGAGTGACCCCAAGGCAAACTCTGGGCTCTGGGTGGTGATGTGTCAGTGCAGCTTCATCAGCCGCAACAACTGCACTGCCTGGAGGGGGTGTTGATAGTGAGGGAGCTGCGCATGGGGGGGGGGGGGGGCAGGAGGTGTGTGGGAAATCTCTATAATTTCTGCTCAGTTTTGCTGTAAAGTCTCTTTAAAAATATTATCAACCTGGTTCTTCACTTCAATTATTGTTAACATTTTAACATCACAATTCACAGAAACCCCTTTTCCAAGATAAAATGTATTCCTCTGGGTTTTTGTCATTCTTCCTCAGCTCTGGTCTTTTTATTCTAACACTATGCACATTTATTTGTTTACTGATCTTGAAAAGTTCCTAAGTGGGCACAGTTTTCCTAGGCTGCATAATTTAGGTCTTCAATAAACTCGACAAAAGAAAAAAGGGACGTTAGATGAAAATATGATCATCCATCAAACCAATACATTAGCACTGTCATCTGTTAGTGCTGCAGGATAACGCTTTCTGTTTTAAAACTTTCTGTTGAGAACAGTTGAAGAGACACCAGACTGCGCAAACAGCTTTTGAGGCACCCCAAGTCCCCTGAGACTCGGAGCGGACATCCTTTCCGTGTCTGTGCCTCAGGGCAATCCTGGGTCCTCCCTGGCTGAGATCCAGCCTGTCCCGAGTCCTACTGCCTCTCCTTCCGAGTGTCCTCAGACATGGAGCATCCTCCCATGTCCACTCCTACCCCCATCTCAGCCACCCCATCTCTCCCCAGACGCTAGGAGCTTCCCAACTGGGGTCCCCATAGCCTAGCCACAGTCCAAGGGGTCCTGTCAATGCCGGAATCAGAGTGTTCCATTCCTCAGGGGTCCCAATCTCCTATGCCCTTCGAGGGCCCACAGTCTGGCCACTGCCTCCCTGGCAGGGAACGCAAGCAGGACTTGGGCTAGAAATCCCTCAGACACTCTTCGACTCCCAGGCTGAGATAAAGTGCACAGTCACTCCCCGCCCCCTCTCTGTGCCCAGCCAGCCAAGCAAACTGAGGCGGGCTCGGGGGTGGAGAGCCGGGGCGCGGGTGGCTGGTTCCTCAGGTGGCCCCTGAGGAACTGGCGGCTCCACTCACTGCCTTGCTGTGCTGAACTGGACAGGCCTTGTTTTGCCTGCATGCTACCCATCCCTCCTGCACGGTCCGCATCCTGGTTCCCGTTTGGGGGATTCCTCTGCACCTCTGGATAAGCCTCGGTGGGACTGTAAATCACAATGCTCTGCTCTCCCACTTCAGAGGCCACTGGGCTCTTCTAGCCGAGCAATCACAGGTGGGCCTGTACCGTGGTGGTGGCCCCTCAGACCCTCCCCTAGGACTCTGCCTCCCCTGACTAGTGCAAAGACAGGGAGAGGGGTCCATCCTTCCAACAGGTGCCCTGGTTCCCAAGGTTTCTTTGCTTTTTGAATTAAATGTATTGGGGAAACATTGGGTAATACATTTACACAGGTTTCAAGTGTACTGCCCGGCCAGACTGGCTCAGTTGGTTGAGCTTCGCTGTGTGCACCTAAAGGTCGCCAGTTTGATTCCTGGTCAGGACACATACCTGGATTTCGGGTTTGATCCCTGGTCGGGGCGCGTACAAAAGCAACTGATAGATGTTTCTCTCTCACGTTGCTCCCCCCACCCTCCCTCCCTCCCTGTCCCTGTCCCTGTCCCTGTCCCTGTCCCTGTCCCTGTCCCTGTCCCTGTCCCTGTCCCCGTCCCTCTCCCCCCTCCCTCTCCCCCTCCCTCTCCCCCTCCCTCTCCCCCTCCCTCTTCCCCTCCCTCTCCCCCTCCCTCTCCCTCTCCCCCTCCCTCTCCCCTCTCCCTCTCCCCCTCCCTCTCCCTCTCCCCCTCCCTCTCCCCTCTCCCTCTCCCCCTCCCTCTCCCCTCTCCCTCTCCCCCTCCCTCTCCCCCCTCCCTCCCCCTCCCCCTCTCCCTCTCCCCCTCCCCCTTGCCCTCCCCCTCCCTCTCCCCTCTCCCTCTCCCCCTCCCTCTCCCCCCTCCCTCCCCCTCCCCCTCTCCCTCTCCCCCTCCCCCTTGCCCTCACCCTCCCTCTCTCTAAGCATGTCCTCAGGTAAGGATAAGAAAACACTCAAGTGTATAATTCTATAACACACCATCTGTACATTGCATCGGGAGCCCACCACCCAAAGTCAAACCTTCTTCTGTCACCACCATATATTTGACCCCTTTACCTCCCCACACAGTCAGGAAGCATCAGTTTAAAAAAATTAATTAAAATTTAACTTACCTATTGATCTTTTTTGGGGGGGGGGGTCTATGGTTCTGTTACAGATTTGTGTAAGCGCCACCACAGCCAGGGTAGAGAACAGCTGGATGCATCGTGTGAAAAGCAGGCTCCGGCCTGTTGCCCTTTGCCGTCAGCCCCCCTCCTCCCCAGCCCGCGGCGACCACTGCTGCTCCCCCATGCCAGGCGGGGCTGCCTCTTCCAGAAGGTCACAAAGAAGGCATCACGCGGGGTGTAACACCCTGAGATGGCTTCTTTCGCTTGGAAAAATGCTTGAGAGGTTCACTGGTGGTGTTGCGGGAATGGATGGCTCATTTTTATTTACTGCTGAGTAGTATTTTCTCTTGTGGATACAGAACAGTGTATCTGTCTAGCTGCAGAAGGACATTTGGGTTATTTCTAGTTCTTATTATAAATCAAGCCCTATGATCACCTGGGTAAAAGTTTTTGTGGAAACATATATTTTCACTTTTCTTGGGGAATTACTAACCGCTGGGATTGATGGGAACTGTAAATTGACCTTCCTAAGAAACTGCCACTGTCTTTCTGAATGGCTGTGCCACTTTGCCTTCTATCTGTCACTGTGGATTAGTTGGCATTTTCCCTCCCCTCTTCCCCAGGGGACAAGTGATTTCCTTTCTTTTTATTTGTGATCCTCTCTCCATTCCCCACCTTTGGCATCTTTCAAGCTTTTCCTTTTTCTTTAAACTTCTGGAGTTTTACTATGATGGATCTGATTAAGAATTTACTATCATTATTATTGTTATTTAAAATTAGGTTAAAAATTTTTTTAATCTAAGGACTTAGATTAAAAGGTCCTTCAGTTTTGAAAAATCTCAGCTTTCCTTTCTTCAGTGATCACCTGTCCAGCACTCAGTTTTATACTGGTTAATTTTGTTAACTTGACTGACCATGGGGCACCCAGATTAAGTATTCCTTCGGGAGGCATCTGTGAGGGTGTTGCCAGGTGACATGAGCATTTTAACCCGTGGACTCAACCCAGTAAACTGCTCTCCCAGTGAGGGTGAGCACCATCCAATCTGTCGAGGGCTTAAATAGAACAAAAGGCAGAGGGGGAAGGAGTGTACACTTTCTTCTTGCCTCACTGCCTGGGCCGGGATCTTTGTCTTCTGCCCTCACACTGGGGGTGAATCACCAGGTCTCTTGGGCCTCAGGCCTTCAGACCCTGAGTCACGTGACAGGCTTTCCTGCATCTCCAGCTTGCAGAGTGCAGATCCCGGGAGGTCTCAGTCCCATAACCCCACGAGCCAATTCCTTAGAACAAACCTCCTTTTATTTATATCCACATCTCTAACTCTACCTCTGTCTCTATCTCTCTCTATCCATATCCATACCCATATCCATCCATCCATCTATGTATCTATCTATATATCTATGTATCTATCATCTATTTATAGTCTATCTATCATCTATGTATGTATGTATGTATGTATGTATGTATGTATCTATCATCTATCTCTCATCTATCTACCTATCATCTATCACCTACCTATCATCTATGCATCTATCTATCTATCTATCTATCTATCTATCTATCTATCTATCTATCTATCATCTATCTATCTATCATCTATCTATCATCTATCTATCTATCTATCTATCTATCTATCTATCTATCTATCTATCATCTATCTATCTATCTATCTATCTATCTATCTATCTATCTATCTATCATCTATCTATCTATATCTATCATGTATCTATCTATCTAATCTATTCCCTCTCTGTCTGTCTCTCCCTCTCTCCCCCCTATTGCTTCTATTTCTCTGGAGAACCCTGATTAATACAAGTTTATTCTTTCCTTCAGACATTCCTTTAAATATACATCATATCCCTTAACTTTATTGCTTCCCTAACTCCCATCTCTTCATCTCTGCTCTATCCTGGGAGATTTTCTTAGCTTTCTAATTTACTAAATCCCTCACTTGATGGATACATCCTCTGTTTAGTCCATAAGACCTGACTCTGCTTATCCAAACCGCTGACTTTTCTCTTTCTCACGCAGGCTTTTGCCATAACGCTTTGCTTTCATTATGAGTGGCCTTGTTCCACAGATGCCTTTCCCTCCTTCATCAGTGTGAGGACTGAATATCTATCTCGGGTTTCTCTGGAATTCCTCTTTAAGATTTTGCCTCCTGATTGTGGTCAGTGTGAGTGACACACCTGTAACTGTGTGATCCACAGCGAGTGGACTGTGCAGCAGCCCTGGGCCTTCTTTTTCATAACATTGGACTTTCTTATGTGATTATTGTGTGTGAGCTTTTCTGTGGGAATTTAGCTTCTTATTTCCCTGACTTGTGTTTGTCTCCCTATGACACAATTTCACATTGACCCGCAGGTACATGGGTCCCAGACCACTGGTTAGCAACCTGGCACCAGGCTCCAGGGACGATGCTCAGTCAGCCACACTCACGTGCACGCTGGCGGTTTCCATTCAGGACCCTGGGCAGAGGCATTCCAGCTCCTTCTACTGGGCCAGCCATGAGTCTGTTTGGGGTCCTGACTAAGTACATGACTGTCCTAGTCTCAGCTGCTGCCCTGTGTGACATGAGCTCTGCCCTTTCTCCTGCTTCAGCCTCCAAAGAGGAATTAATTAAAGGTATAGAAAATATGGGGAGAGAAACACACCCACAGACTTCAACCTCAAGTTTGTTAAAGATACCTTCTTTTAAAAAATGTATATCCCATTTAAAAAATCATTTATACATGAGCCCTGGCCAGTCTGGCTCAGTGGGTAGAGCGTCGGCCCGAGGACTGAAGCGGCCCGGGGTCGATTCCGGCCAAGGGCATGTGCCTCATTTGTAGGCTGATCCCCAGGCCTGGTCGGCCTGTGCAGGAGGCAACCAATCAACGTGTCTCTCTCACGTTGATATTTCTCTCCCCCTCCCTCCCTCCCTTCCCCTCCCCTTCTACTCTCTCTGAAAAGCAATGGAAAAACATCCTCAAGTGAGGATTTAAAAACCAAAAACAAAACACATTTATACATGACTAAATTTTTTTTAAAAAGTGCTGCTCTCTCAACCATGCTAAGCTCCCAGCAAATAAAGCTTTGACAGGCTGTTGTGTTTTGAAAGCGAACAGGAAGTGTTGGTCCTGGGAGATGACAGCACAGTCACTGAACGTATCAGCTTCCGAATAAATGTCTAAATTGTTTGAGCACATTACTAACTTTCCCATGTATTCAGTCTAAGATTTTCACAACTTGAGAAAGAATAAAATCTTTAAAATTTTTCTTGTTTTAGTTTTAATTTATGAGAAAAAGATGAAACAGAAAGAACTAGAGCTAGGCTGAGCTGATCAAAGTTGGCAAAGCTCATGTGATAAAACTTCTACGGCATACAGATGGGTGTTAATAAAACCTGGGCCTCTCCGGTGAGAACAGCAGATCTGGGTCTGAAGGTCTGAGAATCTGGCTTTCACCAGCCGCTGCAACCAGTGAGTCTGCTTTGCGCCTGCCTCTGAAGGAGGGCTGTGTAGGGATGCGGGTACAGAAAGGCCTGCCGTGCACTCCCTGCTTCTATGTGCCCACTCTTTAACTAGCTCCTCTTATCGGAGGCCCACCTCAGTTTGGGTGTCTCCTACCTGGCTCAGGGCAAGGTGGCTGGGGTGTGGGGACATGCACAGGCCAGATACAAACAGGATTAGAACTCGCTTGTCACTTATTAGCTGTGGTGGTGAGCAATCATTTAATGGTTTTTTGTTTTTTTCTCCCTACAGGCACATGGGGTGGTGTATTTGAAAAGTCAGGTGTATTTTTGAAAGATCATACCTACAGAAGTAAATCACGTAGCTGTGGGACACTGAAATAACATTGACGGGGTCGGGGGGCTCACTGCAGAAGTTCAAGGGTAGACAGAACAGAACAGTTCTTTTTGGTTTGGTTGGTTTCTAATGCAGGAGGAGAGGGAAACGGGTGAATTAAAAGTACTTTCCAGGTGAGGGTTTCTGTCCGTTGAAGCAGCTAGTGTTGGCTTTTCTTCCTGAACCAGAGCAGTACGTTCTTCCATCGGCTTCTGCAAGGTGTCTAGTCCCCGGTCATGTAGAGGCGGTGCAGTGGTCACGGCCACCACGGAGAGGGCTGCGGTCACCCAGTTGGCCCCCAGCTAGAGTGTAAGTCAACTGCAGTAATGAGAGTTTCTGCAGGCTTGATTATCTTTGGTCTGTCATCTGGATGCAGCTCCCCGCTGATATATGTTTTGGGCAGTTCTCTAGCATCCATCGAGTGCCCGACGTCTTCAAAGTTCTCAATGGCATCCCCTCCGGCCTGTTCCCATAGGACTTCTCCAACCCCCCTCCCCAGGGTGCTCCTCTAGAAACTTGGTCATACACCTTGTGGTGCAGGATCAGCCAGGCACTCTTGCTGTGGTTGTGCTTCTGGATCTCCTCTAGGGTGTAGTACTTGACGGCCTTGTCTGACGGCTTGGGCGTTTCAGAATGGGGTGAGATTCAGGGCCTGCAGACAGCAGCCGAGCCAGGCTGAGCACAGTGTGTCTCTCATTTAATGGGTTTTAATCTCCCACTTTAGGGTAGACTCCTGCCCCAGGGCTGTGATGCTGCGGGAATTAAACGAGAGGAGGGTGTACCTGCTATAGGTCGCAGGGCCGAGCAGTAAATCTGAAAAGTGACCTTATCCAGCTCAGTCCTTTCCTTGTTTCCCCAAAACAAACAACACAGACCTGCCCACTGGCAGCCAGGGTCACCCAGGTGAGTAGAAGAAAGTTCAGAAATTAATGCCAGAGACAATACTCCAACACAGCTTTTTCAAATACTGAATTAATACTATTTTGTAAGAGTATCTGGCAACAGTGATAATTAAGTGCTAATCATTCCATTTATTACATAAAATATTCAGCACCTTAATTACTAAACAAGTCAAGGGTTATTCATTCTAAAAATAATGGATGCTCCAGCAGGAATTCCCTCTTCCCGGACGGGGACCCCGGGCACCCTGTGAACAGCATCATGACACAATACCTGTCACCTGGCAGGAAGGGAATTAACAGAGCATTCCTGGAAAGGTTTTAAGAAGCCAGAGTATAAATGGCTTGACTCTTTACTATGCTTATTAGAATGATAATCTCTTAAGATAACTCATGTGGACTTTGAAAGAAGAGAAGCAGCTTAGAGAAAAGTGAAGGCCATTAGAAAATCTACAATCATCTTTTCACTTTTGCTTCTTTCCTGCCACTGCAAGTCAAAAAGAAGGAGTTATGGACCTACAAGAAGCAGTTAAAATCAAGAGAGCCAACTCAAACATTCTCTGCAAAGCCTCCTAGAAGCATAAAGCAGCTACAAAGATCTTTCCACCACTTCTTGCCTAAAACCCTGGAACCAGTACCTACCTGTCCATTGTTAGATATCCTAGTGACGAGAGTCCTCTGAGAACACAGTTTCAGAGCCTCAGTTTCCGAGCAATCTCATAGTCAGCCCACACTCCTTTTAAAGGAATTCCTCTTGATTGTGTCATTGTCATTGTTGTTGAACCCCTCCTGATAACTCTCCATGCACTTCAGGCCAGTTGCCATCACTGTAGGTTCTTACTATTGGGCTATTCTCTCATCACAGGTTCTTAGTTTTAATATTACTACTGATATTGTTATTTGGACCATCCACAGAGAGAAATATATATAAGAAAACCTATATATGCACATATGCATACACACGCACATATACCTGTATATACATATATACGTAGAGAGACAGACAGGGAGAAATCAAATAACTATGTGAGATTCCTTGGGAGCCAAGTTTTTCAACATAAGAAAAGGAATACATGTTGTTAATCAGACTGAAGTAAAACCCCTAAACACTTAATATTTGTTTTGTAAAGGTGTGTATGAGCTTATAATATGATCTTACACACACTCACACACACACACACACACACACACACACACACACGCACACACACGAAGCCCAGAATCAAGGACAAGACAGTCACTGTGAACACAGGCACACACTCTCCACCCCAGTCCTTAGACTATGGCCTCAAATAAAAGTTTTTACTAAAAGGACCCGGGGCTCCTGGAGAATGACTGTTCTGAGGCAGGTACAGTGCAAGATGACCCTGAGACATCATAATGTGACCCAAACTAGGGACATTGCCAAAGACCAAGGAGCTGTGTCCAGGAGCCAACCTTGAGTTGCCCCCACAGGTGAAGACAGAACAATTGATATACCCCTGACAATAGATGAAATATATTGAAATAAAGCAGAATAAAGTTCTAACTGTTTATAGTGATAACAGAAAAGAAAAAAGTCTTACTGGTTTCCTTGTAGGTCCCCAATTACATTGAAATCTTATAAAGAGAAAGCGTCATGTGTTTGTTTTACCTTTCCTCTGCAAACTGTACTTCGGGGTTCACCAAGTAGTTATAAAAGAATTCTACCTAATAAATGAAGAACAAAATGTCAAACTAGAAAACCACCATTTTGCAACCACTGTTGAAAAACCAGATCCAGGCAGCAGAAGAATGCTAGGAGCACGCCGCCGACGGGGCGGCTGGCCGCGCCTGACTCGACCGCAGCGGATCCGCGCACACCCACCACAGCGGCCGTAACAGGACATCGGCGGGGCAGGAGGAACCAGCGGCACTCAGTACGGACTATTCAAGCTAGAAAGTTCAAACCGAGTCCAAACAAGTCTCCCTTCAAACACCAGCTCGCAGAAGCTCTGTGAGCAAAGGAATGTGCCAGTTACACGTGTCAAAATCAAACAAAAGGGAAACCACAGCTGAAAATTCCCTGGGCAGACAAAGCCCGTTTAGCCATGCCAGGAAAGTTTAATTTAGCTTGTTTTGCAAGATCAATGAGGCTAACTTGACCTGGGTCACTTCTTGCTTATGCCTCTGAAAATCATAAGTGAAACTTAAATTGTTCCCCCCGTTTGTTCTCTATGTCTATGAGTCTGTTTCTGTTTTGTTTTTTGTGTTCATTTGCTTTGTTTTGTAGATTCCACATGTAAGTGAAACCATAGGGTATTTGTGCTTCTCTGACTTATTTCTAAAACAAAGTGGAAAAAGACTTATAGACAAAGAGAACAGACATGGTTGCCAGGGGAAGGAGGTGAGGGAAAGGTGAAAAAGGTGAAAGAAATAAGAGGGACATATTTCCAGTTATAAAATAAGTAAGTCACGGGGCTGTGAAGTACAACATAAGGAATATAGTCAATAGTGTCATAATAACCTGTACAGTGACCAATGGTTACTAAACTTACTGTGGTAAGCATTTTGTTAGGTATATAAATGTTGAATCACTGTGTTGTACACCTGAAACTAATATATTATATATCAACTATATTTAATAAAAATAATAAAAAATTGCTCCCCCCCCCAAATTGATATGAGGTCATCACGAATTCCTTGTCAGTTAAGAAAATTCTAATTCTGAGGCCGATCACTATGAAGGGTAAACAGTCCCTGTCTCCACTATATAAGCTGCTTTGCAGCTACCTCTCTGAGCACTCATTCTGGTTGGAGCGCTCCATCTGCAAAACTCTTTTTGGTGTGTGCACAGTAAACTTTTACTAATTACTACTTCAGCGACTCATTGGCTTTACGTATATATATGTAAACTTTTCTAAATTTTTGACAACAGTGAGGACGCAATTCAACATCTAGGCCATAGATGAACCTGCAGACGCAGGGCATGGACACAGGAAGAATGGCAACTGTACCCGCTGAAGGAGCGGAAGGGGCTTCTCAGCCAAAGGCACCAGGGGCACCTTGTCTGGAGCCTATTTGAACAAAATGACTGTAAGAAAACATTTTTTGAGAAATTGAAAAACAAACTGAGTGTTAGATGATATCAAGGATTTATTGTTAATTTGGGGAAGCACAATAATGTATTTTGGTTAGGTTTTATTACAGTGCTTATCTTTTAGAGAGACATATGGCATGTTTAAGAATGGAATTTTGGGATTTGTTTTCAAATGCTCCAAGAAAACCGTGAGTGGCAGGGGCTATGGGGCTGGAGAACAGAGAAAACAGGAGGGCGCAGTGTTGATAATGCCTGAAACCAGTGACAGGCACATGGGGATTCCTTACAGGCTCCCTGTTAGTTTTGCGTATGTGTGAATATCTCTACAAGTGAACGTTTGAAGAAAGCACACACAGTTGGATTTGACTCTCTTAGCCAATCAATCAATCAATTACTAATAAATTAAATTAACATGAAAGAAAGAAGAAGAAAGGGAGAGCTCGCGTGCTGGTGTAGACGGGCCGGTGCAGGGAGTCTCCAGGCCTCCCGGAGGGTGGCTGCCTTCTCCAGCGGGTCTGAGTCTGGGGCGCAGCCAGGCCCACCGGCTGACACATTATAGCCTCTCTGGGGACCCTCGTCCAACCCTTGCATCAGTCATCTGGGCCTGGCTCCTTGCCCGCACCGTGCTGGGTGTGTTTGTCACTGCCGAGGGCCAGCTGGACAGATGCCGTCTTTGAGGGATTTCTCACGTTGCGAGTTTCTTACTGGCGCAGGACTCCCTCTGCCCCTGTAAGAAGCAAAGGCAAAGACTTCCAGTGAATCCCAGGGCTCCATGTGCAAACAGTCACCTGTTCTAGGAGGAGGAACTGTGCTGGGAGATTGCCCGCTTGTTGGCTGGGTTCCCCTGGGTTTATTCTGAGCATGTGCACTAAAACTTCAGGGCCAGCCCTTGGGCTCTCATGGGTTCCCCTAAGGAGCACCAACCTGGAATCACTTCCATTCCAGAACAATCTACCCACACGATGACTGGAAAGGCTGATGAAGACTGGATGTTCCCTTGCCTATTCTCACTTCCTCTTCTTTCCTGGAGACTAGATATTCAGAGGGAGATAGGAGATGGGGCTGGGACTACACAGACATGGACACTGGATAACCTTGGCTGTCCAAGGCCTTCTTCCTATATCCCTCAGAAGTGTCTGAGGAAGCACAGGAGTTTTGAGATTTTTATTCCCAGCAGTGGCTCGAGTATCACTCCTATTCCAAAATCAGTTTGAAAAATGTGGCCATTGAAGGCACAGATTAAACCGAAAAGACTCCTTACTAGTTTGTTGTTATTATTATTATTATTATTTAGGAGAACTTTTAAGATCTACAGACTTAGGAAATACTTTCAAATACTATACAACATAGTACAGATGGTCCCCAACTTGTGATGGTTCAAATTAGGATTTTTTTACTGCAATGGTGCAAAAGTGATATGCATTCAGTAGAAACCGTACTTTGAATTTCGGTCTTTGCCCAGGCTAGCAACATATGGCACGATACTTTTTTGTGACACTGGGCAGCAGCAGCAAGATGATTTTGTCCAACTATCAGCTAATGTTAAGTGTTCCGAGCAAGTTTAAGGTAGCTGGGCTAAGCTATGAGGTTGGGTGGGTTAGGTGTATTAAATGCATTTTCATCTTATGATGCATCCCCATTTTATAACTGGAAATGTGTACCTTTTGACCAATTTCACCCATTTCTCCTCCCCCCCTGCCATTTCTCTGCTTCTGTGAACTTGGTTTTTGTTTTGTTCGTAGAAATAGGGAAATGTCAGGGTGAGAGTTGTTGCTGTTTTAGATTCCAAATATAAGTGAGATCATATGGCATTTGTCTTTCTCTGTCTGAATCATTTTACTTAGTCCTCAAGGTCTATCAGGCTGTTAAAAATGGCAAGATTTCCTTCTTTTTTGTGCTGAATAATGTTCCATTGGAGATTATATATATCACATCTTCTTTACCCGCTCCTCCATCGAGGTCACTTAGGTTCCTTCCACATCTTGGCTCTTGTAAATAATGCTGCAGTGAACATGAGGTACACATATCTTTGTTAGTGTTTTCATTTTCCTTTGAATAAATACCCAGAAGTGGAAATTCTGGGTTATAAGGATGTTCTATTTTTAATTTTTTGCAGAATCTCCATACTGTTTTCCATGGTGGCGGAAACAATACTTACTGTGTGCCAGGTGCTGCTTTGAGGACTTGACCCTCGGAAGCAGATGTAGTTACTTTGGTGCCCATTCTACAGGGGAAGGAACCGAGTACCTGAGTCCCCACAGGCACTGAGGGCACAGCTGGGACTCAAAGTTCAGGCAACCCCTTAACCACTTGTTGTTTTAATTTCTGTGTCTGACATTTTTTAGCTGGGCATTAATTCTATTGGTGTTCCCATTAGTAATTAGCAAAACACTCACACTGAACCTGTGGATCACTGGAACTGTGCTGTGGTACAGAACTATTTCTTCTTGTGTAATAACTGAAATAATTAATCTAACAGCTTGAGGCCTGTAATGACTTTGGAAATCACCCAACTTGACACTTTCCCCTTTTACTTTATAAGTGTTTCTATTTCTCATGGAAATATCTTTTGGTTTATCTGTTCCCTCAGGTCTGTAGAGTTCATTTGTGAAAACATCTGTGCCCTTTTCTTGACATGGAGGTAGCCCTTTGTAAGCATTCCCTCATTTTTTTTCCCCCTCATTTTTTAATACTTGAATTATTTATATTTTTAAAAGTTTTCATTTATATTTTTTCCTAGGAAATAATCTATTTTATTTTCTGGTGTTCAAATATTCTTTTACATATTTTAGCTGATTTTAGATTTATAAGTCTCATCTATTTTATTTTGTCTATACTTATTAATTTATTTCTCCTAGTTTCCTTAGTTTTTATTTATTTATTTAAAAGTGTCTTTCTTGATTTTAGAGAGAGAGGAAGGGAGAGAGATAGAGAGATGGAAACATCAATGAAAGAGAAACATCGATGGGCTGCCTCCTGAACACACACTACTGGGCACCAAGCCCGAAACCCGGGCATGTGCCCTGACCAGGAATCAAGCAAGAGAGCTCTTGGTTTATGGGTCGACACTCAACCACTGAGCCACACCAGCCCAGCTCCTTAGTTTTTAAAATATTGTTCTTTTCCCAACTTCTTGATTGAATGCTTAAATTATTTATTTTCATTATTTTTGCTTATTAAAATTAATACTTGACTCTATGAAACTTTTTGAGCAGCCCTTTAGCTCTAACATTAATTACTCTATCAACTAAATAGTTTATCATAATTTCTTCTTTGACCCAAACATAACTTAAGAGATTTTAGAAAAATATACAGGGAGCAGGGCTTTCTCCTAATCATACTAATTAATTTTAATTTTACTGATCTGAGATCAGAAAAAGCCAAATGTAGCCTTTGTCTTTTGACTGAGGCCATCTTTGTGGTTCAGTGCAAAATTGTTCAAAGAAAGATGCCAAAGATGCATACTAAGGAGTAAAAAAAAGAGAGGGTGAAAACTTTGTATTTACTTTAAAAATTAAAAGCTCTTAATAGTACAATTATCTCCTTTATTATTGGTTATATATTGTGGGTAAAATTTTCTAAATTGATGGACTATGCAGCTGAAATTTTCTGATTGACTAGCCAAACACACGCCTGTCTTCTAATCACTTTTAAAAGCTGCATTCTTTGTTACAGTGAATAGGTTTTACATGAATCACTTAAATCTACCTTATTTTTTAATGTCCTTTTGGCCCTTTTAGACTTAATTGCTATTAAATTCCCTATTTGATTTACCACGGACTCAGATGAGTGAACCAAAGCCTCTTAATTCCAACATATTTCTGTCAATGTCTCCTGGTAGTTCTCAAAGCATTTCAGTAACACCTTCTGACGCTGGGCTATTTGGTACATTAGGCTTTAACTCTTGTCATTTATAAATGCCCTTCTTTCATCACACTGAATGCTTTGTCCCAAGTGCAACCTTCTCTGATAATATCACTGTAACCTCTGCCTTTTCTTTGTTTTCATTTGCCTGGTATGCCTTTGCCCATCTGCTTTTTTGTTGTTTTTTTGTTTATTGAAGATATTTTTTCCGTTGATTTTCAGAGAGAGTGGACTAGAGAGACAGAGAGAGAGAAACATTGATGTGAAAGAGACACTCGATTGGTTGCCTCCTACACACACCAACAGGGTGCCAGGGATCGAGCCTGCAACCGAGGTACTTGCCCTTCGGATGGAATCGAACCCTGGACCCTCCAGTCCTTGGGCTGACACTCTAACCACTGAACAAAACCGGCTAGGGTGTCCTTGCCCATCTTTTATACTCAATATTTAGGTTACTTTATTTATTTAAATTTTTTCCCCCATCACCATTTATCCCCTATATACCCTCTCCTACCTCCACCTACCACCCTCACCCTCTGTCCATGAGTTCTTTCCCTTTTTCTTTTTTTGCTTATTCCCTCCACCCCACACCTGAGTGTTCTCTATCTATGCTTCGGTCTCTATTTTGTTTATTAGTTCAGTTTGTACATTAAATTCCATATATGAGTGAAATCATATGGTACTTGTCTTTCTCTGACTGGCTTATTTCACTCAGCACAATGTTCTCTAGGTCCATCCATGCTGTCCCAAAGGGTAAAACTTTCTTCTTTTTGTGGACGAGTAATATTCCATGGTGTAAATATACTATAGTTGCTTTATCCACTCATTTACCAATGGACACTTGGGCTGTTTCCAGATCTTAGTTATTGCAAATAATGCTGCAATGAGCATAGGGGTGCATATATTCTTTTGAACTGCATTTCGGGCTTCTTTGGATAAATTCCCAGAAATGGAATTGCTGGGTCATAAGGCAGTTCCATTTTTAATTTTTTGAGGAGACTCTATACTGCTTTCCACAGTGGCCACACCAGTTTGCATTTCCACCAACAGTGCATGAGTGTTCCACTGGGTTGTCTTTTCATTTTGTTGATGGTTTACTTTGCTGTGCAAAACCTTTTTAGTTTGATGTAGTTCCATTTGTTAATTTTTTCTTTTGTTTCCCTTGCCCGAAGAGGTATATAAAAAAATATGTATTACTAAGAGAAATGTCCAAGATTTTACTGCCTATGTTTTCTTCTAGGATTTTTATGGTTTCAAGTCTAATGTTTAAGTCATTTATCCATTTTGAGTTTATTCTTATGTGTGGTGTAAGAAGGTGGTTTAGTTTCATTTTTTTTGCACCTATCTGTCCAATTTTCCTAACATCATTTATTGAAGAGACTATCTTTAGCCCATTGTATGTTTTTGCCTCCTTTGTCAAATATTAGTTGACTATAAAGACATGGGCTTATTCCTGGGCTCTCTATTCTGTTCCATTGATCTACATGTCTGTTTTTATGCCAGTACCATACTTCTCTGATTACTATGGCCTTGGAGTTTACTTTGATATCAGGTAGCATAATTCCTCCAACTTTGTTTTTCTTTCTCAAGATGGCTGTTGCTATTCAGGTCTTCTGTGATTCCATATAAATTTTTGGAATATTTGTTCCAGTTCTGTGAAAGATTCCATTGGTATCTTGATGAGAGTTGCATTTAATCTGTAGATTGCTTTAGGTAGATGGGCATTTTAATGATGTTAATTCTTCCTGTCCATGAACATGGTATATGCTGCCACTTATTTATATCTTCTTCAATTTCTTTCTTCAGAGTCTTACAATTTTCCGATCACAGGTCTTTAACATCATGGTTAAATTTTTTCCTAGGTATTTTATTCTTTTTGAAGCAATGGTGAATGGGATTGTTTATTTAGTTTTCCTTTCCGATAGCTCATTATTGGTGTCTAAAAATGCAACTGATTTCTGGATATTTATTTGGAATCCTGCTATTTTATTGACTTTAATTATCAGTTCTAGTAGTTTCATGTTGTCCCAAAGCTCCCTTAAACTGTCCTCCTGGTTTTTAATTGTTTTTTCTTTTTGAATCTCTGATTGAGTGATTTTTTTTTCTCCCCTGTCTTCTGGTTTGCTGATCTGATCCTCAGCTTCCTCTAATGTGCTGTTTATTCCTTCCAATATTTTTCTTATTTCCACTATGTCATTCTTAATTTCCTTCATAGTTTCCATTTTTTTTCTCATGCTGTTGAGCATCCTTATGATCAGTATTCTGAACTCTATCTATAGATTGCTTATCCTCATTTCATTTAGCTCTTCTTCTGGAGAATTCTTTTGTTCTTTTAATTGTGGCTTGTTTTTTAATCCCCATTTTGGCTGCCTGTTTGGATTTCTTTCTATGTATTAGTTAGATCTACTGGGACTCCCAGTCTTTTGGATGGTCTCTGGTGAGGCCAATGTAAGACGCTGTTTGTAACTGGCCTTGAGTACCCTGTTTGAAATTTTCCATACTCCACAGCTTGTAGTTTCCTCCACTGGGGCTGGGTGTGTATGGATAGGACCAAGATGTATACCAATGTCTGCTTTTCCAAGCCCTGGGTCCAGAAGAAAATCAGGCTAAGACTCAAAGCACCCAGAGGCTGAATGTTATACAGTCTCTTAATGAGCCTCAGGCTGTAGAAACTCCACAGGGTGGGGGTGAGAGGTTTTCCAGCAGGGTATGGAAATTGCTTCCCCTCCAGGCAAAAGCTGCATGGAAGGTAAATGTCTGCCTAAGAAAGATGTCCTCTGCAGTATGGGGGAATGACTCAGCACAGAAATCCAGATGGGTGCTCTCTTGAGTTCTGCTCTCACAAGCCAGCAATCCTGGACTCTCCACACACAGCTCCAATCCACTCTGCCCTCCCTTTGCCAGAACCCAAGGTGAGTGGCTGCACATGAAACTTTATGCTTTGTCCCTTTAAGAGGGTGCCTGCATTTCCAGCCATCCCTCTCTGGCAGACAGAAACCCTGCTGCTTTTCACAGCCAGATGTTATGTGGGCACCTTTCCAAGTTCTGGTGGTCTGGGCTGGGAAGCCCAGCTTGAGGTTTAGGCCCCAGAGTTCTCAGTGGGAACCCCCCCCCCACAGCTGAGATATCCCTCCAGACCTTCAGCTGCTGCCTGTGGAAGCCCAACCAGGCCTCTGGCACCTCTGCACTTCCTACCAGTCCCTATGTGGTCTCCACTTTTCCTCCTTGGTTATGACGGTGCTCTCTGACTCTTCAGTTGCAGTTGATTATTCAGGGTGGTTTTTCTAATTTTAGTTGTAATTCCACTTTGCTCCTGGGAGAGCGTCAGTGTAGCTTCCACTCAATCTACTCCCATCTTGGAACCTCCTGTGGTGGTATCTTATTTTGGTTTTGATTTGCATTTCCCTAATTATTAATGGTGTTGAGCATCTTTGCATGTTCCTATTGATTGTTTTCATGTCTTTTTCAGAAAAATGTCTACTCAAGTCCTTAATTATTAATCAGATTGTCTTTTTGTTGTTGTTGAATTGCAGTTCTTTATATATTAACTCCTTATCAGACTATGATTTGCAAATATTTTCTCCCATTCCATAGATTGCCTTGTTCTGGGGGGACCCGCAACAGACGACCACCAGAGTTTGTGTTTGAATTTTGGAGCCTTTATTAGCTGGCCAGCAGCTACAGTTGCAGCGTCTCACCCATGTAAGAGCCGAACTGCAGCCCTGACCCTCAGTTCTTCTCTCACTTTATGCTCAGTAACCACAAAGGCACTGCAGTAAAGGGGTTTCCAATAATTTGTCAGGCTGTCAGCTTTTGGTACAGGAAACAAGGGGGGACCTTTAGCAACACAAAAGGGATGATTTAAACACAATGTCTTACAATGAGTAATGGGGTTATGCTTGGCTGGAGCGTGACTGGTTTGTTCTTTCTATGGGAACCCAGAGGGGGCGGTAATTATTGGGCTAGCTTGTCGGGCCTTGTCCTGTACAATGGGGATCTTGTTCTACCTTTACTGTTAGTTCCTTAGGTATATTCTGGCCATGGTGGCCAGAACAGCCTTTTCCCTTTGTTGATTGTGTTCTTTCATACACATAAGTTTTTAGTTTTAATGCAGTAAATTTATAACTTTTTTCTTTGGTTGCCTGTGTTTTTGTGTCATATCAAAGAAATCATTGCTAAGTTTAATGGCACGAAGCTTTCTCCCTCTTTTTAAAGATTTTAATAGGTTTAGCCCTTAGGTTTAAGTCTTTGATCCATTTTGTGTTAATTTTTTAGATAGTGTAGGGTAAAGGTCCAACTTCATTGCTTTGCATGTGGATATCTAATTTTCCTAACATCCATCTGAGGTTTTTTGAATGAATAAGTTTGTATCGTTAACACTTAACAATATGAAAACATTGTTGGTCTCAGCTCTGTCATTTTATAGAAAAATTTTTTGTGTGGTCTTCTTTTAAAAAAATCGTGTTTCCTGTAGGGCATGTATTTCCTGTAAAATTGTGGGGTCATGCTTTCTTTCCTGAGTTCTTCATAAGCACAGCCATACTCTCTTCTAGTGTTCAACACTGATGTACTAGTTGCACTAATGCTCACACCTATAACAATGGACCCACAAAGATATTAGGCCGCACATGTAATAAACAGTTATTTCTCCTCACAAAATACTATGAAGGGATATTTCTGGTTGACAGTGAAGTGCTCTTTCATGTGGTAATTCAGTGACTCAGGCTTCTTGCATAATGTGGATCCACCAGTCCTTAGGGCCTAGGTTTTGCTCACATCCAGCTGGCAAAGGGGAACATATGGAGGGGCAAAGCTGCTTCTTTGAAACCTCGGCCCCAAACAGCACATATCACTCCCAATAACTTACTGTCGGCCAGATCAAGACTATGATACCCAAATATCTGCATGATGTGTCAGCAAATGTAGAAATGCTGTGTGCCCTGGAGGAATAGAATGTGGGATTTTCTTCAACCTCTGGCAGGTTCTTCCATGGTGGGTCAGAAGTCTGAGTCAAGTCTTACTACTTTGCTCCTTTGAAGACACTTGATCTTTTGTAGGAGAAACATTATTGCTTCTTTATTTTTGAAGTCTAATTACTTTCCCAGGGATGGCTCTATGATGAATTTTCTATATCATTTTCCTCCATATAATGATATTTCTTATATCTGTAGATTTGATTCTTTTATTTTGGGGGGAAAATGGAATTATAATTTTGAATGCGTACATGCAACTTTTGCTTTTCTCTCTTCTTGGGCATGTACACTCAATTTCCTGAAACAGATATCCTTGAGATTTGTTGTTGTCACAGTGTCACATTCCTGTAGATTCCAAACGTATTGGTAGCTTTCATTTGAGTTAAGTCTGTGTTTTCCATCTTACAGGTTGCAACTCATGAATGGGTCATGAAATCCATCTAGTGGGTTGTGATCTGCCCAATTCATTTTCTATTGCTGCAAAACAAATTACCACACGTGTAGCAGCTTAAAGCCATACACCTTTGTTATCTCACAGCTTCTGTGGGTCCCAAGTCTGAGCACAACCTGGCTGGGTCCTCTGCTTGGGGTTTCACAGGCTGCTATCCAGGTCCTGCCAGGGCCCCAGTCTCATCTGACAGCCCAACAGGGAAAGCGTGCACCTCCAGGCTCATGCAGATGGTTAATAGAGGTGGCTTCCTTGTGGCTTTGTGACCAAGGATCCTGCTATGTGCTGGCTGTTGGTGAAAGGCTGCCCTAGGGTCCTAGAGGCCCCCCACAGTCCCTGCCCCATGGGCTCCCTTAACATGGCCATTTACTTTATCAATCCAGCAAGGAGGCAATCTCACTCTAGTCTGAGAGACAGAAGTCACACAGAATGTAATGGAATCACGAGAGTAGCATACTCTTGTCAGAAACGACTTCTGCCACTGAAGAGGCTGAGTGGAAAAGATTTACAGAGGTATGAACACCAGGAAGTGGAAATCGTGGGCTGTCATCTTAGGGTCCTATCATCACAGCTGCATGTAAAAAATAAAGTAAAATAGAATTACAAACAAAACTATCAGCATACATCATATATAATAAGAGCATAATTTGTAAGTGAAATTTTTGTCAGGAATACAAACATCTGCATGTGTGTGTAATAAAAAGTGTATTTCTTAACAATGGCCCAGGTTGAAGCCACTGAGCCGGGAGACCTTGCAAACACTGAATTAAGACTGTAATTAAGTGCACATAAGCCCAGTATGCAGGGTTCACTGTGCTCCCATGGCAACCAGAAAGGAACCGCTCTCCCACCTGGGCCTCACTTCTGTTGTTTCTCACAGCAGCTGTCACAGGGTTTGGTGGTTAAAGAAGCTACCTCCAGCCTGGCCGGGCGTGGCTCAGTGGTTAACCCTCGACCTAGGATCCAGGCGATCAGGGTTCGATTCCCGGTCAGGGCACATGCCCGGGTTGCGGGCTGCAGCCGATCAGTGACTCTCTCATCATTGATGTTTCTATCTCTCTCTCTCCTTCTCCTTTCTTCTCTCTGAAATCAATGAAGATATATTTTAAAAAAGAAAAAAAGAAGAAGCTACCTCTATAACTACTTTCCCTAAGGTTTCCTCATGAGATTCTTCTGTGGCGCAGGGGCACCGTCTTGTTGGACCCAGCATCTGCTCCTGGAGCTGCATGTGAGGCCCGGTCGCCTCATGGCCTCCTGGCCTCTGGACTCCCCCTGCCTTCAGTCACCCTCCTTCCAGTATAAAGAGGCCTGGCATTAGAGGTGTTATTTTAGCTGGAATCTCCATTTTTGTTCTTAATTTCCTTGCTATTTTCTTTTGGTTTAAGAGAAAAAAGGTGGCCTGAGAAGTCTCTACTTTGCCACCTTGCTTATTACCTGAGGTAGCTCCCAGGGTCCCCCACCGCCCTGAAAGCTGCCAGTCGTACCCAGCAGGCATCAGCCTGGGCATGGCGCCCCTCTGCCCTGCCCCCGGCCCCTTCAGGATGGGGCAGTGCAGCTGTGCCAGGGCTCTCAGGCCCCTTGCCCTCCTGCAGCCTGGCTACAGGGAATGCCAGTCATCTCTGCCCTGCACTGAGCCCCTGGGTTTGGGGTGCGCCCCCCTCGCGGGCCTGGGCGGGCTTCGCCTCCATTTGCATTGGTTCCTGGGGCCCCGTCCTGGGAAGGGGCTGCAGTGTCACCCCCAGGGTCTCCTGCGCTTCCCCACGGCTCCTTCTTCCGGGGGCTGGGCGGTTTTTCTTTTCTCTCTTCCCTCCTGTTAGGCGTCTGCTTACGTGTGAGAATTACGGGCTCTCTGTGAATATAATAGTTTTGCCTTTTCTCTACTTTCCTCCCAGCAGAGAGGGTGACCTTGGCACCCCGGGTGGCCCGCATCCTGCCCCTGCCGCAGGCTTCCCCCTCAGCCTCCCGGGGCCTTCGCCCCGCCCCCCCCGCCCCGCCCTCTTTACCGGGAGGTGCGGGCGCAGCGCGGGGCCGGGCCCGTCCAGGCCACGCCCGCCGTCCTTCCCGCGCCCCCCCTGTCCCGGGAGGTGCGGGCGCTGCGCGGGTCCGAGCCCCGCAGGCCACGCCCGCCTCCCTGCCCTCACTCCTCCGGGCGCCGCCTTCGGCCCCCTTCCTGACGGTCGGCCCGTGCGGGCTGCTCTGGCCGCGGCCTCGGCGTGAGCGCGGGAGGCCCGGCCGCTTTCCCTGCCAGTTCCAAGTATTACTTTTAGATGATGCTTCCGGGGTTCCCTCTGTTCCCGGCCCGCGGAGGGCCGCTGTGCCTCGGCCGCGTGACAACATTTGCTGCCCCCCCAGGACCCCCAGGGCATCTGGAGCGGAGGCAGCAGAGGGCGGGCTCTTCTCCCCGGGCTCTCCCGTCCTCGGGCCGGTTCCCTCCGAGGAGGAGGAGGAGCCCCGGCTGCGCTGACCGTGCGCATGGCCGCGGCGCGGAGAGGCTGCAGCGGGCCAGCCCGGCCCCGCGACGCCCCCCTGCGGCCAGCCCTGTCCCGGCGAGGCGCCCCCAGCGGCCAGCCCGGCCCGCGAGGCGCCCCCCTGCGGCCGGCCCGGCCCCGCGACGCGACGCGACGCGCCCCCCTGCGGCCAGCCCTGTCCCGGCGAGGCGCCCCCCTGCGGCCAGCCCGGCCCCGCAACGCGCCCCCTTGCGGCCAGCCCGGCCCCGCGAGGCGCCCCCCTGCGGCCAGCCCTGTTCCGGCGAGGCGCCCCCCTGCCGCCAGCCCGGCCCCGCGACGCCCCCCTGCGGCCAGCCTGTCCCGGCGAGGCGCCCCCCTGCGGCCAGCCCGGCCCCGCGAGGCGCCCCCAGCGGCCAGCCCGGCCCCGAGAGGCGCCCCCGGCGGACAGGCGGTCCCGGCGCCCAAGCACCGCCGGGCGGCACCTCTGGCTCTGCCGCGCAGAACCCGCCAGGTGCACCTGCTGCTCCGGGTGACCCGGTGTTCGCTTCAAAAGCCACCAGGCGGTGGGGACAGCGCCACCTCGCTTCGGTCTCAGCGAGCAAGGGCCCTGAGGCTCACGAGCCCGCCCGCCCTGGGAGCAGCGCGCGGGGCCCCGTGGGACGCCCCGCGCGTGGGGAGGTGTGCAGAGCTGCCGCAGGCCCGGCGACCGCCTGTCTCCAGCATGGTGCTGAGCTCCCGCTCAGTGTGTGCCAAATTAGGAAACATTACTACCATTCTCAGCGTGAAGCTGGGGTTCAGCAGGTCTGCTCCCCGGCAAATCCTTCTCCTGTGAGCTCTAGTGTCAGGGGCGCGAGGTGACGCCAGAGACTCGCAGCAACACGAACCGGGACTCCAACCATTTTTACTAGTGCCAGCCCTTCTGTGCCAACACTGTTTGGACTACAATGAATAACTCACTGCGCAACTGGCAGATAACTATGGAGATGACGGGGACCGCAGGGAGGTGACAACACACAAAAATTGAAAGAACAAATCGCGCAAGTTCACGTACAGCAATTGATTACAGGGCCCGAGCGTCTGCTGGAGTCCTTAGCCCTGGAGGCTTGTACAATAGAAATTCCCCCCCGGCTCCTCCTGGTTCCATATTTCAAGCAGAAGAAATACCTTTTCTACAATTTTCTGGTTACCTATTAATGTTATCATAATGCTTTTATTTTTGAATAATTCATTGCTGTATTTCTACACTTAAAGATGGTGTGGTGGGTGTCGATGGCTTGTTCTCAGGTTTTCTTCCTCCCCCTGTTACTTTCTCTGTTCTGGCTTGGACCCAAATTCACCACCCTCCACTCCCTATCCCGGGCCCTTTTGTATTTTTCTAGCGTCTCTTCAGTTCCCTTGGGATGAGGCAGGAGATACGAGAAGGGCCAAGGCATCTTAGGCACAGCTTTCTTCATACACCACACACAGGCCCAGAACTTGGAAGAGATGCTGACATTTGTACCCCTGTCCAACGATTCCTGGGCAAGTGGGGCGGAGCCGTCATCTGAGAATAGGTCTCAAATCCTAAGCATTTATCCCTTTAGTTTTAATCTCCTTGATGCGACACTGTTCTCCTCAGAGGGAGACTTCCAAGCTAAAAGCACAAGGTCAAAGCCAAAGGGAGTGTGGGAGGGGCGAGCTATTGCCTGCTGCATCTGCACCACCGGGACTCCTGCTCAGGGACCAGTCAGGTGCGGGAGGAGCTCATTTCACCCTGACCCACGCAACCATGGACCCGTTTCCCTTTAGCCACACAGATTCAAAACCTGTTTTCTAAGGCACCGCCTTCCTGAGATATTATAACAAAGCACAACTGATAAATTTACATTCCTTTGGATCTCAAGGAAGGGCCTGAGCTAACCTTCCTGTCAGCCCACAGCTCCTGAGGAGGCGTGGGGTCTGTCTCCCTGGTTAAGGGCAATTGCCGACCCGTCCATTTCCCGCTGACCAACGAACGCTGCGCTCGCGCTCCCTCCTCGAGGACGGCGGGCTCTGCGGCTGCTTTCCCCACCGTGCAGATGGGACAGCTGTGCTGGGTGCATGGCCCAAGCAGCCCCAGGCCCCTGCTCTCTCAGCGCTCACGGAACAAGCTGTGGCCCTGCCTTTAAGGGGTAAGGTGGGAAATTTAAAATCTCAGTCCTGAGTGAGAATTCTAAGTCCAAGACTGATCTACCAATATATTTTAAATTATGTTTTCCTGCTATAGCTAAGTATCAAAGATTGATATCACTGGAATTGGACGGAAGCTTCCAAAGCATCCATGCCCTCACCATTGTTTGCATTGAGGAAAATAATGTCTGGAGAGACTTTCATGAGACTGCCTCCCCCAAATTATCTTACCTATTTTTATGCAGTTGTCCATGAAAAGGGGCCACATGCTAACCTGACACGCCGAGGGGAGGCCTGCGTAGCGCACTTCCAAACCCAGAGGCCTTAAGTAACCACAAAGGATGGTCTGAAATGAAACCTTTTTAAACTAAGAGCAGTTCATGGTGGGTAGCCATGTCTTAGGCTGGATCTTCCCTGACAAATGTCAATCTTCCCCTTAACCGAGCCTGTCTATTGTCTTTTGGCATCTACCATATCCTTGGAATGTCAAAGTAATTTCCCTTTTTCCGGACCCCTCAAAACACAGGCACTGCTCTGCAGAGACCGCAAGTCCCCTCATCGTTAATGAGTTGTTAACTGTTAACTATCCTGCACCCACCTAAGTAAAAGAAGTGTGTGTCCATCATTTTAGTTTTTATCCAATTCCTGAGGTTTCCCCGCTCTGCTTTCTCCCGCCTCCCTAATCTGTCACCAATGGATTTCATGTAGCCCACTTGGGTCTCCTCTTTTGACCGTAATGCATAAAACAAGGCGCAAAACTGCCACTCTCAGGAGCATTAACTCAAATCATTGAGATTCTGCTTCCCCGCATGTGTCGAGAGTTTGGCTCAAAAACTCACAAAACTTCTTCACAGGTTTGAATGTTTCTTCCGTTTACACAGTCCAAGTTCAAACCTGCAAGAATTAGTTTTTCTGGGGCCTCCAAAAACTAAATTCAGGGGAACGTTTCCAGCAGGGCATTTGACTGGATGCCTGTGATCCGTGTGAAAGCCCAGATACACCCCGGCCTGGTAGGGCTTTGCCTCTGAATGGTTTCTCCACTGTAGTGCATCGCACGTCCTGCTCCACAGACACCAGTGACCACGAGACTTGATCTGCACAAGCTCAGCTTGGAAGGGGATCACTCTACACCGCCAAATGCATATGGGTCAGTCAAAGCCCACACCAACCTTGATGCCCACCAGGATGCTCTGAGCAGTGAAACCGCCATTAACCAACAGTGTGGATGAGGCCACCATCCTCAACATTTTGACCAACCACAGCAACAAGCAGAGGCAAGATATTGCCTTCTCCTTCCAGAGAAGGACCAAAAAGGAACTTGCTTCAGCACTGACGTCAGCCTCGTCTGGCCACCTGGAGATGGGGCCTGGGGGCCTGTTGAAACACCCGCTCAGTATGATGTTCCAAGCCGAAGGCCTCCATGAAAGAGCTGGGGACGGACGAGGGCTCTCCCATTGAGATCCTCGCTCAAGGACCAACAGGAGCTGCAGGAAACTGACAGTCTACAGGGAAATGTAGGAGACATGATTTCCAGTGCCCCCTGTGACTTCCGCAAGCTGGTTGCCCTCGCAAAAGGCAGAAGAGCAGAGATGGCTCTGTCATGGCTCATGACCCGACTCACCAAGATGCCCCCAGTATCTGTGATGCTGGAGTGAAGGGGAAAGGGACTGGCATTCCCAAGTGGCTCAGCATCATGACCGAGCAGAGCTTGCGTCACCTCCAGAAAGTATTTGACAGGTACAAGAGGTATAGCCCCTCTGACATGTTGAAGAGCATCGAGGACGAGGTCCCTGGAGCCCTGGAAAATGCTCTCCTGAACCTGCCCCAGTGTATCCAGTCAGGGATGTACTGGGGGTGTACTCTGCGGACCAACCGTACTCACGGAGGGCAGGGGACTCCCGATAAGGACCGGGTCAGGATCATGGTCCCCGGCAGTGAAGCAGACGTGTTGAAAGCTGGGTGTGAATTGAAGAGAAAGCACGGCAAGTCCCTGTACTGCTACCTCCAGAAAGACACTCAGGGGGCCCCAGGAAGCGCTGCTGTTCCGGGGGGGGGGGGGTGACAGAGCCGTGACGGCTCCAGCATCCGGGAGTGGCGGTGCTCCACTTCCAGCTAACAATCCTGGAAACGCAGTTTGCAGCTGACAGCCGCCTTGGGCCAGTCCTGTGAATGGCATTAGCGCTGCTCCTGCCCCATCCTTACTTCAGGTGCCTCGGCATCGCTGGGCTTTCCCGTGCAGTCTCTCCTTCCGGCCAAAGAAATGAGCATTCCAAGGAGCTGGGAGTGAAATCTGTGATGTGAAACACTTTGCCTCTAGTGTACTGTGTCGTAAACAGATGAACAAACTGAATTTTTACTAAAGAAAAGAAAACCAGCACATTAATGAAAGGACTCCACGTGGAAGCGGAGGCGAGGCTAAGGAAACCGAAAAGGGATGTTGAGACGCTTGCTTTCCAAGCAAAGGGCCTGAGGCTCTGCGAGAGTGGCGAGCCCGGTGATCGGCGCAGTCAGTGGCTGCACCGAGGCTCGAGCCAGGGAGGTCTTACTGGATACTCCAAATGAAGGAAATTATTTTGCCTCCCCAAATGAGTTTTTCTCTGGAACAAAGTGTCAAGTTCAACACGCCTGATGTTAAAAACGCCTTCAAAGTAGGCACAAGAGTCTCTCTCTTCACAAACCAGACCAAAGAGGTGGTCAAAGTTCTCTTTGCGTTCTCAAGGGGACTATGGCCTGAAACACAACCTGCCCAGTTTCTGTGAACACTGAAAGACACACGGTGCTCTCTCCCCTTCTCCCTCTTTTGCAGATAAAACCATTGCCTGGACTTTTCTGGAAATAAGTTAAACAGAAGCCGGAATGACAGGTAGTGTACATGCTAACGTGTGCTGTGGGAGAGAGGACCCACAGTGGCTGGGGGAGTGGGACAGGATGGGAGAAGACGTGACCTTAGGTCGGAGCTCAGGCCCCTGCAGAGTCGCTGTAGAAAACCAGCATCCCCGGGCTTACCTGCCAGCTGAGAACTCAATGCAGACACAGTTCATCATTCACCCGCTCGCACTGCTGACCAGGTGATGAGCCACGAGAGCGCTGGGGCGGCCAGGCGCCTCTGAAAATGGTCTTCTGGTTTTGCGTAATAGGGACAGCATTTGTCTTTAAAATCCCTTACACTTGTCGTGATTCCCTCCCATGTACTCCCTGACTCCCCCATTCCATTTCAGACATGGGCACGTCCCCATCCTGCACATGCGGACGCCTCTTCCTGCTGCGGGAGGAAAGCGACAAGTGTGCCCTCTGCAGCTCCACGGCAGCCGGTCAGCATGTCATCTAGTTGGGTTACCTGTCTGGATGTCACAGGCACCTGAGTGTGTGCGTCTCCTGTGCTGACTTCGCCAGTGCCCCTGTGGAGCAGGGAAGTCAGCGTGAGTGTGCGCCCGCACTGCGGTTTATTACTACTCTGACGGGCCATGCAAAGTGCTTTCCTTAAAAAATGAGTTTGAATGTGTACACTTTTATGACCATGACCTTAAGGCCCAGTCCTTACCCTCACTGCCCAGTCCATACCTTCTAGATGATGATATTCAGACACTCTATTCATAAAGTTCACACGTGACATTTTATATGGAAAGTTTCAACCTATCTTAGATGGAATGAGAGAGTGTAGCATGTGGAAAATATGACATTATATGTGACTAAAAAACACTATCAGAGATATTTAAAATATTTAACTTTCATCAATAAATGGACCAAAATTAAATGGTCTCTCAGTATAAAACAAATAGATTTCACATTAAAACAGCTTCCATGCTGAAGATTTAAAAAACAAATTTTGAAGTACCACTTACTGGTGATGAAATTAAATTAAATATCTGCCTTCCCTGCCTCAGATTATTCATGAGGCACAATATCCAGACCTTGGTCTACTTTGTGTTATAAGAGTTTATACTGAGTCGGGTGCAGGATGTAACACAGCAGAGGAAAGCAGTCTGAGGTAAAAAAGGGTGGAAGACATGTACCGGCAAGGAAGGGAGGGGGGGAGGGAGGAAGGGGGGAGGAAGGAAGGGGGGAGGGAGGAAGGGGGGAGGGAGGAAGGGGGGAGGGAGGAAGGGGGGAGGGAGGAAGGAAGCAAGAAGGCGAGTAGGAGGAGGAGAAGGAGGAGAAGGAGGGAAGGAGGGAGGGGGGAAGGAAGGAAGGAAGGAAGGAAGGAAGGAAGGAAGGAAGGAAGGAAGGAAGGAAGGAAGGAAGGAAGGGAGGGAGGGAGGGAGGGAGGGAGGGAGGAGAGAAGGAGGAGGAGGAGGAGGAAAAGGAGGGAAGGGGGAAGGGGGAAGGGGGAAGGGGGAAGGGAAGAACGAGCGTGAGGCCAATATCACGTGTCAACTTGACCGGGCCATGCGGTGCCCACATATTTGGCCAGACATTACTCTGGGTGGTTCTGCAGGGATGGTTTTGGATGAGACCGACATTGAAATCAACAGACTAAAGGGGCCCCATTGTGGGTGGGCCTCATCCGATCCGCTGAAGACCTGAGGGGAACAAAAAGCCTGACCTCCCCCAAGTAAGAAGGGTTCTCGAGCAGCCGGCTTCAGACCCCTCCTGCACCATCGTCTCTCCTGGGCCTGCCGCCTGCCGCCTCGCTGCAGACTGTGGACTTGCCAGCCCACAGCCAGGGGAGCCGATTCCTTATGATGCATCTTTCTCTCCAAACACACGCCCTGTTGTCTGCTTCCCCCAGAAGCCTGACTAATGCCCCTCCCCCATTACTCCCATTTGGAGAAAGCACACGAGCTGGTGCTGAGACCCTATGAAACGCTGTTGTGACAAAAGAGAAGCGCCTCGTCCCACACACACACTCTTTATTTATGTCCAAAAGAGACCAGACTTAAAAAGTTTTAAAAACTGAAGTAAGATAGAAACACCTTCATCATTAAGGAGGACTCTGAGGGCCTTAGTTGCCAACATGCCTGTGCCACCCACTCTCCATCTCCACATTCCCAGGGGCCTCGCAGACTTCCCAGAAGACGTCTTCAGGACAGCCTCCTCCCAACGTGGCGGACCCTTCCTTACAGAGGACCGAGGCCAGAGGCTGGGGATCCATGAGCCACCCCGCCTTGGAGTGAGTGTGGGAAATCGGGCAGCTCAGCTTCCCTGGTCCCGGCACTAACCTTTCCACTCCGGGGCTTCCTGTAGTTCAGGGGTGGAGACAGAGAGCAATGGTGGTAAGTCTTACAGCAAGTGTCACTAGCTTTTAACAAAACGAGCAGTCCCTACAGACTCCTCAATTTTGTCCAACATTTAGCACTTTTTTCTTAAGTATACTGTATTTTTAGAGTGGTTTTAGGTGCACACAGTCTGTCTTTATAGCACCATCTGCTGCTGCCTCTGGCCACTGCATTCTCTTCCTGTGGGGGGAGCGGTGGGGAGGAGGGAGAGGGGTGGGGCAGAAAAAGGAGTTCTCTTGGTAACTTAAATAGTAAGTGAGCATGACGGTCTTTAAACAGCAGGCACCTTTTAGGGCACAGCAGAAATAACAAAACTAAATAGGAAAATCGTTTATTTTCTGAACGCTGTATTCCCATTTAATAATTTAAAATAAATAGTCTCTGGGAATGATACCCAAGAAAAGTCGAGCAGAATAAAGTGCTAGAGACTGACGGGGTGCTCTTTTTCTGCCAGAGAGTGAGGAAGGGCCTCTCTCCCTCAGTTCATTTCTGAGGGTGGTGCAGCCCTCGGTCAGGGAGTGAGTGTGGCCTGGGTGGCAGAAGCCCAGGATGGGGGGCAGGTCAGCTCCAGGAGCACCTCGTCAACCACAGGGAGGCCCCGGCTTTACCCTGAGCGGGGCGGCAATCCTGGGGCTTCCCCACCATCACCTCAGTGCATCGCCTGTACTTCACCATTTTCCTGGGCTGGTGAGTATCCTGGGACATTCGCCCAGTGGGGCACCACATGGGATGACAGGATAGAGCACAGGGTCCGCAGGCCTGGGACCCCTGATGTCACCGTGCTGAGCAAAGGCCCTCACTCTCCTCCACGCCTGCCCCTCCTCTGTTTCAGGGAAATGCTTCTTTCTCTCTTCCCGCTTCCCTCAAGGCCTCCCCCAGCCCAACTTCTGAAACTCTAATTCTCCCTAATCCTGAAAGATCTTTCTATGGCCTATTAAATCCAGTCCCTTTTTCCTGGATGATGGCACAGGTTTACAAATTAGGAGAGTCTGAATGCCACATTCAGCTACACCTTGGAGACTGAAATGAGAGGCATGGTCCGTGTCCCAGGGGCACCTTAGGTCCGAGAGCCACATCGGTTGGGGCATTTGGGGACACGTCTGAGCCCCAGCGTCACTGGTTTTGAAAATCCTGGAGACATTTTCCAAAGGGATGGGGGGCTCACAAATGCCGACATCCACAAACATTCAAACACTCACTAAACTGCTGCTACAAGTGATGCTGACCACACCAGGTTACATCTGCCTGGATGACAACTGCTCCATCTGCAGAGAGAGAGGAAAGAGTTCAGCCACAAAACCTCGATGTGGAAACCACCTAAGTGTCCACTGACCGACGGTGGGTAAAACCATGAGGTACAGACATACAATGGAGCATCACACAGCCTTCAAAGAGAAGGGAACCCTGCCCCTGCTGCAGCACGCGGGCACCCAGAGGGCATTATGCTCTGAAAATCAGCCAGTCGCAGCATGACCAGCACCTCATGTCCCACTTACGTGAGGGCCCTAGAGTAGCCACATTCATAGCAGCAGAAAGTGGAATGGTGAATGCCAGGGGCTGGGAGAGGGGGTCGCAGAGCTGTTCAATGGATATAAAGAGCTGGCTCTGCAGCAGAAAGTGCTAGAGACTGTGCCTGTGGCAGTGACAGGCACTTGGCATTTGTGAAGACGGTAGTTCTCATGTTAAGTGTGCCTATCACAATAAAATAAAAATTTAAAAATAGATACAATGGATTGTATAAATAATAAAAATAGTAAAGAAAGCAAGAGTTCGGCCATGACAGTCCTCCCAAGACAGGAGGACCAGCTGAAAGGCCCTGCAAGGCACCATGAGGAACGTCTGAGCTTGAGAATGCCTCCTAACTTCTCGGTTGGTTGGAGAAGAATTTTTCATGCTGGGTCAGAACCCCTTTCTCCTCCTTCCAGGAGTTGATGACCACCCTCTGCTCTCAGGCATGGGCCCACGTGGCACGGACCCTGCTTCTAGCCCAGGGCAGGCCGGGGCTGTGCTGAAGCCCCATGCGCAACCACCGCCCTGGCCACAGGAGAGGTCCAGGAGGGCGTGTGCCAGCCTCGCAGGACGGGCAGAGTCCCTGCTCCCACTCTGGCAGGAGCCCTGAGGATGCTCCCCTCTCCCTGAAACCTGAGGGGAGCTGCCTTCTCACAGCAAGGGCAGGGAGGGGCCGGCTCCCTGCAGGAAGGCTCTCAGAGGCCAGGAGCCAAACTCCAGGGTGCTGCCCAACTCGAGGGCGCCACCTACCGCTGCATCAGCCCCTTCTCAGCAGCTTGAGCCAATGGACTCCCCATGGGATTGAGGTTTCTGTCACTAAAAATCACATTTTAATTCAGACAGACAGAACATGAGGGTATGTGTCATATTTGCTGATAAATTACTAAATGCAATTTTTTAAATCGGTCATTTATATGAGATGAAACAGTAATAGCTCTCTTGTTCAGTCTGTATCTTTTCCATCAAGTATCTTTTGACCAGACTGTCACGACAAATTAAATATTGTCCCTTGGTGTGTCCCAGTTACTCAGGGTACAACGTATACGCTACTTGTGAGGGATGCTCCTTCCAAAGTATCGCAATCCGTGTAAAGTACCCTGGATCCTTGGCGGGGGGAAAGGAGAAGAAATTAACAAAAGCCTTTGAGCCTGTGGATGGAGGCATTTTCTTTTCCTTCTTTTGTCTCAGAAAGAGCTACGTTAACTGACACTGATTTATTACAACCCAGGAGTTAAGAATCATGTTTTTAGTATGTTTGAGATTCATAAAGATGAGTATTATTCTTAGTCTTCTTTTCCTGTATGTACATTATTTCAAAGTAGTACTAAGAGTGGTACCAAGAAAAAGAAAATTATGAAAAGTTAAACCTAGAATTTTCAATTGCACTCATCTTAAAAAACACTTGAAAAGATTAATATTACACTTTCTTGGAAATCTTAGAAACCACATTTTTAAAATACTGCAATGAGCCCTGGCCAGTGTGGCTCAGTGGTAAGGGCATGGGCCTGCCCACCAAAGGGTCATGGGTTCGACTTTGGGTCAAGGTACGTATCTGAGTTGCAGGTTCGATCCCTGGCCCCAGCCGGGGCTCGTGTGGGAGGCATCCAATCGATGTGTCTGTCTCATATCAATGTTTCTCGCTCTCTACCCCCTGCCTCCTCCTTCCCACTCTCTCTGAAAATCAATGAAAAAAATATCCTTGGGTGAGGATTAACCAAAAAATACTGCGGTGAATAAAATATATCATCGTAAGCAGATGTACAATTTAATCCTGGAGAAAATAATTAAAACTAAGGTTTCTCCAATAAAGGGGAGAAATAACAATAGGAGATCATAGCATAGTTACATGCTAATTACCACCTTCTGGATGTGCTTAACATGTATTCATTGACAATATGAACCTCTGAGATTTAAAAATCACAAACCCGTCAATGTTGCAAATTCATAAATGTAGAGGTAAATACCTAGAAATAAGTAAATTTTAAGAACTGAAGCCTTTCAGTGTTTAGAAGGTCAACCCAAATGTTAAGTAGAAATTGTACGGCAAATAAATTGACAATACTACTAGTTTCCACTAAATTTCTCCATAATATGGCTGTCTGGAGTTGCATTTGTACAGATACTTCCTACAATCACATGGGTACCCCAGAGACTAAGACGAATCACTCTACAGCAGCCAACAGTTTCAAAGAGTGTTGTTTTGCCCTGGCCGGTTCTGGCTCCGTGGTTAGAGCATCGGCTCATGGACTGAAGGGTCTCGGGTTCAATACTGGTCAAGGGCATGTACCTCGGTGGCAGGCTCTATCCCCAGCCCCAGTTGGGGCCCATGCAGGGGGCAACCAATCAATGTCTCTCTCTCTCCCCCTTCCACTCTCTCTGAAGAGCAATGGGAAAAATATCCTCCGGCGAGAATTAAAAAACAACAACAAGAAACAAAAGGGGTGTTGCCTGTATATGGTTCAAAAACATGCCAAAGCAGATGATGGGTCAGTAAAGTCAGCCCAACAGCCTTCGGCTCGAAGAGCGTAGCATATTTCCCTAGCACCACTGATGAGCATCTCTGAGAGCATTTCTCTTTCACTTTCTCCCTTCTCCCTCCAAAGAGTCATACCATTCTGTTTCCAGGGTTGCAGTCAGAATCGATGGTTTGTTGGTGGCCATATCTGGAAACAGTGATTGAAAATCTCTGCAGCAATTCTGGACATGTTTGGACTGCACACTCTACTCTGGCACTTTCAAAGAACATTTCTGCACTGTTACTTTCTTGTTCAACAGGGGCACCGTCGCCCTGAAATTCATTCACATGCTGTGCCATCACAGACTCATGTCTTTCCCTTGATAAAGGTTCTGCTAGAACATCAGCTAAAGTTTTCTGAACCTGGCTTTTCTTCTGTGACATGGTCCCATTGAGGTGACAGTCAAAACCTATGTTCCCAGGAAGTTGGAATCTCTGGTCCTGAGGTCCAAAGGGTCCCAAAATTTCATCCGGCCATACTAGTCAAGAGAATATATTGGGAGGTGTAGTGGCCACATGGGACTCATCAGAACCCGAAGATCTTGCAGTTGAAAAGGCTTTGGGACCAACAACCCTTTTAACTAAAGAGTAAACTCCTGGGAGATGGGAAACCAGTCTGGCTCTGTCACAGAGCACATTGGCATTTCTAGTGGAAAGAGCAGATGCAAAATATCTTTCCTTCTGTAAAGTCAGTCTGGTCACCACCACTGCCTCCAGTTGTTCCAGACCCTGACTCTTCCCACCATCAAGGGGAGACATTTTCAATGACGTTTCCACTCGTCTGAAGTGAAACATAAATGGAAATTGAAAGTTAAACTTGCATTTTTCTATATTCCTGTTTCTGAATGCTTCACCGGAAAACACATTTTTTGCTAATTGTGGCGGGAAAATAAAGAGTAGAGTGGCCTCGTGTTGCTCCTGCAAGCTCTTGGCCTGTCAGTAGGTCAATTTTTGCTAGAAGAAAGTCACCTCTGTGTCTCCTGTTACCTCAGGGCTTTTGTTGCCCATGCCGTGAAAAATCTTTGTGGTCCCTAAGAAAGGAAACAGAGTTCTAGTTAAAATTTGCAATGAAACATAAGAATTAACAATCCACGGTTTTGAAGCCTTACAATACGTTCTCATTCTCAACCTTTGTGCACCATCTTAAAATCCAGTTTCTTTCTGGGTCCTGTAAGAACAAGGTTGCCACTGTGAAATTTTACACCACATTTTAAGGGTCCCACATATGCTCCCAAGTACAATGGCCCAAGTCCCCCCTAAGTTCTTCTTCCATTAAGTACGTCTCTGAGCCTGCAGTCCAACGTCCCCATCAGGGCACACACATGGGCACCAGGGAAGATGGGCAGTGCATACACGTTAGTCATAGAAAGGAAACCAGTTTCTCAGAGGACCACTTGAAATCTTAAAACTTATTTGTTGGCCCTAACCAGTTTTGCTCAGTGGTCAGAGCATCGGTGCTCAGACTGAAGGGCCCCGGGTTCAATTCCGGCCAAGGGCAGGTACCTCAGTTGCAGGCTCGGCCCCCGTTAGAGGCGTGTGCAGGAGGGAACCAATTGATGTCTCTGTCACATCGATGTCTCTCTCTCCCCCCCTCCCACTCTCTCTGAAAAGCGATAGAAAAATATCCTTGGTGAGGATTAAAAAGCAAACAAAACTTATCTGTTGAACTCACTGGTTGTCTCTTTACATCAGTGCTAGAATTTCATTAAGGCTAGAACGTCACCTCTTCTGCAGGGATTCCGTTTGTCACGTGGTGACAAGAACAGCATGGCTTATGTTTCTTGCGTGGATTCTCACAGGAGCCCAGTCCAACTGTAAGCTCAGTAATTATTTTGGCCTTTATCGTTGGCATCTTTGCAGTCTCCTTTTGCTTGGTCCTATTTTATTTGTTTTTTATATTATTATATTATATTATATTATATTTTATTTTATTTTATTTTATCTCATTATTTTATCTCATTATTTTATCTCATTATTTTATCACTATTATTTGGAATCCTCACCCGAGGATATTTCTCCATTGCTTTTCAGAAAGAGCAGAAGGGACAGAGAGGGCGAAACACGGATGTGAGAGAAACACATCGACTGGTTGCCTCCTGCACACACCCCGACTGGGGCCCGGGATGGAGCCTGCACCGGAGGAACGTGCCCTTGACTGGGAATCGAACCCAGGACCCTTCAGTCCATGGGCCAACGCTCTAACCACTGAGACAAACTGGATAGGGCAGATGTTATATTTTTTAAGTTGACTATTCTGTTCAGCATATGTTTTGATATAAACCATCTATGCGCTTTTAAAAGGCTATATGAAAAAAAGTTTTAATTCTTTTCCAAGGAAAATGACCAAACCAGCTGGGTGGATAAAGTATACGCCTTTGAGACTTTGCCTGAAGAATGTGTCCTCCACTGCATAAAATCTCTCTCGTTTACTGATCACTACAAACATGTAGAGTGCAGAGCACTCGTCGCACATGAGTACGGAGGAAACCTGAAAGAGCGTCCTTCTTGTCCACTCCCACCGGGAGCCCGCTGGAAGCCGTCCTGGTTTCTCGGGGTGCATGCGTGTGACCCTATGACACTCCTCCACACGGGCGTTTCCCAAACTACCAACTGAAAGCCCAAATGTCCACCAACAGGAGAACGGTTAAGCCAAGCTGCTGTCTTCACACAAGGAAATACTACTCGCATCAAAAATGATCAAACGTCATATAGCACAAAGAAGTCAGACACAAAGGGCCGTGGGCTGTGGCTCCGCTGACACCAAGTTCTAGGGCAGGAAACCACCCACGCAGCAGTTGTGGAGATCAGGTTAGTGGGGGCCTAGCGGGGCAGGCGACGGAGATGGACCGCAAGGGCCACAAGGAAACCTGTGGTGACGGTGCTGCTCTCTGTCAGGACTGGGACAGTGGTTTCACAACTGTGTGCCTTTGTGAAAACACACCGAAGAGGGAACCCTTAAAAGCGATACATCTTACTTATGTAAACTGTACCTTATAATGTTTGTTCACTTGTTAAAAAATGAGTGTGCTATGACATGTTCAAAGGTGTTCCTTTAAGGCCGGGGTGGGGAGTCTTTATTCTGCAAAGGGCCATTTAGATATTTATAACATCATCAGCGGGCCATACAAAATTATCAACTTAAAAATTAGCTATGAAAAAAGCTCCTACATTTACTGAATTTTGAGTCCCGCCTGCGGTTGCCTTGGCTGGGCCAGACCAAATGATTTTGCAGGTGGCTATATAGGACCCACGGGCCAGACATACCCACTCCAGCTCTAAGGGGTGAGATCCCAGTAAACTGACTTTGGGAGACAAGAGCATAAAAACAGCTCAACTGGTATACCAGTACAGGACCTCTCATGACGTATGGCCACATGAACTAAAGTCAAGATGCTCCCAAGGATCCTTAATAGAGCAGGAAGTGTCCCACTAGGTCAACACCTGCTTGGGGTGACTTGAAGTACAACTCTGTCTGGTGGCTCCTACACTGCTGGTGCAACCAGGCCCTGTGCACAGAGATCTTCCCTCCTCGTGCCACAGAAAACACAACACACAACACACGGCGACTGGTGAGAACTACACTGAAAAATAAATCTAAAGCCAAAAATCTGGTATTGTTAGGTATTTGAGCTAGTCATCAAAAACTTTCAGTCTCTTAATGGCAGGCACCTCCAAATCCTTAACTGCTCATCTTCCATGCTTGCTTCTCTCTCTAGATTTCCATTCTTACAATCAGGCGATGAGATCAAACATTCCTTGAACTGTCACCATGGTATTTCTCAGTCTGAGAAAACCAGCTTTCCTCTTCACTTTGGAAAGAAAGCTGGGGAAATGCCATTGTGCAGAGACAGGAGACTCTATCTTATTAGTGTCATTTTAATATGAACATTTTCTTTTTTTTTTTTTAAATCCTCATCTGAGGATATTTTTTCCACTGCTTTTCACAGAGAGGGGAAAGGGGGGAGAGAGGAGGGGGGGAGAGAAAGAGGGAGGGAGGGAGGGAGGGAGGGAGGGAGGGAGGGTCGATGTGATACATCAACTGCCTGCCTCCCCCATGCACCCTAACCAGGGCCAGGGATCCAGCCTGCAACTGAGGTATGTGTCCTTGACAGGATTGAACCCAGGACCCTTCAGTCTGAGGGCCGTCGCTCTAACCACTGAGCCAAACCAGCTAAGGGTATATGAACATTTTCTGTTTGGGGAAGTCAAATACATTTCCATGAGGTACCTTCTTGGAATTGGGTATATTACAATGCAAATGACCTCTGGGTATTGCTGGGGAGACAATCTGAAGCTGCCTGCAAGTAAAGCGGAAGGTGAGGCCTGAGGCTGGGGGGAACAGACAAGGCTGCACAGGGCAACTGCTCTTCCAGGCACAGTGGGTGGTGGCCAGAGCCCAGGCCTGCCTACTCTTGCATCCCCTTGAAAAGAAGGCAAAATAGGAATGGAGCTCCTAGAAATCCACTCCCCTCCCAGAGAGCACTAATTTTCATAATATTCCCAGCTTTTTTACAAAACAAGTAGCTGCTGTATGGACATCTGAAAAAACAAGGCCAAGAGCACGTGTTTTGGAGTTTGTAGATGGAAAGGTGATGTAGAGGTTATACAAATGTGTCTCTGAGAGGTTAACAATGGGCTCCAGTGATTTCAGTGAGAAAAGCAGTTAATGCATTCAAATAAGAATCTGCAAAATAAATTGTTTAAACATTTTTTCCCATCAAAAACAAGCCAAATTAAGGAAGAAATTACTATGAAAGGAAACCTCTTTCCAAAGGATCTATTTTAAAGAGCCTGCAAAACCAGGGGAAACTAGGCAGTAATCTTTTGAACTGCATCTTGAAATTGTCTGCCTGTTACATCTGTTGGTACTTTTCTGATTCCATTAACTGACATTCAAATATCCCAATAAAAAGTGTGTAATTTATATACTTTCCATTATAGGGATATGAGGCACACAGTCCTTGGATGCCTGTCTCTGACAACCATCTGGATCATATTATACATGGAGTTATTGTCAACTTTGAAAACAGTTTCTATTCTGTTGTGGCCTCATTAAAATATCTATTAAAACACTCCAATATAATACACATACCTAGTTTTTGAAACTCCCAGGTCCAGCAATAAAGATGCCCTTTGAATAATTTCCATGTCAGTTTATTGTGCACAGAGATGGAATCACAGGCTTGAGTTGAAAATCATTAGCAGTAGCGCCTGAGGTGTTATAAAGAGAGAAAGTAAGGACTTTATTTTATATGCCTTGGCTATTTAAACTTACGTGCTCATTTATGGCTGGTCGGGCGTGGCTCAGCGGCTGAGCCTCGACCTAGGATCCAGGCAATTGGTGTTTGATTCCCAGTCGGGGCACATGCCCAGTTGCGGCCTTGATCAATGACCCTCTCATCATTGATGTTTCTGTCTCTCTCTCTCCCCCTCTCCTTTCCTCTCTCTGAAATCAATAAAGATATATATAAAAAAACCACAGAAAACAAAACAAAAAAAAACCCTTACATGCTCGTTTAAAACAGATTTTCCCAGTGGGACTCACAGATTCATCTGCTCCGAGGTTGCCTGGCATTGTGACGCTAAGTTTTCTGCCCAGTCTGGGCTCTCGCAGTGGATGACCCAGCCAATGAGGCACGCTCCCAGAGCCAGGCTCACACATTAGCATCAGTGGCAGGTGCCAAATTACAGTGAATGCCCTTTATAAAGGGAGGCTCTCAACGTGCACAGGGCACCCTCACGCATCAGTCTTCAGAGCACCATGGCATGAAAAGAGTTAGTCTTGTTGGAGGATACTCACTCTGTACTCCAGCAGTAATTTATATCAACAGCAAAGAGCTGAAAGCACTTATATGACAACTAGGTGTGAATAAACCCTTTCCCTGACAGGCGAGCTATGTGCTTCCCACCCCAGGAAGCAGAGCTTCTGTGGTGGTGATGAGTGTCGACCCATCTAGACAGAATCACAAGCTTGATAAATAAGCGTCTTTACCAGGGAAAGGATGTAAGACAGCCATGGCCTATTTCAGCTCTTTCTGCCATCATTCTAATAGGTTATACTTAGAGTTACTAGAAGTTTTCTAGTCCACAGAAATGCTGAGAAACTCATTATAGATTCTGCTGGGTGCAGGGAGACGAGACTCTACCGTCCTTAATTAGGCTTAGTTCTTCATCTGATTTCCACCACACTGGCAGCCAGCAGGTGGCTCACTGGTCCCTCCGTGCAACACAAGTGGAAGGCAGAGTTAGGACAAAAGCACCTTGTGTGACACTGAGAAAAGTTACTGGGTCATATGAGCGCAGGAGACAGTCACTTCACCACCACAACAAACAGGATGGTGGCAGATACAGAGACACCTGGTGGGATCATCTCAATGCACTTGTGAAGGCCCCCATTTGTAAGGGTTCCCATTGGTGAGGTCCTCCTCAGCGTGCAGAGCAGGAGCAAGAAAGGTGATGACGATTTCCCAGGAAGGGCACATATGAACAGGTCATCCACACACTTCCTCATTTGTTCCTATCCCAGGTGGGACCACGTAACAAGCAAGCACATGGACATGTGAGGAAAGGGTAGGGTAGATGGTAGTTGCAGAAGGCCACTGCCAAGCAAGCCAGCAAAGAAGCTGCCTAGCCTGGCCCGTGTTCACCTGTGAGTCTCTCTGGACCACAGATCCTCTGAGGGGAGCCATGGGACCTTCCCTTCTTGACATTTTCATGGGCATTTTACGAACTACTTCAAAGCTCTCACTGAAACCCAGCTTGGAGTCAGTGAACTGAGATCACCTAAGGATAACATAGCCTGGAATGAGTCTGTTCAGCAGGATGGCGAGAATCTTCACCCATGTCGTCAGACGACAAGCAGCACGCAGTCAGTCCTTCCCAAGCAGAGGTCCTTCTTTCTGTCCCACTTCAGCAAAAGTGACAATGGGAAAATGCATGTTTGAAGGCTGTGGGCCCTCATTTCTGTTTCCTTTGGCCCATAGTGTGCTTTTGAAAAAATACAGAAATAGTTACCAATGTGTAAAATTTTAGAGATTTCCCATTAAAAATGTCTAGATTATGGCTTCTCCAAAAAAAAAAAAAAACAAGAAGAAAAAAACCCCCAAATCCAGCAGCTCCAAGTCTTCATTCAGCATGGCAGGAACTCCCTGGGCTAAGAAAAGACCACCTTACTGGATGGTCATAAGTTCCCCCCCTTCACTCAGGACCTTCCATGTCCATTCACTCACTCACTCACAGCACCTGGTTTCAGGCTGCCATCGGGGTGCTCTCTCTCTGCTCCAGAGAAATGACAACGTCCTTGTCTGTAGAGCAAGGTAGGAGTCTCAGGGTGAACCCAGAGCACTGCCCTACACAAGGACTCTGCTCTCATTCCTCCATGATTCTCCCAGGTCCATGGACAGACCCTTTGGCTCGTTAGTATTTTTAATTTGCAATGTCAATGTTAAAGGAACTTCCCCAGAAGAAAGCCCAGTGTAGGTGCCAACACTGGACGGCCAAGGACACAGTGCACCAAGAGAGGCAGTGGGGGGCCCTGGGACACAAGACACGATGAGTTTCGATCCACGCTGTCTCAGGTAGCAGATGTCAGCTTCTAGGAAGTTTTTCTGTACGTCAATGTGCATCAACAGCAAAGAGGTTAATTACGGATACCACTTAGCTAAGCATTAGGATAAAGTAAGAAATGTATAGCTTCTGTGAAATATTCTTTTATTTTTTTTAATATATCTTTATTAATTTCAGAGAGAGGAAAGGAGAGGGAGAGAGAGAGAGAAACATCAATGATGAGAGAGTCATTGATCGAGGCCACAACCCGGGCATATGCCCTGACCGGGAATCGAACTCCGATTGCCTGGATCCCAGGTCGACACTCAGCCGCTGAGCCACGCCCGGCTGGGCTAAATATTCTTTAATTGAGCAACTGACTTTAATATTTTGAGAATTTTGGATTCAAGGTATTCCTTACGTACGAAGTAATATGAACGGTGACTGTTAAAAGAGGCATTAAATGCATCGATTGTATCGTGATTTTACAGGTTTTATTCATCACACTGAAGGTTTTGAAAGACCAGTATGTGTTCTTTGCTGTTGACATAAAGAGAAAAGACAACTGTTAATAGCAAGTCACCTTTTAAACTGAATCTGTTTTGTTTTTAATTAAAATATTTTTCTTCATGACACCAAAAACAAAGACCAAAAAAAAAAAGAAAGCAAAAATAAACAAGTGACACTACAAAGCTTCCGCACAGCAAAGGAGACCATCGACAAAATGCAAAGACAATCAATATAAAATGGGAAAAAACATTTGCAAATCATACACCTAATAAGAGGCTAATATCCAAAACATAAAGAACTCACACAACTCAAGAGAAAAACAACACCACAAAACTAATTCATCAAAAAATGGGCAGAGGAACTGAACAGACATTTTCCTGAAGAAGACATGCAGATGGCCAGCAGGTACATGAAAAGGTGCTCAACATCATCAGGCCAACGCAAATCAAAACCACTAGAGATGTCACCTCACAGCCCTTAGAATGACTCCTGTCAAAAAGACAAGAGATTACAAGATGGGAGGAGAAGGGAACCCTCGTGCAGTGTTGGTAGGAATGAGATATTTCTATCTTTAACTTTTTAAGGAACCTACATACTGCTTTCCATAGAGGTTAAGAAAGTAGAACTTAGAAGTTCTCTCTCTCTGTCTCTCTCTCATGAGCAAACACACTCACACACTCACGGATAAATATCTGAGGTGATTTATGTCTTAACTAACTCAATGAGGAAGTCCTGTCACAATGTATACGTATGTCCAATCATCATGTTGTACACTTTAAATATCTTAAAATGTTATTGGCCAATTATACCTCACTAAAGCTAAAATTAAACACTTGTTTTCTTCTAAACAACCCTCTAAGAAAGAGCAAATCACAAAACACTAAGGAAACAAACAAGTGCCACACATGCTCTCATGGAAGATTTTGGCAAAACAACCTGCAGAAGTTCCAAATCACCAACGCTTTCTTCATGCTCTTGGTCTCTTCCAGAGACGATTTTGAAATTTAATTTCAAATGTCAAAAGTATCTTGCCTGGAGAAAAAAAAATCCACTCAAGTTTCTCCCAAAGAGCAAGATTATAAAACTGTTCAAATCATAGTTTCTCATCCCAAACTCGGCGAGACCACAAATAAATCTGCCTGCTACTTGCAGCCACAGGAGGTGAGTCTGGCCAAGGAGAGCATAGGGAGGGCACTCTTGAGTTTGGAGATTTGTCTCCAAATCTTCCTGCACAGTCACAGCCTACCTCCAGCCCTGTCCGGGCTCCCATCCTCTCCCTGCCCTGTTCCTAGTGTCTCATTGAGCCTGTTCTGCTTTTTCTGGGCTTTGCAGGCAGCAAGCCTCCTCCCCTGCGATCCGGGCTCCTACAGCCGACATCTGAACAGCCTCCATTGCCAGGGCAGCTCCTTAGTGGCTGCATGGACAGCTTCTGGGTCTCGTCAGAACCATCACTGTGTCGCTACAGGGCCCTAGGACCCCACACAACAGTGTGGATGAGAAGCGTTCATGACCCTTTTCCCATCAACTTTTGGGAAGTAGAACAGGCAGAGGCTTCTGATGGCTTGGGCAGATGGTCCACTCAGTAAAGAGCAGGGTATTCCGACCTTCCAGATGGCAGAGTAGGGAAATGCTCTGCTCCCCTCCTCCCAGCACTACATCAAAATTACCAATACATAATAGAACCACCACTCTTGGAACCACCTGAAGACTAGCTGAACAGACCTCCTATAACTAAGGATATAAAGAAGAAGCCACATCAAGACTGGTAGGAGAGGTGGAGATGCAAAATATGCTGTGCTGGTCCCATACCTGCGTGGGGCAGTTAGGAATCAGCAGGGATCTCTCTGCTGAGGAGGTCCCCCATGTGGAGTGAGGGGTCTCAGCCCCACACCAGGTTCCCCACCTTAGGGTTCCAGTGATTGGAAAGAGAAGTCCTCATAACTTCTGGCTGTGGAGACCAGTGAGGACTGTGGCTGAGTGAGACAGAGGCTGCTAGAGTCTCAAGTGTTCTTCTTAAAGGGCCCATGCACAGACGTACTTGCTCATGGATTCACTTATTCTGAGCTCCAGCGTTGAGGCAGCTGCTCGAAAAACGCCACAGACATACGAGAAGGAAATGAATTGTCGGGCTTCAGGGCAAGGGCTGGAGGGGCTGCTCTTTCCAGGACAAAAGTGCTGTCAGGCAACATTGTTCCTTTGTGGATCCTTCCTCCTCCCCCCAGCCTACAGGTGCAGGTGGGCTCAAAGTCTGAGTCTCCATCAACCTGGCTGAGACCACTGACCCCACCGCGCTAAAGTTACGGTACGCCCAAATCACTTCCAGGGGCATATCCATACAAATGGCCTGTCCTGGTTTATAATGCAGACTTTCATAAAATCTCTCACAGTTTCAGAAAACCCAAACGAGCAGTGTCTGGCCTAGGGGTGTCCCATACCACTTGCTAAGTGGCCCCAAGAGTGGCCTACAGGCACATGGCCTCGATTCGTGTCTTAGCATCTCCCACATGTCTCCAACCCTAGCACAAGTGCCAATCATCTGAAGATCACTTGTAGCTCCTGCCAGGTGGCTGTAGGCTGGGCAAAAGACCTTGGCATACCCAATAGCCTCTCACAAAGGCCCCAGAAGCACCACACCAGAGCACCCCCCAAACATCTCCAGAAATGACACAACTAAAGGTGGGATTCGGCAGGCATCAGAGCCCTGCTAAAGTGAATCCTGCTCCGGGGGGTCAGCCTCTGCACAACCTTTTGTCTCCTGTACTCACAGTCACAGCCTGAGGGTCAATCCTTCACACTGATGTGCCAACTACAACAGGAGGGCACACATGGTCCACACGAGGGACAACCCCTGTAGCGCCCAGCACAGGTGACCCGGGAGACTATGCCACTGGGCCCTACAGGACACTTACTACATAAGACTACTCTACTAAGATTGGGAAACAGAGCAGATCTACTAATACACAGACATACACACAGGGAGGCAGTCAAAATGAGAAGACAAAGAAACATATCCCAAACGAAAGAACAGAACAAGACTCCAGAAAAAAGAAAACAAAAGAAACTCAGCCAACTGAGGCAAGTACTCTACTAGACACGTAGTTCAAAACACTGGTCATGACGATGCTCGATAAACTTAGGAGAACAGTACATTAACTCAGTGAGAACATTAACAAAGAGATAGGAAACACGAAAATGGAGACAGAAAATATCAAAAAGAATCAGTCAGCAGTGAAGCATACAATAACTGAAATGAAGAATCCATTAGAGTCAATCAACATTAGATTAGATGAAGCAGACGACCAAATCAATTTGGATGACAAAGTAGCAGAAAACACCCAAACAGAACAGCAAAGAGAAAAATGACTTCAAAACAATGAGGATAGTTTATAAGACCTTTGGGACAACATCAAGTGTAAAAACATTCACATCACGGAGATACCAGAAGGAGAAGCGAGAGACCAAGGGACTGAAAACCTATGTGCACAAATGATGAAGAAAAACTTCCCTAGCCTGGTGAAGGAAACAGATATACAAGTCCAGGAAAGGCATAGAGTCCCAAACAACATGAACTCAAGAGAGGCCCACAGCAAGACACATCATAATTAAAATGCCAAAGGTTAAGGTGGAAGAGAGAATCTGAAAAGCAACAAGAGAAAAGCAGTAGGTTATATATAACAGAGCTCCTGGTAAGATGGTCAGCTGACTTCCTGACAGAAACTTTGCAGGCCAGACTGGATTGGCACCAAATATTTAAAATGATGAAAAGCAAGAACCTACAATCAAGACTACTCTAGGGGAGATTAAAGATGGTGGCGGACTGAGTGGGAGCTACACGGACACTCTCCCGGGACCAAAGTGGAATTACAACTAAAATATAGAAAAACCATCCTGAGTAATTAACTGCAAGTGAAGACTAGCTGGAGAGCACCCTCATAACCAAGGATGTAAAGCGGAGACTGCATAGAGACTGGTAGGAAGTAAGGAAGTGCAAGAGGGCTGGCTGGATTCCCACAGGCAGCAGCTGAAGGTACAGAGGGATATCAGCTGTGCAGGGTTCCCACTAATAACTCTGGGGCCTAAACCCCAAGCTGGACTTCCCAGGCAAGAGCACCAGAACTGAGAAAGGTGCCCACATAACATCTGGTTGTGAAAAGCAGCAGGGTTTCTGTCTGTGAGAGAGATGGCTGGAAAAGTAGGCACCCTCTTAAAGAACCAATGCACAAATGTTCCTGTGCAGCCACCCACCTTGGGCTCCAGCAAAGGGCAGCAGAGTGCACTGGAGCTGTGTGAGGATAATCTAGGGTTGTGCGCTCTGGAGATAGAGCTCAGAGCTCACCCCTCTGGATTCCTGTGCCGCGTCATTCCTCTAGACTGCAGAGGACGTCTTTCACAGGCAGACATTGGCTGCCTTTGCCTGGGGGATCCGGGGGAAAGACACTGCCACACTTGGCTGGAAAACATCTCTCCATAACTGGAAGAGTTTTTACAGCCTGAGGTTCATTGAGAGAACCAGATAAATCAGCCTGCAGGCAGAGGCAGACCTCAGAGTGCTTTGAGTCTTTGCCTGATCCGCTTCTGGACCCGGGCCTTGGAAAAGCAGACTATGGTGTGCATCTTGGTCCTGTCCAAATGCACCCAACCCCAGCAGAGGAGACCTCAAACCAAGGGTTGTTGATAGCTCCAAACAGGGTACTCAGGGCCAGCCACAAACTAAGTCTAACACTGGCATGAACCAGAGACCCTCCAAAAAGATTGAGAGTCTTAGCAGGTCTACTTGATACATAGAAAAGAAACCCAAACAGGCAGCCAAAATCGGAAGACAAAAAGACAGGCCACAAATGAAAGAACAAGAGAAGTGTCCAGAAAAAAGAGCTAAATGAAATGGAGATACGCAATCTATCAGATATAGAGTTCAGAATACTGATGGTGAGGCTGCTCACCAGCCTGAAAAAAGATATGGAAACTATAATAATACATGGGAAGGAATAAACAGCAGATTAGAGGAAGGTGAGGATCCGATCAATAAACTTGAAGACAGGGTAGAAAAAAATCACTCAATCAGAGATCCAAAAGGAAAAAAACAATTAAAAAACAGGAGGACATTCTAAGGGACCTGTGGGAAAACATGAAACATAACAATATTTGCTTTATAAGAGTGCCAGAGGGGAAGAGAATACGCAAGGGACAGAGAATTTGTTTGAAGAAATAATGGAAGAAAAATTCCCTAGCCTGGGGAACGAATAAGTCATACAAATTCAAAAGGTCACAGAGTCCCAAGATAGAAGAACCCAAAGAGGCCCACACCCACACACATCATAAGTAGAGTGCCAAGAATTCAAGACAAAACGAGAATCTTACAGGCAGCTACAAAAAAGCAATCTGTTACCTACAAAGGAGATCCCATAAAGCTGTCAGCTGACTTTTAATTAGAAACTCTACAGGGCAGACGGAACGGCATGAAGTATTCAAGGTAATCAAAAGCAAGCATCTGAAACTAAGAATCCTCTATCCAGCAAGGCTATCATTCATGATAGATGGTGAAATAAAGAGCTTCCCAGACAAAAAAAAAGGCTAAAGGAGTTTATCACCACCAAACCAGCATTGCAGGAAATGTTAAAGGAACTGCTGTAATTAGAAGTAGAAACAAACAGAGAGAGAGAGAGAAACATAGGCATGAAGAATTAAAATGGCAATACATAAGCATCTATCAATAATAACCTTAAGTGTAAATGGATTAAATGCTCCAATCAAAAGACATAAGGTGACTGAATGGATAAGAAAACATGACCCAAATATATGCTGTCTACGACAGACCAACCTCAAAAAAAAAAAAAAAAAAAAAGACACAGGATGAGAGTGAAGGGGTGGAAAAAAATTTTCCATGCAAATGTAAATGAAAAAACGAGCTGGAGAAGCAATACTCATACCTCATAAAATAGACTTCAAACTGTAGGCCATAATGAGAAACACGAAAGGCCACTGCATAACACTAAAGGGATCGATCCAACAAGAGGACATAACCTTAATAAACAAATATGCACCCAATTTAGGAGCACCTAAATTTATAAAAAAAAAACCCCACAATTTCTAGAGGACCTTAAGGGAGAGATCAACAGCAATACAACACCATCATACTACGGGACATTAATACCCCACTGACTTCACTGGATAGGTCTTCCAATAAAAAAATCAGCAAGGAAACAGTGACCCTAAATGACACACTAGATCAGATGGATTTAAATTAAATGACATTTACAGAACATTCCACCCCAAAGCTGTAGAATATACATTCTTCTCAAGTGCACATGGGACATTCTCATAGACAGACTATATATTAGAACATAAAACAAGTCTCCACAAGTTCAAGAAGATTGAAATCATATCAAGCATCTTCTTGGACCACAATGGCATGAAATTAGAAATCAACTACAATGCAAACACTAAAAAACATTCAAACACATGCATGTTCATAGTAGGGCAATTTACAATAGCTAAGATCTGAAAGAGGCCAAGTGCCCATCAGTAGATGAGTGGATAAAAAAGCTGTGGAACATTTACACTATGGAATACTATGCAGCTGTAAAAAGGAAGGATATCTTATCCTTTGGGACAGCATGGAGGGAACTGGAGAGTATTATGCTAAGCAAAAGAGGCCAGTCAGAGAAGACAAGTACCATATGATCTCACTCATATGTGGAATGTAATAAACAAAATAAACTGATGAACAAAATACATCCAGAAACATAGAAGCATGGAACAGACTGAGGGGTCTCAGAGGGAAGGTGGGGGTAGGGGAATGGGTGGGGAGAGATTTATCAAAGAGCTTACATGTTTATAAGCATAACCCATGGACAAAGACATTGTTATGGGGAAGACCTGTGAATGGGGTGGATGCTGAGTGCAGGGGATCAATAGAGGAAAAAGGGGGACATTTGTAATACTTTCAACAATGAAGATTAATTAAAAATTTTAAAAAAGAGATTACTCTATCCAGCAAGGCTGTCATTTAGAATTCAAGAAGAGATACAGAGCTTTCAAGACATGAACAGGCTCAAGGAGTTCATCACCGCCAAACCAGTATTACAAGACATCTTAAAGGGACTTCTTTAATAATAATAATACTAATAATAATATATGAAAAAAACAGGTAAAAATTTGAAAATGCAAATAACTACATACCTATCAACAATGACTTTAAATGTAAATGGATTAAATGCTCCAATCAAAAGACAGGATGGATGAATGGGTAAGAAAACAAGACCTGTACATATGCTGCCTAGAGGAGACCCCCTTCAGACCAGAAGACACACACAGAAAGTAAAGGGATGCAAAAAGGTATTTCATGCTAATGGAAATCAATATAAACCTGAGACAGCAGTATTTATATCAGATTAAATTGGCTATTTTTAAAGAGGCTATAACAAGAGACAATGAAGGACCCAGCAATTCCACTTCTGGGTATTTATTCAAAAAACCCAAAACACTAATTCGAAAACGCATACGCATCCCTATGTTCACGGCAGCATTACATAAAATAGCCAAGGTACAGAAGCAACTTAATTGTCCGGCGAGGAATGGATAAAAAAGATGTGCTACTGTATGCAATGGACTATTACTCAGCTGAAAGAATGAAGTTTTGCCATTTGTGACAACACGGGTGGATCTGGAGGGTATTATGCTAAGTGAAATAAGTCAGAGAAAGACAAATACCATATGATTTCACTTACACGTGGAATCTAAAGAACAAAATAAGTGAACAAACAAAACAGAAATAAACTCATAGGTACAGACAACATTTTGATGGTTGCCAGATGGGAGGGAGGTTGGGAGAATGGGTGAAAAAGGGGAAGGGAGAAAGATACACAAGTTGCCAATTATAAAACAGCTACAGGGATATAAAGGACAGCATAATACTTACTATAACACTGTAAGAACTATGCCTGGTGTCAGGTGGGCGCCAGACTTATCAGGGTAATCACTTTGTAAGTTCTATAAATGTCTAATCCCCATCTTATACACCTGACAGTAATATAATATTGAATGGCATATATAATTTAAATTTTTTTAAAAATTACTTTAAGACAAAAGAGCAGAGGATTTCTTCTGTCCGTGGAGAGGTGGGGGAATGACATACACTCCAAAAAAATATCAGCCCAGGACAACTAGCTCTGTCCAACCTCAGCCATTCCAGCAATTTCCATTCACTCCACCTGGTGAGGGGTTTTCAGTGCTGATTCAAGATACTGAGATACTCCTGTCCCTCCCCACTAAAACTCAGAGCCTGTGACTTCTCATCTCAAAACCAAACCAAACCTATCAAATTAACAAACCCAAAACACATACCTTGTATACACTTTATACTACATTTTTATTTAAAATATAAAACATTTTAAAATATAAAAGCAGACCCAGCTCCATTCCACCAACACCACACAATACGATCAGTGCAACACACTGTCATTTTATTGCGAATAGGCCGTGAAGGGGGCAGTGAGAGCCACTAGGACTCCACTTGTAGTGAGACAAGCGGTTATTTGGGCACTCAAGCAAGGGAGGTGGGCACATTCTGTTGTCAGGAGGATTCACCATGAGAGAGAAAGGCCAGAAGGAGACTTGCCATAAGGAAGGCAGGCCCAGAAATTCTGGGGTGGAATTAAGGGAGCCAGGAGGCAGCTGTGGGGTCAGCTGGTGGCTACGTTGATCACGTGGTTCCCTCTGGTGGGTTTGCAGCTATACATGGAATAGAGAAAAAAGGGTTAGGCCATACTACCAGCAAAACAGGAAGCGGAAATGAGCCTAATCTCACTGCCAGAAGCATCCCCAGCCTTAGGAAAAGAAAGGAGAGCACGTCTAAAGGGTTTGGGAATGTCAGAGACATGTATCTCCTCAGAGTAACACCCCCAGTCTCTCCGGGTCACAGCCCCCAGCCCTCCACAGGCCCAAAGCCTCCCCACCTCCATCCCTGTCACCTCACTGACCCCGGAAGTCCTTCCTATACCTAAGGATTGAGGTTTCCATGGAGATAGGTGGGTTGAGAACTACTGATAGACCTAGTTGAGATACCACCCTGGGGCAGAAGGACCCAGGGACACAAGGCTCTGCAGACGTTCACCACCTCAACGCCATGTGAAGGGAGTCCTTGCCAACCAGTCGTACCCCAGAAGGGACACAATACCTGTAGCTGCCCAGCTGATTCTCAGGGACTTTGCCTTGGGGAACACTTGGCCACCTGACTTCCTGTCCAGGAAGCCCCAAGACTTCCTGACTGCTGCCTGTCACACCAGTAACACACCTGTGAAGGTTCTGCTCTACAGGGCTATCTGTCTACCAGGCCCACCCATCTCGGGTCCCCGATGCCAGGACCGTACAAATGCTAAAGAAGTGTCCATCTGCCTAAGGAAAAGACACCCCTGCACTCATCTGCATGAAGAGGGGCCAGAAATCACCAACATTTGCGGCAATTCTTTGGCCCTAAAAATGTGAACCGACCTGATTAAGAGCAATGCAATGATTTACAATGACCAGGGTCCATGCACACATACAAGGGCCCACAGCCCCAGATGCCTCGCTCACAATTCACACAGAGCCTCCCATACAGATGCCCGCTGATGCCTGGGAATTCTTTCACTAGTGGTGTGCCGGTGAATGCTCAGTAACCCTGCCAGGGGGCCGCAGGGAACACTCTGTGTGGTGTGTACCTGGTACAAATATCCCCAGCATGACTCATTTCAAGCTACTCACCTGAAGTCACTGAACACCTAGCCCAGGAGAGAGGTGTGCCATCGACTATCCCAGGCTAGGATGAGCCACTTCCAGTGCACCCATCCCTTTTCATATGGTATGTGCACACCATACGCTTACACACCGAGTAGGACCCTCAACTCCCACCCCAGGCAGAGAACCTAAAAGGAATATATATATGAACATACACAAACATTTCCACCCTCACCTTCACTGAATATACACACAGACCACCTCTTACTACCTACTCCCAAACACCTCTAGAAACACCCTAGTATTCTCCAAAGAAATATGCTTTAAATATGCCTAACAACCCTATGAACAAACTGACAATCCACGCACCTGGTGATGGATATACACACAAACCAGTATGCATGCGCAACACACAGAAATATCTCCAGCAAACCACCTATGAAACAACTTCCGAATACCAGATTACCCCTAGCTAACGACTCAGCTCTCACATCCACAAACACTGACAACCATATCACACACACCACCGCCTACGAACAGATACAAGCCTCCCACTCTCCTACATAAGCAAAGAAACCCGTCTCTCCATTATAGACACATGTGAGAAGGAAATCATCTTTTCTGTCAAAGGGATTAGGACAGGCCAAACTGAATAGATGCCCCCCTTACACCCCCCATTTCACCGTGGCAGCCCCCACTTGTACTCAGAGTATGTGCAGGCAATTGTCCAACCCAAGGGCCCGCTCCCCACGCGCGGTTTCCCAGTCAGGCTGTGGGCTTAGGCTGGGAGGCCTCCCCCTGACCACAGGGCTGGCGCAGGGCGCTCGGGGCGGGCTCAGAGCCCAGGCGCGCCCCGGGCGGTGCGCTCGCCGCCTGGCCCGGGAGCGCCGGCCCTTCTGCAGGAGCGAAGTGGCCTCGCCCACTACTTTCCATTCCTTGTGTCTTTATTTGCCGCACGGTCGAAACCTATTCCCAACACACAAAATGCTCAATTCCCGAAATAGGTGAGCCTTAGAGGCCCCTACGGAAAACTACAAACACGTAGCTCCAGCAAATATTCCTCCAAACAGCGATGGCCCTCAAATACACACGGAACTCAACACGCACACAACTCTCCACAGGCCCCAAACACACGCACAAATACCCAGCACACGACAAATATGCAAATATCACCCTATACCCATGTCCCAATACACGTGCAATGCCTCACGACCTGCACATGCACGACCCCACGCTCCCCACTCTCACCCACAACTCACTCCTCCGTCTCGCAGAACACAGTCCCACAGCCACTCACACACGCGCCCCCACATCAAGTCCCACAAACACGACCTGACACCAGCACCCAGCACCCACCTGTCCTGCACAACAGGCACCGACGTGCCCTCGGGAGAGTGAAACAGGCCCAGACAGCTGCTCAAAACCACAAAGGCAAATAGAGTCTGAACGCAGGGACACGGGACGGCCCGCAGGTGCCCGGCTCGCAGGCCCCGTCAGCCCCGCGGCGCCCCGCAGGCCCCGCCCCGCCCCCCGCACAGCCAGGTGCCCGCAGGGCCAGTTCCCGGGGTCACCTGAACACAGGCCCGGCACAAACAGCCCACAGGGCGAACAACAGCGAAGGGGGGACGCCTGAGGGGTGAAGAGCCCGCGCGCCCCTCACCTCCATGGTCACCTAACGGACTCCGCAGGCCGCCATGCCAGGCCCGGCGCCGGGAGCCCCGCGGGGCCAGGACAGCCGTTGGGACCCTAGGTGCGCGCAAGCGCATGCGCACCAACCACAGCCAACCGCCGCAACGGACGCTGGGAGCCGTTGCAGGACGGAGCCCCGCCCCCAGGGGGCGTGCCCCTGCGTCCTGGCGCGAGGCGCCCTGGGAAGGCCCAGGCGCCCCTGCAGGAGAGGAGAGAGGTGCAGGGCGGGGGCGCCTGGGAAGCTTCGAGGGCAGGTCCTGGCCCTCGGGAGCCTCCCTGACTCTCCGTCGTGCAAACCAGCGAGCGTGCAGCGAGCTCCTGCGATTTCAAAATTGCAAACGCGCAACCCGCGCACTCAGCTGCCGCCCTCCCGGGTCTGGGAGGGGCGCGCCCAGAGCCCATGCCCTGCGCCGGGCGAGCGCCCCAGGCCCTCCGCGCTGCCTGTCCCCGGTGTCTAAGGAGGGGGCCTTCCTCCCGGCGAGTCTGGGGGTTCCACCGCACAGTTCTGGCCAAGAACTTTAGACCCGGGAAACACTCGAGAGAGACTGCGCCTCACTCCGTTCCTGGAGGTTTTCCAGACGCACTCGCTGTGCGGGAGTGTTTGCCTGGGTGCATTTATTTAGGACGGGCGGCTTTTCAGTAAATGCTGATTCACAGGTGTTTCCATCGCAGAGCTGTGCTTATGACACTTGACAGCCTGGCCAGTTTCCAGTGACATAGCCCGTAGCACGGGAACAATTTCTCCCTCCCCCCCCCCTCCTTTTTCATATTATATTGCAGAATTGCAGATGGCAACGGAACATGTATATGTAGTAGCAGAATCAGCTCCCTGACCTGAGTTTGTCATACGTTCCAAGGAAACAGAAATCATCTGACCCTCTTCCTGGTCATTTGCAAAAGGAGAAAGCGGTGGGAGAAAGACTCATCACTGCATTTTCCATTTTGCAGTTTGTGAACTATGCAAAGTCATTATTTCTATAAAACGTTACATTAAAATCATTCAAAAGGTAAAAATATTAAACACTGAACAGCATAATACTGAGAAGCAGAAAGCAGTGATTCTGGTCTTGCCGTGCAGGCTACTGGCGCTGCCCTGATGGACCGGAGCAAAGGGCATCGTTGGTGAGGCTGGGCCGGCTGCAGCCTGCAGAGCCCCAGCGCTGGAGGGCACCTGGGGCACAGACCTGATTCCTTAAGAAGGACGTGCACACAGCACCCAACATGCTGGGTCTGCGGAGTGGGTCCTAATTTCTGCGGACTGGGTCCCCTGCGGCCATCAGTTCCCATTATTTCCTCAGGAGTATGTTCTGAATTTTGTCCAGAAAGTGGAGCCTGTGCTGAGGTGAGCAGAGAGCCACGTAGGAAGCAGGTGGAGGGGCCCAAATCTAGGTGAATGGATCAAGAACTGAAATAAAGTCACATTGAGTAAAGCCTTTGTGCCGTGAATGTAAAAACACCAGTATAGCCCAGCTGGCGTGGCTCAGCGCTTGAGCATCGACCTAGGATCCAGGAGATGGAGGTTCGATTCCCGGTCAGGGCACATGCCCCGGATGTGGGCTCGATCCCCAGTGGGGGGGTACAGGAGGCAGCCGATCAATGTCTCTCTCATCATTGATGCTTCTATCTCTCTCTCCCTCTCCCGTCCTCTCTCTGAAATCAATTAAAGTATATTTTGAAAAAAATAAAATTAAATAAATGAAACTAAAACCACCACTGTGTAAATTGCCTAAAGAGACACAGCAATCCTATAGCCACATAAAATCTGAAAGGAACTGCTGCTGGTTCTTGCCTACCTGCCAGACCCTCCATGGAATGTCTCCCCTCCCTCCCCCCCCCCAGGCCCACCTGCCCCTGCCCCTCCCCCGCTGTAGAATGTCTGGGGTCCTACATTCTGCTGTTTAAATCCAAACCCTTCCCTCCACTGGATGCTGAGCATCTGTTGGAGCAGGTCACTCTCTGGGTCCTGTGCTAGCATTTTCTCTTTGTGGAGGCTCCTAGGCAGCGGTGGCCAGCGCCTGAGCCTGTGGGGATGGCTTCAGTAGGAGGTAAGCCTATAGATTGAGGGGGGCAGTGATTTAAAAACTGAAACTGTCCCTCAAAACTTGGAATTAAAAGGTGACACTTCCGCTGGGGGAACACGGTTGGAACTGAAGTAGGGCAAGGAGACACCACTGGGCTTCCAAGGACCTGTCACCCAGGGAGGCTGGGAGCCAGTGGAAACCTGTGACAGCCCTGGACAGGAGGGCTCCTCAGAGGTGGATAGGGGTGACTCCGGGGAAATTCCTGGGTGTGGAGAAGGGGCGGCAGCAGGCACATGGATTCTTTCTAGAGGGGAGACAAGCCACTTGGACATGTGTGTGTGGAGGGAGTGGTGGGTTACATCGTGGTGGTGGCACAGGGAGGGTCACGGGAAAGCCTAGTCCTCTGTGCTGTTCTTCAGGCTCCTGGAGCTTGCCCCACCATCTCTCTCTAAGGGATGCGAGCTGAGTGTGCTAGAGCCAATGGGGGCAGTGAGAAGAGGGGTCTTAGCCAGAAAGCTGTCCAGTGGGGCGGTCCGTGGCCAAGTCTACAATGAAATGACCTCCCCGAGGGCTGGGCTGGAAGGCCCTCCACCGGCTGCAGCCCAGGGCTCCTCCACTGCCTCCAGCCCAGAGCTCACTTCTCAGCCCAGGGAGCTGCTGCTTGTCTCGGATTCCGCAGGGGCAGGGCAGCGGGCAACTTCCACCAACATGGGGCTCGGTGCCCCCGAGTTGTCCCCAATTGTTCCCGCTCTGTGGCAGCTCAGTTCTTCAGACCCACTTCCCCTTGTCGTGTATCTCAGGGCGCACCCCCTGCCGGGCCTTTTACCTTTGAGACGAGGGCTCTGCCCATAGTCCAGGTCCTGCTTCAGGGACACAAAACGGATGTGGAGCGTGGTTGGTTTCCCTTGGAAGGTCGGTGAAGGCGGTTCCCTTTTGAAAGGGGGCGAGGGGAGTAGCACAGAGGCAGGAAGGTGCTCCCCTGTGTCCTTAGTGAATGTCCAAGGACGCCTGTCCTGAGCAATTAGGGGCATGTGGTGTGTAGCTTGTTCCCCTGGACATGGGTCTGCTTGAGTGCCTCTGAGCGGGGATGTGTCCAGACACCTACAATCCTCAAAGGCCCTTTGGGAGCCTAGAACTTACCTTGGACAAGGTCGCTACCGCTAGTGTAGGGTTGTTTCCCATAGGGTGGATTTCTGCCCAGTGCCATGTCTTGGGCGACAGTCTCTGAGGCTGGCAGGGCCGGGTGCCCAGGAGTCCTTAGGGAGGCTCTCAGTCAGCGCTGGCTGGGCTGATCCTTCTCACAGACAGTGGTCAGGGAGCGGGCTCTCCAGGGGCACAATTCTCACCTGGAGGTCAGAGCATGACAGTGACTGGAGGATATTTGCCAGTTCCACAGTTTGCCCCATCCAAATGGCCCTCGTGTTGAGACTCACTGCTCTGATTCCCGGTGGCTAAAGGGGACCCAGAGCGCCTCAGTCCCGTTGGCTGGCTGTCCTGCTCCATTCACCCATCCCCTTTGTCTCAACAGCATCTGCAGTGCTGGGAGCGGATGTGCCCCTGAACCCTGGCGCCTCCACCACTCCTTTCACAGCACAGGCCTTTCCTGCACCCAGTACTGGCCCTGCACACAGGCCATCTTGGGAGCAGCATCTGCAGTTACTCACGACCCTGTCGTTCCCTCCTGGCTGCCCCTCGGTGCTGCCGGCTTTGCCCAGGGCACCTCTGGTGGCAGGAGACGCTGGTCAAGGCCCGGTTGGGACTGGAACCTGCAACATCATGGACCAGGTCATGTCAGAAGGGGGCCGACCACCGAACCCCCAGACTCAGATCATTGTCCTGAGTCAGGCCCCCCTCGACTGGAATGTTCCAGGGGCCCACTGTGAGGGTGCTGTGTGTCCTGCACCCCTCTTCTTGGAGGCCTCTGCAGTGGAAACCATTATGCCCACGTCGACTTTTGGGGCCACCTACGCCAGCGAAGGAGGCTGGCATCCCGGCCTTCCAGCTCAAGCTCCACCACCAGCTGCCCAGCTGGCCCCCATCGTGACCTCGATGAACCCTGGGGCACGGCCACATGGGGCTTCCAGGGAAGGTAGCCAGGGCACCTCCCGGCCCAAGGCCTCGCCAGATGACCCCTGCAACCCCAAGAGTGTGTACGTGAACTTCCGACGTTGGCAGTGCTTCAAGGCCCTGGCCCGGGAGCACCTTCCCCAGAGTCCTGATGTGGAAGCTCTTTCCTGCTTTCTCATGTGAGTGCCCTGGGCAGGGCGCAGGGCTCACCTGGAGCTCTCACCTCAACGAGGAACGTGGGAGGGGCATGCAGGCTGGCTGACCCCGGGATACTGGCAGGAAGGTCTGTGGGTGGTGTCCCAGCTATAGGGTGGGAGTGGACGGTCAGCCTGGAGTCCAGGTTCATGGCTGGCGCGAATGTGAGGCAGGAACCACAGTAGCCGGGACGGGTTGTCTTTCACACACAGACGCCTCCCCCTCCCCGGCCAGCGCTCAGTCATGCTGGGAGGGCTGGGGACATGCGCTCCTCAGAGCTGGGGTGGTCAGGCGGGTGGAGGGCAGGCTGTAGCCCCGGACTGACCCTGAGGCATTACACACAGCCCAGAGCTCCGGTCCCTGTCCCGCCTGAAGCCCACCATGGCGCTGGAGGAGGGAATGTGGCGGGCCGTGCACGCGTGGCAGGGCAAAAGCAACTTTGACAGGAGGATCTATCACGAGATGGCAGACAAGTGAGTCAGGGGCCTTGTTCCCAACAGCTGTGGGCAGGGGAGCTGACTGCGGTGGGTGGTGGGCCCACCCCAGGGCAGGGTCCAGCTGTGATGATGCTCCTCAGAGAGGGTGTTGGGCGGAGGGCTGGCGGCCAGCACACGGTCCTCCCAGCCCAGAGGCCCTTCTCCTCTGGAAGGCTCTCCCTCACCTTCAGAGCGCGGGTGCTTCTGTCTTACCTCCCCCGCGAGCTCCACCCTCCTCTGATCTTGACCCTTCTTTGGCTGGACATGAAGGCCCAAGACAGGCTGGGGCGAAGGTGCCCAGCCCAGTGGGGTCAGACTCTACCCAGAGGGGCTGTGCAGGGCATGTGCCCCGCCAGCCCGCCTCCTGCGTCCTCGGTGGCCCGGCCCTGACAGCCCCAAGGCCCTGGCTCTCCCCTCCCTCCATCAGCTGTTGCCTGCACTGCACCCCGGCGGCCTCCGTCTCAGCTCAGCCCGTGCCCCTCACCCCCCAGGTTCATGGAGCTCGAGGCGCAGGAGGAAATGCGGTTTCAGAAGTTGCAGTTAAAGAAGGGGGCGCAGGGACAGCCTCCTCCAGCCCCACCGAGACCTGATCCTCGGGGGCCCCGAGCCCCAGTGGTGGGCCCACAGCCAGGTATGCCAGCAGGATCCCCCAGGACCCCTGGCCAAAGCAACAGGGCCTAGGGCAGGCCCTTGTCCCACCACATCAGTTCTTTTCCTTCAAGGGGCCCTGATCTTTCAACTGAAACAGCCCTGAGAGCCAGAGCCTTAGCTGCCCTTTGTCACCATGGGGTCTGGACCTGGTCAACTTTCTTAATCCCTCTCCCACCTCCCTGTCAGAGGACCCAACAGAAAGTCTGCTGAGAGGCGGGCTGGGTGGGGGGCCCCTTGGAGAATCGGTGGCTCCACATGTCCTCACACAGGACTCTCTTGGATGCTCCCCTGGGCCCTGTCCCCTCACGCGGTCACACAGCTTCAGGTGGTCCTGACCCAGCCACACTCATGTTAATGCCCCCAAACACTGCCCTCACCATCGAGTGCTCAGGAGGTGGAAGCCTTATCCCCTCACCCCCCCTCCTCTTCCCTCTCTGCCCAGCTCCCACTCCCAGGAAGGCTGCACCCACGGCCCAGCGAGCCCGCACACCCCAATGGCCCCAGGAGACGGAGTCACCCGATGGGATCCCCCCCGCGGCCGTGCAGGAGTACATGGACCTCATGGACGAGCTGCTGGGGCTGGGCCACTCAGCCGCAAGGGAGCCAGGTGGAGAATGGGAGGATGGAGGAAAGGACCTGCTGCCGGACAAGGGTCTCCTGAGCTACCTGGACCAGCTGTGCTGCCAGCAAGACTTCGTCGCCGAGGTGGGCTGGCTCTGAGCTCTGGGGTCTATAGGATTCCGGAGGGTGGACTCCAGCACCCAGGGCCTGAGGTCTCTTCTTTGTCCCTGAGCTTGGTGCCTGAGTGTGTGTGTGTCTGTGTACGCATGTGTGTGTGTTGTGTGTGTGCTCTGTGTGGTGTGTGCTATCTGTGTGTATGTGGTTGTGCCCTTGTCTTTGCATGTACATGGGTGTGTGTGTCTGCCTGTGTGGTGTCTCTATGTGTGTCTGTGCGTGGCTGATGACTGTGACAGAGTAAAACACCCACTGTGTGCAGGAGGATGGGGTGGGTCTTTGCTTTCTCGCTTGTCCTCCAGGTCCTGCTGACTCACAGGTTACTCCCTGCCAAGGGTGCTCACTGCCTCTTCCTTCTGTCTCAGGTGGATGAGGTCATTCACCTCGGATTCGTAAAACAGTTGCTTTCCCCAGACACGCGGCAGGATCCCCTGGCCCTAGCTGAGGAGTTGGATCGGGAGGAAGGACTGACTCCTTCCCAGGTGAGCCAGGGGAGGGTGGGACCCCAGGTGAGTTTGAGGAAAGGACAGGCCCTAGGTGAGGGAGGGATGCCAGGTAGTTCAGGGGTGGGGGGACCCCAGGGAGCACCCAGGTAAACCAAGGCAGGGAGCAACCCAGAACAGGGCCCACTGGACTCTGTCAACCCCACCCTGCCTGTAGGCACGGCCCGCTGAGAGGCCAGCCCTGGGGTGGGTGCAGTGCAAGACCACAAGAGGAGGGGACTATGGAGAGAAGAGAGTGACAGGAAAGAGAGGGTGGGAAGGAAGGGGAGGGAAGGACACTCAGCTGGGAATATGGCCCAGGGGATGGCAGGAGAGCCACATGTCTGTTTTGTATTTGAATCACAGTGGCGCCCCCTTCCCCCCAATCCCACTGTCCCATCACCCACGCTCCTCCTCCTCGCACACCTGTGTGCAGAGCCAGTCACTGTCCCTCTCTTCCCCCAGCTGCTAGAGAAGCGACTCCTGGCATCGGAGGAGCAGGAGGATGGGCAGGCACCCCCGAGTCACGGCGCTCCCCTGTTGGACCCAAGTCCTTCTGAGTCTGCAGCTGGCCAAGATGCCCAGAGGCGTGACCATGGCCCCCAGCTGGGGGTCAGTGACAAAGCCTGCCCACCAGACACTGACTTCAAGGACTATCAAAGTCACGGCCCAGCAGAGGCCCACCTGTCCAGGCCCAAGGCGTTTGCTGTCTCTTCAGGACGTCAGGAGTACCCACCACTCTTTGCTCGAGGCACCCCCTCTCCTCCCCAGGGTCACGGGCAGGCTTACTCTGGACTGGGACCCAGGGACGCCTCCATTCCCAGAGACACCTCGCTTGTTGCCGAGACTCTGGGGCCAGAGGGCAGGTCCAGTGCAGATGAGGAGGACCTCCCCAGCCTGGCCTTCCTCTGGGCCTCTCCTAAGAGCCTGCTGCCCTGTCAGCTCTCTCTGAGTCCTGTCCCTGCCTCGGGCCCTGTGCGCCCTGGAGGTCGGGGACCCCGGGGAGCTGCCCAGTCCCAGTTCTGTCAGACACTAGGGCTCACGCGAGCTTCACCTCCAGCTTCCAAGCCCGGGAAGCGCGCTCTGGCTGGAAGCCCAGCCCGTGCTGAGAAGACCCCCCTGCCAGGGGCCTACCTCGGGGTCTGTGGGAGGCCAACAGTGGCTTTGGGGCTGGTTGGCCCCTCACAGCCTCAAAAGAGAAAGTGTGATGAGTCTGTCACAGGGAGCTGGAGGAAGCGGCACTGCAGCCAGTATGGAGCAGTGGGGAGTCCCTCCCTCTGCCAGCCCGTGGAGGATCCCAGACTAGATGTGACCTGGCTGTCCCCCAGAGGAGTCAAGGGCTCCTTCTCATCCCAGGGCTGATCCTGGCTGTTCTACTGACATGGGAGGGTGGGAGGCAGGGAGGGAGGGAAGGCCGGTTAGGGTGGGGGTGGGCCTGGGGGTGGGGGTAGGGGCGACACCTTTGGGAGATTGTGTATCTGTTATGAATAAAGATGGATTGTGTGAAAATGCTCTAAGGGCCTCTGTCTCCATACTCGGGTCTGTGCTGCTCCCTGGAGAGGGGACCTGAGAGGAAGGAAGGATGTGGGAGGTCATGGGTGCTATGGGTGCCCCTTGAACCTTCAGTCCATTCTTCCAGATTGACAGGGACTCCTTCCCACTGCTCCTGGGGGCGCACAGCTGTCTAATCCCCAGGGATCCCGCTGTCAGTTCTGCTCCCAACGCTGGCCTGAGGCCGGAGGCTTGAGGCCTGACAGGAGCGGAAAAGGCTTGACCTCAGAAGACAGGCTGTCTACCTCTGGGCCTCCTGGCAGGAGAAGCATCCTCTAGTGTCAGTGGGGTGATTGAAGTGGAGGGGGTGGAGGGGTGAGGCCGGAACAAGGAAGTTGCAAGAGAGAAATGGTGACACTCCTGTTCAAGGTGGGTACACGGGAAATGACAGTGGGTGTGGAGGTTCCCAAGTCCCTTTCGAGATTTCTGTGGGGGGGAATCTTGTCCAACTGAAGGAGTAGGACCCATCTGCTGTGGCTGGGGGACTGGGCTCAGGGACCACAGTCTTCAAGGACACCCCACAACTACTGTATCTTCCCTCCCAACCATGGCTGGACCCTTGAGGGAATAGATGCTGCGCAGATTTACAATCGCCTGGGAAACTTTTCCTAACACTCTGTGGCCCAGTTTCACCCGCACAACCAGCAGGGGCAGTGGGGCCCAGCTGTGTGTGGGCCCAGGGCAGGTGGGAGCTGGAGGTCCAGGCTGAGGCAGGGGTCCCCAGTCACCTTGCTCTGGGCACTGGTGGAGACCTCACAGTCAGAGCAGAGTACTCGATCCGGAGGTAGGAGTGAGATGGGCAAACAGTGCGGGACAGGAGCTGAAGCAGGAAGGGGACCCCTGTCTGCAGAGCTGCCTTGTCCCAGCTCTGCTCCCACGTGGCCATGCCCTGCCCTCACCCCCTTGCCTCCCGGCCAGGGCCTCTTCCCCAAGTTTAAGCTGTTGCCTTGCCTCGGCTCTGGGTGGGTGGGACAGCTGAGGCTCGCTGAGCACGGCCCCAGCTGCAGCCATGACACCAAGCTGAGGCCCAGGGCGGTGGTCCAGCGGCAGCGGTGGGATGGGGCTAAAGCCTTGCAGGCCCAAAAGAGGCCTGGGCCCCATAAAGAGCTGGGCTAGGATAGACTCATGTCAGGCCCTCACCCCGTCCCACAGAATCCAGGGCCAGCCCACAGGTCCTCCTCTGCTGCCTTCCCCCTCCCGTGGGGTGGGCAGCACCCACCGCGCTTTGTGAAGGAGACTTCTCTCCTTGGCCCCGCTTCCCCCCGCTGCCCCTCCCTGTGCCGCTGGGCCTCAACACAGAGAGAGGGGCTCAGACGTTGTGCCAGACTCAGCGAGTGCTGTGGGGCTGGTCCAGAAGCTGCCACCCCTCCTCAGTGAGCATCCTACCCACATGCCTGCCGGATGTGTCTCTGCCCAGGGTGGCAGGCCCTGGATGCAAATGTGGTGGGTGACGGACAGGTTGGACGCTTGTTCCATGGTGCAAATTAGCGCTGCGACTTATCAGCTTTCAGGGTGTTCGTGGTGAAAGGGGGCAACACATTCCCCTCCCAGGGTTGTTAGGAACACTGAGGGAGTCGTGTTTGAAGGGAGTTTACTTGCTCCGCCCCTGTGTGCCCTGGGCCCTCAGTCTCCACCATCAGGTTCACACCTGGCCCTTGGGTGTCTCTGTGCCTGGCCTCAGTAGCCTGGCCCTTCCTGCCTTCTGAGTCCTTGTTTGGATGAACAAGTTCCCAGGGGGCGGCAGAGCCTGGGCTGCCCCCTCCTCTGAGCCCTGTGAGCTCTGAAATCTCCCTGGAACCTGCACAGTGGGGCCAACTGGAGGCCCATCGCTGCTTCAACTGTGGGTGTGTCCAAGTCCACGGGCTACGTGGAATCTTGCAGATATGTGCACATTAGTCCTTGGTGTAGGTGCAATGGGAAGGAAGGGGAACAAGTGTTTCATATTTTCATCGCAGCCAACATTCTTTATTACAGAAAAACAAACTTGACAGGAGGCTTTGCAGGACAGTCCATGAGGTAGGAAGCAGGTTGGCGTTACTAGCGACTCAAGTAGAATCTGTGAAAATGACGATGCCATCCCACCACTCCTGCATGGAAGTCAGGATGCTCATACAGAGAAGGGGCTCCCTGTGTGCTCAGCGCTCTCTGCTGCTGCACCTCCTTGTAGCTCACTGGACGTCCACAGAGAGCCTGGGAACGGGTCATACTTCACCTGTTTTCCCGTGAGGAAAAGTGGGACAGCCCAGGGGCACCATGCGGGTTTGGCTCCAGAAACTTCCTCCTCCACTAGGAATAAGTCCCCTTGAAGAAGCCCTGGCATCCTGGGGAAATCCCAGCGACACAGGAGCAACACCTGTCACCACCCTCGTGGTTCTGCAGTGGCATCTCACTGTGAGTGGAGGTTTGCGTTTCCCTGATGTTGAGCATCTCCTCGTAGGTTTACTGGCCATGTGTATGTCTTCTTTGGAGCAATGTGTATTCCTCCTTTGCCAACTTTTAGTTGGTTTGTCTTTTACTAGTGAGCTGTAAGAGTTCTTCAAGTGTTCTAAGTAAAAATGTCTTTCCAGAGATACGATTGCCACAAAATTCTCCCACTTTGTGGGTTGTATCAAACCTCAATCACCTGGATTCTAGGTCGATGCTCAACTGCTCAGCCACGCCCGGCTGTGCCAATTCTTCCTTTCTAAAACCATCTTTACCATTCTTATGTGTACCTTTCAGTGGTGTCAACCATACTTGCATGGCTGTAGAAAATTTTCTTTTCTCAACCCTGGATTACACAGATTAGACACTAATTCTCTCACTGCCTCCCCTAGGTCTGGACAACCACCTTTCTACGTTCTGTTTCTATGACGTTGACTACTTTTGATACTTTGTGTGAGTGGAGTCACACAGTATTTGTCCTGTTGCGACTCACTCACTTCGCTTAACGTAATGTCCTAGAGGTTGAACCACGCTGTAGCATGTGACGCCGTTTCCTCCTTTTCAAGGCTCCTGTATGTACTGACCACACTTTCGTTATCTGTCCATCTGCTGGTGGACACTGGGCTTGCTCTTGGCTGTTGTGAAAAATGCAGCAATGAGTGGGTGTGTGCAAATGGCTCTCTGAAATCCTGCTTTGAATTCTTTTGGACACATATCCAGACGTGCGTTGTGGCATCATATGGTAGTTATATTTTTTATTTTTGGAGAAAATTCCAACTTGGTGTATGTCCATCTGATAAAAGTGTTTGTGCTTTCATTACAGATATGGATAATCAAAATTATATATTGTGATGGTGTTGGGGTTATACACAGTATGATATTGGATGTAATTTGGTACAGCCTTAGTCTTCTTTCTGAATTCAGGGCAGTAATACTGATATATTTTAGATGTTATGTAACTATTCAGTTATTCATAATTTTGGATTGCGAGTATATATAAAAACAATTTATAAGTATCGTGTTGTTGAACTTTAATAAATTATAATATTACAGGTTAATCAGTTCTAGATGCAAAGTGTTTTCTTTCAAGGGCTCTGAAGAATTATTCCAGGAGAGGGAACATAGTGACGCTGGGAGAAGCAGCAGAGGCCTCTGCTCCCAGCCACGGACTTGATCTACTCCTGAAATCCTACGCAGCCAGCTTGGAAAAACCAGAGAAACATACCTGAGTGGACGGAGCGCGAGCGGGGAGCACTGAAGACACATCACGAAGTCCGGTAAAAGTGGGGGGCGTAAAAAGGGGGACCCCCCTGAAGCCTGTGCTGGGCTCTGAGCCCCGAGGCTTGGAGGAGCAAAGCTCCCGCCCCTCGGGAGTGTGGACGGCATCCAAAAGAGGGGATCCCACACCCAGAGCGACAAGAGGGGAAGGAGCGCCCCGCGCACAGGGCAGAGGGACCCAGGGGAGGGGTGATTGCGTGGGGAGGTCGGCTTCTTCCTAGGAAACAAGGCCTCTAATGGCAGATGGCGCCTTTCTAGGAAACAAAGCTTTTAGTGGCTGCTGAGACTGGTGTGTAGTGTTCGAGGTGCCGACCATAGGGAAGGCTGTCCCAAAGTGTGTGGCACCTGAGTGGTAAGGGACCAGAGGACTGCACTGAACAGCGGCACACGGGGACCCTCTGCCTCCCTATGGGGCAGTGTGTGGAGCCCCAGAAAGCGCTGAATCTGCGGGGCGCGGGGGAGAGGAGGAGCCCTCCCACCCTGAGCTCCTGGTGCCCAGAGGCTGGGACCTGTGACCAGCCCTGAGGGGCCCCGTGGTGGCGCGTGGAGCCCCCCAGCTTTGCTGAGACCAGCGGTGCACGCAGCTGTGTGGAGCTCCCCTCCCGCTGGAGGCCTTGGTGCACGGGAGGCGGGACCTTGCAGGACCTTTTGGCCTGTGTGTTGCTTTGTGTGCTTGTGAGTCTGACTGTGGAACTGGGCAGGCAAAGGGCTCACCAGAATGTTCTTTAATCGAACCCACTGAGCCCAGGCTGCTGAAATGGCCCAGACAGAAAAGGCAACAGGCTGAAATCAATCTGAAGCTGCAGCAGACAGAGCCTGGGGGACTAGAATCAGAGGACAGGGTGGGGGCTGAGGAGCTGGCAGTGGAGCAGAGACAAACTTCCCCACAGCGAGTGCCTGACAGCGACACCTTTAAGGGAAGTGACACCCTGGGCTACACTAGCCACCCTGCACCCTAAAGACGCTACAGAAGACTCTGGAGCAAGACCAGGCAACCAGAAGGTTGCAAAATCGTTGACGAGAGGAGGTGGTCCACAGAGAGCCTCAGATCAACCATCTACCTAAGGACACCAGAGCCAAACCCAGACGGCTCCTCACATTGGGTGACACACAAGCACCTCCCAGGAGAACTGAAATCAGCCCACAAAACAGTGACCCTCAGACAACATAAGCTCTCCAGAAAAGACTCACCTGATTGACTGTCTTTTTTTCTTCCGTTTTCTTTGTTTTATTTTGGTTTTGGTTTTTTTGTTTTTTTCTCTTTTTTCCTTAGGAAGATGGGAAAGGGGAGAAAATGTATTTGTTTTTTCTTTTTTAAATTTTATAATAATTTAAAAAAATTTTTTTAAAAATATTTTTTAACTAAGTTTCTCTTTTTTAGAAAAGAATTTTGTCTTGCTTAGCATGTTTTTAGGGTTTTTTTTTTGTTTATTTGCTTTGTTTTATCCTTGCTTCTACTATCAATACTTTCTTGATATTCCCTGCTTAACGACTGGGACTTTATCATTATAACCAAGTTTACTGCTTTCCTCTATAGTTTCCACTAAATCTCTTACTGGATTCTCTCCCTGCCTGGGCTTCATCTCTCTCTCCTCTTGATCTATTGGCATAACTTTTTTTTTCTTTTTCTTTTTCTACTTTTCTTTTGTTCTTTTGTTATCCTCCCTTCTGTCTTCCTCTCTGTTTGTTCAATTGTTAGTTTCTCTTATTCTCTGTATTGTATTTTTGTTTTCTCATTTTCAACTATTATCCTATTCTCTCCCTTAATTTTTTGCTGGCCCTTCTTTCAGAATCTTTTCTCTGCTTCTGTTATCTCCCAGTAGCTTCTCTATTTTTTACATCTTAGTTTATTATTTTCTAAATTTTCACCTCTATTAACAACAAAATACATCTCTCTCTCTGTTACTTTTCTTTCTCTCTTTCTTTTTTTTTGTTTTTTTTGGGTGTGTGTGTTCTCCCTTCACTCCCCAGTTCTATTTTCACGTGGGTTGTTTTCATTGTGACTGTCTAGATATTTTCTAAGATACCTCTTGTTTCCTGGAAGTTTAGTTGTCTATTCTCCTGCCTTGCCAGCACCCATACAACAGCTTACATGACGAGGTTGGGGCTGAAACAGTTAGCCAACCTGAGAGGAGGGTCCTCCCAAGGACTCATCAGCAACAATCTAGACCCAACCACAACAGGAGAACATAAGAAAACCACAAAAGGGACACCCACAAGAGGGACATGCCTAGAGCAAAGAGCTCAGAAGTATAAGGAAAACACACCTCTGGGCTCCACTAGACCCACAAGACAAAATCCCATCCCACAAGACTGGGAGACAGCAAATATACCTAATATATAGATACAAACACTAAGACCTACCAAAATGGGGAGACAAAGAAACAACGCCCAAATTAAAGAAAAGGAAACATTGCCAGAAGAAGTCTTTGATGAGACGGAGTTAAGCAAGTTATCTGAAACACAGTTCAGAGTATTGATGATGAAGATGTTCAAGGAACTTAAAGAGAAAAACAAGGCAATAGAGGATAAGATCGAGGACTTTAGGGAAAACTTGAAAAAAGAAATACATAACAAACATAACAGACAAAAATAAAGAATGCTGTATATGATATCAAGACTACACTGGAAGGAATTAAAAGCAGGCTCAATGAAGCAGAGGATAGAATAAGTGACTTAGAAGACAAGGTAGAAAAAATCAATCAGAGAAGCAAAAAGAAAAACACACTTAACAAGCATGAGGACAGTCTAAGGAGCTTTGGGACAACATGAAGTGAAACAACATTCGCATTACAGGACTGCCAGAGGAAAGAGCAAGGGAGAGAGAACTTGGTGGAGGAAATAATGATAGAAAACTTCCCTAGACTGTCGAGGGAGAAAGCCACACAAGTTCAGGAAGCACATAGGATTCCAAACAAGAGGGTCCCAAAGAGACCCACTCCAAGACACATCATAATTAAAATGGCAAATGTCAAGGATAAAGAGAAAATATTAAGGGCAGCAAGAGAGAGACAAGCAGTGACCGACAAGGGAACCACCCATAAGGCTGAAAGCTGATTTCTCAACAGAAACACTTCAGGCCACAAGGGAGTGGAATGAAGTTCTCCAAGTAATGAAAAGCAAGAACATGCAACCAAGATTGCTTTATCCAGCAAGGCTATCATTTAAAATCGAAGGTGAAATAAAGAGCTTCCCAGACCAAAAAAAGATTAAAGGAGTTCAGTACCACCAAACCAGCATTGCAAGAAATGCTAAAAGGATTGCTTTGAGAAAAGGAAGGAATAGCCCGAAGGGGCATGGCTCAGCGGTTGAGTGTTGACCTAGGATCCAGGCGATCAGGGTTCAATTCCCTATCAGGGCACATGCCCGGGCTGTGGGCTGCAGCGGATCAATCACTCTCTCTCATCACTGATGTTTCTGTCTCTCTCTCTCCCTCTCCTTTCCTCTCTCTGAAATCAATAAAGATATATTTTAAAAAAGAAAAAGAAAAAGAAAAAATACTGAGAGAAAGGTACATCAGCATAAATGGAAAACTGGCATTAAATAAGGTTATATCAATAGTAACCTTAAATGTAAACGGAATAAATGATCCAATCGAAAGGCACAGGGTACCTGAATGGATAAGAAAACAGGACCCAAATATATGCTGTGTACAAGAGACCCACCTGAGAGCAAAAGACTCACACAGGCTAAAAGTGAAGGGATGGAGTAAAATACACCATGCAAATGGAAAGGAAAAGAAAGCTGGAGTAGCAATTCTTATTTCTGACAAAACAGACTTCAAAATAAAGACCATGACAAGAGACAAAGATGGTCACTACATAATACGAAAGGGATCAATCCAACAGGAGGAAATAACCCTTATAAACATTTATGCACCCAATATAGGAGCACCTAAATATATAAAACATTTCTTGGGGGACTTTAAGGGAGAGAATGACAGCAACACAATCATAGTGGGGGACTTTAACACCCCACTGTCAGCATTGGACAGATCATCCAGACAAAAAATCAACAGGGAAACACAGACCTTAAGTGGCTCACAAGACCTAATGGATTTAATTGACATTTACAGAACAGTTCACTCCAAAGTAGCCGAATACACATTCTGCTCAAGTGCACATGGAGCATTCTCAACAATAGACCACACGTTAGGGCACAAGGCAACTCTCTACAAATATAAGAAGATTAAAATCATTTCAAGCATCTTCTCGAATCACAATGCCATGAAACTAGAAATCAACCACTATAAAAAAACTCAAAAATATTCAAACATGTGGAGGCTAAATAGCATGTTATTAAGCAATGAATGGGTTACCAATGAGATCAGGGACGAAATCAAACACTTCATGGAAAGTAACAAAAATGAACAAGATAACAACCCAAAATCTATGGGACACCGCGAAAGCAGTCGTGAGAGGAAAATTCGTAGCATTACAGGCCTATCTCAAGAAACAAGAAAAAGATCCAATGAACCATCTAAAACAACAACTAAAAGAACTAGAATGAGAACAGCAAGAAAAGCCCTGAAGAAGTAGAAGGAAGGAAATAATAAAAATCAGAGGAGAAATTAATGACAGAGACTTAAAAAAAACCCACAAAAAATTAATGAAATCAAATGCTGGTTGTTTGAAAAGGTAAATAAGATTGATGCACCTTTAGCCAGACTCGCTAAGAAACAAAGAGAAAGGACCCAAATAAATAAAATCAGAAGTGGAAGAGGAGATATAACAACTGACCCAACAGAAATACAAAGGATTGTAAGAAAATACTATGAGCAACTATATGCCAACAAATTGGACAACATGGGGGAAATGGACAAATTCTTAGAAGCCTACAACCTTCCAAAGCTGAATCAAGAAGAGGCAGAAAACCTGAATAGGCTGATAACAACTAATGAAACTGAAGCACTAATAAAAAAACTCCCACCAAACAATAGTCCTGGACCAGATGGATTTACAGGCGAGTTTTACCAAACATTCAAAGAAGAATGAACACCTATTCTATTCAAACTATTCCAGAAAATTCAAGAGGAGGAAAAACTCCTAAACTCTTTTTATAAGCCAGCATCATCCTAATCCCAAAACCAGATAAAGATACTACAAAGAAAGAAAATTACAGGCCAATATCCCTGATGAACATAGATGCTAAAATCCTCACTAAAATATGCGCAAACTAGATCCAGCAATACATTAAGAAGATCATACATCATGACCAAGCGGGATTTATTCTGGGGATGCAAGGCTTGTACAACATCCGCAAATCAATAAATGTGATACATCACACAAACAAAATGAAGGACAAAAATCATATGATCATATCAATAGATGCAGAAAAAACATTCGACAAAATCCAGCACCCATTTCTGATAAAAAACTCTCAGCAAAGTGGGAATAGAGGGATCATGCCTCAACATAATAAAGGCCATATATGACACACCTACAGCCAACATCATACTCAATGGGCAAAAACTAAAACCATTTTCATTAAAAACAGGAACAAGATAGAGATGTCCACTTTCATCACTCTTATTCAACATAGTATACTGGAAGTCCTCGCCATAGCCATCAGACAGGAAGAAAACATAGAAGGTATCCAAATTGGAAAGGAGGAAGTAAAACTGTCATGATATTGTACATAGAAAACCCTAAAGACTCCATCAAAGCACTACTAGATTTGATAAATGAATTTGGCAAGGTAGCTGGATACAAAATCCACATCTTCAAATCAATGGCATTCTTATACACCAACAATGAACTTTCAGAGAGAGAAACTAAAAAAAAAAAAATATCACTTACCACTGCAACTAAAAAAAATAAGATACCTAGGAATAAACCAAGAATGTAAAAGACCTATACTCGGAAAACTACATGACACTGAAAAAAAAAAATACAAGAAGACTTAAACAAGTGGGAGAATACACCATGCTCATGGATTGGAAGAATTAATATTATTAAAATGTCCATACTACCCAAAGCAATTTATAAATCCAGTGCAATTCCTATTAAAATACCAACAGCATATTTCACAGAACTAGAACAAACATTTCAAAAATTTATATGGAACCAAAAAAGACCCCAAAGAGCTGCAGCCATCTTGAGAAAAAAGAACAGAGTGGGAGGGATCACTTTACCAGATTTCAAACTGTATTACAAAGCCATTGTAATCAAAACACTCTGGTACTGGTACAACAACAGGCATATAGATCAATGGAACAGAACAGAGACCCCAGAAATAGACCCACGCCATTATGGTCAGTTAATATTAGACACAGGAGGCAAGAGTATCCAATGGAGTAAAGACAGTCTCTTCAATAAATGGTGCTGTGAAAACTGGACAGATAGATGCAAAAATATGAAACTAGACCACCAACTTTCACCACACACAAAAATAAACTCAAAATGGATAAAAGACTTAAATGTAAGTCACAAAACCATAAAAATCCTGGAAGAAAACATAGGCAGTAAAGTCACAGACATCCCACATAGTGGAATTTTCACTGATACATCTCCTGGGGCAGGAGAAAGAAAGAAAAAATAAACACATGGGACTACATCAAACTAAAAGCTTCTGCACAGCAAAAGAAAAAAGCCTCAAAATACAAAGGAACCCCACGGTCTGGGAAAATATATTTGCCAAGGATGTATCTGATACGGGGCTAATTTCCAAAGTGTACAAAGAACTCATAGCACTCAGCAAGAGGAAGAAAAGCCACCCAATTAAGAAATGGGCAAAGGACTTAAATAGACACTTCTCCAAAGAGGACATACGGATGGCCAAGGGACACATGAGAAAATACTCGACATCGCTAATCATCAGAGAATGCAAATTAAAACCACAATGAGGTATCACCTCACACCTGTCAGAATGGCTGCCATCAACAAACGACACGTGCTGGCGAGGGTGTGGAGAGAGGGGAACCCTAGTACACTGTTGGTGGGAATGCCGACTGGTGCAGCCACTATGGAAAACAGTATGGAGGATCCTCAAAAAGTTAGAAATGGAGCTGCCATTTGACCCAGTGATTCCACTCTTAGGAATCCTGAAACACTAATCAGAAAGAATATATGGCCCGGCTGGGTGTGGCTCAGTGGTTGAGCATCGACCTAGGATCCAGGCGATCGGAGTTCGATTTCCGGTCAGGGCACATGCCCAGGTTGTGGGCTCGATCAATGACTCATTATTGATGTTTCTATCTCTCTCTCTCTCCTTCTCCTTTCCTCTCTCTGAAAGCAATAAAGATATATTTAAAAAAAACAAAAACAAAAACAAAGACTACAGGCCAGAAAGGGTTGGCACCAAATATTCAAAGTGATGAAAAGCAAGGAGCTGCAACCAAGGTTATTGTACCCCGCAAAGCTACCTTTTAGAATCCAAAGAGAGATAAGGAGCTTTCCAGGTAAGAAAAAGCTGAAGGACTTCATCACCACTAAAGCAGTACTACAAGAAATATGAAAGGGACTTCTTTAAGAAAAGGAAGAAAAAAAATGAAAATATATGACTAAGAAAATATCACAAAGAAAATTTCTCAGTGGCACAAACAAATACATCAAAAGCAGCGGACTAACCAACCCTAAAGCCCATACAAAGGGTAGACATAAGAGTAGGAACATAATGTGTACTGACAACAGTAAATTAAAGGATACACACAAACACAAAATAAGTGAAATATAATGACAAAATCATAAATGTGTGAAATGTGAGTAAAAATATAGTGATTTTAGAATGTGTTCAGAGTTCATTGACCATCAACTTAAATAGACTGCTGTAAACATAGCTTGGTATATTCAAAGCACATGGTAATCAAAACCCAAAATTCTACAAGAGATATACAAGAAATGCAGAGAAAGGAATGGAATCACAACACTATAGAAAGTCAACAACATACAAGAGAGCCAGAGAATAGGAAAGAAAAACAATCAGAAAACAATTAATAATATGGCAATAACTACATACCCATCAATAATTACTTTAAGTGTAAATGGATTAAATGCTCCAATGAAAAGGCAAATGGATAAAGAAGTGGTACATGCATACAATGGAATTATCACTCAGCCATAAAAAGATGAAATCTTACCATTTACAATACCATGGATGGACCTAGAGGTTATTATGGTATGTGAAATAAGTCATTTATATATGGAATCTAAAACACAAAATTAATGAACAAAAACAATAGAAACAAGCTCATAGACACAGAGAATAATCTTATGCTTGTCAAATGAGAAGGGGGGCTGGAGAGATGGGTGAAAAAAATGAAGATATGAAGAAGTAGAAATTGGCATTTTCAAAATAGTTACAGAGATGTAAAATACAGCTTAGGGAATACAGACAATAATATTGTCATAACTATATATGGTGTCAGGTGGGTGCAAGACTTCCTGGGTGGATCACTTTGCAAGTTATAGAAATGTCTAACCACCATGCTATACACCTGAAAGTAATATAGCCAATGTCAACTGCAATTGAGAATTTTGTAAAAATTGTATTTTAAAAATGAATAAAATACATAACATTGTTCAAACCACCTAGTCTATGGTATTTTGTTACAGCATTGTGAACTAATGAAAATGTAGAAAGGGCTTCCAGAAGCAGAACAAGAGAGGAAGAGGAGACAAAACATTGAAAATATAATATTATGTTCTAGAGCTCATAAGGAATGTGTATTATCATTTAATGAAGAAAAGCAGTCATGAAGAGGATAGAGAATTTTTTAACCTGAAACAAACACACCTCTGGAAACCGTAGAATTCAAAAGACAACAGATAATCTTAAAGTCAGTGAGCAAAGAAGATGATCACCTACAAAGAAAGGGTTATTAAATGATGCCATAGTTTTTCCAAGATGGCAGTGGATTAAGTGGAAGCTACAAGGACACTTTCCCAGGACCAAAGTGGAATTACAGCTAAAATATAGAAAAACCGTCCTGAATAATCAACTGAAGACTAGCTGGAGTGCACCCTCATAACCAAAGAGGAAAAGTGGAAACTGCAAAGACACTGGTAGGAAGTGTGGAGGCGCGAGAGGGCTGGCTGGGCTCTCACAGGCAGCAGCTGAAGGTCCAGAGGGATATCTCAGCTGTGGGGGGTTCCCACTGAGAACTCTGGGGTCTAAACCCCAAGCTGGTCTTCCCAGCCCAGAGCACCTGAACTGAGAAAGATGCCCACATACATCTGGCTGTGAAAAGCAGCAGGGTTTCTGTCTGCCAGGGAGAGATGGCTGGAGATTCAGGCACCCTCTTAAAGGGACAATGCACACAATTTCTTGTGCAGCCACTCACCTTCGGTTCTGGCGGAGGGAGGGCAGAGTGGACTGGAGCTGTGTGAGGAGAATCCAGGGTTCTGGGCTCTGGAGATAGAGTTCAGAGGGCAGCCATTTGGATTCCTGTGCTGAGCCATTCCCCCATACTACAAAGGACACCTTTCCTAGGCAGACATTTACCATCCAGGCAGCTTTTGCATAGCAGGGAAGCAGTTGCCCCACCAATTGGAAAACCTCTCCCCCCACCCTGTGGAGTTTACACCTTGCTGTGGTGTACAGCTCATTAAGAGGCTCAGATTAACAGCCTGCAGGCAAAGAGGTAATTAACTGGGTGCTCTGAGTCAGTCTGATCTGCTTCTGGACCTGGGGCTTGGAAAAACAGACCTTAGGGTGCATCTTGGTCCTTTCCAAATGGACCTAGCCCCAGCAGAGGGAGGCACAAGCTGTAGTTTTTGGATAACTCCAAACAAGGTACTAAGGGCCAATTACAAACAGTGTCAGACATTGGCCTGCACCAGAGATCATCCAAAAATTCGGGGAATCCTAGTAGATCTACCTAAGACATAGAAAAAAATCCAAACAGCAGTCAAAATGGGGAGACAAAAAGACAAGCCCCAAATAAAAGAACAAGAGAATTCTCAAGAAGAAGAGATAAATGAAAAGGAGATAAGCCATCTATCAGATACAGAGTTCAAAATACTGATTGTAAGGGTGCTCAACAGCATGAGAAAAGGAATGGAAACTATGAAGGAAATTAAGAATGACATAACAGAAATGAATACACTGGGAAGGATAAACAGTAAATTAGTGGAAGGTGAGGATAAGATCAGTGAATTAGAAGACAGTGTAGAAAAAATCACTCAAAGACACCCCCTCCCCCCAAAAAAAACAATTAAAAAACAGAAGGACAGTGTGAGGGAGCTGTGAGAAAACATGAAACAAAACAATATTCACTTCATAGGAATGCCAGAAGGGAAATAAAGTAAGCAAGGAATAGAGAACACTTTTGAAGTAATAATGGCAGAAAACGTTCCTAACCTGGTAAAGGAAAAAATCATGCAAGTTCAGGAGGCACAGAGAGTCCCAAGCAAGAAGAACGCAAAGAGGCCCATGCCCAGACACATCATAATTAAAATGCCAAGAATTCAAGACAAGGAGAGAATCTTTTTTTTTTTTTTTTTTTAATATGTCTTTATTGATTTCAGAGAGAGTAAAGGTGAGGGAGAGAGAAAGATGAAAACATCAATGATGAGTGAGTCATTGATCAAGCCTCCAACCCGAGCATGTGCCCTGACTGGGAATCGAACCCCAATCGCGTGGATCCTAGGTCGACGCTCAGCCGCTGAGCCATGCTCGGCCGGGCCAAAGAGAGAATCTTAAAGGCAGCTACAGAGAAGCAATCTGTTACCTACAAAGGAGATTCCATAAGGCTGTCAGCTGACCTCATGAGAAACCCTAGAGGGAGGGAATGGCATCAAGTATTCAAGGTAATGAAAAGCAAGCATCTGAAACCAAGACTGCTCTATCCAGCGAGATTATCATTCAATATAGATGGTAAAATAAAGAGCTTCCCAGACAAAAAACAAACAAACAAACAAAAAACAAGGCTAAAGGAGTTTATACCACCAAGCCAGCATTGCAGGAAATGTCAAAGGAACTGCTGTGATAAGTAGAAATGTAGAGAGAAACATAGGCATAAAGAATTAAAATGGCAATACATAAGTATCTATCAGTAATAACCTTAAATGTAAATGGATTAAATGCTCCAATAAAAAGACATAGGATAGCTGAATGGATAAGAAAACATGACACAAATATATTCTGTCTAGAAGAGACCCACCTCAGAACAAAAGACACACAGGATGAGTGGAAGGATGAAAAAAATGTTTCTGTGAAAATGGAAATAAAAAATCCTGGGGTAGCAATATTCATATCTCACAAAACAGACTTCAAACTGTAGGCCATAACAAGAAACAATAAAGGTCACTATTTAATACTAAAGGGATCAATCCAACAAGAGAATATAACCCTGATAAACATATAGGCACCCAATATATGAGCACTTAAATATATATTTCAAAAAAAACTTCTGGAGGACTTTAAGGATTAGGTCGACAGCAATACAGTCACAGTAGGGGACTTTAACACCCCACTGATGTCACTGGATTGATCTCCCAGACAAAAAATCAACACAGAAACAGTGAATCTAAATGACATATTACATCAGGTGGATTTAACTGACATTTACAAAACATTTCTCCCCAAAGACACAGAATATACATTCTTCTCAAGTGCACATGGGACATTTTCAAAGATAAACCACATGTTATGACACAAAACAGGTCTCTAAAATTTCATGAAGATTGAAATCATAGCAAGCATCTTCTCAGATCACAATGGCATGAACTTAGAAATCAACAACAATAAAAACATTCAAGAACACTCAAACATGAGGAGGCCAAATAGCATGTTATTGAACAATGAATGGGTCACCAATGAGATCAAGGAAGAAATAAAAAAACTTCCTGGAAACAAATAAAAATGAAAACACAACAACCCCAAATCTACGGGACACACAGAAAGCAGTTCTTACAGGACAGTTCAGAGCATTACACGCTTCCCTGAAAAAACAAGAAAAACTTTTAATAAACACTCTAACCCTACAACTTAAAGACTTAGAAAGAGAACAGCAAGAAAAGCCCAGAATAAGTAGAAGAAAGTAAATAATAAAGATCAGAGCAGAAATAAATGACAAAGAGACTAAAAAAAAACAATACAAAAAATCGATGAAACCAAGAACTAGTTCTTTGAAAAGATAAATAAGATCGATGAACGTTTAGCTAGACTCATGAAGAAAGACAGAGAGAGGACCCAAATAAACAACATCAGAAATGAAAGAGGTGAAGTAACAACTTACCCAGCAGAAATACAAAGGGTTGTAAGAAAATACTCTGAACAATTATATGCCAACAAGCTGGCCAATGTTGACGAAATGGACTAATTCCTAGAAAAATGCAATCTTCTAGGGCTGAGTCGGGAAGAATCAGAGAACCTGAATGTGCCAAAAACAGCTGATGAAATTGAAGCAGTAATAGAAAAACTCCCAACACACAAAAGCTCTGGCCGGGATGGCTTCACAGGGAAGTTGGACCAAACATTCAAAGCACTAACACTGATCCTCCTCAAACTATTCCAAAAAATCCAAGAGGAGGAAACACTTCCAAGATCTTTTTAGGAGGCAAGGATTATCCTAATCCCAAAACCAGATCAAGACACTACAACGAAGAATTACAGGCCAATATCCCTAATGAACATAGATGCTAAAATCCTCAACAAAATATTAGCAAATCAGAACCAGTAATATATTAAAGAGATCATACATCAATCCCATTCCTGGGATTTATTCCAGGAATGCAAAGGTGGTATAATATTCGCAAATCAATAAATGTGATACATCACATAAACAAAATGAAGGATAAAAGTCACGTGATCATATCGACAAACGCAGAAAAAGCATTTAATAAAATCCAACACCCATTTCTGATAAAAACTCTCAGCAAAGTGGGAATAGAGAAATCATACCTCAAGATAATGAAAGCCATGTATGACAGACCTACAGGCAATATCATACTCAATGGGCAAAATCTAAAACCATTTCCCCTAAGAAGAGGAACAAGACAGGGGTGTCCACTTTCACCACTCTTGTTCAACATAGTACTGGGAAGTCCTTGCCATAACCATCAGACAGGAAGCAAACATAAAAGGCATCCAAAATGGAAAGTGGGAGAAGGGAGTAAAACTGTCATTATTCACAGATGGCATGATATTGTACATAGAAAATCTTAAAGACTCCACCAAAAAACTACTAGATTTGATAAATGAATTTGGTAATGTAGCAGGATACAAAATTAACACCCAGAAATCAATGGCATTTTTATATACCAACAATGAACTCTCAGAAAGAGAAACTATAAAACAATCCCATTTACTATTGGAACAAAAAAATTAAGATACTTGGGAATAAACTTAACCAAGGAGATAAAAGACCTGTACTCAGAAAACTACAGGATGTTGCAAAAAGAGACAGACAAAGTTATAAACAAGTGGAAGAGTATACCCTTAGCTCTGGCTGGTTTGGCTCAGTGGTTAGAGCAACAGCCCGAGGACTGAAGGGTCCCGTGTTCAATTGCGGCCAAGGGCATGTACTTCAGTTGAAGGTTCCATCCCTGGCCCCTGTTGGGACCCGTGTGTGAGGCAACCATTTGATGTTTCTCCCTCTCTCTCTCTCTCCACCCTGTCTCCCCCCCTTTTCCACTCGTTCTGAAAAACAATGGAAAAAATATCCTTGGATGAGGATTTAAAAAGCAACAACAGCCTGGCCGGACGTGGCTCAGCGGTTGAGTGTCGACCTAGGATCCAGGCAATCGGGGTTCGATTCCCGGTCAGGGCACACGCCCGCGTTGCAGGCTCGATCAATGACTCTCTCATCATTGATGTTTCTCTCTCTCTCTCTCTCTCCCTCTCCTTTCCTCTCTCTGAAATCAATAAAGATATTTTTTTTAAAAAACAAAAACAAAACATCAATAATATACCATGTTCATAGAGTGGCAGAATTAGCATCATTACAATGTCCACACTCCCCAAAGCAATCTATAAACTCAGTGCCATCCCTCTTAAAATACCAACAGCACATTTCACAGATGTAGAACAAATACTCCAAAAATTTATATGGAACCGAAAACCACCCCAAATAGCCACGGCAATCTTGAGAAAGAAGAACAAAGTTGGAGGGATCACAATACCAGATATCAAGTTATACTACAAAGCCACTGTAACCAAAACAGCCTGGTACTGGCACAAGAACAGATGTATAGATCCGTGGAACAGAACAGAGAACCCAGAAGTCCACCCACACCATTATGGTCAGTTAATATCTGACAAAGGAGGAAACAACATACAATGGAGTAAAGACAGTCTCTTCAATAAACGGTGCTGGGAAAATTGGACAGGTACATGCAAAACAATGAAACTAGACCACCAACTTACACCGTACACAGGATTCAACTCAAAATGGATAAAATATTTATATGTAAGCCGTGAAATCACAAAAATCCTAGAAAAAAACTTAGCCAGCAAAATCTCTGATATCTCTCAGAGCAATAAGTTTCCCAATACATCTCCTCAGGCAAGGAAACAAAAGAAAAAATAAACAAATGGGACTACAGCAAAATAAAAAGCTTCTGCACAACAAAAGAAACCATCAACAAAACAAAATGCGAGCCCACTGTATGGGAGAACATATTTGCTAATGACACATCTGATGAAGGGTTAATATCCAAAATATATAAGGAACTCATACAACTTAACAGAAAGAAAACACATAATCCAGTAAAAAAATGAGCAAAGGACCTAAATAGAGACTTCTCCAAAGAGGACATGCAGATGGCCAAGAGACATATGAAAAAACGCTCACAGTCGCTAATCCTCAGAGAGATGCAAATGAAAACCATAATGAGACTTCACCTCACACCTGTCACAATCAACAAATGACAGGCGCTGGAAAGGGTGTGGAGAAAGGGGAACCTGGTACACTGCTGGTGGGAATGCAGACTGGTGCAGCCACTATGGAAAACAGTATGGAGTTTCCTCAAAAAATTAAAAATGGAACTGCCTTTTGACACAGTGATCCCACTTCTGGGACTATATCCTAAGAATCCTGAAACACTAATCAGAAAGAATATATGCTCCCCTATGTTCAAAGCAGTGCAATTTACAATAGCTAAGATCTGGAAACAGCCCAGGTGCCTATCAGTAGATGAGGGGATAAAAAAGCTGTGGGACATTTAGACCATGGAGTACTATGCAGTTGTAAAAAAGAAGGATCTCTTATCCTTTGGGACAGCATAGAGGGACCTGGAGAGTAGTATGCTGAGCAAAATAAGCCAGGCAGAGACAAGTACTGCAGGATCTCACTCATATGTGGAAACTAATGAACAAAATAGATCCAGATACATAGAAGCATGGAACAGACTGAGGGATCTCAGAGGGAAGGGAGAGGTGGGGGAGTAGAAAGGTGGTTGTCCAGACCTAGGGGAGGCAGTGAGAGAATTAGTGTCTAATCTGTGTAATCCAGGGTTGAGAAAAGAAAATTTTCTACAGCCATGCAAGTATGGTTGACACCACTGAAAGGTACACATAAGAATGGTAAAGATGGTTTTAGAAAGGAAGAATTGGCACAGCCGGGCGTGGCTGAGCAGTTGAGCATCGACCTAGAATCCAGGTGATTGAGGTTTGATACAACCCACAAAGTGGGAGAATTTTGTGGCAATCGTATCTCTGGAAAGACATTTTTACTTAGAACACTTGAAGAACTCTTACAGCTCACTAGTAAAAGACAAACCAACTAAAAGTTGGCAAAGGAGGAATACACATTGCTCCAAAGAAGACATACACATGGCCAGTAAACCTACGAGGAGATGCTCAACATCAGGGAAACGCAAACCTCCACTCACAGTGAGATGCCACTGCAGAACCACGAGGGTGGTGACAGGTGTTGCTCCTGTGTCGCTGGGATTTCCCCAGGATGCCAGGGCTTCTTCAAGGGGACTTATTCCTAGTGGAGGAGGAAGTTTCTGGAGCCAAACCCGCATGGTGCCCCTGGGCTGTCCCACTTTTCCTCACGGGAAAACAGGTGAAGTATGACCCGTTCCCAGGCTCTCTGTGGACGTCCAGTGAGCTACAAGGAGGTGCAGCAGCAGAGAGCGCTGAGCACACAGGGAGCCCCTTCTCTGTATGAGCATCCTGACTTCCATGCAGGAGTGGTGGGATGGCATCGTCATTTTCACAGATTCTACTTGAGTCGCTAGTAACGCCAACCTGCTTCCTACCTCATGGACTGTCCTGCAAAGCCTCCTGTCAAGTTTGTTCTTCTGTAATAAAGAATGTTGGCTGCGATGAAAATATGAAACACTTGTTCCCCTTCCTTCCCATTGCACCTACCCCAAGGACTAATGTGCACATATCTGCAAGATTCCACGTAGCCCGTGGACTTGGACACACCCACAGTTGAAGCAGCGATGGGCCTCCAGTTGGCCCCACTGTGCAGGTTCCAGGGAGATTTCAGAGCTCACAGGGCTCAGAGGAGGGGGCAGCCCAGGCTCTGCCGCCCCCGGGAACTTGTTCATCCAAACAAGGACTCAGAAGGCAGGAAGGGCCAGGCTACTGAGGCCAGGCACAGAGACACCCAAGGGCCAGGTGTGAACCTGATGGTGGAGACTGAGGGCCCAGGGCACACAGGGGCGGAGCAAGTAAACTCCCTTCAAACACGACTCCCTCAGTGTTCCTAACAACCCTGGGAGGGGAATGTGTTGCCTCTTTCACCACGAACACCCTGAAAGCTGATAAGTCGCAGCGCTAATTTGCACCATGGAACAAGCGTCCAACCTGTCCGTCACCCACCACATTTGCATCCAGGGCCTGCCACCCTGGGCAGAGACACATCCGGCAGGCATGTGGGTAGGATGCTCACTGAGGAGGGGTGGCAGCTTCTGGACCAGCCCCACAGCACTCGCTGAGTCTGGCACAACGTCTGAGCCCCTCTCTCTGTGTTGAGGCCCAGCGGCACAGGGAGGGGCAGCGGGGGGAAGCGGGGCCAAGGAGAGAAGTCTCCTTCACAAAGCGCGGTGGGTGGATGCTGCCCACCCCACGGGAGGGGGAAGGCAGCAGAGGAGGACCTGTGGGCTGGCCCTGGATTCTGTGGGTGGGGTGAGGGCCTGACATGAGTCTATCCTAGCCCGGCTCTTTATGGGGCCCAGGCCTCTTTTGGGCCTGCAAGGCTTTAGCCCCATCCCACCGCTGCCGCTGGACCACCGCCCTGGGCCTCAGCTTGGTGTCATGGCTGCAGCTGGGGCCGTGCTCAGCGAGCCTCAGTGTCCCACCCACCCAGGGCCGAGGCAAGGCAACAGCTTAAACTTGGGGAAGAGGCCCTGGCCGGGAGGCAAGGGGGTGAGGGCAGGGCATGGCCACGTGGGAGCAGAGCTGGGACAAGGCAGCTCTGCAGACAGGGGTCCCCTTCCTGCTTCAGCTCCTGTCCCGCACTGTTTGCCCATCTCACTCCTACCTCCGGATCGAGCACTCTGCTCTGATTGTGAGGTCTCCACCAGTGCCCAGAGCAAGGTGACTGGGGACCCCTGCCTCAGCCTGGACCTCCAGCTCCCACCTGCCCTGGGCCCACACACACCTGGGCCCCACTGCCCCTGCTGGTTGTGCGGGTGAAACTGGGCCACAGAGTGTTAGGAAAAGTTTCCCAGGCGATTGTAAATCTGCGCAGCATCTATTCCCTCAAGGGTCCAGCCATGGTTGGGAGGGAAGATACAGTAGTTGTGGGGTGTCCTTGAAGACTGTGGTCCCTGAGCCCAGTCCCCCAGCCACAGCAGATGGGCCCTACTCCTTCAGTTGGACAAGATTCCCCCCCACAGAAATCTCGAAAGGGACTTGGGAACCTCCACACCCACTGTCATTTCCCGTGTACCCACCTTGAACAGGAGTGTCACCATTTCTCTCTTGCAACTTCCTTGTTCCGGCCTCACCCCTCCACCCCCTCCACTTCAATCACCCCACTGACACTAGAGGATGCTTCTCCTGCCAGGAGGCCCAGAGGTAGACAGCCTGTCTTCTGAGGTCAAGCCTTTTCCGCTCCTGTCAGGCCTCAAGCCTCCGGCCTCAGGCCAGCGTTGGGAGCAGAACTGACAGCGGGATCCCTGGGGATTAGACAGCTGTGCACCCCCAGGAGCAGTGGGAAGGAGTCCCTGTCAATCTGGAAGAATGGACTGAAGGTTCAAGGGGCACCCATAGCACCCATGACCTCCCACATCCTTCCTTCCTCTCAGGTCCCCTCTCCAGGGAGCAGCACAGACCCGAGTATGGAGACAGAGGCCCTTAGAGCATTTTCACACAATCCATCTTTATTCATAACAGATACACAATCTCCCAAAGGTGTCGCCCCTACCCCCACCCCCAGGCCCACCCCCACCCTAACCGGCCTTCCCTCCCTCCCTGCCTCCCACCCTCCCATGTCAGTAGAACAGCCAGGATCAGCCCTGGGATGAGAAGGAGCCCTTGACTCCTCTGGGGGACAGCCAGGTCACATCTAGTCTGGGATCCTCCACGGGCTGGCAGAGGGAGGGACTCCCCACTGCTCCATACTGGCTGCAGTGCCGCTTCCTCCAGTTCCCTGTGACAGACTCGTCACACTTTCTCTTTTGAGGCTGTGAGGGGCCAACCAGCCCCAAAGCCACTGTTGGCCTCCCGCAGACCCCGAGGTAGGCCCCTGGCAGGGGGGTCTTCTCAGCACGGGCTGGGCTTCCAGCCAGAGCGCGCTTCCCGGGCTTGGAAGCTGGAGGTGAAGCTCGCGTGAGCCCTAGTGTCTGACAGAACTGGGACTGGGCAGCTCCCCGGGGTCCCCGACCTCCAGGGCGCACAGGGCCCGAGGCAGGGACAGGACTCAGAGAGAGCTGACAGGGCAGCAGGCTCTTAGGAGAGGCCCAGAGGAAGGCCAGGCTGGGGAGGTCCTCCTCATCCGCACTGGACCTGCCCTCTGGCCCCAGAGTCTCGGCAACAAGCGAGGTGTCTCTGGGAATGGAGGCGTCCCTGGGTCCCAGTCCAGAGTAAGCCTGCCCGTGACCCTGGGGAGGAGAGGGGGTGCCTCGAGCAAAGAGTGGTGGGTACTCCTGACGTCCTGAAGAGACAGCAAACGCCTTGGGCCTGGACAGGTGGGCCTCTGCTGGGCCGTGACTTTGATAGTCCTTGAAGTCAGTGTCTGGTGGGCAGGCTTTGTCACTGACCCCCAGCTGGGGGCCATGGTCACGCCTCTGGGCATCTTGGCCAGCTGCAGACTCAGAAGGACTTGGGTCCAACAGGGGAGCGCCGTGACTCGGGGGTGCCTGCCCATCCTCCTGCTCCTCCGATGCCAGGAGTCGCTTCTCTAGCAGCTGGGGGAAGAGAGGGACAGTGACTGGCTCTGCACACAGGTGTGCGAGGAGGAGGAGCGTGGGTGATGGGACAGTGGGATTGGGGGAAAGGGGGCGCCACTGTGATTCAAATACAAAACAGACATGTGGCTCTCCTGCCATCCCCTGGGCCATATTCCCAGCTGAGTGTCCTTCCCTCCCCTTCCTTCCCACCCTCTCTTTCCTGTCACTCTCTTCTCTCCATAGTCCCCTCCTCTTGTGGTCTTGCACTGCACCCACCCCAGGGCTGGCCTCTCAGCGGGCCGTGCCTACAGGCAGGGTGGGGTTGACAGAGTCCAGTGGGCCCTGTTCTGGGTTGCTCCCTGCCTTGGTTTACCTGGGTGCTCCCTGGGGTCCCCCCACCCCTGAACTACCTGGCATCCCTCCCTCACCTAGGGCCTGTCCTTTCCTCAAACTCACCTGGGGTCCCACCCTCCCCTGGCTCACCTGGGAAGGAGTCAGTCCTTCCTCCCGATCCAACTCCTCAGCTAGGGCCAGGGGATCCTGCCGCGTGTCTGGGGAAAGCAACTGTTTTACGAATCCGAGGTGAATGACCTCATCCACCTGAGACAGAAGGAAGAGGCAGTGAGCACCCTTGGCAGGGAGTAACCTGTGAGTCAGCAGGACCTGGAGGACAAGCGAGAAAGCAAAGACCCACCCCATCCTCCTGCGCACAGTGGGTGTTTTACTCTGTCACAGTCATCAGCCACGCACAGACACACATAGAGACACCACACAGGGAGACACACACACCCATGTACATGCAAAGACAAGGGCACAACCACATACACACAGATAGCACACACCACACAGAGCACACACACAACACACACACATGCGCACACAGACACACACACACTCAGGCACCAAGCTCAGGGACAAAGAAGAGACCTCAGGCCCTGGGTGCTGGAGTCCACCCTCCGGAATCCTATAGACCCCAGAGCTCAGAGCCAGCCCACCTCGGCGACGAAGTCTTGCTGGCAGCACAGCTGGTCCAGGTAGCTCAGGAGACCCTTGTCCGGCAGCAGGTCCTTTCCTCCATCCTCCCATTCTCCACCTGGCTCCCCTGCGGCTGAGTGGCCCAGCCCCAGCAGCTCGTCCATGAGGTCCATGTACTCCTGCACGGCCGCGGGGGGGATCCCATCGGGTGACTCCGTCTCCTGGGGCCATTGGGGTGTGCGGGCTCGCTGGGCCGTGGGTGCAGCCTTCCTGGGAGTGGGAGCTGGGCAGAGAGGGAAGAGGAGGGGGGTGAGGGGATAAGGCTTCCACCTCCTGAGCACTCGATGGTGAGCGCAGTGTTTGGGGGCATTAACATGAGTGTGGCTGGGTCAGGACCACCTGAAGCTGTGTGACCGCGTGAGGGGACAGGGCCCAGGGGAGCATCCAAGAGAGTCCTGTGTGAGGACATGTGGAGCCACCGATTCTCCAAGGGGCCCCCCACCCAGCCCGCCTCTCAGCAGACTTTCTGTTGGGTCCTCTGACAGGGAGGTGGGAGAGGGGTTAAGAAAGTTGACCAGGTCCAGACCCCATGGTGACAAAGGGCAGCTAAGGCTCTGGCTCTCAGGGCTGTTTCAGTTGAAAGATCAGAGCCCCTTGAAGGAAAAGGACCGATGTGGGTGGGGAAGGGGCCTGCCCTAGGCCCTGTTGCTTTGGCCAGGGGTCCTGGGGGATCCTGCTGGCGTACCTGGCTGTGGGCCCACCACTGGGGCTCGGGGCCCCCGAGGATCAGGCCTTGGTGGGGCTGGAGGAGGCTGTCCCTGCGCCCCCTTCTTTAACTGCAACTTCTGAAACCGCATTTCCTCCTGCGCCTCGAGCTCCATGAACCTGGGGGGTGAGGGGCACGGGCTGAGCTGAGACGGAGGCCGCCGGGGCGCAGTGCAGGCAACAGCTGATGGAGGGAGGGGAGAGCCAGGGCCTTGGGGCTGTCAGGGCCGGGCCACCGAGGACGCAGGAGGCGGGCTGGCGGGGCACATGCCCTGCACAGCCCCTCTGGGTAGAGTCTGACCCCACTGGGCTGGGCACCTTCGCCCCAGCCTGTCTTGGGCCTTCATGTCCAGCCAAAGAAGGGTCAAGATCAGAGGAGGGTGGAGCTCGCGGGGGAGGTAAGACAGAAGCACCCGCGCTCTGAAGGTGAGGGAGAGCCTTCCCGAGGAGAAGGGCCTCTGGGCTGGGAGGACCGTGTGCTGGCCGCCAGCCCTCCGCCCAACACCCTCTCTGAGGAGCATCATCACAGCTGGACCCTGCCCTGCAGTGGGCCCACCACCCACCGCAGTCAGCTCCCCTGCCCACAGCTGTTGGGAACAAGGCCCCTGACTCACTTGTCTGCCATCTCGTGATAGATCCTCCTGTCAAAGTTGCTTTTGCCCTGCCACGCGTGCACGGCCCGCCACATTCCCTCCTCCAGCGCCATGGTGGGCTTCAGGCGGGACAGGGACCGGAGCTGTGGGCTGTGTGTAATGCCTCAGGGTCAGCCCGGGGCTACAGCCTGCCCTCCACCCGCCTGACCACCCCAGCTCTGAGGAGCACATGTCCCCAGCCCTCCCAGCATGACTGAGCGCTGGCCGGGGAGGGGGAGGCGTCTGTGTGTGAAAGACAACCCGTCCCGGCTACTGTGGTTCCTGCCTCACATTCGCGCCAGCCATGAACCTGGACTCAAGGCTGACCGTCCACTCCCACCCTATAGCTGGGACACCACCCACAGACCTTCCTGCCAGTATCCCGGGGTCAGCCAGCCTGCATGCCCCTCCCACGTTCCTCGTTGAGGTGAGAGCTCCAGGTGAGCCCTGCGCCCTGCCCAGGGCACTCACATGAGAAAGCAGGAAAGAGCTTCCACATCAGGACTCTGGGGAAGGTGCTCCCGGGCCAGGGCCTTGAAGCACTGCCAACGTCGGAAGTTCACGTACACACTCTTGGGGTTGCAGGGGTCATCTGGCGAGGCCTTGGGCCGGGAGGTGCCCTGGCTACCTTCCCTGGAAGCCCCATGTGGCCGTGCCCCAGGGTTCATCGAGGTCACGATGGGGGCCAGCTGGGCAGCTGGTGGTGGAGCTTGAGCTGGAAGGCTGGGAAGCCAGCCTCCCTCGCTGGCGTAGGTGGCCCCAAAAGTCGACGTGGGCATAATGGTTTCCACCGCAGAGGCCTCCAAGAAGAGGGGTGCAGGACACACAGCACCCTCACAGTGGGCCCCTGGAACATTCCAGTCAAGGGGGGCCTGACTCAGGACAATGATCTGAGTCTGGGGGTTCGGTGGTCGGCCCCCTTCTGACCTGACCTGGTCCATGATGTTGCAGGTTCCAGTCCCAACCGGGCCTTGACCGGCGTCTCCTGCCACCAGAGGTGTCCTGGGCAAAGCCGGCAGCGCCGAGGGGCAGCCAGGAGGGAACGACAGGGTCGTGAGTAACTGCAGATGCTGCTCCCAAGATGGCCTGTGTGCAGGGCCAGTACTGGGCGCAGGAAAGGCCTGTGCTGTGAAAGGAGTGGTGGAGGCGCCAGGGTTCAGGGGCACATCCGCTCCCAGCACTGCAGATGCTGTTGAGACAAAGGGGATGGGTGAATGGAGCAGGACAGCCAGCCAACGGGACTGAGGCGCTCTGGGTCCCCTTTAGCCACCGGGAATCAGAGCAGTGAGTCTCAACAAGAGGGCCATTTGGATGGGGCAAACTGTGGAACTGGCAAATATCCTCCAGTCACTGTCATGCTCTGGCCTCCAGGTGAGAATTGTGCCCCTGGAGAGCCCGCTCCCTGACCACTGTCTGTGAGAAGGATCAGCCCAGCCAGCGCTGACTGAGAGCCTCCCTAAGGACTCCCGGGCACCCGGCCCTGCCAGCCTCAGAGACTGTCGCCCAAGACATGGCACTGGGCAGAAATCCACCCTATGGGAAACAACCCTACACTAGCGGTAGCGACCTTGTCCAAGGTAAGTTCTAGGCTCCCAAAGGGCCTTTGAGGATTGTAGGTGTCTGGACACATCCCCGCTCAGAGGCACTCAAGCAGACCCATGTCCAGGGGAACAAGCTACACACCACATGCCCCTAGTTGCTCAGGACAGGCGTCCTTGGACATTCACTAAGGACACAGGGGAGCACCTTCCTGCCTCTGTGCTACTCCCCTCGCCCCCTTTCAAAAGGGACCCGCCTTCACCGACCTTCCAAGGGAAACCAACCACGCTCCACATCCGTTTTGTGTCCCTGAAGCAGGACCTGGACTATGGGCAGAGCCCTCGTCTCAAAGGTAAAAGGCCCGGCAGGGGGTGCGCCCTGAGATACACGACAAGGGGAAGTGGGTCTGAAGAGCTGAGCTGCCACAATGCGGGAACAATTGGGGACAACTCGGGGGCACCGAGCCCCATGTTGGTGGAAGTTGCCCGCTGCCCTGCCCCTGCGGAATCCGAGACAAGCAGCAGCTCCCTGGGCTGAGAAGTGAGCTCTGGGCTGGAGGCAGTGGAGGAGCCCTGGGCTGCAGCCGGTGGAGGGCCTTCCAGCCCAGCCCTCAGGGAGGTCATTTCATTGTAGACTTGGCCACGGACCGCCCCACTGGACAGCTTTCTGGCTAAGACCCCTCTTCTCACTGCCCCCATTGGCTCTAGCACACTCAGCTCGCATCCCTTAGAGAGAGATGGTGGGCAAGCTCCAGGAGCCTGAAGAACAGCACAGAGGACTAGGCTTTCCCGTGACCCTCCCTGTGCCACCACCACGACAGAGCCCACCACTCCCTCCACACACACATGTCCAAGTGGCTTGTCTCCCCTCTAGAAAGAATCCATGTGCCTGCTGCCGCCCCTTCTCCACACCCAGGAATTTCCCCGGAGTCACCCCTATCCACCTCTGAGGAGCCCTCCTGTCCAGGGCTGTCACAGGTTTCCACTGGCTCCCAGCCTCCCTGGGTGACAGGTCCTTGGAAGCCCAGTGGTGTCTCCTTGCCCTACTTCAGTTCCAACCGTGTTCCCCCAGCGGAAGTGTCACCTTTTAATTCCAAGTTTTGAGGGACAGTTTCAGTTTTTAAATCACTGCCCCCCTCAATCTATAGGCTTACCTCCTACTGAAGCCATCCCCACAGGCTCAGGCGCTGGCCACCGCTGCCTAGTAGCCTCCACAAAGAGAAAATGCTAGCACAGGACCCAGAGAGTGACCTGCTCCAACAGATGCTCAGCATCCAGTGGAGGGAAGGGTTTGGATTTAAACAGCAGAATGTAGGACCCCAGACATTCTACAGTGGGGGAGGGGCAGGGGCAGGTGGGCCTGGGGGGGGGAGGGAGGGGAGACATTCCATGGAGGGTCTGGCAGGTAGGCAAGAACCAGCAGCAGTTCCTTTCAGATTTTATGTGGCTATAGGATTGCTGTGTCTCTTTAGGCATTTTACACAGTGGTGGTTTTAGTTTCATTTATTTAATTTTATTTTTTTCTAAATATACTTTAATTGATTTCAGAGAGAGGACGGGAGAGGGAGAGAGAGATAGAAGCATCAATGATGAGAGAGACATTGATCGGCTGCCTCCTGTACCCCCCCACTGGGGATCGAGCCCACATCCGGGGCATGTGCCCTGACCGGGAATCGAACCTCCATCTCCTGGATCCTAGGTGGATGCTCAAGCGCTGAGCCACGCCAGCTGGGCTATACTGGTGTTTTTACATTCACGGCACAAAGGCTTTACTCAATGTGACTTTATTTCAGTTCTTGATCCATTCACCTAGATTTGGGCCCCTCCACCTGCTTCCTACGTGGCTCTCTGCTCACCTCAGCACAGGCTCCACTTTCTGGACAAAATTCAGAACATACTCCTGAGGAAATAATGGGAACTGATGGCCGCAGGGGACCCAGTCCGCAGAAATTAGGACCCACTCCGCAGACCCAGCATGTTGGGTGCTGTGTGCACGTCCTTCTTAAGGAATCAGGTCTGTGCCCCAGGTGCCCTCCAGCGCTGGGGCTCTGCAGGCTGCAGCCGGCCCAGCCTCACCAACGATGCCCTTTGCTCCGGTCCATCAGGGCAGCGCCAGTAGCCTGCACGGCAAGACCAGAATCACTGCTTTCTGCTTCTCAGTATTATGCTGTTCAGTGTTTAATATTTTTACCTTTTGAATGATTTTAATGTAACGTTTTATAGAAATAATGACTTTGCATAGTTCACAAACTGCAAAATGGAAAATGCAGTGATGAGTCTTTCTCCCACCGCTTTCTCCTTTTGCAAATGACCAGGAAGAGGGTCAGATGATTTCTGTTTCCTTGGAACGTATGACAAACTCAGGTCAGGGAGCTGATTCTGCTACTACATATACATGTTCCATTGCCATCTGCAATTCTGCAATATAATATGAAAAAGGAGGGAGGGGAGGGAGAAATTGTTCTCGTGCTACCGGCTATGTCCCTGGAAACTGGCCAGGCTGTCAAGTGTCATAAGCACAGCTCTGCGATGGAAACACCTGTGAATCAGCATTTACTGAAAAGCCGCCCGTCCTAAATAAATGCACCCAGGCAAACACTCCCGCACAGCGAGTGCGCCTGGAAAACCTCCAGGAACGGAGTGAGGCGCAGTCTCTCTCGAGTGTTTCCCGGGTCTAAAGTTCTTGGCCAGAGCTGTGTGGTGGAACCCCCAGACTCGCCGGGAGGAAGGCCCCCTCCTTAGACACCAGGGACAGGCAGCGCGGAGGGCCTGGGGCGCTCGCCCGGCGCAGGGCATGGGCTCTGGGCGCGCCCCTCCCAGACCCAGGAGGGCGGCAGCTGAGTGCGCGGGTTGCGCGTTTGCAATTTTGAAATCGCAGGAGCTCGCTCCACGCTCGCTGGTTTGCACGACGGAGAGTCAGGGAGGCTCCGGAGGACCAGGACCTGCCCTCGAAGCTTCCCAGGCGCCCCCGCCCTGCACCTCTCTCCTCTCCTGCAGGGGCGCCTGGGCCTTCCCAGGGCGCCTCGCGCCAGGACGCAGGGGCACGCCCCCTGGGGGCGGGGCTCCGCCCTGCAACGGCTCCCAGCGTCCGTTGCGGCGGTTGGCTGTGGTTGGTGCGCATGCGCTTGCGCGCACCTAGGGTCCCAACGGCTGTCCTGGCCCCGCGGGGCTCCGGGCGCCGGGCCTGGCATGGCGGCCTGCGGAGTCCGTTAGGTGACCATGGAGGTGAGGGGCGCGCGGGCTCTTCACCCCTCAGGCGTCCCCCCTTCGCTGTTGTTCGCCCTGTGGGCTGTTTGTGCCGGGCCTGTGTTCAGGTGACCCCGGGAACTGGCCCCGCGGGCCCCTGGCTGTGCGGGGGGCGGGGCGGGGCCTGCGAGCCGGGCACCTGCGGGCCGTCCCGTGTCCCTGCGTTCAGGCTCTATTTGCCTTTGTGGTTTTGAGCAGCTGTCTGGGCCTGTTTCACTCTCCCGAGGGCACGTCGGTGCCTGTTGTGCAGGACAGGTGGGTGCTGGGTGCTGGTGTCAGGTCGTGTTTGTGGGACTTGATGTGGGGGCGCGTGTGTGAGTGGCTGTGGGACTGTGTTCTGCGAGACGGAGGAGTGAGTTGTGGGTGAGAGTGGGGAGCGTGGGGTCGTGCATGTGCAGGTCGTGTGGCATTGCACGTGTATTGGGACATGGGTATAGGGTGATATTTGCATATTTGTCGTGTGCTGGGTATTTGTGCGTGTGTTTGGGGCCTGTGGAGAGTTGTGTGCGTGTTGAGTTCCGTGTGTATTTGAGGGCCATCGCTGTTTGGAGGAATATTTGCTGGAGCTACGTGTTTGTAGTTTTCCGTAGGGGCCTCTAAGGCTCACCTATTTCGGGAATTGAGCATTTTGTGTGTTGGGAATAGGTTTCGACCGTGCGGCAAATAAAGACACAAGGAATGGAAAGTAGTGGGCGAGGCCACTTCGCTCCTGCAGAAGGGCCGGCGCTCCCGGGCCAGGCGGCGAGCGCACCGCCCGGGGCGCGCCTGGGCTCTGAGCCCGCCCCGAGCGCCCTGCGCCAGCCCTGTGGTCAGGGGGAGGCCTCCCAGCCTAAGCCCACAGCCTGACTGGGAAACCGCGCGCGGGGAGCGGGCCCTTGGGTTGGACAATTGCCTGCACATACTCTGAGTACAAGTGGGGGCTGCCACGGTGAAATGGGGGGTGTAAGGGGGGCATCTATTCAGTTTGGCCTGTCCTAATCCCTTTGACGGAAAAGGTGATTTCCTTCTCACATGTGTCTATAATGGAGAGACGGGTTTCTTTGCTTATGTAGGAGAGTGGGAGACTTGTATCTGTTCGTAGGCGGTGGTGTGTGTGATATGGTTGTCAGTGTTTGTGGATGTGAGAGCTGAGTCGTTAGCTAGGGGTAATCTGGTATTCGGAAGTTGTGTCATAGGTGGTTTGCTGGAGATATTTCTGTGTGTTGCGCATGCATACTGGTTTGTGTGTATATCCATCACCAGGTGCGTGGATTGTCAGTTTGTTCATAGGGTTGTTAGGCATATTTAAAGCATATTTCTTTGGAGAATACTAGGGTGTTTCTAGAGGTGTTTGGGAGTAGGTAGTAAGAGGTGGTCTGTGTGTATATTCAGTGAAGGTGAGGGTGGAAATGTTTGTGTATGTTCATATATATATTCCTTTTAGGTTCTCTGCCTGGGGTGGGAGTTGAGGGTCCTACTCAGTGTGTAAGCGTATGGTGTGCACATACCATATGAAAAGGGATGGGTGCACTGGAAGTGGCTCATCCTAGCCTGGGATAGTCGATGGCACACCTCTCTCCTGGGCTAGGTGTTCAGTGACTTCAGGTGAGTAGCTTGAAATGAGTCATGCTGGGGATATTTGTACCAGGTACACACCACACAGAGTGTTCCCTGCGGCCCCCTGGCAGGGTTACTGAGCATTCACCGGCACACCACTAGTGAAAGAATTCCCAGGCATCGGCGGGCATTTGTATGGGAGGCTCTGTGTGAATTGTGAGCGAGGCATCTGGGGCTGTGGGCCCTTGTATGTGTGCATGGACCCTGGTCATTGTAAATCATTGCATTGCTCTTAATCAGGTCGGTTCACATTTTTAGGGCCAAAGAATTGCCGCAAATGTTGGTGATTTCTGGCCCCTCTTCATGCAGATGAGTGCAGGGGTGTCTTTTCCTTAGGCAGATGGACACTTCTTTAGCATTTGTACGGTCCTGGCATCGGGGACCCGAGATGGGTGGGCCTGGTAGACAGATAGCCCTGTAGAGCAGAACCTTCACAGGTGTGTTACTGGTGTGACAGGCAGCAGTCAGGAAGCCTTGGGGCTTCCTGGACAGGAAGTCAGGTGGCCAAGTGTTCCCCAAGGCAAAGTCCCTGAGAATCAGCTGGGCAGCTACAGGTATTGTGGCCCTTCTGGGGTACGACTGGTTGGCAAGGACTCCCTTCACATGGCGTTGAGGTGGTGAACGTCTGCAGAGCCTTGTGTCCCTGGGTCCTTCTGCCCCAGGGTGGTATCTCAACTAGGTCTATCAGTAGTTCTCAACCCACCTATCTCCATGGAAACCTCAATCCTTAGGTATAGGAAGGACTTTCGGGGTCAGTGAGGTGACAGGGATGGAGGTGGGGAGGCTTTGGGCCTGTGGAGGGCTGGGGGCTGTGACCCGGAGAGACTGGGGGTGTTACTCTGAGGAGATACATGTCTCTGACATTCCCAAACCCTTTAGACGTGCTCTCCTTTCTTTTCCTAAGGCTGGGGATGCTTCTGGCAGTGAGATTCGGCTCATTTCCGCTTCCTGTTTTGCTGGTAGTATGGCCTAACCCTTTTTTCTCTATTCCATGTATAGCTGCAAACCCACCAGAGGGAACCACGTGATCAACGTAGCCACCAGCTGACCCCACAGCTGCCTCCTGGCTCCCTTAATTCCACCCCAGAATTTCTGGGCCTGCCTTCCTTATGGCAAGTCTCCTTCTGGCCTTTCTCTCTCATGGTGAATCCTCCTGACAACAGAATGTGCCCACCTCCCTTGCTTGAGTGCCCAAATAACCGCTTGTCTCACTACAAGTGGAGTCCTAGTGGCTCTCACTGCCCCCTTCACGGCCTATTCGCAATAAAATGACAGTGTGTTGCACTGATCGTATTGTGTGGTGTTGGTGGAATGGAGCTGGGTCTGCTTTTATATTTTAAAATGTTTTATATTTTAAGTAAAAATGTAGTATAAAGTGTATACAAGGTATGTGTTTTGGGTTTGTTAATTTGATAGGTTTGGTTTGGTTTTGAGATGAGAAGTCACAGGCTCTGAGTTTTAGTGGGGAGGGACAGGAGTATCTCAGTATCTTGAATCAGCACTGAAAACCCCTCACCAGGTGGAGTGAATGGAAATTGCTGGAATGGCTGAGGTTGGACAGAGCTAGTTGTCCTGGGCTGATATTTTTTTGGAGTGTATGTCATTCCCCCACCTCTCCACGGACAGAAGAAATCCTCTGCTCTTTTGTCTTAAAGTAATTTTAAAAAAAATTTAAATTATATATGCCATTCAATATTATATTACTGTCAGGTGTATAAGATGGGGATTAGACATTTATAGAACTTACAAAGTGATTACCCTGATAAGTCTGGCGCCCACCTGACACCAGGCATAGTTCTTACAGTGTTATAGTAAGTATTATGCTGTCCTTTATATCCCTGTAGCTGTTTTATAATTGGCAACTTGTGTATCTTTCTCCCTTCCCCTTTTTCACCCATTCTCCCAACCTCCCTCCCATCTGGCAACCATCAAAATGTTGTCTGTACCTATGAGTTTATTTCTGTTTTGTTTGTTCACTTATTTTGTTCTTTAGATTCCACGTGTAAGTGAAATCATATGGTATTTGTCTTTCTCTGACTTATTTCACTTAGCATAATACCCTCCAGATCCACCCGTGTTGTCACAAATGGCAAAACTTCATTCTTTCAGCTGAGTAATAGTCCATTGCATACAGTAGCACATCTTTTTTATCCATTCCTCGCCGGACAATTAAGTTGCTTCTGTACCTTGGCTATTTTATGTAATGCTGCCGTGAACATAGGGATGCGTATGCTTTTTCGAATTAGTGTTTTGGGTTTTTTGAATAAAATACCCAGAAGTGGAATTGCTGGGTCCTTCATTGTCTCTTGTTATAGCCTCTTTAAAAATAGCCAATTTAATCTGATATAAATACTGCTGTCTCAGGTTTATATTGATTTCCATTAGCATGAAATACCTTTTTGCATCCCTTTACTTTCTGTGTGTGTCTTCTGGTCTGAAGGGGGTCTCCTCTAGGCAGCATATGTACAGGTCTTGTTTTCTTACCCATTCATCCATCCTGTCTTTTGATTGGAGCATTTAATCCATTTACATTTAAAGTCATTGTTGATAGGTATGTAGTTATTTGCATTTTCAAATTTTTACCTGTTTTTTTCATATATTATTATTAGTATTATTATTATTAAAGAAGTCCCTTTAAGATGTCTTGTAATACTGGTTTGGCGGTGATGAACTCCTTGAGCCTGTTCATGTCTTGAAAGCTCTGTATCTCTTCTTGAATTCTAAATGACAGCCTTGCTGGATAGAGTAATCTCTTTTTTAAAATTTTTAATTAATCTTCATTGTTGAAAGTATTACAAATGTCCCCCTTTTTCCTCTATTGATCCCCTGCACTCAGCATCCACCCCATTCACAGGTCTTCCCCATAACAATGTCTTTGTCCATGGGTTATGCTTATAAACATGTAAGCTCTTTGATAAATCTCTCCCCACCCATTCCCCTACCCCCACCTTCCCTCTGAGACCCCTCAGTCTGTTCCATGCTTCTATGTTTCTGGATGTATTTTGTTCATCAGTTTATTTTGTTTATTACATTCCACATATGAGTGAGATCATATGGTACTTGTCTTCTCTGACTGGCCTCTTTTGCTTAGCATAATACTCTCCAGTTCCCTCCATGCTGTCCCAAAGGATAAGATATCCTTCCTTTTTACAGCTGCATAGTATTCCATAGTGTAAATGTTCCACAGCTTTTTTATCCACTCATCTACTGATGGGCACTTGGCCTCTTTCAGATCTTAGCTATTGTAAATTGCCCTACTATGAACATGCATGTGTTTGAATGTTTTTTAGTGTTTGCATTGTAGTTGATTTCTAATTTCATGCCATTGTGGTCCAAGAAGATGCTTGATATGATTTCAATCTTCTTGAACTTGTGGAGACTTGTTTTATGTTCTAATATATAGTCTGTCTATGAGAATGTCCCATGTGCACTTGAGAAGAATGTATATTCTACAGCTTTGGGGTGGAATGTTCTGTAAATGTCATTTAATTTAAATCCATCTGATCTAGTGTGTCATTTAGGGTCACTGTTTCCTTGCTGATTTTTTTATTGGAAGACCTATCCAGTGAAGTCAGTGGGGTATTAATGTCCCGTAGTATGATGGTGTTGTATTGCTGTTGATCTCTCCCTTAAGGTCCTCTAGAAATTGTGGGGTTTTTTTTTATAAATTTAGGTGCTCCTAAATTGGGTGCATATTTGTTTATTAAGGTTATGTCCTCTTGTTGGATCGATCCCTTTAGTGTTATGCAGTGGCCTTTCGTGTTTCTCATTATGGCCTACAGTTTGAAGTCTATTTTATGAGGTATGAGTATTGCTTCTCCAGCTCGTTTTTTCATTTACATTTGCATGGAAAATTTTTTTCCACCCCTTCACTCTCATCCTGTGTCTTTTTTTTTTTTTTTTTTTTTTGAGGTTGGTCTGTCGTAGACAGCATATATTTGGGTCATGTTTTCTTATCCATTCAGTCACCTTATGTCTTTTGATTGGAGCATTTAATCCATTTACACTTAAGGTTATTATTGATAGATGCTTATGTATTGCCATTTTAATTCTTTATGCCTATGTTTTTCTCTCTCTCTCTCTGTTTGTTTCTACTTCTAATTACAGCAGTTCCTTTAACATTTCCTGCAATGCTGGTTTGGTGGTGATAAACTCCTTTAGCCTTTTTTTTTGTCTGGGAAGCTCTTTATTTCACCATCTATCATGAATGATAGCCTTGCTGGATAGAGGATTCTTAGTTTCAGATGCTTGCTTTTGATTACCTTGAATACTTCATGCCGTTCCGTCTGCCCTGTAGAGTTTCTAATTAAAAGTCAGCTGACAGCTTTATGGGATCTCCTTTGTAGGTAACAGATTGCTTTTTTGTAGCTGCCTGTAAGATTCTCGTTTTGTCTTGAATTCTTGGCACTCTACTTATGATGTGTGTGGGTGTGGGCCTCTTTGGGTTCTTCTATCTTGGGACTCTGTGACCTTTTGAATTTGTATGACTTATTCGTTCCCCAGGCTAGGGAATTTTTCTTCCATTATTTCTTCAAACAAATTCTCTGTCCCTTGCCTATTCTCTTCCCCTCTGGCACTCTTATAAAGCAAATATTGTTATGTTTCATGTTTTCCCACAGGTCCCTTAGAATGTCCTCCTGTTTTTTAATTGTTTTTTTCCTTTTGGATCTCTGATTGAGTGATTTTTTTCTACCCTGTCTTCAAGTTTATTGATCGGATCCTCACCTTCCTCTAATCTGCTGTTTATTCCTTCCCATGTATTATTATAGTTTCCATATCTTTTTTCAGGCTGGTGAGCAGCCTCACCATCAGTATTCTGAACTCTATATCTGATAGATTGCGTATCTCCATTTCATTTAGCTCTTTTTTCTGGACACTTCTCTTGTTCTTTCATTTGTGGCCTGTCTTTTTGTCTTCCGATTTTGGCTGCCTGTTTGGGTTTCTTTTCTATGTATCAAGTAGACCTGCTAAGACTCTCAATCTTTTTGGAGGGTCTCTGGTTCATGCCAGTGTTAGACTTAGTTTGTGGCTGGCCCTGAGTACCCTGTTTGGAGCTATCAACAACCCTTGGTTTGAGGTCTCCTCTGCTGGGGTTGGGTGCATTTGGACAGGACCAAGATGCACACCATAGTCTGCTTTTCCAAGGCCCGGGTCCAGAAGCGGATCAGGCAAAGACTCAAAGCACTCTGAGGTCTGCCTCTGCCTGCAGGCTGATTTATCTGGTTCTCTCAATGAACCTCAGGCTGTAAAAACTCTTCCAGTTATGGAGAGATGTTTTCCAGCCAAGTGTGGCAATGTCTTTCCCCCGGATCCCCCAGGCAAAGGCAGCCAATGTCTGCCTGTGAAAGACGTCCTCTGCAGTCTAGAGGAATGACGCGGCACAGGAATCCAGAGGGGTGAGCTCTGAGCTCTATCTCCAGAGCGCACAACCCTAGATTATCCTCACACAGCTCCAGTGCACTCTGCTGCCCTTTGCTGGAGCCCAAGGTGGGTGGCTGCACAGGAACATTTGTGCATTGGTTCTTTAAGAGGGTGCCTACTTTTCCAGCCATCTCTCTCACAGACAGAAACCCTGCTGCTTTTCACAACCAGATGTTATGTGGGCACCTTTCTCAGTTCTGGTGCTCTTGCCTGGGAAGTCCAGCTTGGGGTTTAGGCCCCAGAGTTATTAGTGGGAACCCTGCACAGCTGATATCCCTCTGTACCTTCAGCTGCTGCCTGTGGGAATCCAGCCAGCCCTCTTGCACTTTCTTACTTCCTACCAGTCTCTATGCAGTCTCCGCTTTACATCCTTGGTTATGAGGGTGCTCTCCAGCTAGTCTTCACTTGCAGTTAATTACTCAGGATGGTTTTTCTATATTTTAGTTGTAATTCCACTTTGGTCCCGGGAGAGTGTCCGTGTAGCTCCCACTCAGTCCGCCACCATCTTTAATCTCCCCTAGAGTAGTCTTGATTGTAGGTTCTTGCTTTTCATCATTTTAAATATTTGGTGCCAATCCAGTCTGGCCTGCAAAGTTTCTGTCAGGAAGTCAGCTGACCATCTTACCAGGAGCTCTGTTATATATAACCTACTGCTTTTCTCTTGTTGCTTTTCAGATTCTCTCTTCCACCTTAACCTTTGGCATTTTAATTATGATGTGTCTTGCTGTGGGCCTCTCTTGAGTTCATGTTGTTTGGGACTCTATGCCTTTCCTGGACTTGTATATCTGTTTCCTTCACCAGGCTAGGGAAGTTTTTCTTCATCATTTGTGCACATAGGTTTTCAGTCCCTTGGTCTCTCGCTTCTCCTTCTGGTATCTCCGTGATGTGAATGTTTTTACACTTGATGTTGTCCCAAAGGTCTTATAAACTATCCTCATTGTTTTGAAGTCATTTTTCTCTTTGCTGTTCTGTTTGGGTGTTTTCTGCTACTTTGTCATCCAAATTGATTTGGTCGTCTGCTTCATCTAATCTAATGTTGATTGACTCTAATGGATTCTTCATTTCAGTTATTGTATGCTTCACTGCTGACTGATTCTTTTTGATATTTTCTGTCTCCATTTTCGTGTTTCCTATCTCTTTGTTAATGTTCTCACTGAGTTAATGTACTGTTCTCCTAAGTTTATCGAGCATCGTCATGACCAGTGTTTTGAACTACGTGTCTAGTAGAGTACTTGCCTCAGTTGGCTGAGTTTCTTTTGTTTTCTTTTTTCTGGAGTCTTGTTCTGTTCTTTCGTTTGGGATATGTTTCTTTGTCTTCTCATTTTGACTGCCTCCCTGTGTGTATGTCTGTGTATTAGTAGATCTGCTCTGTTTCCCAATCTTAGTAGAGTAGTCTTATGTAGTAAGTGTCCTGTAGGGCCCAGTGGCATAGTCTCCCGGGTCACCTGTGCTGGGCGCTACAGGGGTTGTCCCTCGTGTGGACCATGTGTGCCCTCCTGTTGTAGTTGGCACATCAGTGTGAAGGATTGACCCTCAGGCTGTGACTGTGAGTACAGGAGACAAAAGGTTGTGCAGAGGCTGACCCCCCGGAGCAGGATTCACTTTAGCAGGGCTCTGATGCCTGCCGAATCCCACCTTTAGTTGTGTCATTTCTGGAGATGTTTGGGGGGTGCTCTGGTGTGGTGCTTCTGGGGCCTTTGTGAGAGGCTATTGGGTATGCCAAGGTCTTTTGCCCAGCCTACAGCCACCTGGCAGGAGCTACAAGTGATCTTCAGATGATTGGCACTTGTGCTAGGGTTGGAGACATGTGGGAGATGCTAAGACACGAATCGAGGCCATGTGCCTGTAGGCCACTCTTGGGGCCACTTAGCAAGTGGTATGGGACACCCCTAGGCCAGACACTGCTCGTTTGGGTTTTCTGAAACTGTGAGAGATTTTATGAAAGTCTGCATTATAAACCAGGACAGGCCATTTGTATGGATATGCCCCTGGAAGTGATTTGGGCGTACCGTAACTTTAGCGCGGTGGGGTCAGTGGTCTCAGCCAGGTTGATGGAGACTCAGACTTTGAGCCCACCTGCACCTGTAGGCTGGGGGGAGGAGGAAGGATCCACAAAGGAACAATGTTGCCTGACAGCACTTTTGTCCTGGAAAGAGCAGCCCCTCCAGCCCTTGCCCTGAAGCCCGACAATTCATTTCCTTCTCGTATGTCTGTGGCGTTTTTCGAGCAGCTGCCTCAACGCTGGAGCTCAGAATAAGTGAATCCATGAGCAAGTACGTCTGTGCATGGGCCCTTTAAGAAGAACACTTGAGACTCTAGCAGCCTCTGTCTCACTCAGCCACAGTCCTCACTGGTCTCCACAGCCAGAAGTTATGAGGACTTCTCTTTCCAATCACTGGAACCCTAAGGTGGGGAACCTGGTGTGGGGCTGAGGCCCCTCACTCCACATGGGGGACCTCCTCAGCAGAGAGATCCCTGCTGATTCCTAACTGCCCCACGCAGGTATGGGACCAGCACAGCATATTTTGCATCTCCACCTCTCCTACCAGTCTTGATGTGGCTTCTTCTTTATATCCTTAGTTATAGGAGGTCTGTTCAGCTAGTCTTCAGGTGGTTCCAAGAGTGGTGGTTCTATTATGTATTGGTAATTTTGATGTAGTGCTGGGAGGAGGGGAGCAGAGCATTTCCCTACTCTGCCATCTGGAAGGTCGGAATACCCTGCTCTTTACTGAGTGGACCATCTGCCCAAGCCATCAGAAGCCTCTGCCTGTTCTACTTCCCAAAAGTTGATGGGAAAAGGGTCATGAACGCTTCTCATCCACACTGTTGTGTGGGGTCCTAGGGCCCTGTAGCGACACAGTGATGGTTCTGACGAGACCCAGAAGCTGTCCATGCAGCCACTAAGGAGCTGCCCTGGCAATGGAGGCTGTTCAGATGTCGGCTGTAGGAGCCCGGATCGCAGGGGAGGAGGCTTGCTGCCTGCAAAGCCCAGAAAAAGCAGAACAGGCTCAATGAGACACTAGGAACAGGGCAGGGAGAGGATGGGAGCCCGGACAGGGCTGGAGGTAGGCTGTGACTGTGCAGGAAGATTTGGAGACAAATCTCCAAACTCAAGAGTGCCCTCCCTATGCTCTCCTTGGCCAGACTCACCTCCTGTGGCTGCAAGTAGCAGGCAGATTTATTTGTGGTCTCGCCGAGTTTGGGATGAGAAACTATGATTTGAACAGTTTTATAATCTTGCTCTTTGGGAGAAACTTGAGTGGATTTTTTTTTCTCCAGGCAAGATACTTTTGACATTTGAAATTAAATTTCAAAATCGTCTCTGGAAGAGACCAAGAGCATGAAGAAAGCGTTGGTGATTTGGAACTTCTGCAGGTTGTTTTGCCAAAATCTTCCATGAGAGCATGTGTGGCACTTGTTTGTTTCCTTAGTGTTTTGTGATTTGCTCTTTCTTAGAGGGTTGTTTAGAAGAAAACAAGTGTTTAATTTTAGCTTTAGTGAGGTATAATTGGCCAATAACATTTTAAGATATTTAAAGTGTACAACATGATGATTGGACATACGTATACATTGTGACAGGACTTCCTCATTGAGTTAGTTAAGACATAAATCACCTCAGATATTTATCCGTGAGTGTGTGAGTGTGTTTGCTCATGAGAGAGAGACAGAGAGAGAGAACTTCTAAGTTCTACTTTCTTAACCTCTATGGAAAGCAGTATGTAGGTTCCTTAAAAAGTTAAAGATAGAAATATCTCATTCCTACCAACACTGCACGAGGGTTCCCTTCTCCTCCCATCTTGTAATCTCTTGTCTTTTTGACAGGAGTCATTCTAAGGGCTGTGAGGTGACATCTCTAGTGGTTTTGATTTGCGTTGGCCTGATGATGTTGAGCACCTTTTCATGTACCTGCTGGCCATCTGCATGTCTTCTTCAGGAAAATGTCTGTTCAGTTCCTCTGCCCATTTTTTGATGAATTAGTTTTGTGGTGTTGTTTTTCTCTTGAGTTGTGTGAGTTCTTTATGTTTTGGATATTAGCCTCTTATTAGGTGTATGATTTGCAAATATTTTTTCCCATTTTATATTGATTGTCTTTGCATTTTGTCGATGGTCTCCTTTGCTGTGCGGAAGCTTTGTAGTGTCACTTGTTTATTTTTGCTTTCTTTTTTTTTTTGGTCTTTGTTTTTGGTGTCATGAAGAAAAATATTTTAATTAAAAACAAAACAGATTCAGTTTAAAAGGTGACTTGCTATTAACAGTTGTCTTTTCTCTTTATGTCAACAGCAAAGAACACATACTGGTCTTTCAAAACCTTCAGTGTGATGAATAAAACCTGTAAAATCACGATACAATCGATGCATTTAATGCCTCTTTTAACAGTCACCATTCATATTACTTCGTACGTAAGGAATACCTTGAATCCAAAATTCTCAAAATATTAAAGTCAGTTGCTCAATTAAAGAATATTTAGCCCAGCCGGGCGTGGCTCAGCGGCTGAGTGTCGACCTGGGATCCAGGCAATCGGAGTTCGATTCCCGGTCAGGGCATATGCCCGGGTTGTGGCCTCGATCAATGACTCTCTCATCATTGATGTTTCTCTCTCTCTCTCCCTCTCCTTTCCTCTCTCTGAAATTAATAAAGATATATTTAAAAAAAAAAAAAAATATTTCACAGAAGCTATACATTTCTTACTTTATCCTAATGCTTAGCTAAGTGGTATCCGTAATTAACCTCTTTGCTGTTGATGCACGTTGACGTACAGAAAAACTTCCTAGAAGCTGACATCTGCTACCTGAGACAGCGTGGATCGAAACTCATCGTGTCTTGTGTCCCAGGGCCCCCCACTGCCTCTCTTGGTGACTGTGTCCTTGGCCGTCCAGTGTTGGCACCTACACTGGGCTTTCTTCTGGGGAAGTTCCTTTAACATTGACATTGCAAATTAAAAATACTAACGAGCCAAAGGGTCTGTCCATGGACCTGGGAGAATCATGGAGGAATGAGAGCAGAGTCCTTGTGTAGGGCAGTGCTCTGGGTTCACCCTGAGACTCCTACCTTGCTCTACAGACAAGGACGTTGTCATTTCTCTGGAGCAGAGAGAGAGCACCCCGATGGCAGCCTGAAACCAGGTGCTGTGAGTGAGTGAGTGAATGGACATGGAAGGTCCTGAGTGAAGGGGGGGAACTTATGACCATCCAGTAAGGTGGTCTTTTCTTAGCCCAGGGAGTTCCTGCCATGCTGAATGAAGACTTGGAGCTGCTGGATTTGGGGGTTTTTTCTTCTTGTTTTTTTTTTTTTTTGGAGAAGCCATAATCTAGATATTTTTAATGGGAAATCTCTAAAATTTTACACATTGGTAACTATTTCTGTATTTTTTCAAAAGCACACTATGGGCCAAAGGAAACAGAAATGAGGGCCCACAGCCTTCAAACATGCATTTTCCCATTGTCACTTTTGCTGAAGTGGGACAGAAAGAAGGACCTCTGCTTGGGAAGGACTGACTGCGTGCTGCTTGTCGTCTGACGACATGGGTGAAGATTCTCGCCATCCTGCTGAACAGACTCATTCCAGGCTATGTTATCCTTAGGTGATCTCAGTTCACTGACTCCAAGCTGGGTTTCAGTGAGAGCTTTGAAGTAGTTCGTAAAATGCCCATGAAAATGTCAAGAAGGGAAGGTCCCATGGCTCCCCTCAGAGGATCTGTGGTCCAGAGAGACTCACAGGTGAACACGGGCCAGGCTAGGCAGCTTCTTTGCTGGCTTGCTTGGCAGTGGCCTTCTGCAACTACCATCTACCCTACCCTTTCCTCACATGTCCATGTGCTTGCTTGTTACGTGGTCCCACCTGGGATAGGAACAAATGAGGAAGTGTGTGGATGACCTGTTCATATGTGCCCTTCCTGGGAAATCGTCATCACCTTTCTTGCTCCTGCTCTGCACGCTGAGGAGGACCTCACCAATGGGAACCCTTACAAATGGGGGCCTTCACAAGTGCATTGAGATGATCCCACCAGGTGTCTCTGTATCTGCCACCATCCTGTTTGTTGTGGTGGTGAAGTGACTGTCTCCTGCGCTCATATGACCCAGTAACTTTTCTCAGTGTCACACAAGGTGCTTTTGTCCTAACTCTGCCTTCCACTTGTGTTGCACGGAGGGACCAGTGAGCCACCTGCTGGCTGCCAGTGTGGTGGAAATCAGATGAAGAACTAAGCCTAATTAAGGACGGTAGAGTCTCGTCTCCCTGCACCCAGCAGAATCTATAATGAGTTTCTCAGCATTTCTGTGGACTAGAAAACTTCTAGTAACTCTAAGTATAACCTATTAGAATGATGGCAGAAAGAGCTGAAATAGGCCATGGCTGTCTTACATCCTTTCCCTGGTAAAGACACTTATTTATCAAGCTTGTGATTCTGTCTAGATGGGTCGACACTCATCACCATCACAGAAGCTCTGCTTCCTGGGGTGGGAAGCACATAGCTCGCCTGTCAGGGAAAGGGTTTATTCACACCTAGTTGTCATATAAGTGCTTTCAGCTCTTTGCTGTTGATATAAATTACTGCTGGAGTACAGAGTGAGTATCCTCCAACAAGACTAACTCTTTTCATGCCATGGTGCTCTGAAGACTGATGCATGAGGGTGCCCTGTGCACGTTGAGAGCCTCCCTTTATAAAGGGCATTCACTGTAATTTGGCACCTGCCACTGATGCTAATGTGTGAGCCTGGCTCTGGGAGCGTGCCTCATTGGCTGGGTCATCCACTGCGAGAGCCCAGACTGGGCAGAAAACTTAGCGTCACAATGCCAGGCAACCTCGGAGCAGATGAATCTGTGAGTCCCACTGGGAAAATCTGTTTTAAACGAGCATGTAAGGGTTTTTTTTTGTTTTGTTTTCTGTGGTTTTTTTATATATATATCTTTATTGATTTCAGAGAGAGGAAAGGAGAGGGGGAGAGAGAGAGACAGAAACATCAATGATGAGAGGGTCATTGATCAAGGCCGCAACTGGGCATGTGCCCCGACTGGGAATCAAACACCAATTGCCTGGATCCTAGGTCGAGGCTCAGCCGCTGAGCCACGCCCGACCAGCCATAAATGAGCACGTAAGTTTAAATAGCCAAGGCATATAAAATAAAGTCCTTACTTTCTCTCTTTATAACACCTCAGGCGCTACTGCTAATGATTTTCAACTCAAGCCTGTGATTCCATCTCTGTGCACAATAAACTGACATGGAAATTATTCAAAGGGCATCTTTATTGCTGGACCTGGGAGTTTCAAAAACTAGGTATGTGTATTATATTGGAGTGTTTTAATAGATATTTTAATGAGGCCACAACAGAATAGAAACTTTTCAAAGTTGACAATAACTCCATGTATAATATGATCCAGATGGTTGTCAGAGACAGGCATCCAAGGACTGTGTGCCTCATATCCCTATAATGGAAAGTATATAAATTACACACTTTTTATTGGGATATTTGAATGTCAGTTAATGGAATCAGAAAAGTACCAACAGATGTAACAGGCAGACAATTTTAAGATGCAGTTCAAAAGATTACTGCCTAGTTTCCCCTGGTTTTGCAGGCTCTTTAAAATAGATCCTTTGGAAAGAGGTTTCCTTTCATAGTAATTTCTTCCTTAATTTGGCTTGTTTTTGATGGGAAAAAATGTTTAAACAATTTATTTTGCAGATTCTTATTTGAATGCATTAACTGCTTTTCTCACTGAAATCACTGGAGCCCATTGTTAACCTCTCAGAGACACATTTGTATAACCTCTACATCACCTTTCCATCTACAAACTCCAAAACACGTGCTCTTGGCCTTGTTTTTTCAGATGTCCATACAGCAGCTACTTGTTTTGTAAAAAAGCTGGGAATATTATGAAAATTAGTGCTCTCTGGGAGGGGAGTGGATTTCTAGGAGCTCCATTCCTATTTTGCCTTCTTTTCAAGGGGATGCAAGAGTAGGCAGGCCTGGGCTCTGGCCACCACCCACTGTGCCTGGAAGAGCAGTTGCCCTGTGCAGCCTTGTCTGTTCCCCCCAGCCTCAGGCCTCACCTTCCGCTTTACTTGCAGGCAGCTTCAGATTGTCTCCCCAGCAATACCCAGAGGTCATTTGCATTGTAATATACCCAATTCCAAGAAGGTACCTCATGGAAATGTATTTGACTTCCCCAAACAGAAAATGTTCATATACCCTTAGCTGGTTTGGCTCAGTGGTTAGAGCGACGGCCCTCAGACTGAAGGGTCCTGGGTTCAATCCTGTCAAGGACACATACCTCAGTTGCAGGCTGGATCCCTGGCCCTGGTTAGGGTGCATGGGGGAGGCAGGCAGTTGATGTATCACATCGACCCTCCCTCCCTCCCTCCCTCCCTCCCTCCCTCCCTCTTTCTCTCCCCCCCTCCTCTCTCCCCCCTTTCCCCTCTCTGTGAAAAGCAGTGGAAAAAATGTCCTCAGATGAGGATTTCAAAAAAAAAAAAAAGAAAATGTTCATATTAAAATGACACTAATAAGATAGAGTCTCCTGTCTCTGCACAATGGCATTTCCCCAGCTTTCTTTCCAAAGTGAAGAGGAAAGCTGGTTTTCTCAGACTGAGAAATACCATGGTGACAGTTCAAGGAATGTTTGATCTCATCGCCTGATTGTAAGAATGGAAATCTAGAGAGAGAAGCAAGCATGGAAGATGAGCAGTTAAGGATTTGGAGGTGCCTGCCATTAAGATACTGAAAGTTTTTGATGACTAGCTCAAATACCTAACAATACCAGATTTTTGGCTTTAGATTTATTTTTCAGTGTAGTTCTCACCAGTCGCCGTGTATTGTGTGTTGTGTTTTCTGTGGCACAAGGAGGGAAGATCTCTGTGCACAGGGCCTGGTTGCACCAGCAGTGTAGGAGCCACCAGACAGAGTTGTACTTCAAGTCACCCCAAGCAGGTGTTGACCTAGTGGGACACTTCCTGCTCTATTAAGGATCCTTGGGAGCATCTTGACTTTAGTTCATGTGGCCATACGTCATGAGAGGTCCTGTACTGGTATACCAGTTGAGCTGTTTTTATGCTCTTGTCTCCCAAAGTCAGTTTACTGGGATCTCACCCCTTAGAGCTGGAGTGGGTATGTCTGGCCCGTGGGTCCTATATAGCCACCTGCAAAATCATTTGGTCTGGCCCAGCCAAGGCAACCGCAGGCGGGACTCAAAATTCAGTAAATGTAGGAGCTTTTTTCATAGCTAATTTTTAAGTTGATAATTTTGTATGGCCCGCTGATGATGTTATAAATATCTAAATGGCCCTTTGCAGAATAAAGACTCCCCACCCCGGCCTTAAAGGAACACCTTTGAACATGTCATAGCACACTCATTTTTTAACAAGTGAACAAACATTATAAGGTACAGTTTACATAAGTAAGATGTATCGCTTTTAAGGGTTCCCTCTTCGGTGTGTTTTCACAAAGGCACACAGTTGTGAAACCACTGTCCCAGTCCTGACAGAGAGCAGCACCGTCACCACAGGTTTCCTTGTGGCCCTTGCGGTCCATCTCCGTCGCCTGCCCCGCTAGGCCCCCACTAACCTGATCTCCACAACTGCTGCGTGGGTGGTTTCCTGCCCTAGAACTTGGTGTCAGCGGAGCCACAGCCCACGGCCCTTTGTGTCTGACTTCTTTGTGCTATATGACGTTTGATCATTTTTGATGCGAGTAGTATTTCCTTGTGTGAAGACAGCAGCTTGGCTTAACCGTTCTCCTGTTGGTGGACATTTGGGCTTTCAGTTGGTAGTTTGGGAAACGCCCGTGTGGAGGAGTGTCATAGGGTCACACGCATGCACCCCGAGAAACCAGGACGGCTTCCAGCGGGCTCCCGGTGGGAGTGGACAAGAAGGACGCTCTTTCAGGTTTCCTCCGTACTCATGTGCGACGAGTGCTCTGCACTCTACATGTTTGTAGTGATCAGTAAACGAGAGAGATTTTATGCAGTGGAGGACACATTCTTCAGGCAAAGTCTCAAAGGCGTATACTTTATCCACCCAGCTGGTTTGGTCATTTTCCTTGGAAAAGAATTAAAACTTTTTTTCATATAGCCTTTTAAAAGCGCATAGATGGTTTATATCAAAACATATGCTGAACAGAATAGTCAACTTAAAAAATATAACATCTGCCCTATCCAGTTTGTCTCAGTGGTTAGAGCGTTGGCCCATGGACTGAAGGGTCCTGGGTTCGATTCCCAGTCAAGGGCACGTTCCTCCGGTGCAGGCTCCATCCCGGGCCCCAGTCGGGGTGTGTGCAGGAGGCAACCAGTCGATGTGTTTCTCTCACATCCGTGTTTCGCCCTCTCTGTCCCTTCTGCTCTTTCTGAAAAGCAATGGAGAAATATCCTCGGGTGAGGATTCCAAATAATAGTGATAAAATAATGAGATAAAATAATGAGATAAAATAATGAGATAAAATAAAATAAAATAAAATAAAATAAAATATAATATAATAATATAAAAAACAAATAAAATAGGACCAAGCAAAAGGAGACTGCAAAGATGCCAACGATAAAGGCCAAAATAATTACTGAGCTTACAGTTGGACTGGGCTCCTGTGAGAATCCACGCAAGAAACATAAGCCATGCTGTTCTTGTCACCACGTGACAAACGGAATCCCTGCAGAAGAGGTGACGTTCTAGCCTTAATGAAATTCTAGCACTGATGTAAAGAGACAACCAGTGAGTTCAACAGATAAGTTTTGTTTGCTTTTTAATCCTCACCAAGGATATTTTTCTATCGCTTTTCAGAGAGAGTGGGAGGGGGGGAGAGAGAGACATCGATGTGACAGAGACATCAATTGGTTCCCTCCCGCACACGCCTCTAACGGGGGCCGAGCCTGCAACTGAGGTACCTGCCCTTGGCCGGAATTGAACCCGGGGCCCTTCAGTCTGAGCACCGATGCTCTGACCACTGAGCAAAACTGGTTAGGGCCAACAAATAAGTTTTAAGATTTCAAGTGGTCCTCTGAGAAACTGGTTTCCTTTCTATGACTAACGTGTATGCACTGCCCATCTTCCCTGGTGCCCATGTGTGTGCCCTGATGGGGACGTTGGACTGCAGGCTCAGAGACGTACTTAATGGAAGAAGAACTTAGGGGGGACTTGGGCCATTGTACTTGGGAGCATATGTGGGACCCTTAAAATGTGGTGTAAAATTTCACAGTGGCAACCTTGTTCTTACAGGACCCAGAAAGAAACTGGATTTTAAGATGGTGCACAAAGGTTGAGAATGAGAACGTATTGTAAGGCTTCAAAACCGTGGATTGTTAATTCTTATGTTTCATTGCAAATTTTAACTAGAACTCTGTTTCCTTTCTTAGGGACCACAAAGATTTTTCACGGCATGGGCAACAAAAGCCCTGAGGTAACAGGAGACACAGAGGTGACTTTCTTCTAGCAAAAATTGACCTACTGACAGGCCAAGAGCTTGCAGGAGCAACACGAGGCCACTCTACTCTTTATTTTCCCGCCACAATTAGCAAAAAATGTGTTTTCCGGTGAAGCATTCAGAAACAGGAATATAGAAAAATGCAAGTTTAACTTTCAATTTCCATTTATGTTTCACTTCAGACGAGTGGAAACGTCATTGAAAATGTCTCCCCTTGATGGTGGGAAGAGTCAGGGTCTGGAACAACTGGAGGCAGTGGTGGTGACCAGACTGACTTTACAGAAGGAAAGATATTTTGCATCTGCTCTTTCCACTAGAAATGCCAATGTGCTCTGTGACAGAGCCAGACTGGTTTCCCATCTCCCAGGAGTTTACTCTTTAGTTAAAAGGGTTGTTGGTCCCAAAGCCTTTTCAACTGCAAGATCTTCGGGTTCTGATGAGTCCCATGTGGCCACTACACCTCCCAATATATTCTCTTGACTAGTATGGCCGGATGAAATTTTGGGACCCTTTGGACCTCAGGACCAGAGATTCCAACTTCCTGGGAACATAGGTTTTGACTGTCACCTCAATGGGACCATGTCACAGAAGAAAAGCCAGGTTCAGAAAACTTTAGCTGATGTTCTAGCAGAACCTTTATCAAGGGAAAGACATGAGTCTGTGATGGCACAGCATGTGAATGAATTTCAGGGCGACGGTGCCCCTGTTGAACAAGAAAGTAACAGTGCAGAAATGTTCTTTGAAAGTGCCAGAGTAGAGTGTGCAGTCCAAACATGTCCAGAATTGCTGCAGAGATTTTCAATCACTGTTTCCAGATATGGCCACCAACAAACCATCGATTCTGACTGCAACCCTGGAAACAGAATGGTATGACTCTTTGGAGGGAGAAGGGAGAAAGTGAAAGAGAAATGCTCTCAGAGATGCTCATCAGTGGTGCTAGGGAAATATGCTACGCTCTTCGAGCCGAAGGCTGTTGGGCTGACTTTACTGACCCATCATCTGCTTTGGCATGTTTTTGAACCATATACAGGCAACACCGCTTTTGTTTCTTGTTGTTGTTTTTTAATTCTCGCCGGAGGATATTTTTCCCATTGCTCTTCAGAGAGAGTGGAAGGGGGAGAGAGAGAGACATTGATTGGTTGCCCCCTGCATGGGCCCCAACTGGGGCTGGGGATAGAGCCTGCCACCGAGGTACATGCCCTTGACCAGTATTGAACCCGAGACCCTTCAGTCCATGAGCCGATGCTCTAACCACGGAGCCAGAACCGGCCAGGGCAAAACAACACTCTTTGAAACTGTTGGCTGCTGTAGAGTGATTCGTCTTAGTCTCTGGGGTACCCATGTGATTGTAGGAAGTATCTGTACAAATGCAACTCCAGACAGCCATATTATGGAGAAATTTAGTGGAAACTAGTAGTATTGTCAATTTATTTGCCGTACAATTTCTACTTAACATTTGGGTTGACCTTCTAAACACTGAAAGGCTTCAGTTCTTAAAATTTACTTATTTCTAGGTATTTACCTCTACATTTATGAATTTGCAACATTGACGGGTTTGTGATTTTTAAATCTCAGAGGTTCATATTGTCAATGAATACATGTTAAGCACATCCAGAAGGTGGTAATTAGCATGTAACTATGCTATGATCTCCTATTGTTATTTCTCCCCTTTATTGGAGAAACCTTAGTTTTAATTATTTTCTCCAGGATTAAATTGTACATCTGCTTACGATGATATATTTTATTCACCGCAGTATTTTTTGGTTAATCCTCACCCAAGGATATTTTTTTCATTGATTTTCAGAGAGAGTGGGAAGGAGGAGGCAGGGGGTAGAGAGCGAGAAACATTGATATGAGACAGACA